>NW_028141161.1:18323939-19024767 GCF_030444845.1 Prenolepis imparis
ATGTCTGACTATACGACGGATTTTACTACTTGCAATATTGGAAGCATTAAAATGTAATGATTTAATTGTATAGTAATAATATTAATACCATATAGTTAAATTATTACATTTTAATGCTTCCCCAATATATTATAAGTAGTAAAATCAATTGTATGGTCAGAAATAAATTTTAGGTCCCCGCTCTACTAAAAATTATTAAAAATTTTCTATTTAATTTTCTTTTTTAAAATAATATTGCTAAATTAACTTAATTATTTAGATAGAAAACAAAATTGGTACGGGAAATTTGAAATTCATGTCTGACTATATTACGGATTTTACTACTTGCAATATTGGAAACATTAAAATGTAATGATTTAATTTTATAGTAATAATATTAATACCATATAGTTAAATTATTACATTTTAATGCTTCTAATATATTATAAGTAGTAAAATCCATCGTATGGTCAGACGTGAATTTTAAGTCTTCCCTGTACTAAAAATTATTAAAAATTTTCTATTCAATTTTCTTTTTTAAAATAATATTGCTAAATTAGCTTAATTATTTAGATAGAAAACAAAATTGGTACGGGGAAGTTGAAATTCATGTCTGACTATACGACGGATTTTACTACTTGCAATATTGGAAGCATTAAAATGTAATGATTTAACTGTATAGTAATAATGTTAATACCATGTAGTTAAATTATTACATTTTAATGCTTCCAATATATTATAAGTAGTAAAATCCATCGTATGGTCAGACGTGAATTTTAGGTCCCTCCCTCTACTAAAAATTATTAAAAATTTTTCTATTCAATTTTCTTTTTTAAAATAATATTGCTAAATTAGCTTAATTATTTAGATAGAAAACAAAATTGGTACGAGGAAGTTGAAATTTATGTCTGACTATACGACGGATTTTACTACTTGCAATATTGGAAGCATTAAAATGTAATGATTTAATTGTATAGTAATAATATTAATACCATATAGTTAAATTATTACATTTTAATGCTTCCCCAATATATTATAAGTAGTAAAATCAATTGTATGGTCAGAAATAAATTTTAGGTCCCCGCTCTACTAAAAATTATTAAAAATTTTCTATTCAATTTTCTTTTTTAAAATAATATTGCTAAATTAGCTTAATTATTTAGATAGAAAACAAAATTGGTACGGGGAAGTTGAAATTTATGTCTGACTATACGACGGATTTTACTACTTGCAATATTGGAAACATTAAAATGTAATGATTTAACTGTATAGTAATAATATTAATACCATGTAGTTAAATTATTACATTTTAATGCTTCCAATATATTATAAGTAGTAAAATCCATCGTATGGTCAGACGTGAATTTTAAGTCTTCCCTGTACTAAAAATTATTAAAAATTTTCTATTCAATTTTCTTTTTTAAAATAATATTGCTAAATTAGCTTAATTATTTAGATAGAAAACAAAATTGGTACGGGGAAGTTGAAATTTATGTCTGACTATACGACGGATTTTACTACTTGCAATATTGGAAGCATTAAAATGTAATGATTTAATTGTATAGTAATAATATTAATACCATGTAGTTAAATTATTACATTTTAATGCTTCCAATATATTATAAGTAGTAAAATCCATCGTATGGTCAGACGTGAATTTTAAGTCTTCCCTGTACTAAAAATTATTAAAAATTTTTCTATTCAATTTTCTTTTTTAAAATAATATTGCTAAATTAGCTTAATTATTTAGATAGAAAACAAAATTGGTACGAGGAAGTTGAAATTTATGTCTGACTATATTACGGATTTTACTACTTGCAATATTGGAAGCATTAAAATGTAATGATTTAATTGTATAGTAATAATATTAATACCATATAGTTAAATTATTACATTTTAATACTTCCCCAATATATTATAAGTAGTAAAATCAATTGTATGGTCAGAAATAAATTTTAGGTCCCCGCTCTACTAAAAATTATTAAAAATTTTCTATTCAATTTTCTTTTTTAAAATAATATTGCTAAATTAGCTTAATTATTTAGATAGAAAACAAAATTGGTACGGGGAAGTTGAAATTCATGTCTGACTATACGACGGATTTTACTACTTGCAATATTGGAAGTATTAAAATGTAATGATTTAATTTTAATTGTATAGTAATAATATTAATACCATATAGTTAAATCATTACATTTTAATGCTTCCAATATTGCAAGTAGTAAAATCCGTCATATAGTCAGACATGAATTTCAACTTCCCCGTATCAATTTTGTTTTCTATCTAAGTAATTAAGCTAATTTAGCAATATTATATTTTAAAAAAGAAAATTGAATAGAAAATTTTTAATACTTTTTAGTAGACCGGGGACCTAAAATTTATGTTGGACCATACAATGGATTTTACTACTTATAATATATTGGAAGCATTAAAATGTAATAATTTAACTATATAGTATTAATATTATTATTATACAATTAAATCATTACATTTTAATGTTCCCAATATTGCAAGTAGTAAAATCCGTTGTATAGTCAGACATGAATTTCAACTTCCCCGTACCAATTTTGTTTTCTATCTAAATAATTAAGCAATATTACTTTTTTTAAAAAAAAATGTTGAATAGAGAAACTCTTAATAATTTTTAGTATAAAATTATTTTAAAAATTCTTAATTTAAAGAAATAATAAACGATATAATCGACAGTATATATATTAATAATACATTGTGACATCTGAATATAAAACAACTTCTGTTCTTGTTAAGATAATTTAACTTACGTTCGATAACGCGTTTAACATGATAATATCTATACGTCTACATACTAATTAACCAGCACTTTGGATCGATGAAGAGCTAAGGCGCAATTGCTTTATATGTAATAAATTTTAGTATTTCGAGAAAACACAGCGTAGATTGTATAAGTAGAAACATAATTCAGCGCGTCTACTTGTTTAGCACAGTACGTTCGATCATTTATCTATTCTAAGGGGACTCTGGTGGTCGGATCCCATGGAACTGGCATTGGTGTCTACGTGTGTTTCTCGCTATCCTAAGAACGTGTCTCCTATACGAGGAAGGCGGGTCTTACGGTTTGTGATGGCGGAGGGCACGTGAACCTCGACGGGCGCATGCGAACCAACCCTAAAGCTCACGGCAGACCAGAAAGGATCACGTTCTCTCTGTCTCCCCTCTCCTCCTCCCCCTCCCTTCTCTCTCTCTCTCTCTCTCTAGCCCAATCTCTCCCTACCGCTCTTTCTTACCCTCTCTTTTACTCCAGCCGCCACCGAGCCGGGTAAACCCCTCGTGTGCCAGTCCGCACCGAGATTCCGGCGCGAATCGTCCTTTCCCGTCGTGGCGTCACGCCAAGTTCTAGATGGATGTCGCTGATTCGCATTATTGTGTCAGCGATTTACGTCGTCGCGCAGGTGCTCCTCGTCCGTCCATCCCTCGTGGAAGGTCAGTGATGATGAAGTTCGTCGTACCGCTATATTATTGAGAATAATCCGTAATTTTTTTATGTTTGTAAAACGACCGCGTCCCTTGTGCGTGAATAAGGCTCTCTGTGTGGCTTGGATATATAGGGCGTTGTGAATCAGTCTCGTTTGTTTTGATTAATCTGCGCGAAGATTAATACTTATTTTGTAAAATTGCTACGTGATACATTGCGACTTGATATACCGCGTATTCAACGTACGTCTTTTCATATCTATAACTTTTAGTGCTATTATAATTTATTTCTTTACAGGCGCAAAATATAAGATAAGATACTAAAAATATAAACACGAAGGCGTATATATTAAAAGAACGATGTAAGAAACCAATATAAACAGTGGCTAAAGTTTATCTTTAAAATTCGTATTTTATCGGAAATATATTCTCTCTCTTTTTCTGTCACACAGTGCTTTTATCATCAAATTATTCTACATTTTATATGAGATAAAGTAAGATAAAAAATAAGATAAAAATATTCAAATTACTAATATTTAAATCATTATGCATTTATTTTGAATATAAAATATATATATTGTCAAACTTAATAATTTATTTAAAAAAAAAAGAAATAGAGAAATAGAATTATTTTTGCTTTTTTAAAGCACGCATACATTAATGATTGTTTTAGCCCACTCGAGTTTAAATTATATTTACATTATGTGTGATTGTGAGATAAAAGAATCACGTACATAAATTTTATTGAAATAAGTGCATACGAGTGTTCTAATGTTTGTAGTAATGGTTGTGTTTGTAGTAATGGTCTTCTTTAATATGACCAAAATTTGCTAGAAAATGCGTTAGCACATCATTCTGTGGCGCACCGAGATTGTATGATTTTGGAATCTTGGAGTTGCTCGGCAAGTTTCAGCAGTTTGCGTGCTACAGGATTTCAGCATTAATTTAATGACATGCCATAACACCCTGTGACACGACCGAAGTAATGACATGTCATGCGCGATAAACTATACATGATAGGTACACGATGCTTACATTTTATTTACACAACCTGATTTTATCAAGAAGAGATAACTTTGCAGCACATGTGTTAAGAGACGTTTCGTGATTATCAAAAGCTGAAGATTCATTCGATATTAAAATTTATGAGTGCATTGTGTTTGACATTAAACAATTGTTTCTTTTCTGTTCGTTGAAGACTAGTATTTTTTGATAATTTCTTTTCTGTTAATTGATTATTGCGAAACTGAAAATTTTGTAGGTTTTCATAAAATTTAGATTTCTTATCAATATAGATTTTTCTGGTAAAAGATGGCTTTATCGAGTAGCTCGTCAGCTTCACACAAATAGAAATGTGCGAACTAACGTATTTGTTTGTGATAACGTTATCGGAGAAATTTAATTTCTCTTCCACGGTTTTTCAGTTTACTTGTACATTCTAGTTTCTCAGAATCAAGATGAAATTTCCCAAGTAAAATCAGTGAGATAGCATAAAGAATACAAAAACAACTCGGTCGTTTTGCTCGATTTATCTAACCATCGCGTTTTCGACGAAACTCGAGAGATTGTAGTCAATGTACATATTGGAGGGTGTGTGATGGATATATATATCTAGCTCTGTAGATATCCAACCCCCGATTGGCCCGAACTCTCGATTCTTCTTGCCAGCGCGATTATCCCCCAATATCCTGATACATTATTTATCCGCATCTATAAAACCTCGGAGTTTTCATGAAGGCGAGAAACCTCCTTCCCTTACCGAGGAACTTTTTCCCATGTCCAATCCCTGGCAGGATCCTAACCCACCGACAATAACGAACGAACGAGGCGGCGAGTGCGAGTGAAGCTTTTCTACTTTCCTCGCCGTCCTTTTTCTCTTCGCTCACTTCACTTCGCCTTTTCTCGGCGAACTCGTCTCACCGGGCCAGAAACCTTTTCGCATTGACTGCCAAAAAAGCCTTGGCAACGACGCGACACTCATTTAATTTAAGGATAACAAAGCGTTATACGAGACAAATCCCCGGATTAGTTTTATGGCGTTCCTATTTACACTTTAGTCAGAGGATCACTGTGTTTCATTTTGCCGTGTGTACATTTTCAGCGCGGCGCGACGGTTTCATGTACAGAATTTACTGAATAAACAGAATCTCTCTCTACGAAATCATTGAATGATATATAATTTATAATTTAATTGTACTGTGATTTGTAATTTATAGAATTTATAGATTATAAAAATGCAAATGTTTACATACATAACAAGCTTATAAACTAAAAATTACTTTTTTTATGGTTTCTTAAATAATATTCTTAACAGATAATACAATTTTAAAATGCAATTTCTAGGAAAGATTGAAGATAATGGATGATTAGTGATGTCATTATTCGTTAATCATTAGCCATGTTGTTATTATGTGTTTTTTAAACTTGTTTTCTCGTATACGATCGATATCAACTTGTCCCGTATTTAGTCTAGAAAATAAATGATAATATAAATAGCAGCATGAAAATTCTATCTTTATAACATAAATTTGCAACATATTAGAATTTTGGGCAATCTCGGGCAATCTGTAAATATTTTTAAAATATTGCATTTTACAATAAAGCTTATATAAAATTAAATAAATTTTATTTATATAAATATATACATATGCAATCGAAAAAAAATAGATATACTGAAATCTTAATTTTGGTTTTAAAAGATAATTGCTAAATTAAGTTTAACATTGATTATATTTAAGCAAACAATATAATACCTTCCTTGTGAATTTGTGCAAAAACACTGGAATATCTTGCTGAAATTATCTTGGATATCGTCGAAATTACCTTCAATAGCGTAGCACAGATCGTGAATCACGTTCCATATGCTTCGGTCTTATGTATATCCCAAATTAGACTATGCCCGTGATTGACTCATTCGAATCGATGCACACTATTGTTCGCTGCATGCCATTGTATGCATGTTGTATAGTGCAGAGCGATCATTAATATACAACGCAACAAGGCGACATTCAGCGCCTGAAAATCAGATGAGCGATCTACTGGGATATCGATTCGACGGATCACTTGTCATGAGTTGCATCACGACATGAATACAAGACGTAAGAGAGGAGAATTATGATAAATTTTTGCAATATAATAAAGAATATGTTAATACATAACATTGAAATATCTATTTTATTAATATGAATAATGCAGCAATAAATTGCAGACAGAAATATAAGTATTAATGTTAAAAATTGTTGACAATATATTTACGGGTTTTTAATAATAATTAATAAATTTATTATTGATCAGAAAATATAGCACAATAATTAATAATTATAAGAATACATTTGTAACTGTTTGGATATCAATTAGAGAAACAATTTTATTAAACAACTTATAATTTACGCGTACGATCTACACGTTTATAATAAAAATTATTTGCACAATTAAATAAATCTATATACTAAATTTGAAGCAATCGAATGCATTTATAATAAACAAACAATAATCTATTAACAATCGTCATCGTCACAAACCAAGTATAATTAGAAATTTAATAAATATTGAAGATTCTCCCTACAGTACACATCAAATATTTGTCATTCGTGCAACATATCGATTATATTCGGAATGTTTAGGGAAGAACTGTGACATTTGAACGTATGCACAAAATATCGAAATGAAATAAACGAGCAACCAGTTGCGTTTCAGTTTGGAGAACGAATAATACATAATGTGAAGACAGGTTGTCGTAGATATCTGACATTATTTCGTTCATTAGGACGGTATATATACAGGTATCTATACCTTAAGTAGTCGAGACAGACATATGGTCCGCCCGCCTTCTTTAACCATGAAATAGGACGGAGGCGCTATACCGGGGGAACGATTTTCCTCTCCCCTCCTCCACCCCTTTTCTACCGACTTGCGCACGCTCATGATTTCACGAGGTCCTCTTTATTTCGGGTATACCGTGGACAAATGCGACTAACGTATCGAACTTCCGTCCGGGCTAATTTATGGCGTTGGGATTAGGGGAGTAAAATAGAGAGGGTGAGGCCGGAAAATAGCAATTCTGCAGTGCGGGTAACTATCCCCTTTTCGCTTCTCCTCTCTCCCCCTTGTCCTTTCTTTCTCCCTGCCCCCTCCCCCCGGTCTCTTTCTCGATCTACCTCGCCGAACGAGTATAAACGCTTAAGAGGCGAGCGTCTCTCCCGGCCACGGTAAAATATCACTGCTAAGAAAAAGAAACGATTACCCCCTCTGGGGGTTGACAAAAACAGGGATAATAAAACTCGGGGAACGTCACCCTCCCTTCCGTCTGACCGAACTGGGAGGATACATTCGAACGATTACCTTTCCGGTTACGTAGCCATACATGCGCCCGAACCTCCTCGGACCGCTGTTTTTAAACGAGATAAAAGAAGAGTAGAAAGCGATATATATTTGTTGCATTAAGCGCGATGCGGACGGAAAATACTCGAGGGGAAAGTTGCATTAGCGCACAATATCGCTACTGGTTCTTTCAACAAGCTTGAAGAGCAACCTCGATGTACGCGGTAAAATACATGTTTTCAATATGCTTCTAACGATGTGTGCTATGAGGATTTCACATACGCTCTTATTCTCATTAAAATTGACGGAAATATCAGGAGAAACTTTTATTTTATATACATATATATATGTGTGTGTGTGTGTGTGTATGTATATATATGTATAGATTTCTCCTGAAATTTATCAAGTTCTTGTAACTTAAAAATTTGAAATTTATTTTTGTTGCCCGGTTACTATACATATGCTTTGTTTACTAATTGGGGTTGAACAAAGCATCATTTATCAGAAATTTCCTCTATTTTATGCGCGGAGAAACAGAAGAGTTAAGCTGAATCATGCTCAATTAATCATGCTTATTTAGTGTAATATGGGTCACCGCGTCTTTCGAGCGCTGCGCATGTAATTATCCCATTTCCATAAATAAAACGTCGTTCAATTAATAATGATTGCGCATGTATATCAAAATTAGCATTTGCTTTTATAGGCTCATTATTTAGCGCTTCCCAATTTCCGAATAGCGAACTTTATATATATTCTATTATGCTTTAGAAACAAGAATGACATATGTACATTTGACATATACTCGTTTTTTTATTCATTTTAATCATGCACGTACCGCTGTTTTCGGGGAATAAAATCATCTATCTATCTATCCTTTTACCTATCTATCTATCTGTCTGTCTGTCTATCTATCTCTCTATCTATCTATCTATCTCTTTCTTTTCAACAAAAATAATATTCCAGAATTTCAAAAATATTTGAACTATTACTTATATAATCAATCTGTGAGGGAGGATTTCTTTATTATGCCAAAATTACGCTACCGTGAACATTTCCCGTCTGTATACGTTCATTGATCTGGAGAGCAGGTCGTTAACTGCACGTAGAAACCGCTACTTGACAACCGATTAGAGCACCGCAACGAAGACGGCGGCGAAGATGACGGCGACTCAAGGAAAGGACTTTACAGACACACTTGACGATAATTGGGGATTGGTACGCGAAGTCGGCTCGAAGTGGGTTCGTTTGATGTGGTACCTTTGCCACCAATGTATTTGCGATGTGGCTGTACTTGTGCTCGGCTATACCGAAGGACGAATTCCGCGGGCAAGTAGTCATCGTGACACAGCCAAGACGATACCTCTCACCTAACTTTCGCGCGATTCCAGGACGAAGAAGTAGTTACGAACAAAGACCACATCTATCTCTCCCTTCCAGTCCGCCCTTCTACTTGCTATTTCGAGAGTTCTCCGTTATCAATACTTAATGCAAAGAGACGCGGCATCGACTAATGAACCCTCTTACTCCCCCCAGACGTCGGAGTCTATTGTCTTTCCGCGAACGCTACTGCATGCTGCACGAACCGCATTCAGGATGGCACGGATGGCTACGCGGGGAAAGAGGACACGCTTAACGGCCAGGAATTCGGATCCTCATAATACCGGGAATCTCTATCGGATTTATGCTAATGCTCTCTGGCCTGCCTAGTATCTTGCCAATCCTTTCTGTTCTATTATCGCGTGAATAACACGGGTGGGCGCGATGCATTTGGAAAATGGATATCGCATTATAATGTCCTCGAATAATCAGATTTTCATATCTTGTGCGCCTGGTCCACTATTATTATCCCTTTTATGATGGAGAAATTCGAATATATGTAGATCTCTTCAAATATGTGAAAGCGCAGCTATATTTATTACAGATACCATAAAGTTTCTTCATACATATTCATCGACTTAAATTCACGTTGTACAAATTGATTTTATGTTATAGCAGTTTGTTTTAGAGTAGAATTTCTCATTCGAAATACGGAATATTAATATAAAAGCCAAATAAATGCCATAAAAAATGATACGAAGGACAATCTAAAGCAGATGCGCAGATATTAAAACGTCTCGATATTTCAGTTTTATTCAATCTGCATAATTTCTCACATGTAGAAGCATCATTCATAATTAATTTCTTCTTATTTTAACTTTTTCGCATAAATTGCTTTAAATTAATATAGAAAATTTATTATTTAACGCGATTTGCATTTCGTTTACATAAAAATGTACATCTCTCTTTTATATATATTTATTTTCTAAACTTTCTAATGCTTTCTAGATACTACAAAGGTTTTTGATTTGCAAAGCTGTTTTATTTCATTAAAATCTACAAAGTAACAATTAATAAGATTGCATGGATAGATATTTAAGGAACAAATTATTTCGAATCCTAACTGCAACTCAATGTTGAATAACCAATATTTATCTTTAGGAGAAGCTAGCCGTTGCTAACTTTTGATTCTATTTTCTTTGAACTTAACGTGACGCGGCATCAAAAGCGGGAGAACTTTGATCGCAACTTTTTCCGCAACTATATGAGATTGACCATGAAAGAGGTATCAGAATGAAGCGACAAAAATTGATCGTGCACAGTTATAAAATAAAGTGATCTCCACCAGAGAGAGAAAGCTATTATCTCTGAAACATTCGCTTAACTACTTGTCCTTCGACATCTTTCTGATAGGAGTATTATCTGTGACAATGTATCAGCCAATTAAATTTGCTGCGCATGATTTATTTATACTTATAACGTATTGATCAACATGACGACTGCAATAATCAGAAGCAAAAACATGATTTTATTCGTTCGACTATAATAATGAAACAAAAGTAAGCATAAAAACGTTATTGAATATAATGACATATAATATGAAAGTATATAAAAATAATATAAAATTATATTAATATAAAAATTATGTGACATAATATAATATCATACGAGATAAAAGTTATTGATATATAATATAATATCTTATTAATTATTATATCACATAATAGTAAGATATTATATCAATAACTTTTATATTATATATGACATCGTAAATGGATAATATCATATTGAAATTGAAACTACTAAAACAAAACTCATTAACGAATAATAATAATTTTAAAATTGATTTTTAATAATAAAAAAATATATTTAATTGATTTCTTTTCATATTTTATACAAAAGTCTCGTTTGAGTGTCATATAGGTGTTGTCAACAATGTATTAAAAATTACAAATACCCAACATTCTACATATTTTCTTTATAAAGAATAAAACCCTGAAATTCCTTGTTTCTTCGAAAAACGAAAACTAATCGTCACCTTCGTCAGAAGACAGATCAACCGGGGAGATATTCGATCTCCCTTTGCTCCTAGTAGATATAATTGTAAGTGGGAAGCTAACAGAATTTGCAAACGCAATCGTAACTGGTAGCTTACAGCTCGTTGCCTCGTTGTGTACCACCAAAACATAACGACCGCACAATGTCGCGCCGCTCGCGGCTTGCGGACGTGCCGCTACGAGGTAGAGAACGGAGTACCAGATTGCGCTAATTAATGCTAATTGCCCGAACTAATAAATAACCGCATGAATAAACATATTCGCCGGCCGTTGCCAGCGCGAGAGGGCGAGAGAGGGCAGGGGTGCGAGGGCTACAAGACAAATACTGTGATACGAAAGCGAGAATAAGAGAGTGGGCGAGTGAAAGCGAGAAGGGCTGCGCGTTAGGGGGTAAAGGGGATAAATATAATGTACGTGAGAGAGCGGGGGCGCAAGTACGCGATGCGGCCGCATCGCGTCGATGTACGCGCTGAAATATTCATCGATTTCGGTAGCGGCAATTACGTCCCGCAAAACGAAGCCGTGCCCATGTATGCCCCTTGCCACCGTGGAAATTTATCTGTATGAACAAGCGAACGAGAGGAAGCGCGCGCGGACAAATTCCGCCGGGAGATGCATGCTCGTTGTTGTCGGTCGTCACGAAAACACACGTTAAAAAAAACAAAAACGACTGGAAGGAGCGACTTGTTCGCAGTAGGTACAAAATGTCAAGAATCATTCGCGAACTCTCTTTCTTCCATCTGCAAATTCTACAACCGAGTCGGGATCGATCGAAGTTTCTTTGGAAACGATGTCGAGATACTAAAAATATAATCGTATCGAAATCAATTGGAATTTCTTTGGAAACGATATCGAGATATTAAAATATAATCGAATACATTTCAAATCAAATTAATAATAAAACTCGTTTTATATAATACTTTTTAAATTAATATTCCATTAATTTATAACGTTCCTTTCTCTCTCTCTCTCTCTCTCTCTCTCTTTGTGTTTTAAATATTTAATAAACTTTAACTGTCAATGAGAAATATTAAAATTGACAGATGTTTTTTAAATGATGTGCAAAGTATTACAGATTCTCTGTATTTTTATTCTTTATTGCAATATAAATTTATTTCCTTTAAATTAATTTTTATTAATGAAAAATTGATTTTAAATTTATCAAAGATTATTTTATCATTCAGTTTTCAAGATAATTTTTTGACTAATTGGATCGAGTAGAAAAGTTTTCAGTAGAAGAAAAATATTTATGATGAAGGAAAAAACTAAGATATATGCATACGTACAACAAAAGTGCTATAGATATAAAAATATTTAGGTGCATCGAGCGGAATAATTTGGGCCAATGTGAGCGAGTGCCAGGAAAACGATTTCGGTAATGCCGCAGACCGCGTAATCGATATTTCATTATATCGCGCCCGACTGACCTCCCGTCGAAGTGGAAGAAAATTTAACTCGTTCCCAGGCTTAAATTACTTCTAGACATGAACCGCGTTTCAGGCAATGTTCGACTCGCATTATAGATGAAGAAATGCATACGCGCGATGTAGGTCGTGGTAGTTTTCTTTGAAATTTCTCTGTGAATAGGAGGAAAGGAATGACGACTATTGGCTGAATTTAATTATTGTCATTCGACGAATTTTCGCATGCAACACAAAAAAATGTATTTATGAAATTACGTGAACGAGAAAGGCGAGAAATTTACATTTACTTCTTCTAACATAGTATAATCGTTATTTTTCTATTACGTTCGTAATTGTAATTGCTTACATCGATTTTAATAATGCTTTTGTAATATTTGCCAATTAAACTGTATGTTGTCCTGCTTAAGTTTAGCATGTAATATAAATTGTTATACTATATTTTTTTGCATTGCACAATGTTTGACATCCTTGAAGGAATTTTAATATAGCAAGCAATTTATCATATCATTTAAAATAGGGTTAATGGAAAAGGTTCTACATTTTTTACTGCCTATTGTTGTAGAAATCAAAGAACATTCCGACGAATATTCACTGCTATTCACGTCTCTAATATCAAGCATATTCAGCGAATTCTGTGCAGCATTATTGCAGAGCATTATCGCGCATTAATAAGCATGCTTTTGTTAATCTCTATTTAATCGATATTTTATATCCGGAGATCTCTCTCTTTGAAGCTCTTCAATTCGCGCGACATTTCGAATAAGAGATAAATTTTCTGTTCAGGTATATCGCATTCTCTCTACTTCTCTCTCTCTCTCTCTCTCTCTCTCTTCCAGTTCCCCTCGTTTCTTTATACAACATAATTGAATTAATAACAATTGCAAAACACTTTTCGTTACTTTTATTACAAAATCTTAAAAAAATAGAATATCCATCGGCAAACTCAATTTTAATCAAATATACATATATAAATATATATATTTGATGTGCATATGCACACTTATTTTAATATGCGGATTTTTTTATCAATGTATTGAAAGAGAGAAATAAAGATAGATATCTTAATAAACATTCCGACAAACACAAACAGTTCAACATAAATTATAAATAATAAATAAAAAGTTTCAATGATCCAGATAAATAAGAAAATCTTCTTTTTTGTTTAATTTTTAATAGACTTGGTTGCAACAAAACATAAATTTAGGCGTTATTTATATACCACGATATTTAAAGTTAAACTATTATAAATTAAATATTGAAATCTAAAAAAAGACATTGGTATTTTTGTTTAAATTTTAGATTGCTATGGAAAATTCGTATAAATAAAGATAAATGTCATTATTTTACATCGTAAAATTTCTTGGAGATTCTACTTTGGTCTTTTGAAAAGTCGGTACTTTATGTAAAATGAGAAGAAAGTGCCTAGAATCTTCGCAACGTGACTGACATGTCACATCGCATAGTGCAAAGTTGATGGACAATCTGCACGAGTTCGAAAATCCATATTTCATAAAATGATGAAAAAAGTTATATTTCTAATTCTAACGAAAATCAATGAAGCAAATTATGCGAGGAAACTTATTATCGATAAAGTTAAAGAAGTATTACGAATGAAAGTCTAGTATAAAAGTTTGAATAACGAAAGATATATTCAAGAAATGAAAAGATCAGATCAAATTATATACGGATCAAATCAGATAAAATAATTTCAACTCTTAATTATGAGAGAGAAAATTACATAAATAATATTTCAGTATTGCGCATTACTTACACATCCATGTAAAAAAAAGTATAAAATGCATTATAATATTTGAATATTTAAATGTTGAATATTTGAAAGACGTTAATACACATCAAAAAAGTAACTTGGTTAGTTTTTGGAAAGCCTCAGTTCTGCGAGATAATAAATCCTTCGGCATAGTCATATAAAACTACCCAACATTTTACTTAAAAAATATGAGATTTATATTTATGAATGTATATCCATGAAATTTAGCATAAAAATTCATGACAAAAGCATAGAACGTGAACTGCATGCTTATACGTATACGCAATATACACGTATATGCAAGTTATTATTGTAGTATACCGACATCACGCGTACAATGTAATATTTTTCGTATAAAGGCTGATAATAGTGCTTTCATTGTTGCAATACTTCATTAGTTACAGTTGTTATACGTAGATTCTTTTGTTGTATAAGATAATTACACAACTGTATGCGTTCTAATAGAAATTTACGAGGGCTTTATAAAAGAATACATTTTTTAATAATTTTCGATAAAGATATAAACATCAACTTCTACAAATAAATTTCTAATTTTCAAATATCTAAAATTTTACATATTAATTAACAAGTTTTCTATTTTTTGCAAATCTAATATTAATCAAAATGTTTTATCATTAGACATATTGTATTTGAAAATTAGAAATTTTCAAATACATAAATATATAAGAATAAACGATAAATATATAAGAATTTATTGTTAAAATAAAGTTTATGGAAACTACATATACATATATGTGTACGCAGATAATGCATACATTAATAATAATGATTTGCGCGCGAGTAACGATTACTACCAACACAATAATTAAGTTCATTAGTCATGCTATCTCGTAGAATAGGCGCAGCTTTATGTGCCGTGATGAATGTTAGTATAGTCGATGAATGCAAATATGGTTTCTCCTTTTGTTCACAGTGCGCCGAGTCACGTCAATTATTGTAATACTTATTGCAGCTAGGCGTAACCGGACTGGCATGTTCACGCGAACAAAGCGAAATCCTATTATTACTTCACAGGCTTTTAACACAACCTTTGAAACGACATTTCTGAAAGGAGTTATCCGAATATAAGGTAATACCAGGTCGTTTTCAAAAGAATATTTGAAATCGCATAGCAAATCGCGTAGTTTTCAGTGCGAGGTCGAACGAGATAGAGTATTAGCAGCGAATTTTCCATATGTTCTAATATAATGACTACCGTACGCGGTTCATAGTACCGTCTCTCTTTTGGTTGACCGAGTTGCATAACTCGCGGGTCCATGGAGAATAATTTTCCCCGGCCGCGGCTATAAGTTCTCGGTCCATATATGAAAAAAGTTAGAGTCAATTATACTCGGAATATTTCATGAGTGTGGATTTACGATGCGATTTACGGTTAAAAGCAAGGGAGAAACGAAAATAGTTCGCAATGACTTGGCGCCATTCGAGGGTCTAACAATGGCGCGGTAATTAGAGACTCTGTTTGTGTATGCGTGTAATAATGATCGCGTGTAACTTCTGCGGTAATGTCGCCAGTATTATTGCCATAATTGTTCGGTGGTATAATATTTATACGGATTAATTTCACCAGTAATTTCTTGAAATTGCATAGCATATTAACACCCACCCGAAAATGGTACAGAGATTAATATTAAATTCAATAGTGGTAATTGAAAGTTATAAATTTTTAAGAGCAGAACACTCAAATCTAAAACTACACATTTGTTCAAGAAATTAAATTTTCAAGGAGAGATCTAGAAACTTAGATTCGAAGGAGAAAGGAAAGGCTTGTAGGAGATATATATTAATAAAAATTTTGAAATTAGAGAGAGATTATATATAGTGTATGTTATTTTCGTACTTACAATTATTTTTAATTTATGACTATGAACGAGAAAAATTTGAACAGAGACGTAATTGAATATGGAAGAAAGAAATTATAAATACTGTGGAATAAAATATTGAATGAAATTATTTTATTAAGACATACAGTCGCTAATCGTATTAACTTTTAAATCTAAATGGAGTAGAATTTAAGTAATAAAGTATTATATCTTCCATCTTATTATACATATATACGAGATAATATCATGTGAAACCATTAGTCATTTTATGTATGACGTAGACTCCGCATATATTGTGGCATGTGACATAAAGAATTATCTGAAAAATCTATAGAGAATATAAATATTAAAACCTAAATACTAAAATATAGTCATGAATATCTGATTTACAAATATAAAAAACTAGAATTAACATTAATTTAAAAAGCTTATCTAGGTTAGTTGGCAAGATTTAAATCAAACTTTACAAATGTATCTTTTAATACAAACTTCGAGTCGAATAAAAATTAAGTTCAAAAATTACAAATAAATAAATTTGTACTTCTAAATAATTTTATTTTAATAGAATGTTATTTTACAGATTATTTGTTAAAATAACTAATGACATTAAAAATTGATGTCTGTGTCGAAATAAGTCAATCTTTCAATCAAATCAAAAATTTGTTTGCTGAAGAGAAATTCTATTCACTCGTATAAAATGATTGCAAGCATTTTACTGCATAAAACACTACCTTATTGCTTTTTATGATGTTGTTGGCGAGTTCCTTTTCCGTACAAATATACGGCTAATAACGTCGGTAATGATCATTACTTTCAATGCGCCGGATCGTCCCAGACAGCTGGAACACATCGCGGTGCATCAATCACAATCCCAGGGCCGCTGTCAGTCTACTTTATCACGATGCGAAAAGTGCAGCAAATCAGGAAAATAAAGCGCTTGTCGGCATGCTCTCGTATATGCGCGCGGACAATAAAAAAGCTGTCACGATATAAACGTTGCCCGCATCGTCCCCTTAGGATTTACCCGCGAAACCGTGTATGTATATATGTATACGCGACTTCAAAATGGATTCCATTTTCGCAATTTTCGCTCAGGAATTTTTGTCGTCCCCCGATCATTCGACTGCGCAGTTTTTACAACACGCGTGTATATGGGGGTGTGAATCCACATCCTCGTATATATTTATAGCGATCGATTTCTGACGAAAGGGACGGGGGCGAGCCAACCGTTTTCCCGGTAAATTACGCTCCGCGGTATTTCTTCAGCATGATAGTTTGTTATCTTTATGACGCTGGAGCGTCAGGAGTATACCGCATTCCTTCTCGGTCGTCTCGTAAAACCCGATATCAGGGAAAACCTAAACCAATTAAGGCGTCCCTGCTCCGGCTCCACGGGATGGCGCGCAAATCTATCTCCTTAAATCATCTTCGACGTAACTTCTCGGGGACGCGCACCGACGATACGTCAAGATAAGACGGTCGTTCCGTAGAGCACGAAATTCGAGACCAGATTCCCCGGGGTGTCGTGAAACTGTTTGTTTTAGCGTTCGTAATTGAAATAGATCGCGGTGGATAAGATGGCTGTGTGTGTTTAACGTATAATATTTAGATACTAACTAATGTGCACTCTCACGCACATTGCTATCGAAACGACGTGTTGTGATCTTTCTATTGCTATATTGTATAGAGCAAAGTTTATTTAACAATAGAATTATCTCTTTGTTATCTTTGTGATATGTATTAAACTTATGTTAATTACTATACGTATACAAAACCATAAATTGCGATATAATATAAGATATATATATACGCGCATTATAATGCATATAATATTATATACGTATCGCGTATAACATAATACATTTCATTAAATACATTTCACACACGCGTTTGCTTTATATTGCATCAAATCGTGACTATGAATTTAAACTATGACGTATCAAATTAACATCTGTAAATACTAAACGCAAATGACAACTCTCATTAACATCAGATACATCTAAAAAGCTCGACATTTTTGGATAATAAAATTTGTACCCTCTTTGATGTATACATACTCTTTATCATGATAGAGATGCGATATAAAAATAAATATTAGTATTGATGGCAAACTGCATAGTAAACTGCTTCTTGCGTAAACATTTTGGATGAAATTAAAATTAGTATAAATGCAAATGTTATCTTTTCTTATGAGGGAAAGAAAGAGAGAGGGAAAGACACAAGAGAAGGAAATTATATTATATTAGAAAAATTATTTTTTATTTTATTTCCATCATAGTGTCGAATTTTCATAGTTTTATCCGTCTTTTAAATGAATAATTAAAAATGTAGGTACGTTATTATATGGCATAAATTTAAATGCATTTAAACAACAATAATAAATAAATGCGTAAGCAACATGTTAATTCTCTTATCATGAACAATCATTTGCAAAGAGGGCTAGCATTTTCCATTGCGATAAGCATATCTCGCCATCCTGTAATATGCGCTGCAAAGGCGACGAGGTTTGAACTCTGAGAGGTTCGACTTAGAAGGGTAAACCGAGCGCGACAACGAGTATACATGGCGCCGGCACCGACGCTCCACTTCGTAATTCTTCGTTTACGACTGCCAGCTTCATGTCTATACCGCTCCGACGAAGCGTCGAAAAACAGGGGTTGCAAAAGAGAAAGAAAGAGAGAGAATGAGAGTGAAAGAATCCTATAGACAAGAACGGAAAAAGGGGAATCTTCGCAAGGGCGGTTGGAAGACGATATTCATTCAAAACGGTGAAGGGAGATTCGCGAATGGCAAGACCACTGGCATTAATCCAGAATAGGCAAGAGCCGAAATGTAGTTGGTACCGCGGGGAGAGAGAGATATTGAGAGAGAAGAAAGGGGGAAAGAGAGAGAAAGGAGAGAGAGGAAATGCGCGCAAGAGAGAAAATGGAAAAGAGATGGGAGGAACGGAATGGAGAGGGAAGGAAGGATAATGCGCCCACGATAAAACTAAGCCGGCTAACACCACGGATAAAAAGACCCCAGCGGACGCTTGGCAGTGTCACCAAATTGCTCGAATATTTTGCGGCCCTAAAGTAAGGCAGAATAGAGGGCGGATGGGGGTGAAGGGATAGCGGAATCCGCTTGACCGCAGCCGGGATTCCCTGATAAACTTCCGGTTTAAGGAATACGTTTACCGTGTTATTCCTGGCAGACTTACGGAGACTTTACCCGGGTAAGGGTGGATGAAACTTTGCCGAATTTGCGTGGTAATGCAAATAGAATTTCTACGAAATTTCTCATACATATCTCTCTTTAAAATACTCTATTATCGGTTCTCGAATAAGACTTTTATCTAGCTAACACTTGTCATCAAATATTATTTGATTTGCTGAAATAATACTCCGCTGTCACAGAGCTTTTATTTAAGAAATTATTTAGTGTTACCCAATTAAAGTGCATTTAAAATAAACTCTCTACTTGAAATTCAGTAAGAAATAATATTTCTATGAATCTATTTTTACATTTTTACAGTTTAATATGATTATCTAACTCTGAATAGTTTATAATGAAAAGACTGTCGATTTATTTAGATTGTCTGTAATGTGTCGCAGTAATTGTGAAAAAAAGTACGATATTTTTGGATAAATTTGTATATAATTTAAAACTCTCAGAAATGGACAAAGTTAAAACTCACAAGTTTTCCATCCAACTAACGACGTACAACTTTTCCCGTAACTCTCTGCGTTTTCATGTGGCGAGGAGTGAAAGCGGGACTTGCAACGTTCCGCTTTTTCTACCTGATTAAAAATTTACACTCCATGGAGCGAACTTTCTATCGCATTTTAACGATCGATCGTACTTACCGATTCTCGCTGGGGTGCCGCGGACATCGCCAATTATCTCTCCTGGTCCGTGACGAGAACCCGTCGATGACGTACGCTCGAGATTAGAACGATAATGGATCGGTCGATAGAAGCGCAAACGCCCGGATGTTGCCGATATGATCCGATCAATGAGTGTGTTTACGAAATGACGCGTTTCAGTGGTAGATTGTCCGGTCGGAACTTCCAATGGAACGTCTAAAATTACCCGTAAGGCCTGTTTCGATATCGGTAATATCGGAATATCGCCAAATAATGGAAATGGCTCGCCACCAAACCCATATGGTCAATCGGCATTTGTATTTATCTGCAAGCTGGATCGCGAGCTGGACCATGAGCGGCATGATCGACGCAAGAAACTCTTATTTGCTGCGCCGACTGGTCGTAATTACTCTGCTCCGGTGACGCCGGGATAGGTGGGTTAGCATTACCGGATGTACACTCAGGATGTTATAAAGTCGTTGTCGGCTCACGGTTAAGGGTTAATTACACGCTACCGCGTGTAACGCGCCTTGGGCTACATTAAACTTTGGACACCATTGATTTGTAGCGTTACCAACCCTTCCTATGAGAAATATATATATGTTTGTATACGTATTTGTATATGTATATTAGAGACACGTATATATGTGTATGTGTGGGGACACTATTATACACGTATAACAACATATAAATGTATATATTTGCTTATATACAAGCATCTACGTGGGCCAAATTCGGCTCGAAATCGTATTGGTGATCAAGGAAATTCCTTGTTCACCGGTAACCCAACGAAACTCGAAAACGGATTTGTCCTTACGACCTGCGGCTGGCAGTCTCGATGCAAACTTCGCTACGCCGTGCTGCACACGTAGCACCAAACACTCGCCCCGCAAGTATCTTGCAGTGAGTTTATTTCGTGCCTTAGGGCCACTCTCGTATACAGCGATCGTAGGTCTCTCACGCGCGTGAGAAGCGTAGCATTCTTTAAGAGAAATCAACAGTTTCTAAATTTCAGTTTCAAAACGATCTGATACGAAATGTCAACTATCTATTGGAATTCGATGCATTTTTTTCGCAAGGTTCAAATTTTATCCATGTATATGATTATTGAAATATTGAAATATTATATACATATATGATTATTGAAATCATAAAACCAGCAAATTTGTTGAATCTTGCAATTAAAAAAGTTATACATACATATATATATACATATGTATACATATATAAATTACAATCAAAAAAATATTGCATATTAAATAAGAATATACAACACAGAAAGAAAAAAAGAGATAAAATTAAAGAGAAAAGAGAAAAATGCGTTTTTCTAAAAAAGCCTTACGTCATGTTGAAGAAAAATCCTTTATCCGTCGGAACCAGGCTCGGGTACATATTTGTTCTTCCTGCCTCGCTCTACCGCTCGCTCTCCGAACTCGCGTTTGGCAACCTCGAGTCTGGCAAACTTCGTTTCGGCTTGTACGACACACTCGCTCATACTTATCGAACTATATTTCTCGTCAGCCGCGTCGCTTTCTTTTCCGCTCCTTCCCGCACGCGCGTGAGAGTCCGGAACGCTCTCGCGCATCTCGTTTATATTTCCTTTTTCTCTCTCGCCGCAGGAAAATCGTTGCTTCGTTGCTAGGATGCTAGTGGCGCAGTTCCTATTACCAGTACCGTCGTCGCACCCTCGAAAAGGAAATTCCAATGCATAAGTACATTCGCGCGAAACGCGCTCCGCGTGTAGTTTCCATCCTCCTAACCAGACCCTTTCGTCTTCCTACCTTTCTTCCCCCTTCACTGCCTCATTATGTTTTTCGATTTTTCCCTCTTTTTTTCGTCCGTGTTTCTTTCTTCCTCTTACCTCCTTTCATCGTCACCGCGCTATGGCCATTCGTACTTTCTTTCAATTTCCGGAATAAGGAGGCTTTTGCTCCTTCTTTCATTCTTTCGAACGGTCACCGCACAAGAGTCCCTTTTCTCTTTCTCTCGCTCTTTTGACATCTCCATTTCGTCTCGTACGAGTTCGAACGATTTGAGAGAAAGGAAGAGTTTTAATCAATGAAACCGACGGTGCCGCGTGGATCTCGTAAAACCAAGCTAGTAATACCAAAGTCTTAAATTGAGTGGGACTTTAAATTACTGCGCATAAAAGCCGTGACGTTTTTACGTTGAACGTATTTTTTTTCTTGCTGATAGCAATAATTTGCTCTTTCTTGTAATTTGAAAAATCCAAACTTTTAGATAGTGATGTCGTTAAAACGTTGATAATTTAAAAAAACAAAATAATTAAAATCGACGCAATTAAAGGCATTTTAAAAAATAATAATTTTATAATCTTAAATATTAATTTTATTTAATATATATTTATATTTAAATTTTATACATATGTATGCCAAAATTATAAAATAGAATTTACATAATAAATTGACAAATTTATTTGAATTTCTGTCTAATTTCGTTTATAACATAGTCTCTTAATCGAATCGATATAGCTAAAACGAATTGAAAATATTCAATAGAAATGCTTGGAACGAAGAGTACGAAATTGGATGGAAAATGTTCAAGGAATCGTACGCGTGCGTCTCATGAGCGTTGACTTCGAACGAAAGAAGCTCAACGTGGAAAGCAGTGAGTTTTAATCAACGGTTGCGCGCACACCAGTCCCGTAAAACGAAGCCGTATTGCGGGTATTGCGAAGCAAAGTCCCAAGCGTCTTCATCGTTTAAACTGCACCTCTTTACTACTCGAAATTCACTCATGGGATGCTCTCTTTCTCTCTCCGTTTGACGGAAGAAACGCGGTCTTCCGGATAGTCTCCTCGAAACGCGAGGTATATACTGCGCGTTTTACAGAAAATCAAACGAGCATGCGTATACCAAAAGCTGATGGAGAATTGGATCCGGTGACCCCAAGTGTAACAAAGAAAACCGATGAAACGGATTTGTATATATCCTGTCGGACGGAAGAATCGGCTGGCGTCGAGGGAAGGGAAAACGGAGAAACGCGCGAGGGTGAAAAGGCCACGACGACGAGGGGATAGAAAACAAGTGGGTGCGCGATAGTGCAATCTTCCGGTGGTGTCGCGTTTTCCGGCCGGGCGATTCCGCGCTGAGCTCGGCTCTCCATTTCCCACCGATCCTCAATTCCCTCCCTTGATTTCGTCCCTCGTTTTCCGCGCGCCTCGCCGCTTCCGTCTTCCTCTTCTGTCCTGGCGCAGGTACCTCTTGTCACCCATTTGTTCTCTCTCTCTCTCTCTCTCTCTCTCTCTCTCTCTCTCTCTCTCTCTCTCTCTCTCTCTTTATCCTCTCCGTTTTCCTTCCGTTCGTTCTGAAACCTCGGTCCGGCAACTAGGTGCTGGCGTACCTAGGGAAAGCCTCGTCAGCGAGTGTGCTCTCCCTTTAACGGCTTTCCACCGCAAACCTATAGAAACCGTCGCGTATCTCACCCCTCGGTTGGACATTTGCTGCCTCTTTGTCTCTCCCGATGTTCGTCTCGCGAGTTACCACTTTACTTCCTCGTTCTCCTCATCCGATGCTGGATGCTGAGTCTCCGCGAGCTGCTTGGATTCTAAATCGAGTAGGGGTTATTGTGAGTCCTTCGTGATAAAAACTCTGTGTGTGTGTGTGTGTGTGTGTATCTCACGGCAATTCGTCGTTGATTTCACCAATGTACTGGGTTATTTCCTCTTCTCAATAACTGGTATCCTCAAGAGGCAAAACAATGCGATTGTCATTTACTGTGCAAGCGAAATTCTACCTTACGAATTGTTTCTTTGTTATAGATAGTCAAAAGTGCATCGTCAAAAATAATTACTAGCGATAAACTATTAACCACAAAGTTACATATTTATTTCCGATAACAAATGGTAATTTTTCGGTGCAATTTATTATATTCCTATACACATAAACATATATATAGTTGAATAAATTTAAAGGTATAGTCGAATTTAATAAACAGTTTTAGAAGGAACTCGATAATTGTATTCTTGTTATTTCTGTTTAAATTATTCTGTAAAAATGTATATAATAATTTTCAGTTTTAAGTAATTTATTAATTTATACTATCTTTTTTCTCAAAAAATACGTCAAATTTATAAATCGATTAAATATCTCTCTCTTGGATATTGTCTCAATATATCATGAAGAATAAAATTATATTAAAACAACTAATAAAATTCTATAATCTAACTAGAAATTTTTCACGTTATACATCCTTAGTTTTAAGCTTCAAACATTGAAGAAAAGATAATTTTACAAAGTATAAACTAACACATCGTCGTTCGATGCTGGACAGCATTTTTCCCTCAAATCCTCACGTTTATGTAATCGGATAAATACTTGGCAGCAAGTAAGCTAAGAGAAAGAGAGAGAGGGAGAGAGAGAAAGAGAGAGGAAAGTGTTCGTTTTCCGCATCCATGCGAGTATAATTTGACGGATGCTGCCGCAAAATTCGTTAGATTTGACGACTTAAATGAACATTTGCAACTCAATGTTTTGACGTGTAAATTTCTCTCGTTTTCTTTTTTTTTACCTTTTTTTATTTGTAATCTTTTAAAATTTAAAGAGTTTGCATTATTTATAATCTGTTTATGCTGTTTAAATAGTTAAAACTTACTCATCATATTGGTCAATACGTGTGTCTGACTAATGGTATATCTTTTCTCCTTATAATCTTATTTTTTATATTATACCAACATGAGAGAAACTCATTTATTTTAAATTTATTTTAAACATTTATTTTAAAAGTGTAATAACACATTAAATAAGTATTAACATTAATATTAAATATTATAAATCTATATCTATTTTTCTTTTATATACATATACATACATATACAATCCATATATTGTAAAACAAATCTTTCCTTTTGAAATTATTTTATTGCTTGAATATATTTAAACACTTTTGCGCGTACTTTAAGACATAAAATATTTATATCCGGTTAATCTTTTTCTCGCCGTATCTTTCTCAATTTCATATGCAACTTGCAGTACCGCATACTCTGCGCTCCAAATGCATATTATCAACATAATAATTTGCAACACACATTTCTCGTCTTCGTGAAAGTTATATCATCCAACGAGCATCGTATGGTCGGGGAAACACGCGAAATCCTGATTATCAATTCTATGAAATTATGGCAAATTGAAATCAAGCTTTGGAGTAACTGATTCAGCCGCGCAATCGTGCGCTCTCGATGAGCAGCGCGCACGTTGCATACGCGCGCGCGTTCCTTTGCACGTACGCGTGTCATACGCCAGGATCAATATCCGGGTGATATCACGCTCGTCATATCGAAACGAAATTGTGAACGAGGACGGATCGGCGAATTCGGATTTTACGTTACAATGGATTTATAATGAAACCATCGAACATTTGCCGATCGAAGCGTACGTGCAATTTCGACCATAGGAGGGTGCAATATCCGAAATTTTTAAGCAAAAAAATTTGAATTGAAACATTTCAGCATTAATTACGGCTGGCAAAAATACGGTTAAATTTCACAATGTAATATTCTTTTCAAGCGCTTGCTATTTGAGATAAAGCTATAATTGGACCGTAATTCAATTGATGCATTATTGAAGCGATACAATGAGTTGCGAAAAATGATAACCATTTAATTAATTATAAGAGTATTATATGAAAAATAATTCGACAAATTAGTTTTAATGTATATTTATATTTTCCATGTGTTTAAAAATTTTTTCAACAATATCTGCTTATTGTTTATTTTTTTGTTTTGTCGAATCAATATAATGTATTATACAAAATTTAATCAATTTTTATGCGACGTGAATGCTTACGCTGAAATGGCAATCGGGGGAAGATAGATAGATAAAGCCGTTGGTATCGATAAAATTAATGTAATAATTGAAACCTCCGAACGCGCTATATAATCAATAACAAATCTGCGCCGATCGGGGAATTAGTCAAGTGAAGAAGGAAATCAATTCCCGGCGTGATTTACGCGTCAATACACCGTACCGGCATTCAGAGCTCATTCCCATTCCGTACGGTTATCCTATAAAGCACGCCCTGTCATTTCACCCTCATCTTATCCCACTTATTTCCCTCTAAACTGACAACGGACTACTACTAATCCCGACGCACTTCGCGAAATTGCTCTCTCTCTCTCGCCGCATCTCTTCGCGCGAGCAATGATTTTGATTGAGCGTCTTGCCTCTCTCCCTTCCTCTCTCTATCTTTGCAATGTTGCGGAAGCATTAAATCACTGCACGAAGAAAAAACAAGTCCGAGACCTGACGAATTTCGCCTGTCACCCGTGAGAAGAGTTTCTCTCTTTCGGTGCGAGAATAATGACGGCGCCGCACACCTGTATACGCATACACGAACCTATACTACTTGCTAGTGAAACGAAAAAAGTTTCCGCCGGCAAAGAGCGGTCGTGTCGCGGTAAGAGTGAACTTCTCTCGTCGGAACCGGGGAGAATCATTGGACGATGAGAGAGAGACGCTGTCGGTTGTGTTCGGAATTCCCGTGTGCGTAGGATAATTCGCGTACGTGATGTCATACGGAAGCTCGTCTCTTCGCGTGCCGCAACGGGACGGAATATTTATGCGAACGCGCCGGCATGGCATGTCGGTTCCGCAATTACGAAATCCGTTTGATACCATCGTCTTCCGGATGTAGAACCGACGAGAGAGAAGCAGCGTGCGGGGGTAGTTTTCCTTTGTGAAACCGCGACCGATCCGCGGAGTCTAGTTTACGTTCGTGCAATCCGTGTCTTCGTTCCTTTTTCGGGCCAGTCGCGACGCAATGTACGCTCCATTTCGTTTTTATCCTAAAGAAAGAGAGAGAGATGGAAAAGAAAGCACGAGAGAAGCGCGAGAAAGGCAGCTGACGGAAATATTTCGACGAATCCCCGGACGCATACGAGACGTTCTTTTCGTAAGAGTTCCAGCCCGCGCGCATCGTGTACTTTGTGGAAACTTGAGAGAGGCGAGATGGAGAAAACGCTTATACGTGGCGGGGCTCCCACTCGACAGAACACGGCATAATACGTGACGCGCGAGCACAACGGTACGAATCTCCTGACAGTCGCTACGGAACAAAGTGTCCTCTCGCGGGCGCGGGCTCATCCCCCGTACGACGAATGCTCGCGTTACGAAAGTTTCGTAATTCGAGAATGGTAGGCCGCGAGACACGAAGGGGAGGAAAATATATGTGTGACGCGGAGATACGCGTCAGCGCCCCTTCAAGATTTCTTCAAATGTCACATCTCGTCCGAAAAGTTTCTTCTTTCTCTCCTACGCGCGTATTTCGTATATTGCCTGATACAATTTTCTAATGCACAAAAGTGTCCGAATACATTTTTCCATTTACATTCAGGAACATGTAATTTTTGTTCAGGAAATATTAATCCTTTTTATTCAACGAACAAAATTTGTGTATTATTTTGCAATTTTATTCTTGACACATTTTTGTGATCGAATCAATAGTTATATACAGGGTGTCCGGTGGTTCGCGTTTCACCTGTCGTAGGCAAATTCCTAGGATCATTTGGAGACGATTTTTCCTCAGCGAAAATGTCGAGGGAGGTCATCATTTTTTGCATGTTCCCAATTTTTGTCATCATGTATCTTTGTAACTAAGTCTTAAATTAAAATTCTATTAAAGTAAACTCTATCTGAAATTAACTGAAGAATGTGATTTTGTTAATATTTTATTTCCACAAGGCTTAGTTTGTGAAAAACCCTTTATTTTCAATCGCTTATTACTCGAAAATTATTGGTGCCTCGACATTTTCGCTGAGGAAAAATCGTCTCCAAATGATCCCAGGAATCTGCCCACGACAGGTGAAACGCGAACCACCGGACACCCTGTATATTAAATTAATATTAAATTAATAATATTTTTTTGGATTCTTTAATCGTGATGAGCTTATTGATTTACGAAATATTATTTCGTATAAAATTGTGAAATAAAATTTAATATTAGGCGAAATAGAGACATATACATGATAATTATTCGTAAAATGAAACTTTTTTGGTGTTTATGTTAATATGAAAAAGATACATAATTGAAATATTACATCCGAACGTACGATTATTATATTTCGCAGATACTGCATAAATAGGAAGGTCATTATATTTCAAATTTCACAGATTACAAAAACTAATTTCACTGTTCAAAATTAGTCAACGGATAATCTGATCTGTCTAAAAAATAATTGAATATCCTATAACGGCGGGAGATCATTTTGTTTTGCAACCACGGCGAAAATCAATATCCGACTGGTAAATTTAAAACGCTATCGAGTTACAATTAACCTACCTCTTGAAGGGAGGGTTTTAAATCACCGTGTCGAGTATCGAATATCGACATCTTAGACTGACACCAAGAATCGCGCGCTCACTAAAGGACCGTTTAAAAAGTTACAAACTCATTAGCTTGTAGCGTAGCTATCCATAAGAGGAAGAGAAAGAGAGAGAGAGGCGAAAGCTCTCTCGCCGTGTTACCCCGGAAGTTGGTATAGGGATCGGTAAAAAGCAACCGAATCCCATCTTAATAGAACGTCATTCCAAATAAATTGCAGGACTCCGTGGTCTCCGGAGGTCGCGCTTAAAGGACCGAGGAAATACGTGAGGTGAATTTGGTTACCGCTCTTGCTTCAAGCGAACGGAGTGTACCCGAGTCGCGGGATATCGGCCGCATAACGAGCCATCGCGATGCAATTTTTTCCGTCGTTCCCTTCCGCGTTCGAGAGCGATCCTTCCTAAGGAGGGCGGTCGTTGCTCTTGAACGACATACCTCTGTTATCTGAATTAAAAAGTCGCGAAGATATAAAATCACATCTCACTCTCTCTTTCTCTCGCTATTGTCGAGTACATCGTCACGAGAACGATCGATTCCTTCCTTCGTCGGTTTTACGCCACATTTGACTTTACCTGTAGCTACTTATAGATACATACAGGTATATATATTCGCGCAGTGAATCTTATTTACCCACTATAAACTACCTGATAACAGGTAGGATAATATTATCCGTATATGTTATTTCGGGCTGGAGTTTTCTCTTCAATATATTAATATTCGGCTATCAACAGAATGATACAAAAGTCAGACGTAGTCAGAGACTTATTTATTAATAGTTGCAACTTCGTATCGACCTGTTCTAATAATAATTGTAATTGTAATTGTTGTTCCAACTTCTTGGTAAGTTTTACCCGACAGGTAGCATATCTTCGTCTCTTTTTTAGAACTTATGAAAAGAGACGAAAATATATATGCTACCTGTCGGGTAAATCTTACCAAGAAGTTGGAACAATCGACCCTTAGCATCACACATGTACAAAAAAATGGATAATTTTATCTTTTTCTTCTTTTTTTATTTTTTGTGATAATGACATTATGAATGACATTTTATACTTTGTATGTAAGAAATATTATATGATTTAATTTATATATTATAGAAAGATATGTCCAGTAATATAAAGATTCAATATTGAAGAATTTAATTTATATATCAATTCAATATTTAATCTTATCACTCTGAAAGAAACATTTCGATAACATATTATAATTGACATCATTAAATATAAGATATTAATTGAATTAAAATATACAATAAATAATTTATTATATATCATTCAGTCATGGATGTTTATTACTACGATACTATGATATGAATAAAACTATTCTTGCTGGATATTCGTGCAGTCTATGAAAAATTTTATCCTTTTGAGAAATATTATTTTGCTTCTGTAGGTAAAAAATTAATTTTTGTCGGCCATAATTTGTGGAAAACGTATCACGCACAGGAGTTGACACGTACACCGCGCGCAATGTTGGCGTGATGCTCGTAACGCGAAAACTTAATCGCGTTGAATCCTCATTTCGGGGAGGTCCTCGCATGTGCCATTTCGCGGGTTTCCGATCCGGCAGCGCGGAAAAATTCGGGTCCGGTCGTTAAGCCGCGGTCGCAAATGCATTTAAGCATCCCGGCCGTTGTTCAAGATTCCATTGAGCGCCGTGTCAATATAAATGTAAATGTCATTGGGAGAGCCGTGCGAGCGCATACATTGACGTTCCCTGGAGGACGATTGCTCGCGGAGAATATTGCAGATGCCCGTATGGGACGACCGCCGCAATTGAATTGCCCTTCGGATTGCAACGCGTATAGAGAAATGTGTACGTTCGGCACTTTGTTTCGTGTTGCATCGATCGTCGTTGAACGGAGCATCGGACCCGGATCCGCGTTCTCGCGTAAAACGCCAAAGTGCGCCGCTGCATCCCCCGAATATAATCGATCCGCCGAATCGCGCCCTGTCACCCCATTTTACCGCGCGAAAGATTTGTAGATCGCGAATTAGCGTACGTCGACACGTACGAATTCGCTTGCGACCTCCGGACGGGAGCGTGACGGCGGCGTTAATTCGATTCGCATGCCGAATCGACATATGCCCGTTCCACATGTTCTAGAAAATGATCACATACGCGAATTACGGTAATTAGACGTTACTTCAACGACTGTTGCGCACAATTGATGGATAGGCGCGAATTTTTTCCCCTAAATAATAGGATTTACATCTGATGGCGAGCGATAAAAATTTTTTTTTTTTTTTTATTTCTTGCTTCTCTCTCTCTAAATATGATACCAACGCAATCAAAACATCGGCGAAATATGACGAAATTTACAAGTAGAGATAAATAATGTTATCACGTGTATTATTTATTCATCCGTTTTATTCGTATATTGCATATCCGGCAACGGGATAATAAACTGTAAATTTGTAAAACTTAATTTCACGCGAGGGCCTGGGCGTTGGGCTACAAATCTCCGCTACAGATTTCCCTGCGTTGTGTGTGCGGTTTCTCCCGCGCTATCAGTAATTAAAAGGGCGAGAATAGAGAGTAAAAATGAAAAATATGGACGCAAGTGGCAGTCATGAAATATGAAAGCTGCTTGAGCCGTCGCGCTTTTTTTTCCTCCCGGCCCAACACACACACACACACGCACACACACACACGCCCACACACACACATAGCGCTTATCTGCGCGCTTTATGCGCGTTATTCGATTTTCATGCGTGCATTGTTCACCGCGAAGCACCGGAAACAAAGCGTTATCTTTAAGCCGAAACAATGTTCCTCTCTCAATCTGTGCATGAAATAACCGGCTGCAGCGATCCGTTGGAATCGCCATCATCGATCACGTGTGTGATGTATGCACCGATATCGACAGCGAATCCCTTTTTAACACAGACGAATGGTCTCCGCTGAAACCCCCGGGATTTTTTGCAGATTTTTGCGCTGCAGTATTTGTCGATTGATACGCGCGCGTCATAAAATCGAGCATAACATCCGATTTTAAATACGTTGATTTCCCCGATAGGTTATACAGATAGATATAACGTGAAATGCTTAGGTACAGGCTGTATATGTGAATATTTCGAATCTGTTGCGAAGCCCCGAGCTATTTGTATTTCGTCCTCATGGGAATGAAGTTAACTGTGCTGCCTGCGTAGAAATGCGCATGTATGTATATTATATGTATATATATTTATATATATATATATACGTATACAAATTGTCTTTGTCGCAATGAGATAATTAAGTAATATAATTAAAGCTAACCTGGTGACGGAGCCACCCATCATCAAATATTATTACATTATTATAATTGCGATAATTGTATTCGGAAGAGGAGAAAAGGATGTTCGTGGATATCATTTATGCGGTTGCTGGGGTTTCATGTCAAGGATAATAAACGTAGAGCTTTTCATAAATAATAATGGTTATAAATAAGACTTATATATTGTTAGACTCGATATCGGAAAATATGTCACATATATTGCCATTAAAATATACGTGAGGATAAATAAAGCACACTTTTCGCATATTTACTAATCCGTCAAAATATGATCAATGGACAAAGCTACGTTAAATACAGATTTTAATTATTCCGGACAGCATTAATGAAATCTCATATAGGAAACAGAAACGGATCATTAATAGTCGACAAAAATTATTATAATGCTCGTGTTAAAAAATAACTGTCAACATTGTTAAATTATTAAATTGTAATAGTTTTATTGTATCCGTAATTTTATATTATTAATTATATGAAATTAAAGTGTGTGAAAACAATTTTTTGTCAAAATTATACTTTTTAAAATTACATACGTCTGGCAAAAAAGAATAATTTGCTGCATTTTAAACAGGAAATGGCTAATTAAATTAGCCGGGAAAACAAATTATTTGATTTAGCGTTTAGCTGTAGACTGACTACTCACGGACTGAATATACCAGCAGTTTTAAGAAAGATATTAATTCATAAATCATTCAGCAAGAAGAGACCGAAATTATTCCCTTAAGGAGCAGGTAGTCAGGTTGATTTACGGGTTTCCATGAATCACCCGAGCTTCTCGTTAGCAAAAAAATGAAGAGCGCGAGGCCGCGCACTGCTGTTAACGCCGTCCGAGGGAGAATTCGAGACACTCCGTTTCATGCGCTCGCAAGAAAACGCGGGGTATAGTAGGTATTCACCGAGCCGTGTAAAAAGAATGCGCGAACGGTGCGATGCCGGGTGTTACTACCCCGAAAAGAAGTTGATACCTTTTGGCAAGCGCACATATACGTGTGCACGCACATCCTCCGTCACTATTAACATTTCATCCGACGAAGAAACACTTGCGCTCGGCTACACATCTCGACGTTATACGAAAGAGCTTGCGCGCGTGCTGGTATACGTGTTCGGGATAAGAGAGAGAATGCCGCGGTCCGAAACATACCATCTCTCGCCGTCTTACTCTTCCTTCGTGGTTGGCATGCGCTGAGTCTGCTCACGAGATTCTGCGGGTACGCAACTTGCCGCAAGGGGCTTTCTTCGCTACGAAGTTGGAAACTTATGCTGACTCCGGGCCAAGCCATGGAGGGCATGGGACGAGAGATATACTTTGACCTATATTTTATTTAGCGCGCAAAAGATATGACTCGTAAAAGAGGCGCGCGAATAATTTTGTCTGGATGAGGTCATAATGAGTATTTTATTGAATCCGCGCGGAACAGCAATTAACGTCATTTACATTTTTGGTCAATCTCTTTTTTTTTTGTAGAAAGAAAGAGAGAGAGAGAGAGAGAAGCTTTATTTTTGTTAAAATTTGTATTTATATTGTAATTTAAAATATCGATATAAGAAATCAAAATAATTCGTGCAAAATTAAAATGAAAAAAACGATGATTCTAAATAAATTTAAAATTTTTAATTTTTATTATTTATTTTTGTCAAATTTAAATATTTTATTTTGCATTTAAAAACATGAATTATTGATAGATATTTAATTAACGCAACGCACTACGATAACAATAATATATTATTTTTTTAATATATTTTTTACATTATATTTCTTTTATATTAGTTTAATAAAATATTTTTAATAACGATTAAACTACGGAGCGAAGTTTGCCATTGCTTTATTTCAGCTATGAACTATTATTATATATATTATTATATTTTTTCTTTAGTGCACACGATACTTGTACTTTTATTTGGTACTATTTTTTATGATTTTAGACAAATTTGATATCACATACGCATGTACGCATGCACACACGTGTTGTGTAAAAGTTATCCTCTATTTAATATATTATCAGGTTTTATTTGAATATTTTTCAACCATTTTATGAAACTCTGATTTTAATATTTTTTCGTGCTTTAATAATAAATTATTGAATAATTTATTTAAATACATTAATAAATATAAAATGTTTTATTGTAGCCAAACTTGTGCAAGATAAAGCCTTTAATGTTCAAAGCCGATATCTTATAATTTTATGCCTACAGAATTGTTGAAGATAGGGGAGAGGTTTTAGAAACTTGCCTCTAGCTTAAAACAAACTATGCTTCACTGCAGAGAAAGGCGCATTACTTTGATTCATCTATTATTTAATAGGAGCGCAAAAAGTTGGAAAAATAGGGGAGAAAGATGACTGTAAAACAGAGGAAGTTTAGGGCAGGGCATAACCATTTTCGTTCTTTTACGATGGTCCCGCTTAATTTGCTGCGCGATTGCCACTTCTGCGCTTTCGCGGATGAAGACAGCACCGAGATCCAATTTTATCTAGTTTTTCAACTTGTCGGTACCTCGGAGTTAGTCCTTTTATTTCTGCAGATCCCATTCCCTTTCCCTTTCCACTGCGCCGTTTTCCTGACCCCGTTGTACCTCTTCACCTTCCCGTCCATCCTCGCGTTACTTCTGTTCGCAAGTTGCACCTCTCTCTTCTCTACGAGAAGAAAGAGCGAGCCAGTGCATAAAGAGAAAAGGATTAACACGGTTGAGTGTAAAATGAAATTTATTCCTCTACAGGTTTCTATAATATCTTTCACTTCTCGAAATTCGTATATCTTTGAAATCATTGCGAACCCGTGCGATTTTGACTCATTTTTCGATAACTGAAAAAAATATTAATTAAATTTAAAAATTGAATACAAAATGCAACTAACAGAACGCTAAGGTATATCGTATCATCGAAAGTTAATTTTGAACTTGTAACTATAGTGAGAAACATCTCTTATAATATAAGAAAAGGTATAATACTTTATTTTTTAGACGTTGACTATAATATAAGAATATGATTTTTATTTCTCAGAAATTTTGTTTCCCATATCTCTTTTTTGCTGCTGCCATTTATAATTAATTTGTAATTAATTCGAGTTTTAACGGGGTAGATGTTCATCATTTAATATTCAAGCGATGCGCGCGAGTTGAACATTCCGCCTCTCCGGGGCCTTTGCCTTTTTAATTCTCTGCTGAATTTTATCTCAGTTGTTACGGCGCCGTCGCTTGAATTAGTTAAAGAGCCTATCGGAAAAGTGGCGACAGACCGGAACGAACCAACTTGGGTAAAACACTCCTTTGGGTGTATGAAGCTGTATTAGGCACCGTACCTTACTTCGTGCAACTTCCTAGTGCCGCTTGGGGACTCACGATCCTTGGGGAATTTACATGCGGTCGAGAACCATTGGGCGGGACAAAGTGAATAATCAATGTGCACAAAATTATGTTAAGCAGACTATGACTTGCATTATCCGTCGTAAGTCAACGTTCTGTAATGGAAAATGAGATGTAGAGATGTGTAGTTGGGGAGATGCGTGTGAGAAATGTGGAAATATATTACTACCATACAGATACGTAGCGTCATACGCTTGGATTTCGAACAATGAAGTTAATCCAATCAAAAGTGTTCTACAATTGGACATAGCAAGATAATGTTCACTATGAAATAATACCGTTGAATTACAAAGGCATGTAATCTACCTTTACCTCTTATTCTGTCTCAGCTTTCATTTATTTAATTGGATAACCGTAACAATGAGAGACTATTTGTCGTTCCTAAATGAAAAAAAATGATTAATTATGCGAATCTCTTTGCTAATGAAATATTATATTCATTGTGACCCTCTGATGATAACTATGTATAATATTTCTATTTATATTCATGTCGCATACATTTATAACGTTGCAACTGATGCATATATAAATTCTTGCGCAATCCGCATATATAATATTAACAATTAAACTGTCCGTCACAATTTGTATTTATTTTAGACTTTTTTTTACCTTTTTTATTTTTTTACTTTTTGTAATAATCAAACCGTGTTGTATAGAGAAATAGTATGATTATTAAGATAAGTCTAATGTGAAAGACGTGATTTCACAGAGGTAAATAAATGATAACATTTTGCAGCAGCACAACGAATAAGAACTTAACACGAAGAGAGAGAACAACAATAATTTGGTGAAGTACCTCGATTTTTCAACTGGGCTCATTATTCTTTCTCGCGATTTCTTTCCTTTTTTCAGTGCTCCTTCTGGTATTCCGGTTGCTTGATAAATAGTCCCCAACAGTTTGACCTTTCAAAGACGAATCCAGGAAGAAAGACAAATCGGTTTCATTCCCGAGTGATCCCATGTCTGTAACAAATATTACATTGCCGAATAGCCTATCTCTATCAACGTTTTTTGCGATTCTTCATGTTTATAGAAAATGGAAAGCTGTATCATGCTATATTAACTGTCTCGAATCCTCCCTCTGTCAATAAACGGCGCGTTCGTGTTGTTAAAACATCGAGTGAAATGATAATATCGCGTCATAAAAAATTTGCAGACTCTTTATTCGCGGCAATAATATCTGTTTCATTCGCTCCGTATATATACGACAACGCATTACCCGTGACTGCATCACACTGCGAAACCGTGTAAAGCGCGTGTTACGTTTCACGGAGCTTACATGGTGGAACGTAAAGTAAATATCCTATACTTGGAATAGTTTGAGCGTAAGCGAGCCACGTTGGGTAACTATGGTATGTACATTGTATGTATGTATATGTATCTGCATTGCTATCACGATGAAAGACCGAAGCTCCGAAAAGCTGTCTCCTGATTGCGCGTAACCGTGCCCAGCGCCAAGATTGGTCCATTAATCTTACCACGGACGCACGCGATATCACACAACGTCATGAGGAGAGACCGCGTCCTAAATAAATGCGCGGCCGCTCGAAATCGTGCCGGCGCCATGGCGCAGAAAATGCAGTTGCACAATTACGTAGTGGTGTGGCTGTAGCAGCTGAGTGAGAGAGACGAGGGAAAAAGAGCGACGCACACACAATGGCTCGTATCCAAATTGCAACAATGAAACCTTCCTTAGCAACACACTGTTAGCAAAGCTTGAATAAATCAGTGATCGCGGTCAACGGAATTTAGTTATTTAAGTGCGATAAAAAAATCGGAAAATGTAAGGGAATAGGAAAAATATACCACGAAAATATCGTACAATATAGATAAATGCGATATATTGTTCCTGTGATTTTTTATTGTTTTATGTTTTATGAGTTATCTAGTCAGGAAAGTTTTTTATGCAAAATATATTATGAACGTATTTGCAATATATGTATATGTTGCACACATAGTAAAAATATAAAAGCAAACGACGTTTTAATAAAAGATGTATAAATTAGATGCAAACACACATTTTCATTTGCTTTGTGACTCTATAATGAATGTTTTCTCATATTACACATTTATTTAAAAAAATTGCATGTGTATTTATTGTAAAAAATATGTCGTAGAAACCACTATAATTTTTTTTACATGAAATCAAATTTACACAGGAATGAAACATTTTCGATAGACTTATGTTTGTTATTAATTTATTGCTTACTCAAAGCAATTGCTCCCAGTACTCGTAATTACATGAAATTTTCACTTGCGTACAAGACACAAAACATGCGTATATATTGGCTTTTACAAATTCACATTTCCCTCGTGTAATCTACTACTCTCATGCTTATAATGCAAGTAATTTTACCCTCTGTCATCTGCGAATGTAATTATCCTCAAGTTGCTCCGTGGCTCGCATTTATGAGACGCACGAAGTTATATAACTATTGGGGAAGCGCCGTCACTGAACATCGTTAAACTCGCGACAAACGGTTGTCATAATCTCCAAGTTTAGATAGTTTCGTCACCTCGAATTCGTCGGAAAATATCAACTCGCTATCACACATTGCCATGCACAAAACTCGTGATGAGTCATACTGAATCGATCTGCATCGTAAATATACACAATATGACAGTTTTATATTTTATTCATTTAGCAATCACCATTTAGCAGTATTTGTCAGTACAGTAAACAATATTTCACCTCTTAAATATAGAATATATATATTTTTTCTATTTTTTATGAATAAATACATAAATTTAGATATCCCAAAGACAAATATGAAATAGTTTTTGAAAGAATAGAAAGAAATACACGGTATTGCATCCATTACACTGTCATCATTCTACTAATGATCAAGAGCAAAAAACCGCAATTAGAAATAGAATAACAATAAGCATTTCTGTATCTTTTCCTCGATTAATTGAATGAATTTAATGGTTGTAGAAAGTGAGAGAGCTTTTCGAATTATCTTTCAACTGTAGTAAAATAAAAGCGCTACAATGTATTTTTAAATAATGCGTTGTAATTTTACACTGGTCGGAATTCGGCTCGATTGCAATCATTTAACATCCTAGTTTTACATTGTACAATAGATTTGTAGAGAAGGATAATAACACGTACGAGATATACGCATAAAAAGCTTTTTTTTTCATAAGCTTTATCGTCAATTAAAAATGCGGCTTTGTTAGAGATTTTATTGCAATCATATATTTGTTTCCTATCACTAAAACAATACTTCTATTAATTAATATTAGTAATATAATATTTGAAGTTATATCATGCAATTTTTTTTCATTAATCTTTTATATGTGTAATTTCTTTCCAAACAATAATATATTAATGCACACTTCCCCGTCGCCCTCTCTCTCTCTCTCTCTCTCTTTTATTCACATTAGTACGATAAGGAGATAAATGTCTCATATAAGTCGCGCTTTCAAAGTGACGTGCGTCACTTGTGAACGGCATAAACGATGCTCTTGGTGGTGTATACCCGTGTTCATCTTGTGTCACTTGTCACTTCGATGCGCCATCTCGCATGTAAATCTATGGTATTGTTTCACAAAGTGACATATTTGCGGACGAAATATCATTAATAAGTGCCGATTTATCTTGTCAGCGTGACAGCTTACTGTAGAATGATTGTTACGAATCGCTCGACTGTCAATTTTTTTTAACTAATCTATACAGAAAACTTATGAATGTTTTAAATCTTATTTTTGGAACTAAAATGAATTTCACATTCGAATTGTGCATATTTATATCTATTTTTTAAAAGTATATTTGTATAACGAAATATATAATTGATTTTTTAATTTTATGATATTTTTATTATATGAAATTTTTGTTATAGAATATATAGAAAAAGATCCAATTATTTTTCAATTTTGCAAACAAATTTTCTAAACATAGACTCAACGCAGTATGCTATCAATGCAGAATAAGTACCTCAGTGCCGGAATATCCGTCTCTATTAATCAAGTTTATGAGTAATATGAAGGTACTCGAAACTCTACGGGTTTCAATTTAATTGATTTCGATTAAACTGATTCGCACAGATATTTTTTTTTTTAATCGGATTTTCGATATGTGTTTTTCATTGCTATGCTCTTTGGTTTACACTCTACGGTTTCTGATATTGTTTCACGTTGATGTATCATTGTCACAATAACCCCGTGCAAACAACCGAAAGGCATGCAAGAATTAATTAACTTTGAGTAATACCTGAAACAACGTGAATATGCGAATATTTTCCATATAAACTACCGGTAACCGAATATCGACGTCAATATGAAAAAAAAAAATCTATAATCGATTGGAGCGCAGTAATTGGTAGATGGAGGGAGGAATAAAATTCCTTATTAAATCGCTTTATTTAAATCTACGCGGTTGATATGATTGACAGATTTTTGATTTATCTAACATCTGCTTCTCTTTCATGTTGCAGGGCGACTAGAGAGGAATATATTGGGAGGGCCGAGTCACCATCACGGTACGCATGCATCATTATCGGACAGTTACAATAACAATGAGCGAGCCATAGATTGATGAGCGCAATCCAGCCGGAAATCACTAGTAAAAGCGGCTAGTGAATCCCGCGGGATGTTACGAGAACACACTCGTATGTCGAAAATCGTACTCGCTGTACTAGCTCTGCGCATTGCGCGAGTGTCAACTGGGACCGGAACATTATCGTCCTTGTTGTGTTTGCATTAAAGGCTAAAATAAACTACGAAGCACCGGGCGCGCAGCTTTCGCTGTTACGTTAACGACATTGCATGTGTATATGCGCGTGTTGCATATATCGTATATACGTGAGATCGCAGGCACCTCATGAAATGGTCCGTTTCGCGCCTCGGCATATTCGCTTGCTTGTAAAATAACGTTTCCCACCCTCTGCTGCCGCAATTCGATTCTTATCCGTAGAGCGCCGACATCTCGAGCTCTTTTCGATATTACAACGGGACGATAAAGCCGCTACGGGCTTATCGCCGTATCGGACGCAGATTGTTTTTTATATGTGTATAATCTTTATTGAAAATAACTTCCCCCTCTTATCCTTTCGTATTGTGCCGTCGCTTAGCAATGAATTTTCACACTTGCGCGATTTTTTTTGCATCGCGTATCGATACGTATATATGAGAAAAGGATAAGCCGACAACACATGTTTTTATTAAATCGCATTATTACATACTGCAAATAACAAGCGTATTCGGTGGATAGCGTTCATCAAACAATGGTGAAGTATAAAATGCAATGTAGTCGTTTATTATTTTATGAGCAGTTTCGTGATTGTGTGTCGTAGAGTTTAATAAGCATAATTTCAGTGCAAGGCAATTGTCTAGTAGGACATTATGTATTTTCTGTATTATTTTCTTACACAGAACAATTTAGAAAAAGATTTGATTGTTGGCTTGTATTATGTTTTAATTTATATGCAATGTATTAATATTATTTATTTCATTATGATTTCATTTTAATTATTCTTATGCTGCATTTTCTTAGATGTAGTCAGCCATTATTATTCATTTGCAAGTCAAGTATTGATAAAAATAACAGTGAATCTTATATAATAATTGACATCAATAATTTTATATTTGTCGAAGTATGATTCGTGAATAATAAAAGTGCAAAATGTTTTAAAAGACACAATCATATTTTTCATTATTTATATATTATAAAAGTAGAAAGTACATGTGTGCTTTTATTTTAAATATATAATTTAAATATCAAATTTGGGGGGACCAACAATATCCACATACGAAAAGTATCAAATATTTAAAAACTATTCATCGCTTCTAATATGATTTTTTAATATTGCAGCTGCACCGTGTTACATTTTCATGTATTTTATACCGCTGCCCTATATTCGTATATATATACCTGAGCGTATTGAACAGCTCGAATTTTCAATGTAGTCCCATGATTAACAGCGACACAAAATCCCAGCAGAATTCCGCGAATCAAAAGGAAGCGTCTCGGCATATAGCTTAATAACCATTTGCATATGTCTTATCGGTCGATATCAGACGAGCGTGCCCGGTTAGGAGAGGAGCGGTTCGAACAGACACACAGAGAGTCGTCGAATCCCGACGTCAGAAAAATATATCAGCCGCGTCACAAAAGCCGGATGAAATCTCCGCCGTCTTCGTCCGCCCGCTCATCTACCCTCTCTCTGGCCCACCCCATATCGTCCGCACTATCACCACTATCTACCGGTTCTCTCTCTCTGGTTCTCCGCATCCTCGTCTTTCTCGTTGTAGGATTTTCAGCGTTCGCCTTTTTGTTCGCAAAAATCCGCGACGAAAATTTCCGCGCCGAGAGAGGAAATTTCGGTATGCAATGGTTCTCTAAGTGGCCCTTCCTCCCCCGCTTTTCCCTTCGCATCCCCTTCTCTATTTGCCCGTTTTCGCGGCCGATCGATATCGCCGACACCCGTGATTCCGAAGCCGTGGTGCTTCGCCAGCTTCGGGACAGAAGGTACCGGCATCGCTGGTCGCAACGTTCGATGGTGTTCGATGGAACACGCGCGAATCATTCGTCACACAATAGTGTTACGCGTCGCCGCCCGACTTACCTCTCCCCTGCATCTACCCCCCTGCAATTCCTCGTGCTCCTAGAGAGGAGTCTATCGCGTTACGTCCGCGTTCGACATTTCCTTCCTTCCTTCCTTCCTTCCTTCCTTCCTTCCTTCCTTCCTTCCTTCCTTTCCATCCGATTTCCCACTCCACCTGTTTCCCCGACGAAGAGAAATTTCCCGGAATGCGATTTCTCGGGCCCCCCCGTCCTATGCGTCGAGGCTAATCGGTAACATGGGCACTCGGGAAATCTTACGATCTGACCAATTCCTTGAGAAAAGGAGCGACAACCCTTACACTTTGCTCCGAAAGACGGAGTCGACATCTCTTCGCGATATTTCGCCCCAAGTTAGATTTCTCGCGAGAGCTTTAATACAGATGTTGGCTGCGTTGTACATAATTATTGTCACAATTGATGATAACGATTGAAGTAGCGATGTGTGGTATTGGTGTTGCATGTACGCTGTATCTATACGCGAGTAAAGTCTGTAAATTATTAGCCGAAATCGATATACAAAATGTTTCGTTCCAAAATGTTGGATGATGAAAATAATTTTGAGCAAAAAAAATCATATAAGGCGTATTTAATATCAAATAACTGTACTATTGATTTCTTTGAAACATCGAAGTAGTGACATTACAAGATATTATCATATGTATAGTTATTCGCAAAAAAAAAAAACGAATCTCTATGCCTTATATAATATTTCGACATTTATTTATTTCTTTTGTTGCAACTGGTACAATTGATTGATCAGAATTTAATAATATTTTGACATATCGCGTATAATAATGAGGACAGGGACTGAAATAACTTCGTGTAGTTGCCGTTATCGAATTTCAAGCGAGGTGAAGCGAATTCACTTTACAGCGCGCGACCCAAAAAAGTTTTAATCATATCGCATTAATAACGTAAACTAATCGGATACCAACTAGACTGTTAATTAACCGTCACGACTGTAGAACGGATGATGAATAATTTAATGCTTACGGTTCGTTTGCACCCTAATCAACCGAGTCGCTTGCGTTAAGCGGGCAATGTGGGAAGTTGGGGGTTGTTTAGATAAACCAAGGAGATGGCATTATTTGTAGAGAGTTTACTCGTCGTGAGACAATCAGATTCGTAATTAGACCTCGCACTCTGAATAAGAGCTGAATAAGATCCGATTGTAATTTGCGGGGATGAACCGCAATTGTCATTTCGCCGATATTCGAATGACGATGCAAGCCAGACAATAAACAAAATTAACAGATGCGATTTCTAAATACTGGTGCAACGATTAACAATGATGACAGATTATTACATATTTGTTAAAATTAAATAAATGATTAAAATTACTCGCGATGCCTGTTTCTAAATATTAAGCAATTTTACATTTGTTAATGATCTTTAAAATTGATGGATATAAAATTGTATTGCAATGATATACGAATTAATACATTAAAACACACAAATAATAATTTAACATCGTTTATTTCGATTGTGTAACAATAATTTACATTGTATCGTTACGATGAAAAAAAAAAAAAAACGACAGAATGAATATTTCAAAATGTGCGCGAACCGAACATACCTTATTGCAAGTAATATTTGTCCTCGTTAAGCGAGAAAATCAAAGACGATAAGGGAATAAGGGACGGAGTTAGGCCGAATAAGAAGATCGTGCTTGAATCTTAAACTAACCGGCACGACCACCAGCGAGGCGCATTTCGGAGACGAAGTGCTCAGGCGCGGGCATGAATATGAATGAGTCCGCGCGGGGGTGATATTTCGAAGTGCGAAATAAAATAATTTCCTTCTCGTCGCGTAGCTCGCGGCTTCGCGTTTGCCACGGAATATGCACGAGGCACAGGCGTCATTTTGGTGGAGAGAGACGCGCTAGAAAGGCGAGAGAAGCGTCGGGAATAAAATACGACGAGTCAACGAACGTAAGAGAGACGCGTGAGATCCGGGAATGAAGTTCTCGTTTCTTTATCGTTGTGGCAAACGGTGGCTCCCCCGTTTCCACGGTATATTCTGCCTGTCGAAATTTCTGACAGCGGTCTGAAAATGTGAAAGAAATAGAGGGAACCGGAAAGAAAAAGGGAGAGAGAAAGAAAGAGAGACAAGAGGAGCGAGAGTGCTGAATAGTTGATATAAACGTTAAGTAACCGGCGCTGTATCGACCTGCCAAGTGTGTGCGTATCGGATTTCGACGACGAGGATGATGGCGGCGTTGGTAACTCCGAGGCATACAATTTAACAAGATATTACATTTAAACGGAACTTATTTACCCAGCCAACTGTTACTCCTATGCGTTCTGGAAGGCGCTCTATACTCTGGCTGGCGCCTCCGTCTTTTCTCTTACCTCTACTACCTATCTTACCGTGGTACCAGACGACACTTCCTGCGGCTATTATCCAACGCGTCGCCGTTCTCATAGTAGTCTCTCTTCTCTCTCTTTCTCCTTCTATCTCTCTCTCCCTGGCGCGCGCGTTCTCCATAGTTATTCTACCCCTGCAAATCGCTACCAGATGGAGAAAATTGAATTAGTCACGGCCACACTTATAATTATAGCTCGACCGCTCACCTTCTCACCCTTCTCGGTACGCCACGGTCCTCGCTTTTACCACTTCCGTCCGACTTACCGTACCGTGCACGTACGGGGGAGAGACCGCCGGTAATAGCAGTAATTTTTCCTACGTTAATTTCATGCAAAACTTTCCAGCTTCGGTCGTCGTCGTCATCTAGCCTCGATTGGCCCCGCGGTCGTTTTCTCCTTCTCCTCGAGCGCAAAGTGAATCCTCTAGCGCGAGCGCAAACCCCAACCCGAGAGATGGCAGAATCGGGGTAGGAATATTAGAAATATTGGCCGAGTATTTTTTGCCGCAGTCCACCCCTTTCGCGATACCACCGAGGGATGGCTCACACACACACACACACACACACATACACACAATATATATATTACGTTATGCGACACCCTCAGCGGTTCCTAGCCTTGCCTCTAGAGTGCTTTTAAAAATAATGAAGATCACTTTCTCCGTCCTGTTATTTTCTTTTTATCCAACCTCCTTTCCTCGTCGAGCTTTCCTTTATTGCCTGATTTATCGCTCGACGTTGCAGCGCTAATATATTTTCTGTAGGATTAAATCCTGAAATATGACGACTTCGAAACCGAGGCTGCTTACAGTTCTGCAGGAATATAGAATTTGCAAGGAAATGACTAATATCCGCATTGTTGAAGCGGATAGTTGAAATTTTTTTGCGCGCTAAATAAAAATAAAACGTCTATAAAAAGAAGAATCCATTCAATTTATAATATTTATATTAATATTTTTATGCGCGGCGAGAGTATCATGAAATTTCATATTAAAGAATAAAAGAAAGAAAATATTAATAAGGTTTTTTTTTCTCCTTTTGCATATTGGTTTTCTTATCTTCTCTTTGTTTATGCAATTTCATTCTTGCTTATGAAATGTTGTAATTACGGTCGGTACTTTAGTTTACAAATGTCAGAGAGAAAGGAGTTTATTAGTCAAGAAAAAACAGAGAAGAAATCACGAAAACTTTCAAATTGCAATTCTGTGTCATTGTATTGATGTAATTAAAAGTCAATTACCTCTCATCTAGATTTTTCAAGCGTAAATCTGCGCTAAAACAGCAACCCAGATTTTTACCAATATTTGTACAAGATTTCTATCGATATCGATGTTTAATGCAGGTATGTTCACATCTTGTGTTTACCTCTTGGTATATAATACTTGTCGTGAAACGAGGCGGAAGAACGACACAATGCTTACTCCGAGAGGAAACTCATGACTTTCATAAGTCTTTGTGCATTTTCCGAGCAAGCTACCCGAGCACGAGCTGTAACTTGTTAAAATTCCATCGTGATTTCCCGCGCGAAGCTGCGAGAGTAAAAGCACGTCGAAAAAGAAATGCTGCTAGCTCCCGGATAATCTCGCGGCACGGATTATTGAGCACGTTTCGCACAAGTCCTTTTCCGTTTACTTCAGTAAACCAATAAACTCTAACTTCATTTCAGGTAAATCCTTACGAGTTTCATGTTCGAACTGCCGAAGATTTGTCTTATCTGAAGATTTGTCAAAGCGCGCGCGAACAAATCGATTCGCGCGTATCGATTGTGAATGTTTATATTTGTACATTACATTCCTATCAAATATTTGTATTTGTATTAAAAATTATGATACGGCGTAAAAATAACATCTCTTCTGTTAGCGATATTGCGCGCTGCAAAATTTCTGTTTGAAAACAGATTACGCTTCATTTCACATCACATATATATAAAATGCAGATGAAAAAGAATATATCAAAATTATTTCAAAGATTAAAAAATAATTTACGTCGCATCACAAATAACTTCAATTGTAGGTTTTTTTTTCTTCGATGACTTCTACTATTTCGTATATCGCGACAATTTCGTCGCAATGAAATTGCGATCAAATCGGAGATAGTTATAGCGCCGTTTTGTCGTCGCGTTCCTCCTCGCCGTTATAGAAAACCTACATCCAGCGTGAATTTCATTGAAATAGTTTGCAGTAAAAGTTTATTATTCCCTATTGAGAGGAGCTTTCCATCGGATAGATAGGGCTGTACGAACGTCATGTATTCTTAACCGTTTCTCGAATGTCGCGCATTCTCTACGGAGAGACGGAAAGGGAGGTTTCTCCCCCTAACTCGCGACAACCGTCTGAAGTAGCGCATTGAACAATCGGCAATGTTATTTCGCGAAAGATCTCGCTTGATCGAAATACCTTGACGGAAATGGCCAGGTCCGACTATTAACTTCTTCCCGCGCGCCTCGAGACGTGAAATAGTTTTGTTCTCGATGTCCGATTTACCCGCGCTTCTCTGTCGCGGTTCCCTGCAAAATACAGATACAGCCGAGAAGTGGAGGGAGGGGTAAAGGGGTGCAGTTTGGAAATGAAATTTTGCGGGAATTTATGACAGTTTGCGCAATAAAAGTTACCGTATTCCTATTCGCGCAATCGTATCCCATGATAGTACGCGTTGCATAACTCGCCTATACATATGAATGTATAACAGAATATTCGTTTTACACTCGACGCGACGTATACCGGAGCCGCGTACGAGATATTTCGCGGGGAAAAAACACAAATCACAGTGCACTATTATAATATTAATATAACTGTTGCTTAACTCTGCGTTTACTGCAATTTTAATAAATGCGGTCCTCGTTTATTAAATTTGTATGTGTTGAAAAATATATGCGGGTCTGTGTATATAATAATAGAAGCTTTTTTTTTCTTTATTAACATTTGAATAATTACATCTGTTTTTCAAGATTACTTGATTTGGAAAATTAAAATGCAATTTGTATATATAAACTTTCTTTTTAAGATTCATAAATTCAATTAATAATTAATAATTCAAATAATAATTTGGAATATTATTACAAAAATCAGAACGCGTAACAAGATAGCAAGAACAACGTTTATTAAAGTTTGAAGAGTTTTTTTTTAAATTTAACTATGTGATATTACGGTGAAAATACATTACTCATTGTGTAATATGATAATTATGCTCGTATAAAAATTAATGTTTATAACGCAGGAAAAAAAGAGTCAAATTTATCTGTTGTAACGTAATTGGGGATAACGAAGGAGTTGTACATATTATGCGAAATTCGTAATTTCTTTATGTCTGTCGTATAGAGGAATGATTGTTGCGTAAATTATATATATATATATATATATAGCGATGAAACAACAAAAAGCAAGGGGGGAGGGACGGACAGAGTAAGAACAGAAACTTAATGAGAAACCATTGAATCACCTTTGGCATCAAAGTCTGCTGCCAAACGCTATTGCGGTTTCCGATGCGGTTAAAGGTGATGAAGTGTGCTAAGAAAACACCGAAGTGCGCCCTGGAAAAGTGGATAGACAGACGCAGGGGCTTGACTCTGAGGCAAGAAGCGCGACCCTTAATTTCGTTTCTCGTTAAATCGTTCTTTAACGAGAAAATAAGGTCGCCTTTGAGTCGGAATTCTTGAAATACGAAGACGCGATTTCTTCTGCGATATACGATAAGTCGAGCGAGAGATGAGACGTGAACATCGCGGATTAAAAGCGACGTTTTCCTTATCGCAGTTATCATTGATATAGGATTTTGCAGTGTAATCTGTTTGATCGCGGAGCATTTCTCCGTTCTAGGGAAATATATACTTAAGATCTATAATAAATATTTGTGTGTAATCTCGTTAAATTATATATGTGTATCGTCTCTCGTAGTAAAATAAATACGTTGGATAAATAATTTGTGCGCGTTACCAGACATTTCGTACTTCAAACTTACGTGGTTATTAAAGTAAGACAAATATTTTAAAATCACGCAAGATAATAAATATTTCTCTCAAAGCGTTTTACAGCTCTTACGCGTTTTATGATGATTGTTATTTCCGTTTACATTATGCGCGAGTATGCGGGCGCGCGCTTCTATTAAATACCTATTCCAAAGCTGTTCGCAGGTACGTGCGGTGGCAGAAATTCATATTCATTAACTGCGGACTGTTATGCACGAAATTCACGATATATCTAGTATGTAATGTATTGTGTCTTTCGGAGCTGAGTCATGTTATTAAGCGCTTCGTGCTATACCGACACATGGGTTTACCTTAATCAAAGCTTGTTAATCAGTTTGATAACGACTTTCAGAGGACGTGCTTGCGAATTCCAGCATTCATTCGATTCTGACTCTCATTATCATTAACACGTTGAATGCTGTGACGGCTATCGGCATTATGACGATGGCATATTTCATTGATAAAACATTGTATAAAATTTAATGTACTGTAATTAAGAGAAGTTATATATCTCGCCAATAAAACGAGATAACGAGTTTACTTATTTAGATCATAACTTTAAATAGCGCTTTAGAGATTCAGGACAAACTTTGAGATATCTACATACATATAGAAGAGACACTAATTGAGAATCAGACGTGGTAATTAAATCTCAATTTTTTTTTTTCTTTTAATGTAATTTATTAATTATTTGAAGTTATACGTTTCAGCTGTCAAACTATAAAGTATGGATTGTAAAAAGAGATTTCTTACAATCAAATAAAAGCATATACATAAATTAAATTAAAGCGTATATATGATTGTCAGCTTTATGACGAAGAAATGTAATATTTTTCTCAAAATTTGAAGATTTAATTATTCATTGAACTGAGGGAAATATCTCTCAATAATGATCCAAGATGGAAAGATTTTAAATCATATTAAAAGTTTTCTCTCAATCTCATCTTCCCGATGTGCAGTGTAATCCTCATCTCAACTTTAGCAAAGAGAAAGAAAAAGAGGGAGAGGGAGAGAGAGAAAGAGAGAATGGAATTTACAAAACCATTTATTCTGACATTTTACTGCGGCAATGAATTTCGAGTTGCTTCAAGCGCGTTACTCTTTTTTTTTTTTTTTTTTTTTCTTTCATTTTCTGTCGCCGTAGGCGCGACAATTAACACTGCGAAGTGTTTTATAATAAAGCACTTGAAGGCGTAATTAACGCTGTCCTGTATCCGAGCTGTCGCGCTTAAAAGACTTAAAAGTAACTCAAACTTATCTCGAAGCCTGTCTCCCCGTTCTATCTTTCGCTCTCTTCCTTTTACGATATTTTGTTTTCCCCTTCTCGCCCCTGATTTTGCTTTCTCCCTTCTATCCTTCTGTTTCCCGTTCTCCGCGAGTTCTTTGTGCCCATAAATAATTCAGATGCTCGGGACATCGTAAAGACATTAACGAAGATAAAAGCTTTTAAGGAAGACCAGCCTGAATTCTGAACTCGTTGTATCGCTCTAACGATAATAACTCCGCAATCAGGTCCGACGATGTATTGTCTAGGCATACGTATAGGTGTGCCAGCATCAAACATACGTACCTAAGTGAATAATAGTCGAAGTGATTAATCAAGTGCTTAGCTTGAGACAGATTTATCTTGATCAGATGCATGGCGCATCAGCAGAAAGGAACATTTATTAACATGAACGGTATCAAGCAATTATTGATGTTGAAATATTCTTATCCACATCTTTTCGATAAAATTATGTTTAAAATTACTAATTATAAAAAATAACATTTAACTTTATGAAAAATAAGTCACAAAAGTTTAAAAGAAAATTATTAGTTTGTTTTAATAATATTACTTAAAATCTTCTCATAATTAATATTTCATCTCACAGTCGCACAATTATTCAGCAATGAATATTAATTATTTCCACGTAAAGTAACGTATGAAAAATGTAAATGAATAATAGGAGCTTATTTACTAATTAATTTACGCTGGATTCTGTTTTAGAGAAAAATTAATGTTTGTAATGGCTGAGGCGTAACAGTAATTTAACAGATTATGATAAATAGGCACCAGTTACACCAGCATAAGCAGAAGTGTGTTAATTTTCTATTTGAAAATATTTTCTATTTCTATCTACAAATACAACCACACAAAAAGAAACACACACACACACACACACTAAGGGCTATAATTTCAAAAAGAGCAGCAAATAATTTGCTTTAATTAAATTTATTATTATAATTATCTCAGGCAATCGTTGCAACTCAATTTACGATTCTTAAATTAGATTTTTTTTCTGGAAAAATGTTCCTACTCGTTGCACGTGACGCATATGCCTTTAAGCATACCTGATAGAATTTATAATATAATGTCATATATTAAATATAATTAATGATTAAACATAAAAAATAGACACACAAAATAAAAAAATAAATATTATGTCTTAATTATTTTAATTATTTTAATAATTTATTTCTTATTTAATTGTATTTTAAAATGTCCAATTTTATTGTTACAGACACCGAATTACCCCGATTCGCCGAGGAAGTCCAAAATGTGACAGTGAGCGTGGGACGTGATGCTCTGCTTGCTTGCGTGGTGGATAACCTACGACATTATAAGGTACTTTAAATTAAATCACGTTTTTGTCTTTATTATTTTATATATGCCAAATGTTATATCGAATATTGTTGTCGCGTAATTATCCAAATTGTTTTTCCATTAAATTCATTGACAGAAATTATTTAAAAAATTAATGGGAAAGCTTTTGAAAGCTATTGTAAGGTGATATGCTTGAAATATGAAATTACCTTTTAGTTTTGAACGTGTGTTGAATTTCATATGAAACGCCATTATCGTATAATTATTCCTGTTCTCGCCGAGTTAAATTCGGTCCATCGATTGAGACATTCAGAAAAATTGAGGTCATGTATCTATGTATATACTACGTATGACTATAATTGAAAATGTCAGAGTTTCCATAAAAGTTTCCATATTCTCAACTCTAATTTTTATTTTTTGCATTACAATTTTTTGCTCAATTCATATCGTACGCAAGATAAAAGTGCAGATAAAGATATGTGATATATGAAAGTAGATATGAAGCGAGAGAAAAATCTGCTAGTACTAGCAAACATCTCTCTGTCACTCTCATATAAAGATGTAACTAATGCGTCTTATTTGCTGCACATTAACATAGATATGACTAATATGCAGAAATAAACAATGCAGAATGTTATCGTTAAGATAGTATTTTCGCGCAAAATTGCCATTGAGTAAGATTCGAAGTTTTCTTGCCGCTTCGTAGAGAAGCGCTTGCACAAATTAAACGAAGATAATATCTGCTGAAATCCCTACGGCGTTTATGGTCCGTAGACTGCGAATTGGACGGTCCTAGTTTACGTACCGTTATCAAAGGCCTTGCATAATTGCTTCATTTTCCTTCAGTTAATTGAGATGACGTAACAATGGGATACAATTCGTTCTGCTGAGTAGCGACAACACTTACTGGATACAATGCAGTTCGCAAGGAAAAGGGGAGGGGGAGGGGCATAAGCTAATAACACGTTCCTTCTTTCTCAAGATGGTGATCAGAATCAAGTAGAAGTTTATAAATTATTCCATGTTTCGCGAGCTAACTAACTCTATTTCTTTTTCTTTCCCCTACCTCGTACCCTTCGCGTCGCGGATTTCTTCATTTCTTATTAAACGAGTTAAATTAAATTCATACATTTCCTTTAAGCGTATTTCAGAAATGTTCCTCGCTATATGTAATATAATCTGCAAGGTATTCGTCACTCGTCGCTTGAAAATTTAATGAGAGCTGAAAGATTTATATCCCCGTCGTTCGACGAGCTTTCGCGCTCCCGGTATTCACCATGCATTCCGAGGAGAAAGCATATTCCGCATTCAAAAATTTTCTTTCGACGGCATTTTGATTCTACTAATTATTCATTTTTCTATAATTGAAAACTTTTATGTTGTAGAAAAACGTTAAATATTTTTTACACCAAAGCTGAAAAATGTTAAGCTTATAATATAGCTTAATATATTATTATAAAACATTTTTTATTTGTTACGAATAATTTCAATCTTAATCTATCCAACGCAGCTTTGGATTCAAAATTAAATTATAGTGTGTTAATAAAAAAATATTAACTTGTAACCATATTTATATACTTATAAAATTATTAATAATATTTCCCTTAATATACTTTAAAAAAATTAACGGAATTTAGCTTTGTTTTTATTTCCAAAAACATAAAAATTATTAAAATATATCTATCTCAAATTGTTTAGATTTTTTCAATTTTAGATTATCTACGTACTCTTAGTTCTTTTTATATTTTAAATTGCTCAACATTTCATATTTTCCAACTATCGTAACAATGTTATGTTTGACGTAAACCGCATCATTCGTTACGTTAATAAGAATATGTCTGAAACTTGTGTCGTGAATAATATAAATTGTTAAAATAATATTATTATAAAAAGAATACTACACATAACTTATATGAACAGAAACGTATGTATGAGTGTGTGCTCAGATGTCTTTGTGCATACAGCCATCGTAGTCGCACGTATATAAATATATAGTACAAGTATATAGACGTGTATATAGGTGAGAACTAAAATATTCGCGAGAGAGTGAGTTGATCTTTTCTACGAGCGATACTCTGCAGTCGTAGTACTGGAAACACGAAACGTACTCGAGCTGCACTCGCGGTGGAAATTATACTGTAGAATTCGCGAGACTTCAGGCATGTTTTGCATGCTCAAGAAACCTCTTGCCTATATATCGGAAACTCAACGACGAAAGTGTGTGAGAGTCAGTGGTAGGAAGAAGAGTAAGTAGTTCTAAGTCTCCGTCAGTTCTTTGAGATCCATGTAGAGGTTGAAGAATACAATCTTGCTCGATTATTGGATTGAATAAGAGGAAAAAAAAAAGAAACACTCTTTCAATAAAAAGAAATATAAAATCAGACTGTCTCAAAATTGTCGCAGACAAGAAGGATATATCGTATGTTATGCGGGTCTCGAAACCCTATAAAAGATATTGTATGATTGAATCCAACATTAATGCCGTTGTGAGACACATTATTTTAAAATAACTCGTAATATACATGTATTACATTTTTTAATTTAAAATAATAAGCTCACAATGTTTGTAATTGTATTAATTTGTAAATGTTTATCTGATTATTTCGTCATTTAGTATTAATGCGCGAGAGAGATTAATTCCATATCTAATTGCCATAATTAAATCGATTAGAAATGAGAGATGCCTATATTGAACAATGTTTTAATAATTGAGCAGCTAAAGTAAAAGTGTAAAAAAATAGAATTTAAGAAAAATGCGTTCTGTCTTTTGTTTCAGGTGGCGTGGGTGCGCGTTGACACACAAACTATATTGTCGATTCATCAGAATGTAATTACTCAGAATCCACGAATTTCGCTAACATATAATGATCACCGCTCGTGGTACCTTCATATAAAGGACGTTCAAGAAGTCGATCGTGGGTGGTATATGTGCCAGCTAAATACGGATCCTATGAAAAGTCGTCAAGGCTACATACAAGTTGTAGGTAAGTGACGCAATTTACGCAAAATATTCTCCGATGTCTACATATTTTTTATTTGCATTCGAAATTAATTAAATTTATTTGCAATTTTTAAAAAAATTATATATATGTTGAATACAAATCAGTGATTATATAAATGACTAAAGAATTCATACTATAAGAAAATGCGCAAAAATATATATAATCATCGTAAAATTAATTTTTTAAAAATATTTATGCCGCAGTACCACCGTCGATTATTACTAAAGACACGAGCACCGACATGGTGGTCCGCGAAGCTTCCAACGTGACGTTGATGTGCAAAGCGACCGGATATCCGGAGCCTTACGTTATGTGGCGGCGGGAGGATGGCAAGAACATAAATTATAATGGCGAAAGTGGTGAGTCTCAATTATAATTCACTATGGTTTATATGAATAATCGAAATGGATAGAGACGCGATGATTTTCGAGGATTAACGCCGGATATAAAATAATCATCATCGCTTTCATAACACTGTCGAAAAATGTGCCGGTCAATATCGCGGTCAAATAATGAATAATACTGAATTGTTCGACGCCAAATTGGTACTCTCGTTTAAATATTCATCACATTCAGTTACAAGTTACATTTAAGATCATCGATGATATGATTCAAAGCATCATATTACAAAGTGCTAAAGTTAAAAAGTTCATAAATATTTCTGGTATCTAGGAATTTATAAATGACGTATTCCAATATCTTGAATAAAATATTTCAAATTTCATACAATTTTAGCAATTTCTGAAGTTGAATCATTGAAATTCAATAAGATTGCTATTTTGATTATTCTTTATTAAATTAATCATATGCTTATTAATATGCTTTAGTAAGATTGTTAGTGTGATTATTTTTTATTTCATAAAGTTCCACTTTTTATACTCTTGTGTCAATATAATTGAAATTGAATAGATAAATAAAAATAATTGAATAGATAATTAAAACTAATAAACGTGATAAAGCTCGAAAGCAAAACAACATGTTAGCCATTAGCTAACGGATAATATCGTGATAATTAAATTTATTCTGTGTAATATGGAGTATTTTATCAATTTTCCGATATCGAATACAACTATGTTGCATGTTTATATCAATTAACTCGATTACCAATAATTGAGTTTATTTTAAATACACTCACTTCTTATGCTTCACATTTAAAGTTATTCATATTATTAGCAATATCATGAGATATTACATACTTTTTATTTGTAAATAATAAATTTTTATGCGAGAAAATACATACAACTATAAAATCTAAATGCTAAAAGGTACCATCCATCCACTAACGCTGTGCTTTAACGATCAATTATTCCTCTTCTGCTCTGACATCAAAATTCGGTCGAGTAAGCCATGGCCAGAGCGCAATTATTCAGGTGCGGTATAACCGCTGTGTATCGCCAAACTGCACTGTAATGTGTCCAAGAGTGCAGTTGCAATTTGCAGCTAGCTGCTGAGATCAATACGTAGAGATATAGCTATGCTACGCGATAAAGCTTCTTCGATTTCTGCACAAATTTGATAAAAAACGTATGATTTTTATTTGATTATGCGAAAAATAAGCATAAGATTATTTTAATAAAAATTTATTGTGTTAATTTTCGCTGTGAAAGTCGAATAGTTAACTCCGACATAAATAATGGATCGATTGAATAGCGCAGGTGTGAGATATTCTTGTCGTTCCAATATCCTGCAAATAACATTATGACATAAAAACAAGTTTGTTTTATTAAGCCCGATGACGCTAGTCATCCTCTTGATTACTAATTATAAAAAATACAAATTTGTCCATCGATCGGGATACAGAAAAGCGAGACATCAAACTGTCTGGTAGATTTCGAAGGGTTTCCTCTCAATAAAGGTCCGGTTTAATTTCTACGCTAATTTAAATTTTCATTGCCCTTCAAGCATAGGCCGACGCCGACGTTCGGAGAGGATCGTCAGATCGTAAACCACTATCCCATACTAAACTGATCGTATAAACTGTTATTGATAAATATGGATGTCGCGTTCTGATATGGAAAAATAGCGTAACTTGATCTACTGATTATCCACTGCTGAAGTGATTTGTGAGATCCGATGAGATATATCTTATTTAAGATTGAGGAAATTTCTTATATGATATATGAAGAACAAATTAGCATATGTGCATTTATCAATAAATTCATATGATTAATTTTGTTTCTATATTTATTTGTCATTTTATTTTGAATTGCTTTAGTAATTAATTGGTAAATAAGACTCTAACAATAATTACAATAGTGATTTTGTTTAAGAACTCTTATATAATCAACAGAATAAAAATAAGAGAGTTATTATTAATCTTAATACTGTAATTTTATCTTGTATTATTTTTTATTGTGTACAATTTTACAATTTTTTTTTATAAATATTTTATTTTACGCCAAAAAATGACAATTATTATTTGCATTGAAATTGATGTTATTACATATGTAAAAATTTTATATCATTGGACGCATTATTATCAATCCACGCTAAAATTTATTAAAATTAACAATCTTAAACAGAAGCTTATGTGATAGAGAGTAAAAAAGAAGAAAGTAGGTACATAGTATGATTTTAATTATACCTATTAGCGTTTTTTCTTTGTCGTAATGGAGAAAATAACACATAATAATATAAATGCAATATTGTTTTGCAATATTATCAATGAAAATGCATTTTTTATAATTTCCTAAAGAAGCATCCTCGATTATGCCTGAAGGCAAATTTATTTCACGACCATAGCAATGGTTTCTACCGTTACTTTTGGTAAAAGCACCTGTGCTTAAGTACCATTTATTAACATGTAAGCATCGCATCGCAAAAAAATGCATCTCTGCGCGGTGCATTATTTCGTGATGCATTCGAAGGTACAAAGTTATCCAATTTTATCCTAAATAGAAGATAGTCGTTGAACACAAATGTAATAGAAAAAGTCGATAATACAGGGGAAAAAGTGAGCATTAACTTATGTAATAATTTTAAATTAGGATAATAAATACATGAGTGACAAATACATTTATTACTTTAAAAATATTTAGTTATAAAGAATTTGTGAAATAATAGCTAAAACTAAATAAGTTGACATTTTATTACTGCCTTAAAAAAAGTAATAAACTTTTATGTTCGCGCGCATCACATATAGAGCATGAGTGTTGAGAGGTTTAACATCTCTTAAAAGCTATGAATACTTTATTTATAGCGAACCATTACATACATCATCTCTATTTACATAAATTGTCTGCTTTCCAATAACATATATTTGTATTATATTTTTTCCAACACCTATTTTTATTTTTTTATTTAGAAAAGTCAGTTTCCGCAAGCATCAAAACGCGAATCACTTGTTATATTTTAAGCTGCTTGAAAACTTTCTGAACTGACATTTTTATTAACCTTTAAAGGTTTCGCAAGTCCTTAAATGCTTCTCGTTGGGATATTAGGTTTGAGGGGAGGGAGGCAAGACTTCTTATATATAATAGAACCTAAAGTGGATTTTAAAGTGATTATTATCAGAGAATAAAGAAGCCATATACTAGTATTATTATTGCAATAAAATTAAACATGAAGAAGATATTGTTCACGATATTAAAAACACACGACTCTTTGCAAAAAATATTTCGTAGAGAATTTTATCAAAGATTTCCTTCAATATTTTTAGAAATGAATTTTCATCTCATATCTGCAATTACGGATCTGTAAAATTGCCATACATTGACGCGCAATCGTTATCAATCGACGCATAGGTAGGCGCCTTCTGGCGAACGAACGATCCGTCATTCGAGAGAAGCGTCAGATTATCGGTGTAATTGGACGAAATATCGCGGTGGTGAATATGGCTCGCGTTCGAGCCATACGACGGCGTTACTAACTGATGTGTTGGCCTCTAGGGCACGAGGGATGGGCTAACGCCATTACTCCCCGCCTGATAGCCTCCAGACACCCTCTAACCCTCGAAGAAAGTATAGATGGTTGTCGACTTCTCTTGCTTCTCCTCGGGTCGAAGCTGGCTCTCGCTCTCTCTCTCTCTCTCTCTTTCTCGCCTCGCTTCGGAGGCGAAGGGACCGAAAAAGAATGGCCGAGAGAGATGAGAAAGCAAATCGAATTTAGCAAAACTATCGTAGCGCATCGAGGCGCCGTCGTTGGGGATGGTGCGCCGGCGTTGGTGTTGGTTGTGGTGCGAGGCACCTGCAGGTACGAGGGAGATTTACCTCCGGCGGACAGGCCGGAACTGATCGTGCGGAAGGACGACGGTGGGGGGAGGGAGATACGAAGGGGGGGAAAAGATAAAGGAAGGCGCGGGCGGGAAATTAGAGCGCCGGCGGCGGGAAGGGCAAATAAACCACGAGGACGGTGGAAACGAATTGTCGTGCTACTCTCTCGTGTCCTTAATACGATCGTTCATAAGAGCGATAACGTTCGTGTTCTGGGAGGGAGTCGAAATTGGTACAGGCGGCCAGAGTAGAAGGTATTCGCATCCGATACCACGGGATGAGGTTTACCTGCTACTAGAAGATGCGAAACCTTCCTGTCCTCGATAGTTATGGAAACGCGTACTATACATCGACATTCTCGTCGAGCTCGTTTCGCGTGCTTCGTGCTCGGAAAACGCGATTTGGTTTCTCTCACCTTTTCACAGATGTACGAGTTTGCCTTGGTCGCCACACACCTGCACTGATCGCTACCTGTCCGCCATTCCCATCAGTACCAACTGATCGGGCGAATCGGTGGTGTTACCCTCTTGATATACGAACGAACTCTAAACTTGTTTGCGCGCATTTGTGTGTGTGCGTATATATGTGTGTACATCGCGCAACCATCATCCACCATCATCCACCCTCATCTACCCTCGTCTCGCCGACACGATTATCGCGGATCAATGTGGCAGCACGAATGTGATTACGTGTGTATACACGAATTCTTATACATATGTATGTATTGTTCACCGACCGTTAAATGTATATACATATACATAAAGTCATGGACTTGCAGGCATACACGCCTCCTTTCGCCCACCTGTTTAGATCTACAAAGGAGTGAAGATAACGGGAGATAAATAGATATATAGATAGAGATGGAGAGAGATATGCCTCGAGTATTTCCGTTACCGATCCTCTCACGAGTCTCCTGGCAAGGCTTCTCCGTTAATGCGACCACGGCTTGTCGACGCGAGGCCGACATAACGCGACGCGACTGGAAAATCGAAACTGACAACGAGCTGAGTTTCCCGCCAGTGTGCCGGGAGACGAACGTACAGGAGAATAGGAGGCGATGTGCATCGGGTATAAAGCACGGCGCAAAGTCGGCTATACTCTCGCACTCATTTTACGCGCACACATCCAACGCTCGCTCAGTTCTGTGCCAGGACGAACATACCCACATACATATATATACACACTGATATATATATATATATATATATATATATATATATATATACCACCAGGCTCCAACCGGTATCGAACGTTCCAATGGCGGTGGTACGCCAATGCTTGCGGTGAGAAAGCACGTTACGTTTTCTCGTTACCGTTTGAGGTTCCTTTGTGCCTTCCAAACCGCTGGTAAAGTCAGCGTTCAGCACGGAGTCAATATTATCTGAGAAATTTCTCGCTGGAAACTGGAATATAATAGCCCCGTCTCTTTCATTCGCTTTACGCGATGCTGCACTGCAAACGTAATTTGTCCTTCAAATCTGGTGACGTCAATCGTTCGTGACAATCGATCGTTAATATTCCCTGAATTTGAACGAAGTAACGAGCGGCTTCATTTTTCCATCACGACGTCTTTTATACAAGTTTTAATCTCTTTTTCTCTGTGCAATCTCTCTATAAACATTTATATTTTCTTCTTCTGATAAAATATTTACAAGTATTTATCGAAAAATATATTAAATATTTATATCTTTTACATCATGTATATGTCTGTTTACAAACATGAAAATACGTAAATTTATTCAAAAATGCCTGCGCGTTTGTTTTTTATATTGAAAAATCAAGAAATAACAAAATATTTTATAAAATATTGATTAAAATTATACTTGTGTTTTTTAGTATTTCATATAATTACACTATTTGTCACGATATGCTGCCTTTAACACGCTTGTTAAAACATTCTCGTGTCCAGTGCAATAAATGCACGGAAATCACTTACTACGTCTGGTCTAACATTCGCGGATGCATTAACGGCAATAATCGTTGGCCGGGGATTCTCGCTTGGGAATGAATGTACCCGGGTTATCTTCCGGTTATAACGCGAAAAAGGGCACTTAAAGCTAGGAGAAAAGGGGGACGGGATGAAATATCTACGACCCATCCTTCGCCTTATGGGCCGGAATACATCACGTACTAATTCCCAAATAGGTGGCCAACCCTCCACTTCGTCTTCGAGTAAGCTGTTCCCTTATTTTTACGCTGCCGAGAATACGCCGTCGGGGAAACGTTATGCAAAGTACCTATCTACGTCGCGCTTGCGCGCGGTACATCGACGCAAACGGACGTTAATTTATTTCGGGAATTCTTCCACATGCGCGCGCCATCACCACCACCACATTCTGTGCATTCGCGGTTTAAAAGCTTCGGCGGAGCTTTGAAAGATTTTGCGTCATTTACGGACGCGTTTAATGTCGCTTGAAAATTTTTGAAATACTTTTTTGTCCGCAACGCAGTCCGAAACTTCATCAAATCCGACGATGGGAAGCTAATTTTGTGCTCGAAGCTTAATAACGTTGTAGAGAATATAGCGTTGATCTTTTTAGGTCAACGCAGGCAATATCATGTTATGCATGCGTCTATATAACTTCAATATACATATAATATTCCTGTTAATATATACATAACATCTGCGTCAGACATCCCTCTCTTCAGCATTCCCAGTATTAGACACAAACATTTTTCTGTTATTTTATTTTATTTTATTATTTTTGCTGACAATTTACAAATTTTGAGCTTTTCATTCCCACGTTGTCAGATAGACAGGGCGGGAAATGTTGATTGTGGAAAAAATACACAAATGTAATATTTCATATAATGTTCGATCCTCAAAGAAGGTTGAAAAATATCGTTAAAAATAAAAATTAAAACAGGAAAAAAGTAAAACAGGAAAAGGAGCAAATGAGAGATGCGAATTCCATAAGAGTCGACGCGATAACTTTATTAATGGTGCTATTTATACTGTAATGTGACGTGACACGCGTGAGCTCACGCGATATGATAATACTGTGTTCTAATCTTAACTGACATCGATCGCCGTTCTACCGTGAAATATAACGTATCCCCGCAGTTAAATTGAACCACACTTCGATCGGACACAGAGTAGAGAACGATAAAATTCGAACGTGCCCGAAAATAATTATTGTCCACGTTCTTCTTTGTTCCACCCCCCACAACCCTCTCTCCCCCGCCGTGAAATTCCGCCCGGCCGGGCCATATTGCGGTTTCCCATTAAGCCGAAAGTTTTAAAGGTTCCCGCTAAACCGGTAAGCGGGTAGTTCCGACACAGGACCTGCGGGACTACTTGATTAAAACCCTCTGAAAGTGCGACCCGCCAGCAGAATCTCCCGGCACTCTGCATTGTTTATGGAACAATAGATAGGTTTGCCGCGCAGCTTGTAGCACGGGGTTGGCTACCAGGGATTCAGCACCCTCTCGCGTTCTACTACTGGCTGGGTAACAACTTTATCCCTTTCACCGCTTTCATCGCTGCATCACGTCTATATATGTATATGTGTGTTGCGTTTTCTTTCAACAGCGAAAATCTTCAACTGCCCCCGCCGCGCCGGCGGAATTTAATGGCTTGCAATTTTTATTTTACCTGACGCGAATATCTTGTAATTGTTACGCATAACTATATATATATAGTATGCAAATGTGATAATTGTTCGTGTGATAATGTCTGCGTGTATTTATTTCGTGTGTATATCTATTAATTTACAGATATCATCGCATCTACTGATTTAAATATTGTCGATTCTCTTAGTACTTTTTTATGTTACACTTATTAAAGTAACGCAATTAAATCATAATGCAACTATAAAGGAAGGGGAGGAAGGAGAGAGAAAACATAAAATATTCTTAGATATTAAAACGCATAATGCGTTCAAGAACGTTAACCTGTAGCATCTTATACCTTTATGATATCTTATTGCTTCTATCTAGATAGGTCAAATAGACATAAAGTTTCTTACCGTTCACGATGCTTTTAACCTTATTGCAAGAAAACCTTAAATAGGTTTTTCATTGCTATATATGTTGTTTATCTTTGCAATTTCTTGAAAAATGTCGAGTATCGAGTTTCGAACTAAATAATAATAAGAAAAGTCGCATCAACTTCTATCATTTCGCGAATTTACCTTATTTCAATCACGTTTGACGTAATAAATTTGCATGATAAACACACACATAGTAGCTCTAAAATACTTTTTTGTATATTAAATCAATTCTATTAATATTATATCAATCTAAATTTGCAATTAATTATCATATATTATACGAATTATTTATTTATACAATTTGTATAATATATGATAATGAATTATTTAAGTATTATTTGATTGCGTATTATTGAAGTCTAAAAAATGCATAATGTATATATATAATAAATATTGTATTGGTATATAGAATATATATGTATATGTAAGTAAATATGCGAGACGTTGGTTGAATATGTCAGATGATATCTATATCTAAACGACGAATATGTATAGCACGTGCAATCCATTGAGTGGCGACAGCAAGGTAGAATAGATCATTCCATCAAACATAGGAGTTTCTCTGTTAATATGACGATCCGCTTTACACTAGCAGTATAGTGGTCAACACACGTTATCTGTGTAATCGTTCTCGAAATCAGGATAAAGGCACATCGAGCTATAATATGCGTTTTGCTTGCCTATGCTATTATCGTTTGTAACATGAATTATATGAGGATAACCGTAGTAATGCTGCCGAAGTAATCTCCTCAAACATTAAAGTATAATAATTTGTCCCGCACACAATTGTCTGTATACAACGATATATGTAATAGCAAACATCGCTCTAATAGGTATTTATAAATACGATCTCTCTTGCGACCGCATATCATCGTGTAACAGAGAGAAAGACACTTGACTTTCCAGACATTTTGCATATATAGTGTATTTATTATCGAATAACCCCTAATTTACATTTCTGCTTTGTCTTTATACTCTGTTATAATTGAGGTTTCTCGCGCGACAGAATCGATACCAATAATGTGATTATCAGCTCATATACACGTCTTTAATGTCTAACCCTTGTGACAAAGTTCCGGGGTAACACTTGCCTTTACTTTGCACCTTTGTAGAGTTTAATTTGCTTCCTATCTATCTACTTTATGCGATCTGCGCCAGTCATATCAACCAACATGCCAGAAATGAATGCAGCGTAGATGCAAATAGCTTTCCGGGAAGGCGCAAAGTGCTCTTTGTCACACGACATGCAATAAAAGTTTCGACGCATATGCGCATCGCGCTTTCAACGTCCTCTCTGCTATGGGTGCATTGCTGCCTTCTTTGTCGGCATTATCGATATATCCCGCGCGCGTTTCGAAATAATGCCGATATTATCATGGCACGCCACGCGCTTATTAATTCGTGAGAAGAATTACAACTGGGACGAGCAGTGTGTATTTATATGAAATTGCATTATACGTTCTACAATATAATTACTTTGCGCGGAATATGATATACGGAGGGGATTTTTCAGCAATCTGCTATTTACAACACGCACGCGAAACACGTTTTAATTAAAAAGTATCGTTTAATTCAAAAGTGGATCGTTAACTAATTGTTAATTGTAGATCTCATAATAGAGCTTTTACGACTCGTATTCTCTCTTATAACAATTTAGTTGCAAATATTTTATCTTACAAATAAAAAGCGATGGAGAGAAGCGTTGAAATAATATAATAATAAATACATCTTCCTGGAGGCTTTTACAGTTTATATGCTAATACTATGTGAAACATTTTATGTTTCAGTGAATGTCGTGGATGGTGAAGTGCTGCATATCGTGAAGATAAGCCGCCTTCATATGGGCGCTTATTTATGCATAGCTTCAAACGGTGTTCCACCATCGGTGAGCAGGCGAGTCTCCCTGCGTGTACAATGTAAGTCACTAATTTCCTTTCGTATTATCAAAAGAATTCTTATCGTACGCGTAAATATTTTTTGAAACTTGTCTGGCAAAGTTAAGTGCATACAAACGTAGTATGAATACTATAGATACGTCGCTTTTAATAAACGACAAGAGAATTGCACATGCACACAATTATAGAATTTCTAATAAAAAGCGAAAATTAATATCGAATTTTTTTTCATATAAAATTTAATATATATTTATAAATACAGATTAGAAAAACATTTCAAAATATTCGTAAAGTAATAGCTTTCTGCCTATTAACCTAACGAATTCAGATAAAATCAATAGTTTGTAAAGTCAGCGATTTTAATATTGATTTCTCTGATTGAAAAAGTTTGCGGGAATTATTTTCCAGCGCGAGTATCGAAACTGAGCCAATCGAAACTTCGAAGGATCGCGTCGGATAATCAAACATAGATTAAAATGTCTGTGAATGTGAATGAATGTATGTATATGCTTTAAGCACGTTATATTTACAATATATTTTAATATATATCAAATTCATTAAATATAATTTTATATATATGCGTGTACCTACATACAAATCATAAATTATATGTATGTTTTTTTAAAATTATTATTTGTTTTTATATAATTCAATAAAATTGACATTAATTTTTTCTTGAAAAACAAATAATATTCGTAATTATATGATTTTATTTATTATTTTCTTGTCATACATTTACAACCGTGAATATCAATAGAGAGAATATTCAACGATTTATTCACTTTGGATTATATTGATTTTACATCAATATTACTTTATTGAGCGCTGAATTTGACGCTGACATCATCGATTTCTTCGTGTATACGCCATTAGCGAAAACTACGCCGTCATCGTAATACTATGCACTTCGGTATTATGATAAGAGTGGGATAAAACTCAGGAAGGAACGACTATTGTCGCGTAAGAATACCCGCGTATTTTTCTGTGCAAGAAAAGATGATAAGAAAGGATGATGGAGAGAAACCCGTTTTTATCATACCTTCCCGATTGCAAGGCGCGCGTAACTTGGTAAATGCCAGTCGCTGGAGCAGTAAAGTAGATGTGGGAAATATTATACTTTTAATAAACTCGACGTGGTTCATAAACGTTAGAAATGAAATAAAGCCACTAGTTTTCTTTGATATATGAACTACGCTAATATTGTTCCTTATAAGTTTTTTATTAATCTCCCGATGAAGTTGCGCCAACTCCCCATGTTGCATTGAATTTTTAATAGGTGTTACAAGTGCTTCGTTATTGCATTTTATGGCACCTAGATTTGACATACAACACACACATTATATATATCTATTTTTATTTTGTATAAGCATCGTATAATAATTTAAATCATATTTGCCGATGGATAAAATTCAAGAGTGAATATCGGCGGTTTTTATATAAACTTAAAATATTGTATAGAGGTAGCTAAAAAAGGAAACACATCACACATACATACACATACACACACATTTGAAACATATTGTCATCGCTGCAACTCGATGAAGAGTCGTTGTTCTTCATCCGTAAAAGCATTCTCACGGTGCACCATGCATTAGGTCGATTTTCAACGTCTCATTTAGCCACCGATTTATATACTTGACCTAGATATGGTCGATATACGTCCGTTTATCCCCGCGCAGCCATTTTCAAACGCCACCCGAACGTTCACCGACAATTCCCGGGTTTCTACTCAGTTTGGGGTGCGAAACGCGTCTCCGCATCGTCTTTTCTAGCACATTAGTTTCTCGCTTCTACGTCTCTGTCTTTCCTCCTGCGGGCAAGCACAAATATTAATAATTGTCCGAGGAATTCGAGCCACCCTCGAACGGCGATTTCGCACGTGGGTCACGAATCGCGTCAACTTTTTGACCCCTCACACACATGGATCTAATGTTTTCTCTTCGGATTCCTCGTGGATATTGTACGGCATATTATTGCGCTATATTTTCTCCCACAGATGTTGAGCTGATGCGTTGCATGATAAATGTGCGAGTATTACTAACGCGTGGCGTGAATTAATACCGATCGTGTATCATAAAGATATATCATCAAACAGGTTTTTGAGATTTTATCTTCAATGCATCCATTCAGAGACTGCCATTATCATAGATTGTACACGATTATAGCGCAATTTATATAAAGATTAAATCGTACCAGCAACAGTTAATCGTAAAAGAAAAGAATTTATAACTTTTCTTTTAAAAAATTAATATTTAAAAGATAACTTATTAGACTTATACGCGAGTTAAAAAAAATTTGAAATAGATCAAATGTAATTATAGAGAGAGTTACAATATAGCATATATATGTGTGTGTGTGTATCTTTTGCTAAGATAATGCTCTTGATTTAATAAATATTCAAACATTACAAAATTTTGAATATTTTGAGACATACGCGCGTGCGCATTGTAAAGTTTGATAGATAAGAATTACGCTTCTGAAATACGTATTGAATGATGTGCAATCAAAGTGTATACTCGCTCGTAGTCTATAGATTTATCGATAGCTCAGTAGGATGGTTGGGGAAAGGAGATAGGTGGAAAAACTACCCTTCGTAGTTCTGTCGAAAGTGCACCTGCTGCTAGTAAATCGTGATTTACGTCCGTCCGTAAAAGACGAAAATATGACACGATATATTGGGATATCTATATCGATCGAAAAAGAATAGTTTCGCATTTATGATACACGATATCAATTGAAAATCTTCATATAAAATAATACTTTCTTTTCAAAGAAATACTAAACGCGCCTGACTAGCAAAACGATAAGTTGATTGCTTGATAAAAGAATATGAATTTTTTACGGAATCAAGAGTTCAACATTATCATATATCTTCAAAGTTTAAGTATTTATTTAAAAGAAAATTTAAATTATTTGCAAAAAATTTTATTTTATTTAAAAAATTCCTAAAACGTTTTAATTTTATTTTGTATATTTTTAAGAACAATTAACAGCAATATTATTTCTAAATTTGTGGCTGAAGGCGATAGTTCCATATATGAATCAATTTAATTCACGATTTATTCTTTATACAGAGTATGTGATGATATAAATGCAAAAGATATTTCTAAAATTATTTTTTTTTATTAAAACATTTAACAAATATAAAGACAAGAAAAAGCTTTTTATGTTGTGAGTTCTTTTGCTCTTCCAAAAATATTAATGAAAGTTGGCTCGATAAAACTAACACGCAGTCTACATTGCATGCAACTGCAGGCAAATGCTTATTTTCAGATAGTACTTTTAAATCGTGACAACTTCCGGTGCAAATATGGGCAATTGTGTATAGTTGCATGCAATGGACTGCGTGTTGACTGCGCTTTTCCGTGAACATTTCATTGAAATTTTCAGACGTCGAAAACAACTTGAAAAAGACTTTTTTTACATGTTTGCACAAACTTTTTATATTGTTTTGAATGAGTATATCCAATTTAGCAGATTTACATTGTTCTAGATTGGTTTGATTTTAGATAATTTCTTTCATTGATGTTCTTGTTCTCTTTTTCCTTAGTTATATTATATTAAATCTTACATGAAAAATATTATATCAAACATTCACAGCAAAATCTTATGAATAATATTAAATCTTATGATTAATGTCTTGATTTAATTGTTATAATTATATATATATAATTTAAAATATTTATTATATATATAATTCACAGTGAATATCACGTTTCTGATTTACAGTTCCACCTATGCTTTCAATACCAAATCAGTTGGAAGGAGCCTATATTGGACAAGACGTAACTCTTGAATGTCATACTGAAGCTTACCCAAACTCAATAAATTATTGGACAACAGAACGCGGCGATATGATAGTGTCTGGTAATTCTAAAAATCCGATACGCAAATCTCCTTCACAGTTGCATGTCTAATATAATTTGCTATATATAAGATCCTCAATTTTATAAGTAAAATATAACTTTTTAAATATGTATTACATTCGACTTGTAGCTATTATAAAATTATTTGGCAATGTAAAAAAGACAAAATCTCGGCAATATGATAGTTTCCGATAATTCTGAAAATCAGATATGCATATACATATCTTCCATAATTATTGCATTTCTAGTTTACTATATTTAAGATCCTCGATTTTGCGAGAAGACATTTTTTTAAACATATATTACTTCTAATTTGTAATTAGCAATATGAGAAAAGATTCTTTTAACATGAAAAACATTTTTAAATATCAGTGCTCATTTATGCACACACAATAATATATATATTTCTATTAACAATTTAACAATTAACAATTTTTATTTTTATTTTACAATCCTTGTTTAAAATGATAGACGGAGGACTTGGTTTTATTGGCACAGGCAATTCTGTTTCAGGCGACAAGTACGAGGCGATATCCACCGACAGCGACTACAACAAGTACATGATGTTAAAAATAAGACACGTTGGCCCGAGAGATTTTGGTTCGTATAAATGTGTCGCACAGAATTCCCTTGGCGGAACAGATGGCGTCATCAAACTAGACGGTAAGTCATGTAACGATAACAATAAAGACGACATATAATATTTGATTTGGTAAAATACAAGTAAGAACACATTTAACATCGCGCATTGAAAAGTATCGAACGAGTATATAATTGTGTTTTATTTAAAATTAATTATTTCAAGTCGACGTCTGCTAATGACGGCGCTAATGATGAAATAATTGGTTTCCAATAGTCAGTTACTTAAAGATATTTGAGCCTTCGTCGTTAATGAGGGACAGGCGGGGTCGAGCATACTTCTCTTACGAGCATTAACCATAATTGCCTATTAAATTGGTGTTGAACATATAAATATAATATAGTTATTAAAAGCTGTTTTGTCAAATATTCCAGACATTACTATATTATATAAAACGTGAATTAATATTTCAACGTGTGTAAACTATGTATAAAAAGATTACAACTTTACACAATATACGACAAAGTGTAAAGAAAAAAAAAATAGGAACGATAAAAGGCACGACAAAGTTCTTGAGGTTTGACGATGAGCCGTTTTACTCCAAAATTAGCGTTGTCTTCTTGACAATGTTAATAGTAGACTGGAAGGAAAGTTTTATTTAGTTTAAGCGACGACGTAGACGAAAATAATTGCATATAGGCCAGCTCGACGCGTCTCTCAGCATCGCATGCTTGTGAAGACTCCTCGTAAAACTTTACAAACTTTCGCACTTTCATAATATCTAACATACTTATGTCCATCTTCAATATTGTTTCACAACTGTCAGCGCCTGAATGCAATCTTGTACACACAATATTCTTGTGTACACACGTATATTTAAAAAAAAAAATATTGAAACATATTACTTATTTCAATTTGACGTAGAAATTCCAGCTCCATCGACTACGTCTACGACGCAGTCTCCGTATCACGCAACGTCATCGCACAAGAACGGTAATTATATAGAAAATCGCATATTTAATAAATTCCTCTTCAAGTTATTTTTGTATCAGTTTCATATGTATGATAAGTATACGTAAAATGTAGGACAGCGGTTAGAAAAATGCGATGTATGAGATTTAAATTGAGCGGTAACGTAGCATTATGTTAAACCGCCGGAAGCGAGTAATACGCGGATATCGAATAAGGTAGAATAACCGAGCCAAACTCTCCTGACAGAATTTCACTTATTTCTCGATTCCTAAGTAAAACCATCCATTTTCACTCCTCGTTCGCGGCACAGCTTACCGTATAGAGCAAAATGTATATAAAACTGCCTTTGTGTAATGCATTTTAGGTAGAAACAGTAACAAGAAATCACGACAACGACCTATCGACTACGAGATCGAGGAATGGCGAAATCCAGGTCAGTAAATATCTATTTTAACAGGCTCCGCGTAGAGCCCAGGCATTTCCCACGACGATACACATTTCTGCCTCGACCGCCATGTCGTTCGAGTAATTAGCGTAATTAAAACCTCGTCAACGCTGTACGATCGGGACGGTAGAGGAAGATCCTAAGAGAGAAAATCCACTAAATTGGCAATGCTCGGTGATCCACTTTATCCGCGAGCGAATTACTTCGTCGCGTTATACGGGTCCCCTTTTATTGACCGAGAAGGATTCTGCGGTTATCCCTTCGCTGCCTGTAAAATCGAGCGAAAAATATACATTAACTGACTGCTTGTTTAAGCTCATTAAGCGAAAGTCGATAACCGCGCGCAATTTTTTTGCAACTCTATGCGCGCCGCAGATGACGGAAGAAATTGAAAAGTTTAAGACCTGCTTAATTTCAGCCATAAAGAACGGAATGTCGATTAATAATCTTTGTACTAAATTTATCAAACTTAATATTGAAGGAAAAAGTTGGTGAATAATTTTTTATCATATTTTTCTTTCGTCAAAATATTACTAAAACAAATTATGTGTACTCTTGTATTATTATTATTAATTCTGTGTTATGTTATATATAAACTTCTAATCGCGTGTCGCGTTCTTCCATTACAAATTTGCATATATTGAGTCACACGACTAAGCTGCGAGGGATTATAAGACATTCTTCGTAACAATTTCCTGAGATCTTCGTGCAAATTTACTATCCTCAAATTTTAATCTTCGATTACACTAATCGTTAATATATATATTTTTTTTATGACGTATTTAATGGGCCTCTTTGTAAAAAAAAAAAAAATATAAAAGAACTCGCGCTTTTTATGATTTTACTACGAAAATTTGATGTATTTGAAAAATAATGATCGCGCGAAAGTTTTGGCACTTGAATACATTTAAATAGATCGTTTTCTGTGGTATTTTCGTCAATTACGATCTTTATTGCGAAAGGCAGACTTTGCGCGTTAACTTCGAACTCTTCGCAGATCCTTATATTATACAAGCCAGCTGCTAGAGATTGGCGGCAGAATGCAAGTTCAAAACTCACTTCGAATGACTTTGTTCAAAGATTCCCCCGAGCGTTGGGCCAGTTCTCCCTTCCTGAAGTTTACTTTCAATTAATGAAAAACGAGCTGCGTTGACCCGCGGCCGTCTGCCTCCGGGATCAGGAAGTGGAGAAGAGGAAATGGAAAAAGGCAAACTCCTCCGATACTTTTTTTTCTCGCCTTTTCCTTTCCTTCTCCGAAAATCGATTGACTTCGAGCGTCTTATGCACACAATTGTATGTGATTTATGTACCGTTCGATTAATATTACTTCCGATTAATCGTTACTCGTTTATTGCTATCGAAGAAGAATTGATGAATGTTACGATTAGTGAAACTGCAAATTGCATAAAATGATTCAAAATCACAGTTTATTTTTTTCTAAACACATACGCTTGATTAGACCTCGATCAAGAAAAAATATGGAGAGAAAAGGATTTTTTTTTACAAAAGTTCATTTATTTAAATAAACAGGATTTGTTTTGCGACATTATTATATTTGTAGATTATTATATTTGTAGATTATCTTAATGAGAAATAATAACTTTTAAATCGAGTTTGCGTAACGTTATGGCACAGACGTTTGGATAGTCTTCGCGTAATTGCAAAACCACCGAAATATAATCAATAATAAGACCGAATGTACAGGCCAAAGTTGTTAAAGAAGTTGTTAAAGTGTTGGAAAATGGCTCGTCTGTCGCAGACTATGCGGAAAGTCACGTACAGTGGATTTTACTGGTAGGTGGGAATAACTTTTTCCGAACGAACGTGCGGTTTCGACGTCCGTTTCTGGCGGGCAAGCCAAGGGGCGCGCACGATGAACTACTCTCGAGAAACGCCCTGCATTTGGGACGACTATCCGCCGGTGCTAGAAAAAAGGCAAAAACGCACATTTTCTCGAGTCGTTACATTCCGGCTTTTCGGAGAGAACAAATTTTGTTAATATCGTTCTAAACGTTCTATCGCGGGACGGGTTTTGCTAAAGATTGGAAAAAATTTTACAAAAAATATTCGATTTATATATGTATAAGATCAAACTCTACTTGAAGTAATTTAATACTAGATAATAATGATTTAAGATTACACAGTGCTAGTTAATCTATATCATATTTAAAATCAAATTTTCCTAATTATTAATATGTACATCTTTTTTTAAAATGTTATATCAGTTTGTCTTTATTGAACAAATTATTGTAATGACTCTATCAACTATTAACGTAATGAGTAGTTTTTAAAATTTTATTGACACAATTTAAAAGTGGAACGAATAAAAGTTTTGCTTTATACAGAGAGTTATCACTATTAATAAATGCAGCTCGTTACAAGGGAACAGATCCTAAATTATTTGATAATGCCGTGGGTGGAAGTCATTAAGGTAAATCGAGGTGAAGTTTTATCGCGGTAATAATCGTACATTCTGATGTATGGTCTACCGTCATTGATATATTCGTTTCTATACCATTACTAACTATACATTAGTGCCACAGGTGGCGATATTGATTCGACTTCAATTCATTTATCAAAGTTCAGACAATCAATAAAAGTTACTGTCAGAAGATGTGAATTTAATCGGATAGAATGGAGCTTTTTCTGGAATTGCTGAAGCGTTTGCATATTATTTGATCTACTTCATGTGTCAAATATAATACTGTATCTTATAAGAAATTTATTGATAATTTTTCTAGATTAATATACAAATTCATCTCTTTTATTAATATAATATATATATAATTTTTTTAATAAAATTATTTAAATAAAATTATTTAAATATTAATTCGTGCTTTATAAAATTTTCTTATTAGATATTAGATTTTGCTATTATTTTTGTTATTTATTACGATAATTGAATAATGTTATTTAATGTGAATACAATTTTGACAGACATGAAGTTTGTTTAGAAATTTGTTTAAAAAAATATTATTAAGGCTCAAGAGACATTTAAATATTGTTAAGCTAAAGTTCAATGTACATATGTATCAATGTCATATAACAATCCCTGTCTTTACGCTACATCTCATCGGCGTCCCATCGCTCTTTTCGCCGCATAACAAATGAAAAAGCTCGGAAGATACATCTGCGAATTACTGCGGCGCCACAATTAATCCAGTAACATTTCATCCGGCGTTTCTTTGACGGTAACGGCTGATAAGAGCCGATTTAACAGACGTCGGATGTATTTAATCTCAAATGAATTTACCCTTTCCGCGTTTCTCCCGTGCCCGCCGCTCCTCATCGCCGAGGGTTTTATCTCGTTAAAAAGGGATTTGTGCGCGAGTTGAACATCGCAGAAATTCCGGTAGAACCGAGAGTTCGCCCGAATTTAATTCCCGGACGAGCGGGAGGAGAGATGCCCGGTTCCCCCCTCTCGTTTCGCATTATCCGCAACAACTCCTCGTATTTATCTTCCGTATCCGCTTGTTACCGTACGTGCATGTACACTCGGCAGCGCCGAGAGAACGAGACCACCGAGGAAATGAGCCGCCGAGCTTGACGATTTTCGCGTATGCTCAAGCGCTACCAACTATTTGTTCCTGGACGCGTCGGCTGGCAAATGGCTTGACGGTTATGGTGCGAGGCGTTATGCGAAAATAAGGTCGAGAAGTTCGTCCGAAACGTAGTGTCGACGGCGGTGATGTTCGCGGTCGGTTGATACAAAGTGGAGCCGGTATTCCGGTGGTGTAACTGTCCGCCCTGTGGCCAGTCTCATTAGCCCGGAGAGAAAGAATATTAGCTTTTAGTCAATGAATAAGCTCTTTCTTCTTTTATTACCAGCGCATCGTTCTCTGCCTTTATTATGCGAGATTACATTACTTTTTCTTACAGATACAATACTTGGTTGTAATTAACGCGCGGTAGGATACCTAATATTTGCGCGGAGTTTATATTTATTTGAAAATAAAAAACTTATTTTACTTTTATATTTGAATAAAATTGATAAACAGGTTTAAAACTGTATGTGAATTAAATAAATAATTGTTTTATAATTGTATATATTTACTATATTTGTCGGATTTTATAATAAGCTGAAATAGTCTGTATGTTTGCATTATCAAAATTATTTAAATCTCTAATTGCTAAGTATTTGCGAGCAACCTCTTTACTTGTGTTTCTCTATATTAATCTAGCTTCTACTCCTGAGATCACAAATTAGATAGTTCTATTTTATATAATTTTTTCATAATAATAATTACGACAAGTAAAGTTTAAGAAGAAGACATTCACAGATAAAGAAAATATAATATTTAAATTTACCGAACAAATATTTTTATCATTAAAAATCTTTCTTTGTTTGTACATTTTATTAATTATTAAAATGACACATTTTATAGAGAACGATGCTAGAAGAAAGAGTTTTAATTATTTTTACACATTCATCTCTATTGAGTTATTGGCATATTAGAAACAACAAATCAATTTGATGAAAGAAAATGTAGAAATATGAGAGATAGAATTTAATTCTGACTTCTCAAAAAAGGACAAAAAAATTAGAATATATGATGATTAATAATATTTGTATCTATATCATCGAAAATGCTAAACTTTTCTATTTGCAGAATTACGTTAAGTTTATGTTATCTCAAGATCTCTCTCTATATAAACGTACGGGTCGTTTCCGGTTCAGTGACCGACTAAACTAGAACTGAACTAGAACTTGCCTAACCGACTACGCTGGAACTTGATCGAAAACATATCTCATATGTTATACCAGTATCTCCTAGCATAGTTTCACATTCCAACTTTCTTCTCCGCTTTTTTCTTCCTTATAGCATCACGATCGAATTAGAAATTATTTGAATGGAGCCTGAATTTATGCGCACCTCGCTCGCGTAATCATCCAATTGTACATTATACTCGTAGTCGAACACACCGCAGCGCTGTTTTGTCTGTTTTCAGACTACGATAGGGATTACGGCCCGGCGGCGTCAATGAGGCCACCGGGAGAGCTGCCGGACATCCAGAGTCCGGGCGTGTCCCATCGGGCGCAGTTCGTTCTTCATCTCTCTCTCAGCCTCCTGTCGTTGCTGCTTCCGGCCATCAGAAGGTGATTCTCACGTCGCGGGAACGGGGCTTCCAGTTCTAGTGTTTATTGGTCGGTGACCGGGCCGGAGACGGCCGGTGCGCGCGCGGTTACCGGTTTCCGGTGTGCCGTCTCCGGGCAAGTGATGGACGACGAGTGCGACGAAGCGCGGGGCCGCGCTTAAAATTATTTTCGTACTAAAAAAGACTAAACTATATACATATATACAAAGAGAGAGAGCGAGAGAGAGAGCGCAAAGAAAAGATATTATATATATAAATATGAATATATATATATATATATATAAATATAGTATGTCGTGTAAGTATACATGCCGTGAGTACGTTTTAGGCTTTCTCGACTGATTGGCGTCACTCGTGTGTCACCCTGTGAATCGTGTCGTCCTTCTCCTGTAATTGGTTCTCCTGTGGACGAGCCGCTTGCGTTTTGACTGTCTTAGAAGATATATCGCGCGCGCGCACACACATACACACACACACACAAACACACACACACATATATATATATATATCGAGAAAGACTCGTCATCCGTTGAATATTTTTGGAAACTCGGAGTTAAACTTAATCCGTGGCAAGAGAACATCGAGATTTATCGCTATTAATTCAAGACACCTCGAAATACCGAGAATCCCCGTCTGACCTGACTGCCATTTCTTCTACTGATCGAAGAGGAGTGTTAGATTATAAAGAAGCCGTGTGGGGATATACATATATCTCTCGAATACAGATACATTGGTGAGAATACTTGTGTGAAGCTCGGATTCGACAAAAAAAATCATTCTGGTATGAATCTCCATAAATTTTCTTCGTAGCACATGGTTCTCTCAAAAATATCTCGATCCACGATTGGCCGTCTATTGATGTAACGTTTTACTCGGTTAACCGTAACTACTCTCCCGATGTATTTTTCATTCGTATTTATTGGATTCCGATATGCAGTGTGAAACGGTACGTCATGTATTTTAGCTGTAATTTGCTAAACCGACTTTCGTAATTATTATTAAATGCTAATTAATCGTTTTCTTTTAAAAAATTCTTTTCGAAAAATTATGATATACTTTCTCATAATCGTTTTCATGTTACGCGTTCTTGCCATATCACGAGGAAAAGACACGGGAACTGTATTCAGTAAATAAATATATATATATATACGTACGCATAAAATGATAAACAAAAATATAAATAAACAAATATATATATATATATTTGTATGTGTATATATATACATATTATATGTATATAAATTACAAATTCAGAAGGAGGTTATATGGAGCTACGCGTAGGGTGTAGGTACGCAAATACTAAAAACAAACTTGTTGGAATAACAAATTTATTAAATCTAAACGTTTCGGTCCTTTCTTTGGACCTTCTTCAGTAAATTTAATACAATAAATTATAATGTGGAATCTACATACTGACGCACGCAGCGCAAAAAGCCATTAAATTTACTGAAGAAGGTCCAAAGAAAGGACCGAAACGTTTAGATTTAATAAATTTGTTATTCCAACAAGTTTGTTTTTAGTATTTGCGTACCTACACCCTACGCGTGGCTCCATATAGCCTCCTTCTGAATTTGTAATTTATCAATGCAGGGAGCCTACATTGTTGACTTATATGTATATATATACTCATACATATGGATTGTAGTTGTATCGAGACGCATCGCTCGGTAATCTCGTAATTAGCTGTTTGATTGGCAAAAACCTGCATATAATCCGAATGCATGAGGTTCTGCGTGTGTTTCGCGAGACGCGATTGTTGAGAGAAATCAATCGGGAATTCGTAAGTTTGCGCCCGAGTGTATCGCGGGGAATTAACGCTAGACATCAAGTAGCCTCGAATCATCGACGACGGTGACATAGAGAGCTTCGTGGCTTCTTTTTGCGCGATTATAACAATTTTGAATGGGAATGAGACGATTTTTATGACAGTACGCAGTTGCGCACGATCGTAATTAGAGAGACGGTAACAATACGGGATAACAATGCAGGTGTATATCCTCGTTATACAGATTAATGTATACGTGTAACGTGTATACAATCGAAGCGTTGTTTTTTCGCGTCTGAAACTATTGATTGGCATTTCCTGAAAATGACTCTCATGTTTGCGCAAACCCTGCTTTTCACCTCTCATGTTTTCATGTCCATCGCGTTACGTGAATCGCGTGCGCTTAACGCAGGCACATTACGTAAAAAAAAAAAAAAATATTGCCTGCGACGCTTCAAACACTCTTTGAATCTCTTCTTACGTTGTACCTGATCGTATCAATTGCCATCATCGTTCGATCTCAGGCGAAGCGGATATGAAATGCCACGCGCCTTTCCCTGTTAATTCTGTAAATATTGTAGATACGTTGTGCTGTGATCAGTCTGGATCGTCATCTTGAGAGGATGACTCGAGGCTGCGCTTGTTAAATCGAATGTAGAGGCGAGTGTTGTGAATATTATATAATATGTTTGAGATGATATTATATATAGAGAGAAGGCGGTATTCGTACACGATGACGTCGTTTAATAGAATACCAAATGAGGCTGCAGCGCGATCGTAGCTATATTTCAAATTAAGTTATGATAATGTTATTAATGTATCACATGTCCGACGATTTCACTATGTCAAACGATTTTTATGTACCACATGCATCGCCTCGGATAAAACACGAACCGATAATTAGATATAGATAGTGGAACTGTCGGCCTGTATATCTTAATAAATCGAATACATGACTGCCATTATAAATGCATTATTTCTTAATAAATAAACCCTTAAAATAAGCTAAAATATTATCTTATAATTGATGCATTTTTTATTCGTAATAATTTTGATGCATTATCTTTATTCGTGATAATTTTACTACATTTATTAATTATTATTATTTATATTTTTTATACATTTTAGATTGTGTTTATTTATTATATTTTTTGACAAGATATTTTCTCGAAGAGGAAAGATTGAAGAAAAGAAACTTCTTGCAAAGGTAAGTATTATTAATTATTTATATATGTACGCTAATGTTTTTATAATTATATCTATGTATATAAATTACCAAGTATTAGATAACAATTTGAAAGACACTTGATTTGAATATATTGAAGGTAATACATGTGCATATGTTATTTAAATTTAATATTTTATTAATAAATAAAATTATAGCCGCGCATCCGCAAAATTTTGATTGACAAACTGTTAATGGATTCTCTTGTTAATGAATCTACTTCTTTATGTAATTAGTAAATATTAATATTTGTATATAATTAATACTTTGATGAAATTATAATTAAATTAATATGAAAATAAATTATAAACTTTTATAGAAAATAAATTCCATTTTTAAATTTTAAATTTTAAATATTTTATTAATTTTATTTTATTAATTTTACCATTAATATATTTATAAATTGATGTGTTACAATTTACAATATTGTATATACGTTTTATATATCACTGCAGTACAAACAATATTCATTTATTTTAACCGAAAGTATAATAAAATATTATATGGAACATATTATTTCTTTCTCCTTTTTTTCACCATGAGAAATCAAATAAAATGTGCTTTACATTTTCTTTGAAAGAATTTTTGCAATTACTTTATGCATGCTGTATATTATTCTTTTCATAGATGAATAAATTATATGAACTATATTATATATATATATATATATATATATATATATATATATATAAAGTTGATAGCTTGAAATTTGTGTGCGAAAATCTATATATATTATAAAATTTTTTTTTTGTTATTTTACAATTTATTAATTTTACTGTTCACTTAAATGTATATTTTCAATAACTATATAATCAATGTTTCTTCACATGTATAGGATATTAAATAACGTGTGTCATATCAAACTTTTTACAATATATTTAATAGGTTTTGCTTGTAAGCATAATTGTGCTATAAATATTAATGACGTTAGATATAATTTTGCATTTATATCTTAAGCATAATTAACGCATAAAATTAATTATTATAAATGTTACATATAACACATAATGTATATTTTTACTAAATTATCGTTAAGTGTAACACACGTTCTTTGATTTTGAATTGATTTAAGTATATAGATGATATATCAAAATAAAAAAATTATTTGATATTACATTTATTGTAAATATGAAAGGGAATACTCAAATGATTGCAAATAATATATGTCATATTATATGAAATTGGAGAGGAAATCCAGCGTTTGTCTTTGAAGTCATTATTCGCAATATATTAACTTTTGCATCACGTAATTAATTAATCGGGCTTATTGTTAAATATGATCTTTTACTATTTAAATATATTTTAATGAATATAGGCATCATTATTATGAATAGATAGAAATTATATTATGTAGGAGAATATTAGATATTTAGTATTGCGCGTGTCTTCTAAATAAAAGATATATATCAAGAATTTTTAATTTATATCTATATTTTAATGCAAACAATGTAGAAATATAATTGATAAAACAATTATATTATTTATATAAATTATTTATATAAATAATTAATTTTTCTTAATATCTGGATTTTTATAATATTAAAAGCAAATGAAAGAAACTATACTATTTATTGTTGATCAAAATTTTGTTAACCTCGTTTTAAAAGATAAAAATTATACTATAATTCAATAATTTATTTAATCAGTTAAATACAATTTATTGTTAAAATGCTTATTAGAATTTCAGTTAAAATTACTACGCATATGCTTGTATATTGTAGAATATTTCTCATATACATTTTACAAATAGATTATTGCAAAGGTTACTCTTGCAAAAGCAGCAAATACCCTGCGGCATGTGATTAAGCTCTTTCATTATACTAATTAACTTTATTTATTGTTAATTAATAATGTCTTTACATATTATTTCTCAAAGCCATTTGAAATGAATAGTTGAGATGAAATATCCCAACTGCAGTTCCTTTTCTGATTCTTCTTTTGTTTCGTAACGATAACAGCGATCGATTTTCTTGCCAAACTCGAGAAATAAATAAAACTGTTCCTTGTTTGCAAACTTTTTTTCTATAGCAATATGTAAAAAATTACAATATTTTATCAATATTTTTCTTTGTTCTTTCATTCTTCGTTCTTTTTAATCATTTTTACTGTATAAACTACAAATATATTTTGATTAAGTAGACCCTAATTTTCGTAGATTTCAAACAAACAGAAACATATATATTTATCAAATTTCAGATTCTGATTTATTTTGAGCTAATATTTTAAATTATATAAAATACAAAGCTCATTCTAAAATTATACCCGCATGTATTAGAATAATTTGGAGATGTAAAACTCAATCCGTAAAATGTGACCCGTATAAAATGTATAACTGCAAATATATAAATGCATAAGTTTAAATTTGATTTAAAATAATATAAAGATTTTAACTTTGCATAATACAAAAACAGTTTTAATTTTACATAACTTAGATCAAATTTATTTAGTCATAGAATTTCAAACGCATAATAAAATTTTATAATAAAAGAACGTAGAATTCTATTATATACTTATTATTAGTTAGGACAATAATACCCTTGCTTCGAATAAAAGTACGTCCATTGCTGGGCATTATTGTTAGGTAAATCAAATAAATGCGAAGTCATGATCAAAGTATTGTATATTAGTATTATATGCGTGTTGAAATAATAATTAATAAATAAAATTAAAAGTATTAAAAAATAAAATTAAACGCATAAATACATAGAGAATATTCAAACAAATATGTGTGGCATAAAAAAAACTATCATATTATATTTTAGTAATGAGTTCTTTGACTAATTTAACATCCATCGATTATCGATAAAATTCGGGAAAGCAGTATTTCGTCACAAGTTATTCTTTTAAATATGTATTTTTAAAAGTAGTGTGTAATTGAACAATCAAATTAAACTGAGTAAAGTTTTAATTTAGCTTAAAATTTATAATGTGAAACGTTTGTTTTATAATTTAATGCTTTGTTCTCTCTCTCTCTCTCTCTCTCTCTCTCTCTCTCTTCGAATGACACATGACGCATAAAACAAAGCGCATCGATTCTAGCGGAGGATTTCGGCAAACAGGTTTTCTGCGTTTCATTTCGCGGTTATTTACGTCCATGCGATTTTGCAAATCCGGCATTTGCCCAGTTGTATATTTCAACTGAGGATTGCCGCTGCGGGCAAACGGACAAGCGCGTTTACGTACGCGTATATATCGATGCAGTCGGCGAGAAAATGACTGGCGATTAAAAAAGAGAGCTGGAAAAAAAGCGGGGTCAGCGATTTTCGAGACGGACGCATGGCGAGAACGATCAATCAGCTCGTATACCATTTATTTTTTTTCTCTCCCTTCTTGGGATCAGATGGGCGTAGCGATTTGACTGGTCGAGAGACGATTCATAGCGCGATTATCTATTCTCAAGTTAGACGGTCGTATCTAGGAATTTACATTGAGATACTAAACCGACGAATCATTAAGAGATTTTGATGCTTATTGCAGTTGTTTTGTTGTTGTTAATGAACGCCGGTGACAATGACGATAAATTATTCGATGGCAATCTTGACAACGATTGGGCCATCTCGATGTGGCACACCTAGGGTGGCTGTTCAACTCTATGTATATATTCTCCCTCACATTGACATTTCGGGAGTTACTAATTATGGGACATTATCGACTCGCGGAAGTTAGTAGAGTCTCCTATTCTCCACCCCTGAGCGGCCATTACCGGTCGTACGAACATGTTCAGAACACTCCTGACGGCTCGAATATCAAAATTGATGTTCTATCCGGCTTTAATTCGCCGACCAATTGAATTAGTGCATTGTTATACAAGTTGCACCGCTTATTCTTACGATATTACGTCTCAATTATATACGGAAAATTTTGTAACAAGTATGTAAACTAAAAATTTGTACGCTTGTATATGCAAAATTAATATTTATAAGAATATTTATTACTGTGTTTATCTTTGTGTTAAATGTATATATGTATACATATATATATATAATTATATTTATTAGCTATTTTTTGTTATAGAATTTCCTTTATAAAATAATTAATCAATACGGTAGAAATATTACAACATAATATAATTAAACAGATTTTAATTTTCTTAATGCAAACGTCAAATATTACGAAGTGCTTTTCATCAAAACTATCGTTATTTCTTTATGGATGAGCGAGATATATGTTTTTTCCACAAGCTTTTCAGTTATTGATTGTATCATGTTAAAAATAACGCTACTGGTATTCACTCAAATGTTGAAGATTGGTACAATCAGACTAACAGAATCAATTTCTGAAATTGCATAAAGCGATTTTTCATCGGCTCTCACTGCAATTGGACATTCGGTGAAAATAATGCAACGGACAGGAAATGCCTTATGGTTTTTGGATCAATTCGCTTCGGATAGATAGGAAAGTAATCTCGAAAGTGTCTCCTGTAGCCCTGTGGGAAAGACTTCGATTCGGATCTCGTACGACGGCGTACGTGAACATGTGCACATCTCACACACTCCACCTCTCAATTTCCACTTACTTTTCCTTCTAGACTGATGCAAGCCATGTCGAAATTGGTTTTGGCTACCATAATTAGATACGATAACTTTTATTTATGGCACATAAGTAATTAAATTGAATATTATTAATGCAGTTTTGAAAATAAAAATTATTTATTAATTGACACAACAAAATTGATTATATATATTGAGATAAAGTCAATTAATTTCGTCTCTAATGCATGCTTGCTTGTCAATAAATAACGACGTCAATATAACAAATAATCAATATTTGATATCATTTGTATATTTTTTACCATTACTAATAATTTAGTCACTAACTAAATAAACTAATTTGTTATAACGAGTTTCACTCACAAATTACATAAACTAATTTGCCATAACGAGTTTCTCTCTTTTCCCATATTATAGAAAATAATATAATTTGATACATAATACAAAACAATAAAATGTTTTTATGATATTTTATTGCAATAAGATATTATATGTTGTTTATATACACATGTATTATATCACTAGCGAATCCTGACGTCGATAATGGGGGGGGGGGGGTTGCAAAATTATTTTATTTAAGATTTTTGGTTTCATGATTAGCTTTTATTTCAGGATCAACGACGTCAATAGCTTTTTAATGTTTGTTTTTCTTTATTTCTATTTTTTAAACAAATTCAGCAAAACTGTTTCTTTTAATTTGCAAGGGGGGGGGGGGGTTTAACCCCCCCAGGATCCGCCAATGTGTATATATATATATATATATATATATATATATATATATATATATAAAGAATTTCTCGCCTAATTATTTTCATGCAACGAAATTATCTCATCATTTCGTCCTATGTCTGACTTAATCTATACTTAACTCCTTGAATGTGTAATGAGTATAATTTACAATGTATCTTATACATACATATTGTATATATTATATAGATATAAAGAATTTCGCCTAATTATTTTCGTGCATCGAAATTATCTCATTATTTCGTTCTATGTCTGACTTAATCTAAACTTAACTCCTTGAATGCGTAATGAGTATAATTTCCAGTGTATCTTATACATACATATTGTATATATTATATAGATATAAAGAATTTCGCCTAATTATTTTCGTGCAACGAAATTATCTCATCATTTCGTCGTATGTCTGACTTAATCTAAACTTAACTCCTTGAATGCGTAATGAGTATAATTTCCAGTGTATCTTATACTTACATATATATATATAATATATATAAAATATATATATAAAAAATATATATATATGTACATAAAAGTATAAGATACACTGTAAATTATACTCATTACGCATTCAAGGAGTAAAGTTTAGATTAAGTCAGACATAGGATGAAATGATGAGATAATTTCATGCACAAAAATAATTAAGCGAAATTCTTTATATATATATATAATATATATACAATATGTATGTATAAGATACACTGTAAATTATACTCATTACGCATTCAAGGAGTTAAGTTTAGATTAAGTCAGACATAAAACGAAATAATGAGATAATTTTGTTGTACGAAAATAATTAGGCGAAATTTTTTGTATCTATATAATATATATTATATATATATTATATTATATATATATATTATATAGATATAAAGAATTTCATCTAATTATTTTCGTGCAATGAAATTATCTCATCATTTCGTCCTATGTCTGACTTAATCTAACTTAACTCCTTGAATGCGTAATGAGTATAATTTACAGTGTATCTTATACTTATATATATATACATTAGCGGATCCTGACGTCGATAGCTCTTTAATGTTTGTTTTTCTTTATTTATATTTTTTAAATAAATTCAGCAAAATTGTTTCTTTTAATTTGCAAGGGGGGGAGGTTAACCCCCCCCCCTCCCCAGGATCCGTCAGTGTATTATATAATATGTAAAACTAAAACACATAAGTAAAATAAATTTATTTTTCTTTTTTGCAAAAAATATATATAAAAATTAAAATAAAAATATGTAAAATAGTAAAAAACTTTACACATAAATCTACATATATATATATATATATATATATATATATATATTTGACATAATTATAAATGTCATTTAATTAAATTTAATCAAAATAATTAATTTAATTATATTTATATAATATGCATATACTACAATTACTATAAGAATTAAATATCCTAAAATTTTTATTATTATTCAAAAATGCATAATTTCTTTTTTTACTCGTAAAATAGTAGAGGTCTTATTTGCAGAACAAACTTTACGATCAAACAAATAAAATATATTCTCTCTTTATTTTTTCTGCAAAAAATTTTATTTTTTTTTACATTTAACACAATACATGGTAATAAATGTTTACAACGTTATGATAAATTTCTCGAATATTAATTATTTTTAAATTCTTTCAGCACATGGTGTACAACTTGCATGTGATATATTACGTTCCTCCACATATATTGGTTCTTAAAACGTAAATAAAAGCGCAACGCGTTTTCAAAGTTATATATGCGCACTCTTATGGAAGCGAAGAAAGCAGCAACGCGTAAAGAGAAATAAAATAAAAAAGGCGGATGCAACATGTATATAAACGAGCCAAAAGGTAATGTGAAATATGAAGCGGAGCGAAGCAGCTGACGTTACCAGACCTCATGTCACATTATTTTTGCACGCAGTGATGCGTAAGTCACTTCCGCAAAGTCAGCAATAAGCATGATTTTTTTCCTAGACCGATCCGGTAGGGCCGAATAGTCTCTCGTACGTCAAAAAATCCTATTATCCGGCGTTGATCCTCTCTCGTCGCGATGGAAGAGATCGGCAGACGAGCTCGTCTAGTTTTGTTCGCTCTTCTCCTCGACGTCGCTCATCGCCTGGAATTGAATCGACCTGACGAGGTCACTTCACACGGAGGACTTTACGTGCCGCCCTTGTGCAATCTTTACGATGAGATCATTTCCGCGCGCGATTCTAAATCCTAGATTTTAGATCGCCGCGAATATTATCGTCGAAATTATGTTGCGCAAAGATATTGATTGCAATAAAATCTTAACTTCACTTTTAACTTGCAGGAAGAATTTGAATCTTTAAATGTTAAATATTTTTGTTTTGTACGTATGCAAAAAAAAATGTCAAATGTAATGTATATGTATTGATTTAATTAAACTCTATTTTTATTTTTTTTCAGATTACTAGAACAATATAAGCGCGCGCTGTTTTTCGGTTTTATATAAAAAGAAATAATATTAAAAAAAAATAATATAAAAGTTTATTTAAACTCGTTTAATTATTTTTCACAGAAATTAGCTGACTAAAACGTTAATTTGCTAATTAATTTTTTAAATAATAATATGTTAAAAAATTAAAATAGTAATATGTTGTAAATACGAGTAATATGTTATAATATCTTATTCTCGATTAATATTTTTTGACTGAAATCAGCTGATAACTGTCAAAAATATTAATCGAGTTTAAAGTATTATACCATATTATTTAAAACATATTATTATTTTAATTTCATTCAATAACATAGTATTATTTTAAAAATTAATTGGCAAATTAACGCTTTAATCAGCTGATTTCTATCAAAAAATGTAATAAAGCGGAAATTTGCTAATTAAATATTCTAGCTTACATAGTTATATTTATATTGTCTATGTTATAATTTGCTAATTAAATTTTAAAATAATAATATGGTAAAAGTTATAAAATAGTAATATGTTGTAAATATTTAATATGTTATAATATCTTATTTTCGATTAATATTTTTTCTTTCTAAAGCTATATTCTTTTCGAACGAATCTCCTTCGAGTTTTAATTAATTGTTAATATTAAATCATGTATATAGTATCGCGCGCGCGCTATTAGCATGAAGTTGCCGATGTTTGTAGCTTCAGCCATTACCGAAACGCCGCGAGTATCAGGCGGTTCGAGCTGCGTCCCGCTGTGATTAATTAGTAAGCATAATCGTTAGAAACCATTTCTAACCTTTGTATTGTAATATTTATCTATCGCATATCACATAATTTCAACGTTAATATGTAGGCGTAATTGTTCGAAACGTATATTTCGCGAAAAATTTGATGCAAAATCTCTTTTAGCAACATAATCCAACTTAATCTTGTGTTGCGATCCGTGGATATATTTATCGTTAATTCTAATTTACATATTTATATTGTGTATGTTATAATGCGAAATAATAAGATTATTCTAATATATATGTATTTTATTTGTTACAGATAGCATTGCGATACACAGCGCGAGTCACGCGTCGTGTCGGGAGTGCCGTGTAAAGTTTCGCGCGTCGGGAGTGTCGTGTAAAGTGTCGGGCGATCGTAATTATTCGTGTTTTCGCGAATGTCGTGAGTGCTGCCATGGACCAAGAGAGGAGGAGGGGGCCCAGGGAGGCATCGGGCGACATCGGGGCAACTGTGAGGCAAAATAAAACATTTTTTTCTAAACTGCATTGTTTATGAGATATTCAACACACACAAATGTATATATATAATTTGAATATTTTGTTTGCAGATCAATGTGCTGTGTACTACAACTCCGCTATTGCACGTATCGGTGAGTGAGAAATTGTTTATTTTATAATATTTCTATAGCGGTAATGGGAGTATATAGAATATGTTGAAAATATTAAAATAATAATATATGTTTTAAATAATATATTATAATATATCTTATCTGTGATTAATATTTTTTGACAAAAATCAGCTCTGATAATTGTTAAAAATATTAATCGAATTTAAAATATTATAACATCCTTTTCTAAAAAAGGTACGTTAAGTCGATTCTTGCAAGTATTGTTGCATCTTTCCCGATGCTGATTAACTGTTTCGATTCGCATTGTGCGTTATATTTGTAGCATCGAGAGGCTGTCATCGCGAGGGTTAGTAGTTTAACAGTTTGTTCAAAACAAAATTTGAAAAAATAATATGTTTTAAATAATATGTCATAATATACTTTCCGCTATTAATATTTTTTGACAGAAATCAGTAGATAACTGTCAAAAATATTAATCGAGTTTAAAGTATTATAACATATAATTTAAAACTTAAAATATTTTTATTTTATTTTATTTTATTTCGAACAAACTGTCAAATTGCTAACCCTCGCGATGACAGCCTCTCGATGCTACAAATATAACGCACAACACGAATCTTAACAGCCAATGAGCATCGCGGAAAAGCGACAACAATAAACTTCGATATATGCGAGTATCGACTTTACATATTGTTTTTAGAAAAAGATTAACTCTAATTTCAATTACAATACGAATTACATAACTTGGAAAGACATAGTATGGAAAAAAGATCATGTCTGAATATATGTATAGGACTGAATATATGTATAGGTACGAAATATTCATACAATTCTATGAGATTTATGCCATCTAAAAGGATAGATTGTTTCCAGTGATCGACTTCTCGATCACAAAAAACACAAAGAAAAAATAAAACAAATATTGCAATTATTCTGATAGTCAAGTCACAATGCATTATGCAGGCTATTCAAATACCGCTGAGTCTTCACTGTAATAAATAACAATGTTCATCTCAATATCAGTTTCGTTTCCTAAGACGTTTATTATCCGCGACCGTCAGCATAAATAAATTGTATTCCTGCGTTATCTATCTATTCTCTTCTTTGTTTTTTTTCTCATTGTAATCTTACTTTTTTACTCAAACGTATTACATTTATTACATTAAACATTATTTAAAATGAAATAAAAATCAAAAAGATATCAAGCTTCGTATTATTATGGATTATGATGATTACAATAAAATAGAATATATTCTTACGTTTATATAATAAACGTAAGAAAATAATGAAGAGAAAGATTTAACTAGATGACGACTGGATCTACTTAGTGATTGGTAATCCCGGTCTCTCAAACGGGAATTAATGGCTCGTTCCGAGTTGTGCAATTAGATGCGATTAATCGGCCTCGTTTAATCTAAATCGTCGGCAACTAAGAAGGGATAAATACTCCTTCCGCCTCACCTCTTTCTTTTCCTTCTCTTCAGAATACGTACTAAACGAAGATTCTTTCCGCATCGTATAATTTCGTATTTAGTTTGCTAACAGCCCCGAAAGTTTCATAGCTGTGATTCTATGAATGAACTGTGTGTTGCAAGATTTAACCAATCGACTTTTATAATTTAGATGTATTCATCTGTTTTTGGCTAATATATACTTTTATTAGACAACTAATGAAAGATATTCTACGGATATATATACATCAAATTATTCCGATTATTTAATATTCTGAAATAACCCAGACATCACGTTTAAAAACAGGAGATAAGACATCTTAAAGACATTGTCTGTTATAATATGATGTCTAAAAGACATCTTAATGACGTCTTTAAGACGTCTTATGTCCCGATTTTGGACGTGATTGTCTGGGAAGTTTATTATTGCTTGTGCAACAAAAAGTATGCGTCGAAAATAAATTTTAGCTCTGTATAATTCATGGATAAGTTCACTCAATCACATTAACGCTTCTGTAAGTACGTCGCGTTGCGAAAATTTTCAGAAATCTTGAAAATTGATCTCGTTGCCTTGTGCAAGGACCAGATGTCACCGTCAAACGCGACTCGGAGTTGTCGGGACCCGAAGATGCGCGCGTGTTTGCGCCGATCTTTCGAGAAGTTTTACCCTCCGGTAGCGTGCTCGGCAATTGCATATTAAATGCGCCAGTATTCCCGCCCGTTATCCCTGTCTGCCACCCTGCTCTCTCCCTTTTCTCCCCTTCGCCACCTCCGCATCCCGTGTTCTCGCCTGTCTCTAGGATAGGGTCATGAAATATGGCCGCGCCATAAGAGAACCGCCGGCGCGAAAATACTATCGCTTTCCAATAGTACGTTAGAGAAAGGCGGAAGAGGAGAAGGGGAATTGCACAGGAGAGAAGCAGAAAGAAGGGGGTGATACGGGGAGCGCGATGGAAAAGAGAATAAGAGTGCAATCGAATCGAGAGGGAGAAAGAGAGAAAAGAGAACGCGGGGAGAAACGAGAGAAGAGAGGTGGAAATAAGCACCATCCGAAGAAACTAAAAATATCGTCCGTTTTGCGGCACTCTCTCGGCCATATGGTGACCGGCATATATCATATTAGAAGCCAATTTTTAACTCGGTGGGGGCACATTTCACGCGATAGTAGCGGTTATAACCATTCGCCGCTAAAAATCCAATGAATTGATGGGAGGACTGGAGAGAGGGGGAGGAAAAGGACCAAAGGTGGCAGGGTGGAGGAGGACAGGAGGCTCGATCGTTCAAGGGGCAAAAAGGAGTCGGAACGGTGCGCCCACTGACTTCTTCGGCTTGCCTGACCAAAGGGAAACGACCGCAATATCTTAGGGTCGTAAGTACACACGGAGTCCACCGGCAAAGACCTCGTCGGCCCTCATAAATCTTACGAGGCCGAGCCCCTCCGCGATTTCCCTTTCTTCGTTTTTTTTCTATCCTTTTTTTGTTCTATAGCTGCATTTTCTCACTCTTTTCGCGGCGCGGACGTTTTAAGTATTGTTGCCATTGAATGCAAGGGAGCGAGAGAGAGAGAGCCATATGTAAAGGGATTTAGGAATAGTAAAATTCGCGGGATTCTCCGTCCGACTTTAAACCGTTGTAATTAAAAATCGTAATATAATAGTGTCGATCACAATACGACGCATTACATAAGTTCAATGAAGTTTATACGGTGTTCCAGTAAATCTATTAAGAAGTTTAGATATATATACTGTTGCTCGTGAACCGGGATTGAAACTCGGATATTCAGTTCGTGAACTATGGCAATTGTAGGTAGCGTTTGAAGGATAGACATACAACCTAAGTAACTATTGGCGTGAACACATACACACAGCACTGTCCCTATTAAGCACAATCATAGACATCCGATAGTATTGCGAGAATGTATTTCAATAAAGAAAACATATTTTGAGTAGCCAGTTTATTATCGCTTATCGTCTTGAACGTTTTTATCGCTTAACTAATATATCTTTGACTATCTTTGACTATTATTTTACATTTTCTTAAATGCTAACAAACGTTAGTAATAAGTATTAACAGTAAAATGTATTCTCAATACGTGAGATATTTCGTAATTTTAATATTATTATTTAATATTATAACTTAATATCTGCAAATCAAACTTGTTGCACGAAATTGTGGAAGAGGTGACGACAGATTGAAAACTTGTAACCTGTGAAACAAAATACATTCTGTCTCTTCAAACGCCTAATCTAATTTAGCAAACAATACGTGAGATTCGCGCGAAACACAAGCAATTCAATATAAAAGCCACGTGAAGCAAACAAGATTCTGTGCAGGAATACGACTTGATCAGCCAATCCTCCAAGCCAATATTGGCGTTGCAACCCTATTCCTGTCCAGTGAAATTCGTCCAATCATGGAATTCGACATTGATGCTAACGTTTGAATCTTGCGTTTCACTTATATGTTATATAATATTGTACGAGCATGCGAGTTTTCTCATATTCTGTCTGCCAGTATATTCTATCCTCTATTTTATATACATCGTATTAATAATAAGTCGAAAAAAAAACAATACGCGTTATCCTTATGACGTCAAACGAATATTACAGTGTGTAATCTCGTATCTCTCAATTTTAATCTTTGATATTAATGTAGCCATTACACATATTCGCTGCGAGTATGTTGCTCTGCAGCTCCGCTTACCTATTTATTTAAAGGTGCGCAAAAGAGGCAACGAGACGCCAATGGATCGATAAACCGACAAACTAGCAAGCTTCATCTTTTTTTTCTCATCCTTATGTATTTGCAAGGTACAGTTTATAATTTGGAGAAAAATGGTTCTTGAAAAGCCAACCTCTCACAGTAATTTTAAAGACATAAACATGTTACGCGTCACGCTGCGTAATGTATGCGAAACGATACTTGGAATATGATTGATGGATTTCGCCCATGACAGCTTTCTTCCTCGCAAATGGTTCGATGATAAGATTTTCAATACTTTCGACGTAGAAATGTAAGAGTTAACTGTTAATTGCATCAACTTTCACAACTATATATCCTGTCGAAAGTGATATGTATAAATATAAAATAATAACTATAGAATTAAAAAAACACATACGCGATAAAATTTTAAATACATATTTCATAACACATAGATATATTCATATTATGTTCTTAGAACTTTAAAGACACATTACGATGACATTTTTTTCTTTAATTAATTCTTTAAATTAAGAAAGAATGTAGATAAAGTATATCTAAGTTAGAAGAGACACGCGGAAATGAAATAGCCATTATTTATTAAAAACTACACAGTAAAATTTGAAAAGATAAAAATTAGAGTTTATAATGTGCTTATTAAAATTCATACAGATAAAAATATTCCTATATAAACAATATATTATTAGCTCTGTAAGTAACGTTTGGCACGTTGACTCCTTTTTTGATAAAGACTAAATCAAAAATATCCCGTCATTTCGCATAAATAAAAAGAGGAGAGAAAGACATTAAGAATAAATATAAATAAATATGATTTGACATATAGTGCATGATACTGCGCAGCAAAGAGCTCGTTAATCTTCACTAGATGCGTCCCTCTAATGACGGAAATCCCTCTGTTATCTCGTTGGCCTTCCCATGAGCGCACTCAGTCTCAAATTAACCATAATGAAATAACGATCTCACGTTCCCGACGTCAAGAGGATCCTGACAAAACGGTCTCGGCGCCTTGTTATCTTAGACGAGAAAGGTACAGAGATTTCGCACTATTACCTCAGAGAAGTGCGATTACCACATTATATTTCGATGATTTCTTCTTTAACAGCCCCTATACCTACGCTTTATCACTATTTTCTTTTATCTCATTACTATGCGCAGAGTAATAATAATAATAATACTAACGTGCACGATCGTAAATTATGCAATTATATGCATCCCGCCTGAAGTGCTTATACATGACACGATGATATTCTCCGTCGAGTACGCGCTATTCCGCATAGTGCACTTTGATGTCTGATTCCGGCGTGGGATATTCGCGTGTCATGCGTTGTATACAACTTGTAAGAGAAGTTTGCCAGTACATAGTTCCATAAATCGTGCTTAGCGTTGTTGTTCAATTCGTTTTTTTGCGAGGAACACAAGTCCGAAACGTGTCCCGAAGTGTCCAATCGGCTGTCCGGACTTTGAAAGTATACCGAAAGTAATCGAAGGGATACGAAGTATCTATTTATCGTTCACTATGTATTACAAAGACTGATGCGAAAGGGATGCTGCGCGTCCGGGAGAAAAGCGTCGGCGTATCCACCTGCATAACCACGGCGCGAAGAGAGAACGGCTGAACATAAATTTCGTGCTAGCCCTGGGCAACGCCGTTGAATCCTCCGTAAACTCAGATTTACTACCGAAATCTGGTTCAAGTCTAACGTGTGTATCTACCTGTGTATCGCGAGTGTATCAAGCTTCCAAGCCCTTCGCGCGCGCTCTCGATAAACGCGCGAACATAAACTGGATGCACACGCATCTTCTGACTTATTATTAGCTAGAACCTCGAGTTTTTCAGTGTTTTATCTGTGCGCCGCACATTTCGCGCATATATATTCATTACGCGGATATCATAGTGTGCTAAATAATAAGTTTAACGGCCAAGTCTTAATTTTTAAGCCCGCTTTATCTTCCGCGTTTAGCGCAGTGAAGAAAGAAAATTTTTGTCCTTCTGCGACCATTTAACGACTCATTTATCTTTTAGCTATACTACTGCGAAACACACAAACGCGCATTTTAATAAAGACTAATGTAAATCTTAATTATTTAATTAACTTGAATGTGGGCATTAAATGCAAAATAATTAATGGATGCTAAATGTATGAGACTAAAACAAAAAAAGAATTATATATTACAATTTATAATATACTAGAACACTACAAAGCGCGCGCTTCGCGCGCGCCATTTATTTCCTTCAACTATACATATAAGCTGCGGTCGAAAATGTGCTACTAATATGGAACAAAGATAGAATGATGTTTCGAATTATTCGTAGCGCATTCTCGACCCACAGCTTGTACGTTAATTATACAACAATTATAATATTTATCTTTTCAACTTTTGGTACCATGCAGACACCAGCGTACAAATTTTTTAATATGATAAACATAAAATAAGGATGCGTCGGATAGGGTCAGCGGCAAAAAAGTATCCATTTCTAATATTTTAAGACGAGCCAAAAATTCATCGATTATACATTTTAATAGTACATTTATTACAGAATCATTTGGTACCAAACAGACACCAGCGTACAAATTTTTTAACTTGATAAACATAAAATAAGGATGCGTCGCACAGGGTCCGCGTCAAAAAAGTATAAATTTCTAATATTTTAAGACGAGCCAAAAATTAATCGATTATACATTTTAATAGTACATTTAGTACAGAATCATTTGGTACCAAACAGGCACCAGCGTACAAATTTTTTAATTCGATAAACTTAAAATAAGGATGCGTCGCATAGGATCAGCGGTAAAAAAGTATCGATTTCTAATATTTTAAGACGAGCCAAAAATTAATCGATTATACATTTTAATAGTACATTGATTACAGAATCTTTTGGTACCAAGCAGACAACAGCGTACAAACTTTTTCATTTGCTATACAAAAATTAAGGATGCGTCGCATAGGGTCAGCGGCATAAATGTATCAATTTCTAATATTTTAAGACGAGCCAAAAATTCATCGATTATACATTTTAATAGTACATTGTGTACAGAATCTTTTGGTACCATGCAGACACCAGCGTACAAATTTTTTAATACGATAAACATAAAATAAGGATGCGTCGCACAGGGTCAGCGGTAAAAAGTATCGATTTCAAATATTTTAAGAAGAGCCAAAAATTCATCGATTATACATTTTAATAGTACATTGATTACAGAATCATTTGGTACCAAGCAGACACCAGCGTACACATTTTTTAATACGATAAACATAAAATAAGGATGCGTCGCACAGGATCCGCGTCAAAAAAGTATCGATTTCTAATATTTTAAGACGAGCCAAAAATTCATCGATTATACATTTTAATAGTACATTGATTACAGAATCTTTTGGTACCATGCAGACACCAGCGTACAAACTTTTTCATTTGCTATACATAAATTAAGTATGCGTCGCACAGGGTCAGCGGTAAAAAAGAATCGATTTCTAATATTTTAAGACGAGCCAAAAATTCATCGATTATACATTTTAATAGTACATTTATTACAGAATCATTTGGTACCAAACAGACACCAGCGTACAAATTTTTTAATACGATAAACATAAAATAAGGATGCGTCGCACAGGATCCGCGTCAAAAAAGTATCGATTTCTAATATTTTAAGACGAGCCAATAATTCATCGATTATACATTTTAATAGTACATTGATTACAGAATCTTTTGGTACCATGCAGACACCAGCGTACAAATTTTTTAATACGATAAACATAAAATAAGGATGCGTCGCACAGGGTCAGCGGTAAAAAGTATCGATTTCCAGTATTTTAAGACGAGCCAAAAATTCATCGATTATACATTTTAATAGTACATTGATTACAGAATCATTTGGTACCAAACAGACACCAGCGTACAAATTTTTTAACTTGATAAACATAAAATAAGGATGCGTCGCACAGGGTCCGCGTAAAAAAATCAAGTTCTAATATTTTAAGACGAGCCAAAAATTCATCGATTATACATTTTAATAGTACATTGATTACAGAATCTTTTGGTACCAAACAGACACCAGCGTACAAATTTTTTAACTTGATATACATAAAACAAGGTTGCGTCGCATAGGGTCAGCGGTAAAAAAGTAGCGATTTCTAATATTTTAAGTCAAGCCAAAAATTCATCGATTATACATTTTAATAGTACATTGATTACAGAATCTTTTGGTACCATGCAGGCACCAGCGTACAAATTTTTTAATTCGATAAACTTAAAATAAAGATGCGTCGCATAGGATCAGCGGTAAAAAAGTATCGATTTCTAATATTTTAAGACGAGCCAAAAATTCATCGAATATACATTTTAATAGTACATTGATTACAGAATCTTTTGGTACCAAGCAGACAACAGCGTACAAACTTTTTCATTTGCTATACAAAAATTAAGGATGCGTCGCATAGGGTCAGCGGCATAAATGTATCAATTTCTAATATTTTAAGACGAGCCAAAAATTCATCGATTATACATTTTAATAGTACATTGTGTACAGAATCTTTTGGTACCATGCAGACACCAGCGTACAAATTTTTTAATACGATAAACATAAAATAAGGATGCGTCGCACAGGGTCAGCGGTAAAAAGTATCGATTTCCAATATTTTAAGACGAGCCAAAAATTCATCGATTATACATTTTAATAGTACATTGATTACAGAATCTTTTGGTACCAAACAGACACCAGCGTACAAATTTTTTAACTTGATATACATAAAATAAGATTGCGTCGCATGGGATCAGCGGTAAAAAAGTATCGATTTCTAATATTTAAAGACGAGCCAAAAATTCATCGATTATACATTTTAATAGTACATTGATTACAGAATCATTTGGTACCAAACAGACACCAGCGTACAAATTTTTTAATACGATAAACATAAAATAAGGATGCGTCGCACAGGGTCCGCGTAAAAAAATCAAGTTCTAATATTTTAAGACGAGCCAAAAATTCATCGATTATACATTTTAATAGTACATTTATTACAGAATCTTTTGGTACCATGCAGACACCAGCGTACAAACTTTTTCATTTGCTATACATAAATTAAGTATGCGTCGCACAGGGTCAGCGGTAAAAAAGAATCGATTTCTAATATTTTAAGACGAGCCAAAAATTCATCGATTATACATTTTAATAGTACATTTATTACTGAATCATTTGGTACCAAACAGACACCAGCGTACAAATTTTTTAATACGATAAACTTAAAATAAGGATGCGTCGCACAGGATCCGCGTCAAAAAAGTATCGATTTCTAATATTTTAAGACGAGCCAAAAATTCATCGATTATACATTTTAATAGTACATTGTGTACAGAATCTTTTGGTACCATGCAGACACCAGCGTACAAATTTTTTAATACGATAAACATAAAATAAGGATGCGTCGCACAGGGTCAGCGGTAAAAAGTATCGATTTCCAATATTTTAAGAAGAGCCAAAAATTCATCGATTATACATTTTAATAGTACATTGATTACAGAATCATTTGGTACCAAGCAGACACCAGCGTACAAATTTTTTAATACGATAAACATAAAATAAGGATGCGTCGCACAGGATCCGCGTCAAAAAAGTATCGATTTCTAATATTTTAAGACGAGCCAAAAATTCATCGATTATACATTTTAATAGTACATTGATTACAGAATCATTTGGTACCAAACAGACACCAGCGTACAAATTTTTTAACTTGATAAACATAAAATAAGGATGCGTCGCACAGGGTCAGCGGTAAAAAGTATCGATTTCCAATATTTTAAGAAGAGCCAAAAATTCATCGATTATACATTTTAATAGTACATTGATTACAGAATCATTTGGTACCAAGCAGACACCAGCGTACAAATTTTTTAATTCGATAAACTTAAAATAAAGATGCGTCGCATAGGATCAGCGGTAAAAAAGTATCGATTTCTAATATTTTAAGACGAGCCAAAAATTCATCGAATATACATTTTAATAGTACATTGATTACAGAATCTTTTGGTACCAAGCAGACAACAGCGTACAAACTTTTTCATTTGCTATACAAAAATTAAGGATGCGTCGCATAGGGTCAGCGGCATAAATGTATCAATTTCTAATATTTTAAGACGAGCCAAAAATTCATCGATTATACATTTTAATAGTACATTGTGTACAGAATCTTTTGGTACCATGCAGACACCAGCGTACAAATTTTTTAATACGATAAACATAAAATAAGGATGCGTCGCACAGGGTCAGCGGTAAAAAGTATCGATTTCCAATATTTTAAGACGAGCCAAAAATTCATCGATTATACATTTTAATAGTACATTGATTACAGAATCATTTGGTACCAAACAGACACCAGCGTACAAATTTTTTAATACGATAAACATAAAATAAGGATGCGTCGCACAGGGTCCGCGTCAAAAAAGTATCAAATTCCTATATTTTAAGACGAGCCAAAAATTCATCGATTATACATTTTAATAGTACATTGTGTACAGAATCTTTTGGTACCATGCAGACACCAGCGTACAAATTTTTTAATACGATAAACATAAAATAAGGATGCGTCGCACAGGGTCAGCGGTAAAAAGTATCGATTTCCAATATTTTAAGACGAGTCAAAAATTCATCGATTATACATTTTAATAGTACATTGATTACAGAATCTTTTTGTACCAAGCAGACAACAGCGTACAAACTTTTTCATTTGCTATACAAAAATTAAGGATGCGTCGCATAGGGTCAGCGGCATAAATGTATCAATTTCTAATATTTTAAGACGAGCCAAAAATTCATCGATTATACATTTTAATAGTACATTGATTACAGAATCATTTGGTACCAAACAGACACCAGCGTACAAATTTTTTAATACGATAAACATAAAATAAGGATGCGTCGCACAGGATCCGCGTCAAAAAAGTATCGATTTCTATTATTTTAAGACGAGCCAAAAATTCATCGATTATACATTTTAATAGTACATTGATTACAGAATCTTTTGGTACCATGCAGACACCAGCGTACAAACTTTTTCATTTGCTATACATAAATTAAGTATGCGTCGCACAGGGTCAGCGGTAAAAAAGAATCGATTTCTAATATTTTAAGACGAGCCAAAAATTCATCGATTATACATTTTAATAGTACATTTATTACAGAATCTTTTGGTACCATGCAGACACCAGCGTACAAATTTTTTAATACGATAAACATAAAATAAGGATGCGTCGCACAGGGTCAGCGGTAAAAAGTATCGATTTCCAGTATTTTAAGACGAGCCAAAAATTCATCGATTATACATTTTAATAGTACATTGATTACAGAATCATTTGGTACCAAACAGACACCAGCGTACAAATTTTTTAATACGATAAACATAAAATAAGGATGCGTCGCACAGGATCCGCGTCAAAAAAGTATCGATTTCTAATATTTTAAGACGAGCCAAAAATTCATCGATTATACATTTTAATAGTACATTGATTACAGAATCTTTTGGTACCATGCAGACACCAGCGTACAAACTTTTTCATTTGCTATACATAAATTAAGTATGCGTCGCACAGGGTCAGTGGTAAAAAAGAATCGATTTCTAATATTTTAAGACGAGCCAAAAATTCATCGATTATACATTTTAATAGTACATTTATTACTGAATCATTTGGTACCAAACAGACACCAGCGTACAAATTTTTTAATACGATAAACTTAAAATAAGGATGCGTCGCACAGGATCCGCGTCAAAAAAGTATCGATTTCTAATATTTTAAGACGAGCCAAAAATTCATCGATTATACATTTTAATAGTACATTGTGTACAGAATCTTTTGGTACCATGCAGACACCAGCGTACAAATTTTTTAATACGATAAACATAAAATAAGGATGCGTCGCACAGGGTCAGCGGTAAAAAGTATCGATTTCCAATATTTTAAGAAGAGCCAAAAATTCATCGATTATACATTTTAATAGTACATTGATTACAGAATCATTTGGTACCAAGCAGACACCAGCGTACAAATTTTTTAATACGATAAACATAAAATAAGGATGCGTCGCACAGGATCCGCGTCAAAAAAGTATCGATTTCTAATATTTTAAGACGAGCCAAAAATTCATCGATTATACATTTTAATAGTACATTGATTACAGAATCATTTGGTACCAAACAGACACCAGCGTACAAATTTTTTAACTTGATAAACATAAAATAAGGATGCGTCGCACAGGGTCCGCGTAAAAAAATCAAGTTCTAATATTTTAAGACGAGCCAAAAATTCATCGATTATACATTTTAATAGTACATTGATTACAGAATCTTTTGGTACCAAACAGACACCAGCGTACAAATTTTTTAACTTGATATACATAAAACAAGGTTGCGTCGCATAGGGTCAGCGGTAAAAAAGTATCGATTTCTAATATTTTAAGTCAAGCCAAAAATTCATCGATTATACATTTTAATAGTACATTGATTACAGAATCTTTTGGTACCATGCAGGCACCAGCGTACAAATTTTTTAATTCGATAAACTTAAAATAAGGATGCGTCGCATAGGATCAGCGGTAAAAAAGTATGGATTTCTAATATTTTAAGACGAGCCAAAAATTCATCGATTATACATTTTAATAGTACATTGATTACAGAATCTTTTGGTACCAAGCAGACAACAGCGTACAAATTTTTTAACTTGATATACATAAAATAAGATTGCGTCGCATGGGATCAGCGGTAAAAAAGTATGGATTTCTAATATTTAAAGACGAGCCAAAAATTCATCGATTATACATTTTAATAGTACATTGATTACAGAATCATTTGGTACCAAACAGACACCAGCGTACAAATTTTTTAATACGATAAACATAAAATAAGGATGCGTCGCACAGGGTCCGCGTAAAAAAATCAAGTTCTAATATTTTAAGACGAGCCAAAAATTCATCGATTATACATTTTAATAGTACATTTATTACAGAATCTTTTGGTACCATGCAGACACCAGCGTACAAATTTTTTAATACGATAAACATAAAATAAGGATGCGTCGCACAGGGTCAGCGGTAAAAAGTATCGATTTCCAGTATTTTAAGACGAGCCAAAAATTCATCGATTATACATTTTAATAGTACATTGATTACAGAATCATTTGGTACCAAACAGACACCAGCGTACAAATTTTTTAATTCGATAAACTTAAAATAAGGATGCGTCGCATAGGATCAGCGGTAAAAAAGTATCGATTTCTAATATTTTAAGACGAGCCAAAAATTCATCGATTATACATTTTAATAGTACATTGATTACAGAATCTTTTGGTACCAAGCAGACAACAGCGTACAAACTTTTTCATTCGCTATACAAAAATTAAGGATGCGTCGCATAGGGTCAGCGGCATAAATGTATCAATTTCTAATATTTTAAGACGAGCCAAAAATTCATCGATTATACATTTTAATAGTACATTGTGTACAGAATCTTTTGGTACCATGCAGACACCAGCGTACAAATTTTTTAATACGATAAACATAAAATAAGGATGCGTCGCACAGGGTCAGCGGTAAAAAGTATCGATTTCCAGTATTTTAAGACGAGCCAAAAATTCATCGATTATACATTTTAATAGTACATTGATTACAGAATCATTTGGTACCAAACAGACACCAGCGTACAAATTTTTTAACTTGATAAACATAAAATAAGGATGCGTCGCACAGGGTCCGCGTAAAAAAATCAAGTTCTAATATTTTAAGACGAGCCAAAAATTCATCGATTATACATTTTAATAGTACATTGATTACAGAATCTTTTGGTACCAAACAGACACCAGCGTACAAATTTTTTAACTTGATATACATAAAACAAGGTTGCGTCGCATAGGGTCAGCGGTAAAAAAGTAGCGATTTCTAATATTTTAAGTCAAGCCAAAAATTCATCGATTATACATTTTAATAGTACATTGATTACAGAATCTTTTGGTACCATGCAGGCACCAGCGTACAAATTTTTTAATTCGATAAACTTAAAATAAAGATGCGTCGCATAGGATCAGCGGTAAAAAAGTATCGATTTCTAATATTTTAAGACGAGCCAAAAATTCATCGAATATACATTTTAATAGTACATTGATTACAGAATCTTTTGGTACCAAGCAGACAACAGCGTACAAACTTTTTCATTTGCTATACAAAAATTAAGGATGCGTCGCATAGGGTCAGCGGCATAAATGTATCAATTTCTAATATTTTAAGACGAGCCAAAAATTCATCGATTATACATTTTAATAGTACATTGTGTACAGAATCTTTTGGTACCATGCAGACACCAGCGTACAAATTTTTTAATACGATAAACATAAAATAAGGATGCGTCGCACAGGGTCAGCGGTAAAAAGTATCGATTTCCAATATTTTAAGACGAGCCAAAAATTCATCGATTATACATTTTAATAGTACATTGATTACAGAATCTTTTGGTACCAAACAGACACCAGCGTACAAATTTTTTAACTTGATATACATAAAATAAGATTGCGTCGCATGGGATCAGCGGTAAAAAAGTATCGATTTCTAATATTTAAAGACGAGCCAAAAATTCATCGATTATACATTTTAATAGTACATTGATTACAGAATCATTTGGTACCAAACAGACACCAGCGTACAAATTTTTTAATACGATAAACATAAAATAAGGATGCGTCGCACAGGGTCCGCGTAAAAAAATCAAGTTCTAATATTTTAAGACGAGCCAAAAATTCATCGATTATACATTTTAATAGTACATTTATTACAGAATCTTTTGGTACCATGCAGACACCAGCGTACAAATTTTTTAATACGATAAACATAAAATAAGGATGCGTCGCACAGGGTCAGCGGTAAAAAGTATCGATTTCCAGTATTTTAAGACGAGCCAAAAATTCATCGATTATACATTTTAATAGTACATTGATTACAGAATCATTTGGTACCAAACAGACACCAGCGTACAAATTTTTTAACTTGATAAACATAAAATAAGGATGCGTCGCACAGGGTCCGCGTAAAAAAATCAAGTTCTAATATTTTAAGACGAGCCAAAAATTCATCGATTATACATTTTAATAGTACATTGATTACAGAATCTTTTGGTACCAAACAGACACCAGCGTACAAATTTTTTAACTTGATATACATAAAACAAGGTTGCGTCGCATAGGGTCAGCGGTAAAAAAGTATCGATTTCTAATATTTTAAGTCAAGCCAAAAATTCATCGATTATACATTTTAATAGTACATTGATTACAGAATCTTTTGGTACCATGCAGGCACCAGCGTACAAATTTTTTAATTCGATAAACTTAAAATAAAGATGCGTCGCATAGGATCAGCGGTAAAAAAGTATCGATTTCTAATATTTTAAGACGAGCCAAAAATTCATCGAATATACATTTTAATAGTACATTGATTACAGAATCTTTTGGTACCAAGCAGACAACAGCGTACAAACTTTTTCATTTGCTATACAAAAATTAAGGATGCGTCGCATAGGGTCAGCGGCATAAATGTATCAATTTCTAATATTTTAAGACGAGCCAAAAATTCATCGATTATACATTTTAATAGTACATTGTGTACAGAATCTTTTGGTACCATGCAGACACCAGCGTACAAATTTTTTAATACGATAAACATAAAATAAGGATGCGTCGCACAGGGTCAGCGGTAAAAAGTATCGATTTCCAATATTTTAAGACGAGCCAAAAATTCATCGATTATACATTTTAATAGTACATTGATTACAGAATCATTTGGTACCAAACAGACACCAGCGTACAAATTTTTTAATACGATAAACATAAAATAAGGATGCGTCGCACAGGGTCCGCGTCAAAAAAGTATCAAATTCCTATATTTTAAGACGAGCCAAAAATTCATCGATTATACATTTTAATAGTACATTGTGTACAGAATCTTTTGGTACCATGCAGACACCAGCGTACAAATTTTTTAATACGATAAACATAAAATAAGGATGCGTCGCACAGGGTCAGCGGTAAAAAGTATCGATTTCCAATATTTTAAGACGAGTCAAAAATTCATCGATTATACATTTTAATAGTACATTGATTACAGAATCTTTTTGTACCAAGCAGACAACAGCGTACAAACTTTTTCATTTGCTATACAAAAATTAAGGATGCGTCGCATAGGGTCAGCGGCATAAATGTATCAATTTCTAATATTTTAAGACGAGCCAAAAATTCATCGATTATACATTTTAATAGTACATTGATTACAGAATCATTTGGTACCAAACAGACACCAGCGTACAAATTTTTTAATACGATAAACATAAAATAAGGATGCGTCGCACAGGATCCGCGTCAAAAAAGTATCGATTTCTATTATTTTAAGACGAGCCAAAAATTCATCGATTATACATTTTAATAGTACATTGATTACAGAATCTTTTGGTACCATGCAGACACCAGCGTACAAACTTTTTCATTTGCTATACATAAATTAAGTATGCGTCGCACAGGGTCAGCGGTAAAAAAGAATCGATTTCTAATATTTTAAGACGAGCCAAAAATTCATCGATTATACATTTTAATAGTACATTTATTACAGAATCTTTTGGTACCATGCAGACACCAGCGTACAAATTTTTTAATACGATAAACATAAAATAAGGATGCGTCGCACAGGGTCAGCGGTAAAAAGTATCGATTTCCAGTATTTTAAGACGAGCCAAAAATTCATCGATTATACATTTTAATAGTACATTGATTACAGAATCATTTGGTACCAAACAGACACCAGCGTACAAATTTTTTAATACGATAAACATAAAATAAGGATGCGTCGCACAGGATCCGCGTCAAAAAAGTATCGATTTCTAATATTTTAAGACGAGCCAAAAATTCATCGATTATACATTTTAATAGTACATTGATTACAGAATCTTTTGGTACCATGCAGACACCAGCGTACAAACTTTTTCATTTGCTATACATAAATTAAGTATGCGTCGCACAGGGTCAGCGGTAAAAAAGAATCGATTTCTAATATTTTAAGACGAGCCAAAAATTCATCGATTATACATTTTAATAGTACATTTATTACTGAATCATTTGGTACCAAACAGACACCAGCGTACAAATTTTTTAATACGATAAACTTAAAATAAGGATGCGTCGCACAGGATCCGCGTCAAAAAAGTATCGATTTCTAATATTTTAAGACGAGCCAAAAATTCATCGATTATACATTTTAATAGTACATTGTGTACAGAATCTTTTGGTACCATGCAGACACCAGCGTACAAATTTTTTAATACGATAAACATAAAATAAGGATGCGTCGCACAGGGTCAGCGGTAAAAAGTATCGATTTCCAATATTTTAAGAAGAGCCAAAAATTCATCGATTATACATTTTAATAGTACATTGATTACAGAATCATTTGGTACCAAGCAGACACCAGCGTACAAATTTTTTAATACGATAAACATAAAATAAGGATGCGTCGCACAGGATCCGCGTCAAAAAAGTATCGATTTCTAATATTTTAAGACGAGCCAAAAATTCATCGATTATACATTTTAATAGTACATTGATTACAGAATCATTTGGTACCAAACAGACACCAGCGTACAAATTTTTTAACTTGATAAACATAAAATAAGGATGCGTCGCACAGGGTCCGCGTAAAAAAATCAAGTTCTAATATTTTAAGACGAGCCAAAAATTCATCGATTATACATTTTAATAGTACATTGATTACAGAATCTTTTGGTACCAAACAGACACCAGCGTACAAATTTTTTAACTTGATATACATAAAACAAGGTTGCGTCGCATAGGGTCAGCGGTAAAAAAGTATCGATTTCTAATATTTTAAGTCAAGCCAAAAATTCATCGATTATACATTTTAATAGTACATTGATTACAGAATCTTTTGGTACCATGCAGGCACCAGCGTACAAATTTTTTAATTCGATAAACTTAAAATAAGGATGCGTCGCATAGGATCAGCGGTAAAAAAGTATGGATTTCTAATATTTTAAGACGAGCCAAAAATTCATCGATTATACATTTTAATAGTACATTGATTACAGAATCTTTTGGTACCAAGCAGACAACAGCGTACAAACTTTTTCATTTGCTATACAAAAATTAAGGATGCGTCGCATAGGGTCAGCGGCATAAATGTATCAATTTCTAATATTTTAAGACGAGCCAAAAATTCATCGATTATACATTTTAATAGTACATTGTGTACAGAATCTTTTGGTACCATGCAGACACCAGCGTACAAATTTTTTAATACGATAAACATAAAATAAGGATGCGTCGCACAGGGTCAGCGGTAAAAAGTATCGATTTCAAATATTTTAAGAAGAGCCAAAAATTCATCGATTATACATTTTAATAGTACATTGATTACAGAATCATTTGGTACCAAGCAGACACCAGCGTACACATTTTTTAATACGATAAACATAAAATAAGGATGCGTCGCACAGGATCCGCGTCAAAAAAGTATCGATTTCTAATATTTTAAGACGAGCCAAAAATTCATCGATTATACATTTTAATAGTACATTGATTACAGAATCTTTTGGTACCATGCAGACACCAGCGTACAAACTTTTTCATTTGCTATACATAAATTAAGTATGCGTCGCACAGGGTCAGCGGTAAAAAAGAATCGATTTCTAATATTTTAAGACGAGCCAAAAATTCATCGATTATACATTTTAATAGTACATTTATTACAGAATCATTTGGTACCAAACAGACACCAGCGTACAAATTTTTTAATACGATAAACATAAAATAAGGATGCGTCGCACAGGATCCGCGTCAAAAAAGTATCGATTTCTAATATTTTAAGACGAGCCAATAATTCATCGATTATACATTTTAATAGTACATTGATTACAGAATCTTTTGGTACCATGCAGACACCAGCGTACAAATTTTTTAATACGATAAACATAAAATAAGGATGCGTCGCACAGGGTCAGCGGTAAAAAGTATCGATTTCCAGTATTTTAAGACGAGCCAAAAATTCATCGATTATACATTTTAATAGTACATTGATTACAGAATCATTTGGTACCAAACAGACACCAGCGTACAAATTTTTTAACTTGATAAACATAAAATAAGGATGCGTCGCACAGGGTCCGCGTAAAAAAATCAAGTTCTAATATTTTAAGACGAGCCAAAAATTCATCGATTATACATTTTAATAGTACATTGATTACAGAATCTTTTGGTACCAAACAGACACCAGCGTACAAATTTTTTAACTTGATATACATAAAACAAGGTTGCGTCGCATAGGGTCAGCGGTAAAAAAGTAGCGATTTCTAATATTTTAAGTCAAGCCAAAAATTCATCGATTATACATTTTAATAGTACATTGATTACAGAATCTTTTGGTACCATGCAGGCACCAGCGTACAAATTTTTTAATTCGATAAACTTAAAATAAAGATGCGTCGCATAGGATCAGCGGTAAAAAAGTATCGATTTCTAATATTTTAAGACGAGCCAAAAATTCATCGAATATACATTTTAATAGTACATTGATTACAGAATCTTTTGGTACCAAGCAGACAACAGCGTACAAACTTTTTCATTTGCTATACAAAAATTAAGGATGCGTCGCATAGGGTCAGCGGCATAAATGTATCAATTTCTAATATTTCAAGACGAGCCAAAAATTCATCGATTATACATTTTAATAGTACATTGTGTACAGAATCTTTTGGTACCATGCAGACACCAGCGTACAAATTTTTTAATACGATAAACATAAAATAAGGATGCGTCGCACAGGGTCAGCGGTAAAAAGTATCGATTTCCAATATTTTAAGACGAGCCAAAAATTCATCGATTATACATTTTAATAGTACATTGATTACAGAATCTTTTGGTACCAAACAGACACCAGCGTACAAATTTTTTAACTTGATATACATAAAATAAGATTGCGTCGCATGGGATCAGCGGTAAAAAAGTATCGATTTCTAATATTTAAAGACGAGCCAAAAATTCATCGATTATACATTTTAATAGTACATTGATTACAGAATCATTTGGTACCAAACAGACACCAGCGTACAAATTTTTTAATACGATAAACATAAAATAAGGATGCGTCGCACAGGGTCCGCGTAAAAAAATCAAGTTCTAATATTTTAAGACGAGCCAAAAATTCATCGATTATACATTTTAATAGTACATTTATTACAGAATCTTTTGGTACCATGCAGACACCAGCGTACAAATTTTTTAATACGATAAACATAAAATAAGGATGCGTCGCACAGGGTCAGCGGTAAAAAGTATCGATTTCCAGTATTTTAAGACGAGCCAAAAATTCATCGATTATACATTTTAATAGTACATTGATTACAGAATCATTTGGTACCAAACAGACACCAGCGTACAAATTTTTTAACTTGATAAACATAAAATAAGGATGCGTCGCACAGGGTCCGCGTAAAAAAATCAAGTTCTAATATTTTAAGACGAGCCAAAAATTCATCGATTATACATTTTAATAGTACATTGATTACAGAATCTTTTGGTACCAAACAGACACCAGCGTACAAATTTTTTAACTTGATATACATAAAACAAGGTTGCGTCGCATAGGGTCAGCGGTAAAAAAGTATCGATTTCTAATATTTTAAGTCAAGCCAAAAATTCATCGATTATACATTTTAATAGTACATTGATTACAGAATCTTTTGGTACCATGCAGGCACCAGCGTACAAATTTTTTAATTCGATAAACTTAAAATAAAGATGCGTCGCATAGGATCAGCGGTAAAAAAGTATCGATTTCTAATATTTTAAGACGAGCCAAAAATTCATCGAATATACATTTTAATAGTACATTGATTACAGAATCTTTTGGTACCAAGCAGACAACAGCGTACAAACTTTTTCATTTGCTATACAAAAATTAAGGATGCGTCGCATAGGGTCAGCGGCATAAATGTATCAATTTCTAATATTTTAAGACGAGCCAAAAATTCATCGATTATACATTTTAATAGTACATTGTGTACAGAATCTTTTGGTACCATGCAGACACCAGCGTACAAATTTTTTAATACGATAAACATAAAATAAGGATGCGTCGCACAGGGTCAGCGGTAAAAAGTATCGATTTCCAATATTTTAAGACGAGCCAAAAATTCATCGATTATACATTTTAATAGTACATTGATTACAGAATCATTTGGTACCAAACAGACACCAGCGTACAAATTTTTTAATACGATAAACATAAAATAAGGATGCGTCGCACAGGGTCCGCGTCAAAAAAGTATCAAATTCCTATATTTTAAGACGAGCCAAAAATTCATCGATTATACATTTTAATAGTACATTGTGTACAGAATCTTTTGGTACCATGCAGACACCAGCGTACAAATTTTTTAATACGATAAACATAAAATAAGGATGCGTCGCACAGGGTCAGCGGTAAAAAGTATCGATTTCCAATATTTTAAGACGAGTCAAAAATTCATCGATTATACATTTTAATAGTACATTGATTACAGAATCTTTTTGTACCAAGCAGACAACAGCGTACAAACTTTTTCATTTGCTATACAAAAATTAAGGATGCGTCGCATAGGGTCAGCGGCATAAATGTATCAATTTCTAATATTTTAAGACGAGCCAAAAATTCATCGATTATACATTTTAATAGTACATTGATTACAGAATCATTTGGTACCAAACAGACACCAGCGTACAAATTTTTTAATACGATAAACATAAAATAAGGATGCGTCGCACAGGATCCGCGTCAAAAAAGTATCGATTTCTATTATTTTAAGACGAGCCAAAAATTCATCGATTATACATTTTAATAGTACATTGATTACAGAATCTTTTGGTACCATGCAGACACCAGCGTACAAACTTTTTCATTTGCTATACATAAATTAAGTATGCGTCGCACAGGGTCAGCGGTAAAAAAGAATCGATTTCTAATATTTTAAGACGAGCCAAAAATTCATCGATTATACATTTTAATAGTACATTTATTACAGAATCTTTTGGTACCATGCAGACACCAGCGTACAAATTTTTTAATACGATAAACATAAAATAAGGATGCGTCGCACAGGGTCAGCGGTAAAAAGTATCGATTTCCAGTATTTTAAGACGAGCCAAAAATTCATCGATTATACATTTTAATAGTACATTGATTACAGAATCATTTGGTACCAAACAGACACCAGCGTACAAATTTTTTAATACGATAAACATAAAATAAGGATGCGTCGCACAGGATCCGCGTCAAAAAAGTATCGATTTCTAATATTTTAAGACGAGCCAAAAATTCATCGATTATACATTTTAATAGTACATTGATTACAGAATCTTTTGGTACCATGCAGACACCAGCGTACAAACTTTTTCATTTGCTATACATAAATTAAGTATGCGTCGCACAGGGTCAGCGGTAAAAAAGAATCGATTTCTAATATTTTAAGACGAGCCAAAAATTCATCGATTATACATTTTAATAGTACATTTATTACTGAATCATTTGGTACCAAACAGACACCAGCGTACAAATTTTTTAATACGATAAACTTAAAATAAGGATGCGTCGCACAGGATCCGCGTCAAAAAAGTATCGATTTCTAATATTTTAAGACGAGCCAAAAATTCATCGATTATACATTTTAATAGTACATTGTGTACAGAATCTTTTGGTACCATGCAGACACCAGCGTACAAATTTTTTAATACGATAAACATAAAATAAGGATGCGTCGCACAGGGTCAGCGGTAAAAAGTATCGATTTCCAATATTTTAAGAAGAGCCAAAAATTCATCGATTATACATTTTAATAGTACATTGATTACAGAATCATTTGGTACCAAGCAGACACCAGCGTACAAATTTTTTAATACGATAAACATAAAATAAGGATGCGTCGCACAGGATCCGCGTCAAAAAAGTATCGATTTCTAATATTTTAAGACGAGCCAAAAATTCATCGATTATACATTTTAATAGTACATTGATTACAGAATCATTTGGTACCAAACAGACACCAGCGTACAAATTTTTTAACTTGATAAACATAAAATAAGGATGCGTCGCACAGGGTCCGCGTAAAAAAATCAAGTTCTAATATTTTAAGACGAGCCAAAAATTCATCGATTATACATTTTAATAGTACATTGATTACAGAATCTTTTGGTACCAAACAGACACCAGCGTACAAATTTTTTAACTTGATATACATAAAACAAGGTTGCGTCGCATAGGGTCAGCGGTAAAAAAGTATCGATTTCTAATATTTTAAGTCAAGCCAAAAATTCATCGATTATACATTTTAATAGTACATTGATTACAGAATCTTTTGGTACCATGCAGGCACCAGCGTACAAATTTTTTAATTCGATAAACTTAAAATAAGGATGCGTCGCATAGGATCAGCGGTAAAAAAGTATGGATTTCTAATATTTTAAGACGAGCCAAAAATTCATCGATTATACATTTTAATAGTACATTGATTACAGAATCTTTTGGTACCAAGCAGACAACAGCGTACAAATTTTTTAACTTGATATACATAAAATAAGATTGCGTCGCATGGGATCAGCGGTAAAAAAGTATGGATTTCTAATATTTAAAGACGAGCCAAAAATTCATCGATTATACATTTTAATAGTACATTGATTACAGAATCATTTGGTACCAAACAGACACCAGCGTACAAATTTTTTAATACGATAAACATTAAATAAGGATGCGTCGCACAGGGTCCGCGTAAAAAAATCAAGTTCTAATATTTTAAGACGAGCCAAAAATTCATCGATTATACATTTTAATAGTACATTTATTACAGAATCTTTTGGTACCATGCAGACACCAGCGTACAAATTTTTTAATACGATAAACATAAAATAAGGATGCGTCGCACAGGGTCAGCGGTAAAAAGTATCGATTTCCAGTATTTTAAGACGAGCCAAAAATTCATCGATTATACATTTTAATAGTACATTGATTACAGAATCATTTGGTACCAAACAGACACCAGCGTACAAATTTTTTAATTCGATAAACTTAAAATAAGGATGCGTCGCATAGGATCAGCGGTAAAAAAGTATCGATTTCTAATATTTTAAGACGAGCCAAAAATTCATCGATTATACATTTTAATAGTACATTGATTACAGAATCTTTTGGTACCAAGCAGACAACAGCGTACAAACTTTTTCATTCGCTATACAAAAATTAAGGATGCGTCGCATAGGGTCAGCGGCATAAATGTATCAATTTCTAATATTTTAAGACGAGCCAAAAATTCATCGATTATACATTTTAATAGTACATTGTGTACAGAATCTTTTGGTACCATGCAGACACCAGCGTACAAATTTTTTAATACGATAAACATAAAATAAGGATGCGTCGCACAGGGTCAGCGGTAAAAAGTATCGATTTCCAGTATTTTAAGACGAGCCAAAAATTCATCGATTATACATTTTAATAGTACATTGATTACAGAATCATTTGGTACCAAACAGACACCAGCGTACAAATTTTTTAACTTGATAAACATAAAATAAGGATGCGTCGCACAGGGTCCGCGTAAAAAAATCAAGTTCTAATATTTTAAGACGAGCCAAAAATTCATCGATTATACATTTTAATAGTACATTGATTACAGAATCTTTTGGTACCAAACAGACACCAGCGTACAAATTTTTTAACTTGATATACATAAAACAAGGTTGCGTCGCATAGGGTCAGCGGTAAAAAAGTAGCGATTTCTAATATTTTAAGTCAAGCCAAAAATTCATCGATTATACATTTTAATAGTACATTGATTACAGAATCTTTTGGTACCATGCAGGCACCAGCGTACAAATTTTTTAATTCGATAAACTTAAAATAAAGATGCGTCGCATAGGATCAGCGGTAAAAAAGTATCGATTTCTAATATTTTAAGACGAGCCAAAAATTCATCGAATATACATTTTAATAGTACATTGATTACAGAATCTTTTGGTACCAAGCAGACAACAGCGTACAAACTTTTTCATTTGCTATACAAAAATTAAGGATGCGTCGCATAGGGTCAGCGGCATAAATGTATCAATTTCTAATATTTTAAGACGAGCCAAAAATTCATCGATTATACATTTTAATAGTACATTGTGTACAGAATCTTTTGGTACCATGCAGACACCAGCGTACAAATTTTTTAATACGATAAACATAAAATAAGGATGCGTCGCACAGGGTCAGCGGTAAAAAGTATCGATTTCCAATATTTTAAGACGAGCCAAAAATTCATCGATTATACATTTTAATAGTACATTGATTACAGAATCTTTTGGTACCAAACAGACACCAGCGTACAAATTTTTTAACTTGATATACATAAAATAAGATTGCGTCGCATGGGATCAGCGGTAAAAAAGTATCGATTTCTAATATTTAAAGACGAGCCAAAAATTCATCGATTATACATTTTAATAGTACATTGATTACAGAATCTTTTGGTACCAAACAGACACCAGCGTACAAATTTTTTAATACGATAAACATAAAATAAGGATGCGTCGCACAGGGTCCGCGTAAAAAAATCAAGTTCTAATATTTTAAGACGAGCCAAAAATTCATCGATTATACATTTTAATAGTACATTTATTACAGAATCTTTTGGTACCATGCAGACACCAGCGTACAAATTTTTTAATACGATAAACATAAAATAAGGATGCGTCGCACAGGGTCAGCGGTAAAAAGTATCGATTTCCAGTATTTTAAGACGAGCCAAAAATTCATCGATTATACATTTTAATAGTACATTGATTACAGAATCATTTGGTACCAAACAGACACCAGCGTACAAATTTTTTAACTTGATAAACATAAAATAAGGATGCGTCGCACAGGGTCCGCGTAAAAAAATCAAGTTCTAATATTTTAAGACGAGCCAAAAATTCATCGATTATACATTTTAATAGTACATTGATTACAGAATCTTTTGGTACCAAACAGACACCAGCGTACAAATTTTTTAACTTGATATACATAAAACAAGGTTGCGTCGCATAGGGTCAGCGGTAAAAAAGTATCGATTTCTAATATTTTAAGTCAAGCCAAAAATTCATCGATTATACATTTTAATAGTACATTGATTACAGAATCTTTTGGTACCATGCAGGCACCAGCGTACAAATTTTTTAATTCGATAAACTTAAAATAAAGATGCGTCGCATAGGATCAGCGGTAAAAAAGTATCGATTTCTAATATTTTAAGACGAGCCAAAAATTCATCGAATATACATTTTAATAGTACATTGATTACAGAATCTTTTGGTACCAAGCAGACAACAGCGTACAAACTTTTTCATTTGCTATACAAAAATTAAGGATGCGTCGCATAGGGTCAGCGGCATAAATGTATCAATTTCTAATATTTTAAGACGAGCCAAAAATTCATCGATTATACATTTTAATAGTACATTGTGTACAGAATCTTTTGGTACCATGCAGACACCAGCGTACAAATTTTTTAATACGATAAACATAAAATAAGGATGCGTCGCACAGGGTCAGCGGTAAAAAGTATCGATTTCCAATATTTTAAGACGAGCCAAAAATTCATCGATTATACATTTTAATAGTACATTGATTACAGAATCATTTGGTACCAAACAGACACCAGCGTACAAATTTTTTAATACGATAAACATAAAATAAGGATGCGTCGCACAGGGTCCGCGTCAAAAAAGTATCAAATTCCTATATTTTAAGACGAGCCAAAAATTCATCGATTATACATTTTAATAGTACATTGTGTACAGAATCTTTTGGTACCATGCAGACACCAGCGTACAAATTTTTTAATACGATAAACATAAAATAAGGATGCGTCGCACAGGGTCAGCGGTAAAAAGTATCGATTTCCAATATTTTAAGACGAGTCAAAAATTCATCGATTATACATTTTAATAGTACATTGATTACAGAATCTTTTTGTACCAAGCAGACAACAGCGTACAAACTTTTTCATTTGCTATACAAAAATTAAGGATGCGTCGCATAGGGTCAGCGGCATAAATGTATCAATTTCTAATATTTTAAGACGAGCCAAAAATTCATCGATTATACATTTTAATAGTACATTGATTACAGAATCATTTGGTACCAAACAGACACCAGCGTACAAATTTTTTAATACGATAAACATAAAATAAGGATGCGTCGCACAGGATCCGCGTCAAAAAAGTATCGATTTCTATTATTTTAAGACGAGCCAAAAATTCATCGATTATACATTTTAATAGTACATTGATTACAGAATCTTTTGGTACCATGCAGACACCAGCGTACAAACTTTTTCATTTGCTATACATAAATTAAGTATGCGTCGCACAGGGTCAGCGGTAAAAAAGAATCGATTTCTAATATTTTAAGACGAGCCAAAAATTCATCGATTATACATTTTAATAGTACATTTATTACAGAATCTTTTGGTACCATGCAGACACCAGCGTACAAATTTTTTAATACGATAAACATAAAATAAGGATGCGTCGCACAGGGTCAGCGGTAAAAAGTATCGATTTCCAGTATTTTAAGACGAGCCAAAAATTCATCGATTATACATTTTAATAGTACATTGATTACAGAATCATTTGGTACCAAACAGACACCAGCGTACAAATTTTTTAATACGATAAACATAAAATAAGGATGCGTCGCACAGGATCCGCGTCAAAAAAGTATCGATTTCTAATATTTTAAGACGAGCCAAAAATTCATCGATTATACATTTTAATAGTACATTGATTACAGAATCTTTTGGTACCATGCAGACACCAGCGTACAAACTTTTTCATTTGCTATACATAAATTAAGTATGCGTCGCACAGGGTCAGCGGTAAAAAAGAATCGATTTCTAATATTTTAAGACGAGCCAAAAATTCATCGATTATACATTTTAATAGTACATTTATTACTGAATCATTTGGTACCAAACAGACACCAGCGTACAAATTTTTTAATACGATAAACTTAAAATAAGGATGCGTCGCACAGGATCCGCGTCAAAAAAGTATCGATTTCTAATATTTTAAGACGAGCCAAAAATTCATCGATTATACATTTTAATAGTACATTGTGTACAGAATCTTTTGGTACCATGCAGACACCAGCGTACAAATTTTTTAATACGATAAACATAAAATAAGGATGCGTCGCACAGGGTCAGCGGTAAAAAGTATCGATTTCCAATATTTTAAGAAGAGCCAAAAATTCATCGATTATACATTTTAATAGTACATTGATTACAGAATCATTTGGTACCAAGCAGACACCAGCGTACAAATTTTTTAATACGATAAACATAAAATAAGGATGCGTCGCACAGGATCCGCGTCAAAAAAGTATCGATTTCTAATATTTTAAGACGAGCCAAAAATTCATCGATTATACATTTTAATAGTACATTGATTACAGAATCATTTGGTACCAAACAGACACCAGCGTACAAATTTTTTAACTTGATAAACATAAAATAAGGATGCGTCGCACAGGGTCCGCGTAAAAAAATCAAGTTCTAATATTTTAAGACGAGCCAAAAATTCATCGATTATACATTTTAATAGTACATTGATTACAGAATCTTTTGGTACCAAACAGACACCAGCGTACAAATTTTTTAACTTGATATACATAAAACAAGGTTGCGTCGCATAGGGTCAGCGGTAAAAAAGTATCGATTTCTAATATTTTAAGTCAAGCCAAAAATTCATCGATTATACATTTTAATAGTACATTGATTACAGAATCTTTTGGTACCATGCAGGCACCAGCGTACAAATTTTTTAATTCGATAAACTTAAAATAAGGATGCGTCGCATAGGATCAGCGGTAAAAAAGTATGGATTTCTAATATTTTAAGACGAGCCAAAAATTCATCGATTATACATTTTAATAGTACATTGATTACAGAATCTTTTGGTACCAAGCAGACAACAGCGTACAAATTTTTTAACTTGATATACATAAAATAAGATTGCGTCGCATGGGATCAGCGGTAAAAAAGTATGGATTTCTAATATTTAAAGACGAGCCAAAAATTCATCGATTATACATTTTAATAGTACATTGATTACAGAATCATTTGGTACCAAACAGACACCAGCGTACAAATTTTTTAATACGATAAACATTAAATAAGGATGCGTCGCACAGGGTCCGCGTAAAAAAATCAAGTTCTAATATTTTAAGACGAGCCAAAAATTCATCGATTATACATTTTAATAGTACATTTATTACAGAATCTTTTGGTACCATGCAGACACCAGCGTACAAATTTTTTAATACGATAAACATAAAATAAGGATGCGTCGCACAGGGTCAGCGGTAAAAAGTATCGATTTCCAGTATTTTAAGACGAGCCAAAAATTCATCGATTATACATTTTAATAGTACATTGATTACAGAATCATTTGGTACCAAACAGACACCAGCGTACAAATTTTTTAATTCGATAAACTTAAAATAAGGATGCGTCGCATAGGATCAGCGGTAAAAAAGTATCGATTTCTAATATTTTAAGACGAGCCAAAAATTCATCGATTATACATTTTAATAGTACATTGATTACAGAATCTTTTGGTACCAAGCAGACAACAGCGTACAAACTTTTTCATTCGCTATACAAAAATTAAGGATGCGTCGCATAGGGTCAGCGGCATAAATGTATCAATTTCTAATATTTTAAGACGAGCCAAAAATTCATCGATTATACATTTTAATAGTACATTGTGTACAGAATCTTTTGGTACCATGCAGACACCAGCGTACAAATTTTTTAATACGATAAACATAAAATAAGGATGCGTCGCACAGGGTCAGCGGTAAAAAGTATCGATTTCCAGTATTTTAAGACGAGCCAAAAATTCATCGATTATACATTTTAATAGTACATTGATTACAGAATCATTTGGTACCAAACAGACACCAGCGTACAAATTTTTTAACTTGATAAACATAAAATAAGGATGCGTCGCACAGGGTCCGCGTAAAAAAATCAAGTTCTAATATTTTAAGACGAGCCAAAAATTCATCGATTATACATTTTAATAGTACATTGATTACAGAATCTTTTGGTACCAAACAGACACCAGCGTACAAATTTTTTAACTTGATATACATAAAACAAGGTTGCGTCGCATAGGGTCAGCGGTAAAAAAGTAGCGATTTCTAATATTTTAAGTCAAGCCAAAAATTCATCGATTATACATTTTAATAGTACATTGATTACAGAATCTTTTGGTACCATGCAGGCACCAGCGTACAAATTTTTTAATTCGATAAACTTAAAATAAAGATGCGTCGCATAGGATCAGCGGTAAAAAAGTATCGATTTCTAATATTTTAAGACGAGCCAAAAATTCATCGAATATACATTTTAATAGTACATTGATTACAGAATCTTTTGGTACCAAGCAGACAACAGCGTACAAACTTTTTCATTTGCTATACAAAAATTAAGGATGCGTCGCATAGGGTCAGCGGCATAAATGTATCAATTTCTAATATTTTAAGACGAGCCAAAAATTCATCGATTATACATTTTAATAGTACATTGTGTACAGAATCTTTTGGTACCATGCAGACACCAGCGTACAAATTTTTTAATACGATAAACATAAAATAAGGATGCGTCGCACAGGGTCAGCGGTAAAAAGTATCGATTTCCAATATTTTAAGACGAGCCAAAAATTCATCGATTATACATTTTAATAGTACATTGATTACAGAATCTTTTGGTACCAAACAGACACCAGCGTACAAATTTTTTAACTTGATATACATAAAATAAGATTGCGTCGCATGGGATCAGCGGTAAAAAAGTATCGATTTCTAATATTTAAAGACGAGCCAAAAATTCATCGATTATACATTTTAATAGTACATTGATTACAGAATCATTTGGTACCAAACAGACACCAGCGTACAAATTTTTTAATACGATAAACATAAAATAAGGATGCGTCGCACAGGGTCCGCGTAAAAAAATCAAGTTCTAATATTTTAAGACGAGCCAAAAATTCATCGATTATACATTTTAATAGTACATTTATTACAGAATCTTTTGGTACCATGCAGACACCAGCGTACAAATTTTTTAATACGATAAACATAAAATAAGGATGCGTCGCACAGGGTCAGCGGTAAAAAGTATCGATTTCCAGTATTTTAAGACGAGCCAAAAATTCATCGATTATACATTTTAATAGTACATTGATTACAGAATCATTTGGTACCAAACAGACACCAGCGTACAAATTTTTTAATTCGATAAACTTAAAATAAGGATGCGTCGCATAGGATCAGCGGTAAAAAAGTATCGATTTCTAATATTTTAAGACGAGCCAAAAATTCATCGATTATACATTTTAATAGTACATTGATTACAGAATCTTTTGGTACCAAGCAGACAACAGCGTACAAACTTTTTCATTCGCTATACAAAAATTAAGGATGCGTCGCATAGGGTCAGCGGCATAAATGTATCAATTTCTAATATTTTAAGACGAGCCAAAAATTCATCGATTATACATTTTAATAGTACATTGTGTACAGAATCTTTTGGTACCATGCAGACACCAGCGTACAAATTTTTTAATACGATAAACATAAAATAAGGATGCGTCGCACAGGGTCAGCGGTAAAAAGTATCGATTTCCAATATTTTAAGAAGAGCCAAAAATTCATCGATTATACATTTTAATAGTACATTGATTACAGAATCATTTGGTACCAAGCAGACACCAGCGTACAAATTTTTTAATACGATAAACATAAAATAAGGATGCGTCGCACAGGGTCAGCGGTAAAAAGTATCGATTTCCAATATTTTAAGAAGAGCCAAAAATTCATCGATTATACATTTTAATAGTACATTGATTACAGAATCATTTGGTACCAAGCAGACACCAGCGTACACATTTTTTAATACGATAAACATAAAATAAGGATGCGTCGCACAGGATCCGCGTCAAAAAAGTATCGATTTCTAATATTTTAAGACGAGCCAAAAATTCATCGATTATACATTTTAATAGTACATTGATTACAGAATCTTTTGGTACCATGCAGACACCAGCGTACAAACTTTTTCATTTGCTATACATAAATTAAGTATGCGTCGCACAGGGTCAGCGGTAAAAAAGAATCGATTTCTAATATTTTAAGACGAGCCAAAAATTCATCGATTATACATTTTAATAGTACATTTATTACAGAATCATTTGGTACCAAACAGACACCAGCGTACAAATTTTTTAATACGATAAACATAAAATAAGGATGCGTCGCACAGGATCCGCGTCAAAAAAGTATCGATTTCTAATATTTTAAGACGAGCCAATAATTCATCGATTATACATTTTAATAGTACATTGATTACAGAATCTTTTGGTACCATGCAGACACCAGCGTACAAATTTTTTAATACGATAAACATAAAATAAGGATGCGTCGCACAGGGTCAGCGGTAAAAAGTATCGATTTCCAGTATTTTAAGACGAGCCAAAAATTCATCGATTATACATTTTAATAGTACATTGATTACAGAATCATTTGGTACCAAACAGACACCAGCGTACAAATTTTTTAACTTGATAAACATAAAATAAGGATGCGTCGCACAGGGTCCGCGTAAAAAAATCAAGTTCTAATATTTTAAGACGAGCCAAAAATTCATCGATTATACATTTTAATAGTACATTGATTACAGAATCTTTTGGTACCAAACAGACACCAGCGTACAAATTTTTTAACTTGATATACATAAAACAAGGTTGCGTCGCATAGGGTCAGCGGTAAAAAAGTATCGATTTCTAATATTTTAAGTCAAGCCAAAAATTCATCGATTATACATTTTAATAGTACATTGATTACAGAATCTTTTGGTACCATGCAGGCACCAGCGTACAAATTTTTTAATTCGATAAACTTAAAATAAAGATGCGTCGCATAGGATCTGCGGTAAAAAAGTATCGATTTCTAATATTTTAAGACGAGCCAAAAATTCATCGAATATACATTTTAATAGTACATTGATTACAGAATCTTTTGGTACCAAGCAGACAACAGCGTACAAACTTTTTCATTTGCTATACAAAAATTAAGGATGCGTCGCATAGGGTCAGCGGCATAAATGTATCAATTTCTAATATTTTAAGACGAGCCAAAAATTCATCGATTATACATTTTAATAGTACATTGTGTACAGAATCTTTTGGTACCATGCAGACACCAGCGTACAAATTTTTTAATACGATAAACATAAAATAAGGATGCGTCGCACAGGGTCAGCGGTAAAAAGTATCGATTTCCAATATTTTAAGACGAGCCAAAAATTCATCGATTATACATTTTAATAGTACATTGATTACAGAATCATTTGGTACCAAACAGACACCAGCGTACAAATTTTTTAATACGATAAACATAAAATAAGGATGCGTCGCACAGGGTCCGCGTCAAAAAAGTATCAAATTCCTATATTTTAAGACGAGCCAAAAATTCATCGATTATACATTTTAATAGTACATTGTGTACAGAATCTTTTGGTACCATGCAGACACCAGCGTACAAATTTTTTAATACGATAAACATAAAATAAGGATGCGTCGCACAGGGTCAGCGGTAAAAAGTATCGATTTCCAATATTTTAAGACGAGTCAAAAATTCATCGATTATACATTTTAATAGTACATTGATTACAGAATCTTTTTGTACCAAGCAGACAACAGCGTACAAACTTTTTCATTTGCTATACAAAAATTAAGGATGCGTCGCATAGGGTCAGCGGCATAAATGTATCAATTTCTAATATTTTAAGACGAGCCAAAAATTCATCGATTATACATTTTAATAGTACATTGATTACAGAATCATTTGGTACCAAACAGACACCAGCGTACAAATTTTTTAATACGATAAACATAAAATAAGGATGCGTCGCACAGGATCCGCGTCAAAAAAGTATCGATTTCTATTATTTTAAGACGAGCCAAAAATTCATCGATTATACATTTTAATAGTACATTGATTACAGAATCTTTTGGTACCATGCAGACACCAGCGTACAAACTTTTTCATTTGCTATACATAAATTAAGTATGCGTCGCACAGGGTCAGCGGTAAAAAAGAATCGATTTCTAATATTTTAAGACGAGCCAAAAATTCATCGATTATACATTTTAATAGTACATTTATTACAGAATCTTTTGGTACCATGCAGACACCAGCGTACAAATTTTTTAATACGATAAACATAAAATAAGGATGCGTCGCACAGGGTCAGCGGTAAAAAGTATCGATTTCCAGTATTTTAAGACGAGCCAAAAATTCATCGATTATACATTTTAATAGTACATTGATTACAGAATCATTTGGTACCAAACAGACACCAGCGTACAAATTTTTTAATACGATAAACATAAAATAAGGATGCGTCGCACAGGATCCGCGTCAAAAAAGTATCGATTTCTAATATTTTAAGACGAGCCAAAAATTCATCGATTATACATTTTAATAGTACATTGATTACAGAATCTTTTGGTACCATGCAGACACCAGCGTACAAACTTTTTCATTTGCTATACATAAATTAAGTATGCGTCGCACAGGGTCAGCGGTAAAAAAGAATCGATTTCTAATATTTTAAGACGAGCCAAAAATTCATCGATTATACATTTTAATAGTACATTTATTACTGAATCATTTGGTACCAAACAGACACCAGCGTACAAATTTTTTAATACGATAAACTTAAAATAAGGATGCGTCGCACAGGATCTGCGTCAAAAAAGTATCGATTTCTAATATTTTAAGACGAGCCAAAAATTCATCGATTATACATTTTAATAGTACATTGTGTACAGAATCTTTTGGTACCATGCAGACACCAGCGTACAAATTTTTTAATACGATAAACATAAAATAAGGATGCGTCGCACAGGGTCAGCGGTAAAAAGTATCGATTTCCAATATTTTAAGAAGAGCCAAAAATTCATCGATTATACATTTTAATAGTACATTGATTACAGAATCATTTGGTACCAAGCAGACACCAGCGTACAAATTTTTTAATACGATAAACATAAAATAAGGATGCGTCGCACAGGATCCGCGTCAAAAAAGTATCGATTTCTAATATTTTAAGACGAGCCAAAAATTCATCGATTATACATTTTAATAGTACATTGATTACAGAATCATTTGGTACCAAACAGACACCAGCGTACAAATTTTTTAACTTGATAAACATAAAATAAGGATGCGTCGCACAGGGTCCGCGTAAAAAAATCAAGTTCTAATATTTTAAGACGAGCCAAAAATTCATCGATTATACATTTTAATAGTACATTGATTACAGAATCTTTTGGTACCAAACAGACACCAGCGTACAAATTTTTTAACTTGATATACATAAAACAAGGTTGCGTCGCATAGGGTCAGCGGTAAAAAAGTATCGATTTCTAATATTTTAAGTCAAGCCAAAAATTCATCGATTATACATTTTAATAGTACATTGATTACAGAATCTTTTGGTACCATGCAGGCACCAGCGTACAAATTTTTTAATTCGATAAACTTAAAATAAGGATGCGTCGCATAGGATCAGCGGTAAAAAAGTATGGATTTCTAATATTTTAAGACGAGCCAAAAATTCATCGATTATACATTTTAATAGTACATTGATTACAGAATCTTTTGGTACCAAGCAGACAACAGCGTACAAATTTTTTAACTTGATATACATAAAATAAGATTGCGTCGCATGGGATCAGCGGTAAAAAAGTATGGATTTCTAATATTTAAAGACGAGCCAAAAATTCATCGATTATACATTTTAATAGTACATTGATTACAGAATCATTTGGTACCAAACAGACACCAGCGTACAAATTTTTTAATACGATAAACATAAAATAAGGATGCGTCGCACAGGGTCCGCGTAAAAAAATCAAGTTCTAATATTTTAAGACGAGCCAAAAATTCATCGATTATACATTTTAATAGTACATTTATTACAGAATCTTTTGGTACCATGCAGACACCAGCGTACAAATTTTTTAATACGATAAACATAAAATAAGGATGCGTCGCACAGGGTCAGCGGTAAAAAGTATCGATTTCCAGTATTTTAAGACGAGCCAAAAATTCATCGATTATACATTTTAATAGTACATTGATTACAGAATCATTTGGTACCAAACAGACACCAGCGTACAAATTTTTTAATTCGATAAACTTAAAATAAGGATGCGTCGCATAGGATCAGCGGTAAAAAAGTATCGATTTCTAATATTTTAAGACGAGCCAAAAATTCATCGATTATACATTTTAATAGTACATTGATTACAGAATCTTTTGGTACCAAGCAGACAACAGCGTACAAACTTTTTCATTCGCTATACAAAAATTAAGGATGCGTCGCATAGGGTCAGCGGCATAAATGTATCAATTTCTAATATTTTAAGACGAGCCAAAAATTCATCGATTATACATTTTAATAGTACATTGTGTACAGAATCTTTTGGTACCATGCAGACACCAGCGTACAAATTTTTTAATACGATAAACATAAAATAAGGATGCGTCGCACAGGGTCAGCGGTAAAAAGTATCGATTTCCAATATTTTAAGAAGAGCCAAAAATTCATCGATTATACATTTTAATAGTACATTGATTACAGAATCATTTGGTACCAAGCAGACACCAGCGTACAAATTTTTTAATACGATAAACATAAAATAAGGATGCGTCGCACAGGATCCGCGTCAAAAAAGTATCGATTTCTAATATTTTAAGACGAGCCAAAAATTCATCGATTATACATTTTAATAGTACATTGATTACAGAATCTTTTGGTACCATGCAGACACCAGCGTACAAACTTTTTCATTTGCTATACATAAATTAAGTATGCGTCGCACAGGGTCAGCGGTAAAAAAGAATCGATTTCTAATATTTTAAGACGAGCCAAAAATTCATCGATTATACATTTTAATAGTACATTTATTACAGAATCATTTGGTACCAAACAGACACCAGCGTACAAATTTTTTAATACGGTAAACATAAAATAAGGATGCGTCGCACAGGATCCGCGTCAAAAAAGTATCGATTTCTAATATTTTAAGACGAGCCAATAATTCATCGATTATACATTTTAATAGTACATTGATTACAGAATCTTTTGGTACCATGCAGACACCAGCGTACAAATTTTTTAATACGATAAACATAAAATAAGGATGCGTCGCACAGGGTCAGCGGTAAAAAGTATCGATTTCCAGTATTTTAAGACGAGCCAAAAATTCATCGATTATACATTTTAATAGTACATTGATTACAGAATCATTTGGTACCAAACAGACACCAGCGTACAAATTTTTTAACTTGATAAACATAAAATAAGGATGCGTCGCACAGGGTCCGCGTAAAAAAATCAAGTTCTAATATTTTAATACGAGCCAAAAATTCATCGATTATACATTTTAATAGTACATTGATTACAGAATCTTTTGGTACCAAACAGACACCAGCGTACAAATTTTTTAACTTGATATACATAAAACAAGGTTGCGTCGCATAGGGTCAGCGGTAAAAAAGTATCGATTTCTAATATTTTAAGTCAAGCCAAAAATTCATCGATTATACATTTTAATAGTACATTGATTACAGAATCTTTTGGTACCATGCAGGCACCAGCGTACAAATTTTTTAATTCGATAAACTTAAAATAAAGATGCGTCGCATAGGATCAGCGGTAAAAAAGTATCGATTTCTAATATTTTAAGACTAGCCAAAAATTCATCGAATATACATTTTAATAGTACATTGATTACAGAATCTTTTGGTACCAAGCAGACAACAGCGTACAAACTTTTTCATTTGCTATACAAAAATTAAGGATGCGTCGCATAGGGTCAGCGGCATAAATGTATCAATTTCTAATATTTTAAGACGAGCCAAAAATTCATCGATTATACATTTTAATAGTACATTGTGTACAGAATCTTTTGGTACCATGCAGACACCAGCGTACAAATTTTTTAATACGATAAACATAAAATAAGGATGCGTCGCACAGGGTCAGCGGTAAAAAGTATCGATTTCCAATATTTTAAGACGAGCCAAAAATTCATCGATTATACATTTTAATAGTACATTGATTACAGAATCATTTGGTACCAAACAGACACCAGCGTACAAATTTTTTAATACGATAAACATAAAATAAGGATGCGTCGCACAGGGTCCGCGTCAAAAAAGTATCAAATTCCTATATTTTAAGACGAGCCAAAAATTCATCGATTATACATTTTAATAGTACATTGTGTACAGAATCTTTTGGTACCATGCAGACACCAGCGTACAAATTTTTTAATACGATAAACATAAAATAAGGATGCGTCGCACAGGGTCAGCGGTAAAAAGTATCGATTTCCAATATTTTAAGACGAGTCAAAAATTCATCGATTATACATTTTAATAGTACATTGATTACAGAATCTTTTTGTACCAAGCAGACAACAGCGTACAAACTTTTTCATTTGCTATACAAAAATTAAGGATGCGTCGCATAGGGTCAGCGGCATAAATGTATCAATTTCTAATATTTTAAGACGAGCCAAAAATTCATCGATTATACATTTTAATAGTACATTGTGTACACAATCTTTTGGTACCATGCAGACACCAGCGTACAAATTTTTTAATACGATAAACATAAAATAAGGATGCGTCGCACAGGGTCAGCGGTAAAAAGTATCGATTTCCAATATTTTAAGAAGAGCCAAAAATTCATCGATTATACATTTTAATAGTACATTGATTACAGAATCATTTGGTACAAAGCAGACACCAGCGTACAAATTTTTTAATACGATAAACATAAAATAAGGATGCGTCGCACAGGATCCGCGTCAAAAAAGTATCGATTTCTAATATTTTAAGACGAGCCAAAAATTCATCGATTATACATTTTAATAGTACATTGATTACAGAATCTTTTGGTACCATGCAGACACCAGCGTACAAACTTTTTCATTTGCTATACATAAATTAAGTATGCGTCGCACAGGGTCAGCGGTAAAAAAGAATCGATTTCTAATATTTTAAGACGAGCCAAAAATTCATCGATTATACATTTTAATAGTACATTTATTACTGAATCATTTGGTACCAAACAGACACCAGCGTACAAATTTTTTAATACGATAAACTTAAAATAAGGATGCGTCGCACAGGATCCGCGTCAAAAAAGTATCGATTTCTAATATTTTAAGACGAGCCAAAAATTCATCGATTATACATTTTAATAGTACATTGATTACAGAATCTTTTGGTACCAAACAGACACCAGCGTACAAATTTTTTAACTTGATATACATAAAACAAGGTTGCGTCGCATAGGGTCAGCGGTAAAAAAGTATCGATTTCTAATATTTTAAGTCAAGCCAAAAATTCATCGATTATACATTTTAATAGTACATTGATTACAGAATCTTTTGGTACCATGCAGGCACCAGCGTACAAATTTTTTAATTCGATAAACTTAAAATAAGGATGCGTCGCATAGGATCAGCGGTAAAAAAGTATGGATTTCTAATATTTTAAGACGAGCCAAAAATTCATCGATTATACATTTTAATAGTACATTGATTACAGAATCTTTTGGTACCAAGCAGACAACAGCGTACAAACTTTTTCATTTGCTATACAAAAATTAAGGATGCGTCGCATAGGGTCAGCGGCATAAATGTATCAATTTCTAATATTTTAAGACGAGCCAAAAATTCATCGATTATACATTTTAATAGTACATTGTGTACAGAATCTTTTGGTACCATGCAGACACCAGCGTACAAATTTTTTAATACGATAAACATAAAATAAGGATGCGTCGCACAGGGTCAGCGGTAAAAAGTATCGATTTGCAATATTTTAAGAAGAGCCAAAAATTCATCGATTATACATTTTAATAGTACATTGATTACAGAATCATTTGGTACCAAGCAGACACCAGCGTACAAATTTTTTAATACGATAAACAAAATAAGGATGCGTCGCACAGGATCCGCGTCAAAAAAGTATCGATTTCTAATATTTTAAGACGAGCCAAAAATTCATCGATTATACATTTTAATAGTACATTGATTACAGAATCTTTTGGTACCATGCAGACACCAGCGTACAAACTTTTTCATTTGCTATACATAAATTAAGTATGCGTCGCACAGGGTCAGCGGTAAAAAAGAATCGATTTCTAATATTTTAAGACGAGCCAAAAATTCATCGATTATACATTTTAATAGTACATTTATTACTGAATCATTTGGTACCAAACAGACACCAGCGTACAAATTTTTTAATACGATAAACTTAAAATAAGGATGCGTCGCACAGGATCCGCGTCAAAAAAGTATCGATTTCTAATATCTTAAGACGAGCCAAAAATTCATCGATTATACATTTTAATAGTACATTGTGTACAGAATCTTTTGGTACCATGCAGACACCAGCGTACAAATTTTTTAATACGATAAACATAAAATAAGGATGCGTCGCACAGGGTCAGCGGTAAAAAGTATCGATTTCCAATATTTTAAGAAGAGCCAAAAATTCATCGATTATACATTTTAATAGTACATTGATTACAGAATCATTTGGTACCAAGCAGACACCAGCGTACAAATTTTTTAATACGATAAACATAAAATAAGGATGCGTCGCACAGGATCCGCGTCAAAAAAGTATCGATTTCTAATATTTTAAGACGAGCCAAAAATTCATCGATTATACATTTTAATAGTACATTGATTACAGAATCTTTTGGTACCATGCAGACACCAGCGTACACACTGTTTCATTTGCTATACATAAATTAAGTATGCGTCGCACAGGGTCAGCGGTAAAAATGAATCGATTTCTAATATTTTAAGACGAGCCAAAAATTCATCGATTATACATTTTAATAGTACATTTATTACTGAATCATTTGGTACCAAACAGACACCAGCGTACAAATTTTTTAATACGATAAACTTAAAATAAGGATGCGTCGCACAGGATCCGCGTCAAAAAAGTATCGATTTCTAATATTTTAAGACGAGCCAATAATTCATCGATTATACATTTTAATAGTACATTGATTACAGAATCTTTTGGTACCATGCAGACACCAGCGTACAAATTTTTTAATACGATAAACATAAAATAAGGATGCGTCGCACAGGGTCAGCGGTAAAAAGTATCGATTTCCAGTATTTTAAGACGAGCCAAAAATTCATCGATTATACATTATAATAGTACATTGATTACAGAATCATTTGGTACCAAACAGACACCAGCGTACAAATTTTTTAACTTGATAAACATAAAATAAGGATGCGTCGCACAGGGTCCGCGTAAAAAAATCAAGTTCTAATATTTTAAGACGAGCCAAAAATTCATCGATTATACATTTTAATAGTACATTGATTACAGAATCTTTTGGTACCAAACAGACACCAGCGTACAAACTTTTTAACTTGATATACATAAAACAAGGTTGCGTCGCATAGGGTCAGCGGTAAAAAAGTTTCGATTTCTAATATTTTAAGTCAAGCCAAAAATTCATCGATTATACATTTTAATAGTACATTGATTACAGAATCTTTTGGTACCATGCAGGCACCAGCGTACAAATTTTTTAATTCGATAAACTTAAAATAAGGATGCGTCGCATAGGATCAGCGGTAAAAAAGTATGGATTTCTAATATTTTAAGACGAGCCAAAAATTCATCGATTATACATTTTAATAGTACATTGATTACAGAATCTTTTGGTACCAAGCAGACAACAGCGTACAAACTTTTTCATTTGCTATACAAAAATTAAGGATGCGTCGCATAGGGTCAGCGGCATAAATGTATCAATTTCTAATATTTTAAGACGAGCCAAAAATTCATCGATTATACATTTTAATAGTACATTTATTACAGAATCTTTTGGTACCATGCAGACACCAGCGTACAAATTTTTTAATACGATAAACATAAAATAAGGATGCGTCGCACAGGGTCAGCGGTAAAAAGTATCGATTTCCAGTATTTTAAGACGAGCCAAAAATTCATCGATTATACATGTTAATAGTACATTGATTACAGAATCATTTGGTACCAAACAGACACCAGCGTACAAATTTTTTAACTTGATAAACATAAAATAAGGATGCGTCGCACAGGGTCCGCGTAAAAAAATCAAGTTCTAATATTTTAAGACGAGCCAAAAATTCATCGATTATACATTTTAATAGTACATTGATTACAGAATCTTTTGGTACCAAACAGACACCAGCGTACAAATTTTTTAACTTGATATACATAAAATAAGATTGCGTCGCATGGGATAAGCGGTAAAAAAGTATCGATTTCTAATATTTAAAGACGAGCCAAAAATTCATCGATTATACATTTTAATAGTACATTGATTACAGAATCATTTGGTACCAAACAGACACCAGCGTACAAATTTTTTAATACGATAAACATAAAATAAGTATGCGTCGCACAGGATCCGCGTCAAAAAAGTATCGATTTCTAATATTTTAAGACGAGCCAAAAATTCATCGATTATACATTTTAATAGTACATTGATTACAGAATCTTTTGGTACCATGCAGACACCAGCGTACAAATTTTTTAATACGATAAACATAAAATAAGGATGCGTCGCACAGTGTCAGCGGTAAAAAGTATCGATTTCCAGTATTTTAAGACGAGCCAAAAATTCATCGATTATACATGTTAATAGTACATTGATTACAGAATCATTTGGTACCAAACAGACACCAGCGTACAAATTTTTTAATTCGATAAACTTAAAATAAGGATGCGTCGCATAGGATCAGCGGTAAAAAAGTATCGATTTCTAATATTTTAAGACGAGCCAAAAATTCATCGATTATACATTTTAATAGTACATTGATTACAGAATCTTTTGGTACCAAGCAGACAACAGCGTACAAACTTTTTCATTCGCTATACAAAAATTAAGGATGCGTCGCATAGGGTCAGCGGCATAAATGTATCAATTTCTAATATTTTAAGACGAGCCAAAAATTCATCGATTATACATTTTAATAGTACATTGTGTACAGAATCTTTTGGTACCATGCAGACACCAGCGTACAAATTTTTTAATACGATAAACATAAAATAAGGATGCGTCGCACAGGGTCAGCGGTAAAAAGTATCGATTTCCAATATTTTAAGAAGAGCCAAAAATTCATCGATTATACATTTTAATAGTACATTGATTACAGAATCATTTGGTACCAAGCAGACACCAGCGTACAAATTTTTTAATACGATAAACATAAAATAAGGATGCGTCGCACAGGATCCGCGTCAAAAAAGTATCGATTTCTAATATTTTAAGACGAGCCAAAAATTCATCGATTATACATTTTAATAGTACATTGATTACAGAATCTTTTGGTACCATGCAGACACCAGCGTACAAACTTTTTCATTTGCTATACATAAATTAAGTATGCGTCGCACAGGGTCAGCGGTAAAAAAGAATCGATTTCTAATATTTTAAGACGAGCCAAAAATTCATCGATTATACATTTTAATAGTACATTTATTACTGAATCATTTGGTACCAAACAGACGCCAGCGTACAAATTTTTTAATACGATAAACTTAAAATAAGGATGCGTCGCACAGGTTCCGCGTCAAAAAAGTATCGATTTCTAATATTTTAAGACGAGCCAAAAATTCATCGATTATACATTTTAATAGTACATTGTGTACAGAATCTTTTGGTACCATGGAGACACCAGCGTACAAATTTTTTAATACGATAAACATAAAATAAGGATGCGTCGCACAGGGTCAGCGGTAAAAAGTATCGATTTCCAATTTTTTAAGAAGAGCCAAAAATTCATCGATTATACATTTTAATAGTACATTGATTACAGAATCATTTGGTACCGAGCAGACACCAGCGTACAAATTTTTTAATACGATAAACATAAAATAAGGATGCGTCGCACAGGATCCGCGTCAAAAAAGTATCGATTTCTAATATTTTAAGACGAGCCAAAAATTCATCGATTATACATTTTAATAGTACATTGATTACAGAATCTTTTGGTACCATGCAGACACCAGCGTACAAACTTTTTCATTTGCTATACTTAAATTAAGTATGCGTCGCACAGGGTCAGCGGTAAAAAAGAATCGATTTCTAATATTTTAAGACGAGCCAAAAATTCATCGATTATACATTTTAATAGTACATTTATTACTGAATCATTTGGTACCAAACAGACACCAGCGTACAAATTTTTTAATACGATAAACTTAAAATAAGGATGCGTCGCACAGGATCCGCGTAAAAAAAGTATCGATTTCTAATATTTTAAGACGAGCCAATAATTCATCGATTATACATTTTAATAGTAGATTGATTACAGAATCTTTTGGTACCATGGAGACACCAGCGTACAAATTTTTTAATACGATAAACATAAAATAAGGATGCGTCGCACAGGGTCAGCGGTAAAAAGTATCGATTTTCAGTATTTTAAGACGAGCCAAAAATTCATCGATTATACATTTTAATAGTACATTGATTACAGAATCATTTGGTACCAAACAGACACCAGCGTACAAATTTTTTAACTTGATAAACATAAAATAAGGATGCGTCGCACAGGGTCCGCGTAAAAAAATCAAGTTCTAATATTTTAAGACGAGCCAAAAATTCATCGATTATACATTTTAATAGTACATTGATTACAGAATCTTTTGGTACCAAACAGACACCAGCGTACAAATTTTTTAACTTGATATACATAAAACAAGGTTGCGTCGCATAGGGTCAGCGGTAAAAAAGTATCGATTTCTAATATTTTAAGTCAAGCCAAAAATTCATCGATTATACATTTTAATAGTACATTGATTACAGAATCTTTTGGTACCATGCAGGCACCAGCGTACAAATTTTTTAATTCGGTAAACTTAAAATAAGTATGCGTCGCATAGGATCAGCGGTAAAAAAGTATCGATTTCTAATATTTTAAGACGAGCCAAAAATTCATCGATTATACATTTTAATAGTACATTGATTACAGAATCTTTTGGTACCAAGCAGACAACAGCGTACAAACTTTTTAATACGATAAACATAAAATAAGGATGCGTCGCACAGGGTCAGCGGTAAAAAGTATCGATTTCCAATATTTTAAGAAGAGCCAAAAATTCATCGATTATACATTTTAATAGTACATTGATTACAGAATCATTTGGTACCAAACAGACACCAGCGTACAAACTTTTTCATTTGCTATACATAAATTAAGTATGCGTCGCACAGGGTCAGCGGTAAAAAAGAATCGATTTCTAATATTTTAAGACGAGCCAAAAATTCATCGATTATACATTTTAATAGTACATTGTGTACAGAATCTTTTGGTACCATGCAGACACCAGCGTACAAATTTTTTAATACGATAAACATAAAATAAGGATGCGTCGCATAGGGTCAGCGGCATAAATGTATCAATTTCTAATATTTTAAGACGAGCCAAAAATTCATCGATTATACATTTTAATAGGACATTGTGTACAGAATCTTTTGGTACCATGCAGACACCAGCGTACAAACTTTTTCATTTGCTATACATAAATTAAGTATGCGTCGCACAGGGTCAGCGGTAAAAAAGAATCGATTTCTAATATTTTAAGACGAGGCAAAAATTCATCGATTATACATTTTAATAGTACATTTATTACTGAATCATTTGGTACCAAACAGACACCAGCGTACAAATTTTTTAATACGATAAACTTAAAATAAGGATGCGTCGCACAGGATCCGCGTCAAAAAAGTATCGATTTCTAATATTTTAAGACGAGCCAAAAATTCATCGATTATACATTTTAATAGTACATTGTGTACAGAATCTTTTGGTACCATGGAGACACCAGCGTACAAATTTTTTAATACGATAAACATAAAATAAGGATGCGTCGCACAGGGTCAGCGGTAAAAAGTATCGATTTCCAATATTTTAAGAAGAGCCAAAAATTCATCGATTATACATTTTAATAGTACATTGATTACAGAATCATTTGGTACCAAGCAGACACCAGCGTACAAATTTTTTAATACGATAAACATAAAATAAGGATGCGTCGCACAGGATCCGCGTCAAAAAAGTATCGATTTCTAATATTTTAAGACGAGCCAAAAATTCATCGATTATACATTTTAATAGTACATTGATTACAGAATCTTTTGGTACCATGCAGACACCAGCGTACAAACTTTTTCATTTGCTATACATAAATTAAGTATGCGTCGCACAGGGTCAGCGGTAAAAAAGAATCGATTTCTAATATTTTAAGACGAGCCAAAAATTCATCGATTATACATTTTAATAGTACATTTATTACTGAATCATTTGGTACCAAACAGACACCAGCGTACAAATTTTTTAATACGATAAACTTAAAATAAGGATGCGTCGCACAGGATCCGCGTCAAAAAAGTATCGATTTCTAATATTTTAAGACGAGCCAATAATTCATCGATTATACATTTTAATAGTACATTGATTACAGAATCTTTTGGTACCATGCAGACACCAGCGTACAAATTTTTTAATACGATAAACATAAAATAAGGATGCGTCGCACAGGGTCAGCGGTAAAAAGTATCGATTTCCAGTATTTTAAGACGAGCCAAAAATACATCGATTATACATTTTAATAGTACATTGATTACAGAATCATTTGGTACCAAACAGACACCAGCGTACAAATTTTTTAACTTGATAAACATAAAATAAGGATGCGTCGCACAGGGTCCGCGTAAAAAAATCAAGTTCTAATATTTTAAGACGAGCCAAAAATTCATCGATTATACATTTTAATAGTACATTGATTACAGAATCTTTTGGTACCAAACAGACACCAGCGTACAAATTTTTTAACTTGATATACATAAAACAAGGTTGCGTCGCATAGGGTCAGCGGTAAAAAAGTATCGATTTCTAATATTTTAAGACGAGCCAAAAATTCATCGATTATACATTTTAATAGTACATTGATTACAGAATCTTTTGGTACCAAGCAGACAACAGCGTACAAACTTTTTCATTTGCTATACAAAAATTAAGGATGCGTCGCATAGGGTCAGCGGCATAAATGTATCAATTTCTAATATTTTAAGACGAGCCAAAAATTCATCGATTATACATTTTAATAGTACATTTATTACAGAATCTTTTGGTACCATGCAGACACCAGCGTACAAATTTTTTACTACGATAAACAAAATAAGGATGCGTCGCACAGGGGCAGCGGTAAAAAGTATCGATTTCCAGTATTTTAAGACGAGCCAAAAATTCATCGATTATACATTTTAATAGTACATTGATTACAGAATCATTTGGTACCAAACAGACACCAGCGTACAAATTTTTTAACTTGATAAACATAAAATAAGGATGCGTCGCACAGGGTCCGCGTAAAAAAATCAAGTTCTAATATTTTAAGACGAGCCAAAAATTCATCGATTATACATTTTAATAGTACATTGATTACAGAATCTTTTGGTACCAAACAGACACCAGCGTACAAATTTTTTAACTTGATATACATAAAACAAGGTTGCGTCGCATAGGGTCAGCGGTAAAAAAGTATCGATTTCTAATATTTTAAGTCAAGCCAAAAATTCATCGATTATACATTTTAATAGTACATTGATTACAGAATCTTTTGGTACCATGCAGGCACCAGCGTACAAATTTTTTAATTCGGTAAACTTAAAATAAGGATGCGTCGCATAGGATCAGCGGTAAAAAAGTATCGATTTCTAATATTTTAAGACGAGCCAAAAATTCATCGATTATACATTTTAATAGTACATTGATTACAGAATCTTTTGGTACCAAGCAGACAACAGCGTACAAACTTTTTCATTTGCTATACAAAAATTAAGGATGCGTCGCATAGGGTCAGCGGCATAAATGTATCAATTTCTAATATTTTAAGACGAGCCAAAAATTCATCGATTATACATTTTAATAGTACATTGTGTACAGAATCTTTTGGTACCATGCAGACACCAGCGTACAAATTTTTTAATACGATAAACATAAAATAAGGATGCGTCGCACAGGGTCAGCGGTAAAAAGTATCGATTTCCAATATTTTAAGACGAGCCAAAAATTCATCGATTATACATTTTAATAGTACATTGATTACAGAATTATTTGGTACCAAACAGACACCAGCGTACAAATTTTTTAATACGATAAACATAAAATAAGGATGCGTCGCACAGGATCCGCCTCAAAAAAGTATCGATTTCTAATATTTTAATACGAGCCAAAAATTCATCGATTATACATTTTAATAGTACATTGATTACAGAATCTTTTGGTACCATGCAGACACCAGCGTACAAATTTTTTAATACGATAAACATAAAATAAGGATGCGTCGCATAGGGTCAGCGGTAAAAAAGTATCGATTTCTAATATTTTAAGACGAGCCAAAAATTCATCGATTATACATTTTAATAGTACATTGATTACAGAATCTTTTGGTACCAAGCAGACAACAGCGTACAAACTTTTTCATTTGCTATACATAAATTAAGTATGCGTCGCACAGGGTCAGCGGTAAATAAGAATCGATTTCTAATATTTTAAGACGAGCCAAAAATTCATCGATTATACATTTTAATAGTACATTTATTACAGAATCTTTTGGTACCATGCAGACACCAGCGTACAAATTTTTTAATACGATAAACATAAAATAAGGATGCGTCGCACAGGGTCAGCGGTAAAAAGTATCGATTTCCAGTATTTTAAGACGAGCCAAAAATTCATCGATTATACATGTTAATAGTACATTGATTACAGAATCATTTGGTACCAAACAGACACCAGCGTACAAATTTTTTAACTTGATAAACATAAAATAAGGATGCGTCGCACAGGGTCCGCGTAAAAAAATCAAGTTCTAATATTTTAAGACGAGCCAAAAATTCATCGATTATACATTTTAATAGTACATTGATTACAGAATCTTTTGGTACCATGCAGACACCAGCGTACAAATTTTTTAATACGATAAACATAAAATAAGGATGCGTCGCACAGGGTCAGCGGTAAAAAGTATCGATTTCCAGTATTTTAAGACGAGCCAAAAATTCATCGATTATACATTTTAATAGTACATTGATTACAGAATCATTTGGTACCAAACAGACACCAGCGTACAAATTTTTTAACTTGATAAACATAAAATAAGGATGCGTCGCACAGGGTCCGCGTAAAAAAATCAAGTTCTAATATTTTAAGACGAGCCAAAAATTCATCGATTATACATTTTAATAGTACATTGATTACAGAATCTTTTGGTACCATGCTGGCACCAGCATACAAATTTTTTAATTCGATAAACTTAAAATAAGGATGCGTCGCATAGGGTCAGCGGTAAAAAAGTATCGATTTCTAATATTTTAAGACGAGCCAAAAATTCATCGATTATACATTTTAATAGTACATTGATTACAGAATCTTTTGGTACCATGCTGACGACAGCGTACAAACTTTTTCATTTGCTATACATAAATTAAGTATGCGTCGCATAGGGTCAGCGGCATAAATGCATCAATTTCTAATATTTTAAGACGAGCCAAAAATTCATCGATTATACATTTTAATAGTACATTTATTACAGAATCATTTGGTACCAAACAGACACCAGCGTACAAATTTTTTAACTTGATAAACATAAAATAAGGATGCGTCGCACAGGGTCCGCTTCAAAAAAGTATCAATTTCTAATATTTTAAGACGAGCCAAAAATTCATCGATTATACATTTTAATAGTACATTGATTACATAATCTTTTGGTACCAAGCAGACAACAGCGTACAAACTTTTTCATTTGCTATACAAAAATTAAGGATGCGCCGCATAGGGTCAACGGCATAAATGTATCAATTTCTAATATTTTAAGACGAGCCAAAAATTCATTGATTATACATTTTAATAGTACATTGTGTACAGAATCTTTTGGTACCATGCAGACACCAGCGTACAAATTTTTTAATACGATAAACATAAAATAAGAATGCGTCGCACAGGGTCCGCGTCAAAAAAGTATAAATTTCTAATATTTTAAGACGAGCCAAAAATTAATCGATTATACATTTTAATAGTACATTTAGTACAGAATCATTTGGTACCAAACAGACACCAGCGTACAAATTTTTTAACTTGATAAACATAAAATAAGGATGCGTCGCACAGGGTCCGCGTCAAAAAAGTATCAAATTCCAATATTTTAAGACGAGCCAAAAATTCATCGATTATACATTTTAATAGTACATTGATTACAGAATCTTTTGGTACCAAGCAGACAACAGCGTACAAACTTTTTCATTTGCTATACAAAAATTAAGGATGCGTCGCAGAGGGTCAGCGGCATAAATGTATCAATTTCTAATATTTTAAGACGAGCCAAAAATTCATCGATTATACATTTTAATAGTACATTGTGTACAGAATCTTTTGGTACCATGCAGACACCAGCGTACAAATTTTTTAATACGATAAACATAAAATAAGGATGCGTCGCACAGGGTCAGCGGTAAAAAGTATCGTTTTCCAATATTTTAAGACGAGCCAAATATTCATCGATTATACATTTTAATAGTACATTGATTACAGAATCTTTTGGTACCAACCAGACAACAGCGTACAAATTTTTTAACTTGATATACATAAAATGAGATTGCGTCGCATGGGATCAGCGGTAAAAAAGTATCGATTTCTAATATTTAAAGACGAGCCAAAAATTCATCGATTATACATTTTAATAGTACATTGATTACAGAATCATTTGGTACCAAACAGACACCAGCGTACAAAATTTTTAATACGATAAACATAAAATAAGGATCCGTCGCACAGGGTCCGCGTCAAAAAAGTATCGATTTCTAATATTTTAAGACGAGCCAAAAATTCATCGATTATACATTTTAATAGTACATTGATTACAGAATCATTTGGTACCAAACAGACACCAGCGTACAAATGTTTTAACTTGATATACATAGAATAAGTTTGCGTCGCATAGGGTCAACTGTAAAATATTATCGATTTCTAATATTTTAAGGCGAGCCAAAAATTCATCGTATATATATTTCAATAGTGTATTGTTTGCAGATTATCTTTGTATCATAAGCATACCAGCGTACTACCTTTTTTGTCTAATATACGTTATATGAATCTGCGCCGTATGGGATTTGCGGCTTAAAAATTTTAATTTTCGATATTTCAAAACGTGCAAAAAATTAATCTTATTAACAGTACATTGTCTGCACATTATTACGAATTATGCGTGACTGCATGCATATATCGCGGTAATATATGTCGAAACTCATTTCTACTGCGCATTCGGAATTCGAATTATATCAAGATTATCGAAAAGTGTTGGACGAAATATATTTGTGACTCTAATTAAGAAAATAATTTTTGTTTTAAAAATTATATCTACGAAACCTTAATTGTAAATTTGTATTCATGTCTCACTTTTATTCTTAACTTAATAAATATACTACTTCTTAATTAAATAAATATATTAGAAAATATTAATATAGTAAGGTAATTAAATTTTAAAATAGTAATATGTTATAAAAATTAAAATAGCAATATATTGTAAATAATATGTTGTAATATCTTATCCTCGATTAATATTTTTGTTACAGAAATCAGCTGATTAAAACGTTAATTTGCTAATTAATTTTTAAAATAAGAATATGTTATAACATTTAAAATAATATTTTAAATAATGTAATATATAATTCCTTAAACTCGATTAATATTTATAACAGCTATCAGCTGATTTCTGTCAAAAAATATTAATCGAGTTTAAGGAATTATATATTATTTTAATTTTTATAACATATTTTTATTTTAAAATTTAATTGGCAATGTAATGCTTTAATCATCTGATTTCTGTAAAAAAATATTAATGAAGTTTAAACAAACTTTATATAAATACATCATACTTTTTTTAATAAAATCGAGGAATGGCATAACGCGCGCTTGTGTTATTCTAGTCTTTTTCTAAAAAAGACATATTAAGTCGATTCTCACAAGTATTGTTGCCTCTTTTCCGCAAAAATATTAATCAAAATTTAAAGTATTATAACATATTATTTAAAACATGTCATTATTTTATTTAATTTTATTTTGGACTAACTGTCAAACTGCTAACTGCTAACCCTCACGATGACAGCCTCTTCATGCTACAAATATAACACATTAGGCGAATGTCAAAAATATTAATCAAGTTTAAAGTATTATAACATATTATTTAAAACATATTATTATTTTATTTTATTTTATTTTGGACTAACTGTCAAACTGCTAACTGCTAACCCTCGTGATGACAGCCTTTCGATGCTACGAATATAACACAACGCGTATCGACAGAGAGCCAATCAGCATCGCGGAAAAGCGACAACAATGTCAATAACATGCCTTTTTTAGAAAGGGGATTAATTTTTGGCGCGCTTTAAATATATTTAAAATTGAAATTTTGTAACCGCGGACTCCATACGTCGCAAATTAATTTTAGGCATTTTATATCAAAAAGTTTGTAGGCTCTTGTGCTCTTGGTACCATAATTATCTACTAACTATGTACTTTTGAAATGTATATACGATTAATTTTTGGCGCGCCATAAATATATTGAAAATCGAAATTTTGTCACCGCGGATCCCATTCGTCACATATTAATTATACGCATTTTATATCAAAAAGTTTGTAGGCTCTTGTGCTAATGGTACCATAATTATCTGCTAACTATGTACTCTTGAAATGTATATACGATTAATTTTTGGCGCGCCATAAATCTATTGAAAATCGAAATTTTGTCACCGCGGACCCCATACGTCGCATATTAATTATACGCATTTTAAATCAAAAAGTTTGTAGGCTCTTGTGCTAATGGTACCATAATTATCTGCTAACTATGTACTCTTGAAATGTATATACGATTAATTTTTGGCGCGCCATAATTATATTGAAAATCGAAATTTTGTCACCGCGGACCCCATATGTCGCATATTAATTTTACGCATTTTATATCAAAATGTTTGTAGGCTCTTGTACTAATGATGCCATAATTATCTGCTAACTATGTACTCTTGAAATGTATATACGATTAATTTTTGGCGCGCCATAAATATATTGAAAATCGATGTTTTGTCACCGCGGACCTCATACGTCGCATATTAATTATACGCATTTTATATCAAAAAGTTTGTAGGCTCTTGTGCTAATGGTACCATTATTATCTACTAACTATGTACTCTTGAAATGTATATACGATTAATTTTTGGCGCGCTTTAAATATATTGAAAATCGAAATTTTGTCATCGCGGACCCCATAATCTGTATATAATATACTATTAAAAAAAACACACGATTAATTTTTGGCTCTGTTTAAAATATATAAAATCGATACTTTATTGCCGCGGACGCTATATAACGCAGACTTTTTTTATGTGTATTAAACGAAAAAATTTGTACGCTGTAATCTGTTTGATACGAAAGTAATCTGTATAATTGTTGGCTCTGTTTATAATATTTAAAATCGATACTTTATTGCCGCGGACGCTATATAACGCAGTCTTTCATTATGTGTATTAAACAAAAAAATTTGTAGGCTCAAATCTATTAGATGTAAAAATAATCTGTATATAACATATTATTTAAAAAAACACACGATTAATTTTTGGCTTAGTTTAAAGTATTAAAATTCGATACTTTATTTCCGCGGACCCAATATAGCGCAGACTTATATTATGTGTATTAAACGAAAAAATTTGTACGCTGGAATCTGTTATATATGAAAGTAATCTGTATATAACATATTATTTAAAAAAACACACGATTAATTTTTGGCTTAGTTTATAATATTTAAAATCGATACTTTATTGCCGTGGACGCTATATGTATAACGCAGACTTTTATTATGTGTATTAAACGAAAAAATTTGTAGGTTCGAATTTGTTTGGTATATAAAAGTAATCTGCATACAATGTAGTATTAAAAAAAAAACGGACGATAAATTTTTAGCTCAGTTACATATATTAAAAATCGATAGTTTGTAGCCGCAAACCCCACACGGCGCAGACTTATATTATGTATATGATATGAAGGAATTTGCAGGCTCATATTTATTTAATATAAAGAACCAATAATTCATCGCTTGTTTTTTTCGATAGTACATTGTTCGCAGATTATTTTAATACCAATCATATACAAGCGTGCAAATATTTTTATTTAATATACATAATAAAAATCTGCGCCTTTAACGCTTTAATTTGCTGATTTATGACAAAAAATGTTAAACAAACTTTATATAAAAATATCATTCTTTTTATATAAAATCTAGGAAATGGCGCGTGCATATCGCGCACTTGTGTTGTTTTAAATTATATATTTTAATATGTTAAACTCGATTAAAATATCTTTGACAGTTATCAGCTGATATCTGTCAAAAAACATTAATTGCAGATAATGCATTATAACATATTATTTACACCATTTTATTATTATTTTAATTTTTATAACATATTATTACTTTGAAATTTAATTAGCAAATTAACGCTTTAGTAATATTTTATACAGAAATCAGCTGATTAAAGCGTCAATCTGCTAATTACATTTTTAAATTATAATATATATATATATATATATATATATATATATATATATATGTTATAAAAATTAAAATAATAATATGTTATGCCGAAAAAGTTCGCACGTACGCCGAGATTTCTACCACTACGACCTTGGCCTTGGCGTGCTGCGCGTTTCGTAACTGGCACAAGCCTGTTTGTTGTTAGATGCATTTTCGGTTGTTCGTGATCAACGTTTTAATTTTATTAATGACATTTCATTATTTTTGCAGAATGCAATCAAATGGCGAAAACTATGATAAAACGCTCGAATGATACTTGTATTGAGAAAAATTCTAAATTTATTTAAAAAATAATATTTTAATTTTACCCGCTCTTGAACGGGTAATAAAAAAATAATAAATTAGTAATTTACTCTTATTTATGTTTCTCTTTTCTATTTTTTAATATATCGAGATATTTATTATATATTAGAACAACACAACTCGCGCTTGCCATTCTTCGGTTTTATGTTTAAAAAAAATGGTATATTAAAATAATAATTATAAAGTTTGTTTAAATACGATTAATATTTTCTCACAAGAAATTAGCTGATTAAAGCGTTAATTTGCTAAATAAATTTTAAAATAATAATATACCGCCGAACGCCGAGCCGAGCCGAGCTCCGAGCGCGCACGCCATTCTTACGCTGGACCCCCACCACTACGATTTGGGACTCGGCCATCTTGTCGCACGTGTCACGTGTTGCGCGCCATACTTACGGTGGACCCCCACCACTACGATTTGGGACTCGGCCATCTTGTCGCACGTGTCACGTGTTGCGCGCCATACTTACGCTGGACCCCCACCACTACGACTCGGCCATCTTGTCGCAACGTGTGACGTGTGCGCGTTGCGCGTCCCGTAACTGGCAGTGCCAGTCCGGCAGTCCGACACTCGATGTCAGTATTGCTGTTGCTAGGTACACTTTCGATTGTTCGCACGCGCGATCGACCTTTGCGCGCTCATCGCCGATCCGCGACAGTACGAGCGTGAATTTAGTGTTTTTAAGTGCTTAATTATCATATAAATCCGATCGCGTCGCGAAATCGTGTACCAACATCGTGGTCGCGATCGCACGAGCGAGTCTATTACATGGGCGAGTTTACTACACGGGCGGATCGAATTATCTGCTGCGACGCTTTCGACGCGAATTTCCCGAGTTTTTCGGCGTTGGCGATCCGCGATTTCTACGTCGTTGAATTGTGAAATATAAAACTCTTGGAATATCGACGACTCCTGACCTAACCTAACCTAACCTAAGTGCGTCGCGGGGAAGTCGCCGCATCATCGTCGTTCGATGAGGCCCTCCGATAAGTGGGCCTAGAAAAAAGCGGCGACACGAAAACAGAGCATCGGTTCTATTCGCGCGCGAATAAGCTCTCGCGATTCTCGCGTTTTACCGAAACGCGTCGCGAACGAAAAAAATAACGCGAGTCCAAGTGTTTAGAGTGAGTGCCATAAAGGAACGGTGCGGAGAGAGAGAGAGAGAGAGAGAGAGAGAGAGAGAGAGAGAGTGAGAGAGTGAGAGATAGAGAGGTGGCCCGGGGAGGCATCGTGCAACTGCGGAGCAACGATAGGGTAAATATAATTTATAATTTATTTAACTTTTCATTTTTTATTTGTGAGATTAAGTATCTATTTATCTTCGCGATAATGATTCAAATTTTACATTGTTGTATAATAATGAATATAAAATATCCTGGATTTTATATTTTTAAATACTTAGAATATTTAATAATAATAATAAATATAATAATTTTTAATAATTTAATAATAATAAATATTTGTATATGTATAAAATACAATTTCTACATTGTATTATATTTAAGAGATATGTAGATATAATTATTTATATGTAATGCGTACCTAGATTCTTTCACTATTAAATATTTTAATTTAAATATTTTTTATAATTATTTCTATCTTTCTTTAAAAAATATTTCTTTGCAAATTATGTAGTTTTTTAATATCTTAAAGCAAATAACAAAAGTTAACTATGCGCATAATATAATCATTTTTTGAAACATTGAAATTAATATTTAAATTTTCAAATTAATTTAAATATTTCAAAAAATGATTTAAAATATTATAAATAATTTAAATATTTTAATAATTGTTTTATATAATATTTATACGTTTATATTTTACAGATTAACATTGTCTACAATTCCGCACATCAAATTGGTGAGTGTTGAATTATTTAAAAAAATTTTATTATTATTGCGGTTAATATCTATGAATGTTGCCGAGAGTCTCTCTTACTAACTTAGACAAATTTTCAAGCGTATCAAAAGATACAAACATATATTTTTGATGGTGAACAATATATTTTACATTGTCTATTCCGAGTGCATTTTCTATGCACAATAGCTTACAAATTAAGCGACTGTCAATTAGCTCACAATTATAATTTGTTATTTTTTATAATGTAAAATTATCTTTAAGTTTTAATACTTAAATATTTAAGAAGTCATTTATTAATAATATAAAAAAAAATCTTTATTTTTATAGTAATATCTTATTTTATCAACTGTAGTAATAAATATGTAGGTAGATAATTCCATTAAAAAGTAACTCAATAAGCTTCTTAGAATTATTTTCATGATATAATTTATTCAAATAATTTATTTAAATAATTTATTCAAATAAATTATGTCATGAATATAATTCTAAGAAGCTTATTGAGTTACTTTTTAATGGAATTATCTACCTACATGTTTATTACTACAGTTGATAAAATAAGATATTACTATAAAAATAACGATTTTTTTTTATATTGTTAATCTCAATCTTAAATATTCAAGTATTAAAAATTAAAAATAATTTTACATTCTTGAGAATTAAAACAAATTTATATCTAAATATCTATTTAAATACATTTTTTTCTAAAATAAAGGCATGTTCAGTCGATTCTCGAAAGTCTCGAAATATTGTTGCCTCTTTTCCGCGATGCTGATCAACTATCTCGATACGTGTTATGCATTATATTCATAGTATCAAGAGGCTGTCATCGCTCATCGCGAGGGTTAGCAGTTTAACAGTTAGTCCACAATAAAATTAAATAAAATAATATTAATATGTTTTTAATTTGTTATAATACCTTTAAACTTGATTAATATTCTTGACAGTTATCAGCTGATAACTGTCAAAAATTATTAATCGTGGAAAAAGTATATATTATAAGTACATATTATAACATATTATATTATTTACAACATATTATAATTAAAATAATAATATTTTGTAAGTAATATAATGTGTTATAATACTTTATCTGCGATTAATATTTTTGACAAACATCAGCTGATAACTGTCAAAAATATTAATCGAATTTAAAGTATTAAAATATATTTTTTTAAACATATTATTTAATTTAATTTAATTTTGTTTAAACTGTCAAACTGCTAACTCTCCCAATGACAGCTTCTCGATGCTAGGAATATAACGCACAACGCGAATCGAGACAGCCAATCAGCCTCGCGGAAAAGAGGCAACAATACTCGCGAGAATCGACTTAACATACCTTTTTTAGAAAGGGAAAATATTAATCAATTTTTGAAATGTCATCTATATATGTATTTTATATATAATATAAAAATAGAATTAACGTTGAATGTCTGAGAAAAAAATATTTTTAACATAAATAAGCAGTAAGATAGTGTATAGATATTGAAATTATCAGATTATATATATATATGCATTAATTGCATATGTAATAAATATCTGTCAAAATCAATCTATACATATACATATATGAGAATCAAGACGTAGAAAAGAAACAAAATGCTAAACTTAATACACAGAGTTTTATAAATAATAGATTAGAAAATAGAACATTTTTATATTTTTTCTTTGAATTTGTGTAACGCAAGAAAATTTTTATAACAAAAATTATGAACAACAATAAACAAAGGACACTTTGATAACTGATTCGTATACGTGTCAAGGAATAGCTCTTTAATGTTTGTTTTTCTTTATTTATATTTTTTAAACAAATTCAGCAAAACTGTTTCTTTTAATTTGCAAGAGTGGGGAGGTTTAACCCCAAACCCCTTCACCCCCAAGATCCGTCAGTGTATATATATTTATTATATAGATATAAAAAATTTCTCGCCTAATTATTTTCATGCAACGAAATTATCTCATCATTTCTTCCTATGTCTGACTTAATCTACACTTAACTCCTTGAATGCGTAATGAGTATAATTTCCAGTGTATCTTATACATACATATTGTATATATTATATATATATATATATATATATAACAAATTTCGCCTAATTATTTTCGTGCAACGAAATTATCTCATTATTTCGTCCTATGACTGACTTAATCTACACTTAACTTCTTGAATGCGTAATGCGTATAATTTACAGTGTATCTTATACTTTTATATATATATATATATATATATTTTATATATTTTATATATTTTATATATATATTATATATTATATATATATAAAAGTATAAGATACACTGTAAATTATACTCATTACGCATTCAAGGAGTTAAGTGTAGATTAAGTCAGACATAGGACGAAATGATGAGATAATTTCGTTGCACGAAAATAATTAGGCGAAATTCTTTATATCTATATAATATATACAATATGTATGTATAAGATACACTGGAAATTATAGTCATTATGCGCATTCAAGGAATTAAGTATAGATTAAGTCAGACATAGAACGAAATGATGGGATAACTTTGTTGTACAAAAATAATTAGGCAAAATTCTTTGTATCTATATTATAATATATAATTATATAGATATAATATATATTATATATATATATATATATATATTATATAGATATATATTATATAGATATAAAGAATTTTACCTAATTATTTTCGTGCAATGAAATTATCTCATCATTTCGTCGTATGTCTGACTTAATCTACACTTAATTATATATATACACTATAGAGGATCCTGACGTCGATAGCTCTTTAATGTTTGTTTTTCTTTATTTATATTTTTTAAACAAATTTAGCAAAACTGTTTCTTTTAATTTGCAGGGGGGGGTTAACCTCTCCGCCCCCCCCCCCCCAGGATCCGCCAGTGGGTATATCTCATATACGTATAATCTTTTTTTTAAATGAAATAAATACGCAATTTATTCCTTATTTCTCTTTATGAAAATTATATTTATATAAATTTGCAATTAAAAGCACATACGTCTAATACATAAATCATTAAAATATATAATACGTTGTAATATATAGTGCGTTATATCAGTATAAATAATTCTTGGTGCTTCACAGAGAATAAAGTATATTTCGAAAGCCATATAAATTTAATTTTGAAACATAACTTGTAATCAAATATAAACTGATGCGATTCATCGATTTTAATAGGTTGAATGCCCCGACAGTCATTAATTATCATCCCGCTATATATAATCACAGATGTATCTTATTAACATAGAATATATATATATATATATATATATATATATATATATGTGTGTGATTATACACATACAAAATTATTGGTAACAATATATTTACTAATAAAAACTGAATAAATGGGATAAGAAAAAATATATGTATAATTTTTACATATTATTTTTTAAACTTACAAACAAATTAAAAATATTTTATATAAAAGCGAATGCAAAAGTTAATAATTTGTTACAAGACTAAAAATTTTGTAACATTTTACAAAATATTTAAAACGAAAATTATGATTAAAGAATTAATATATTTAAGAATTATAAATTATAAAAATTATAAAAATTTACAATTTTTGCATTTGCTTGAATTCTACAAAACTGAAACTGACTTTTCGATAACAATTAAATAAATTTAGAAGAACTATTCTAGTTGACTCTACCAAAACTTTTCGATAGCAATTAAATAATTTTAGAAAAGAACTATTTTAGTTTACTGTACCATTTATAAATAACGATTGAAATATTTTCAGTTAAACGTTAAATTGAGAAAAAATAATACTGAAAATATAGTCACAAAATTATACTCTAAATAATTTAACAATCCATGGATATTTTATTAGCTCTATATTTGTTAAAAAATTACATTCTACATTAATTAACATATAAAATGCAGGGAATTCAACCAACTTTAATATATATAGAAAACAATTATACGCATTTATATATCTGCCAGGACAATTATTCTTCTTTCCACGTAGAATCGCCATTTATGACGTGGCATAATTCTTTTCCAGGATTCGTAAAATCGTGCTTTGCGAAGCACAACGGACCTGTCACAACTCTGCCTTTTATTTTATTTTTTATTTTTTTTATTTTGCGAAATCCAATGCTACGCTCGAATGCATCGGGGAAACGTTATACGCGCGCTCAGCTTGCTCAGCGGGCGCAGTCACGATATTTCCCGCTGTCGCATAATTCGCGACTATTTATTTGCGCTGAATATCAAACTGTGATTTAATGTGCAATCACGCTATGCGCGAGTTACGTTAATGGTTATTTAATTGCGTGAGCGAGCAGCGCGATATAGGATTACAATCATATTCGTTTGTATGCAAAATGTAGCTGTCCGACTACGATAATCATCCATTGACATCTTCGGCGGCGATCGCATGATTCGCCACCAGCTGGCCCCTCGTCGGTGACAAACCCCTCGGGCTTACGAATGTAGGGGTGTCCAGAAGAGGATGCCATCTAGGAAAGCCGGACGATCGTTTCCCGATAGCGAAATGTGACTCCACAGGAGATCACGTATACCAGGAGAAAACTTAGCGATCGTGTGGGAGATCAGTTACAAGAGAGAACGATCTGCGACGAACGATCAAGGCGGTGGACGCGAAATGGAGAAAGAGACAGAGAGGGGGCGGCGCGCGCTGGTAAGACGAGAAGGATGGGAAAAGCATTCGGGATTTAAAAGATCTCTCAGCACTCAGTAACTCCTTTGTCAGATGCGATGCGAAAAGAATGACCGGACCGAGTCGACCCCTCTTCTCCCCACGTGAAGATGGAAGGGCAGAGGTGAACGAAAACGGGGTAGGGGGTTCCGAAGCGGTTCGGTTTGGTTCGGGACACCAAAGCCACCTGCTCCCGGAGTTTCCAACTATACGTTAAGGTCCGGGCGTCCGGGGTCAGGAAACCACTAGCCAATTTCTTTGAGTGCCCGGAGCCGGGTAGTCATCGTCCCCGATGTCCATTGTGCTCCTATTGTGATCGGATATCAGCGTTATTTTTGCCTGAATTGCAGAACGTTCCGGCATTCTCTTCTTCCAGCGGGTTACGTTCGCGTCGCTAAGCTCTGAAGATGCCATATCGGTAGTAAGACCACAAATTCGGCCGATCAAAGGATCAAAACATTAGCTTTTATGATGGTACTGCCGATATATCTAGACTTCAGTGTGTGTTCACATAAAAATATTGTCGATCATTTCCAATGGATTTTTCTAATTTAAAGTTTTTATTAAATACACGTAATCTGACATCAACTAAAATAATCTGTACAACAATCTGATATATATATTTACAGAATTTCTTACTTTTTATATATCGAATATTTATACAGTAAAAATCAATTTTTAATTAATTGTTAATCATAGATCTTATAAAATAACCTATATTTTTTTAATCAATGAAAAAATATACATATGTATATAAATTGCGTAATTGTTTAAAAGATAATTAGGAGCTCTTCTCTCTCTCAAGCTTCTGCGCTTTCTAGTGATACTGTATTCTTCTTTGAATTGCTTTTAAGCAAGTTAAAATGAGCGAGTATATAAATTATGAAATTCGCAGCGTTATTATTTTACTGCGATTCATTGTATGATGAAAAGAGACGCTTTTAAGATCCGAGAGTACCATTAGAAATATTTACGCTAGTCTCTTCAGAAATGATGTTAAGATTCTTAGGAATATAGTTCGCATTTTCATTATTTTTAGTGAAAATGTCATTTAGGTTTACGTAGTTATTTATCTTAGTGGTATTCGTCCAAATAAGAAAATTTAACAGAAATTTATTTTGCATTGCATTTACTCTTAAAAAGTTATGTACACTTGGAAGTACTGAAGTTTATTGTCGTCTCTTTTTCGTGATTAGTTATCTCGATATGCGCTATTTCATATATCAAAAAGGATCTGTCATTGAGCAAAGTTTATGTAATTTGACATCTCAGAGATTGAAGGAATTAATAATATATGAGTAATTTTACTCGTTTGATACTAATTTAATACTATTGCTTTTGTGTGAGAAACGGAGAAAATGAATGTAAAAAATATAATATAATAATTGCCAAATTAAAATTTAAAATATGTCTTTTAAGAAAATGGAAATGCATGTTGCTTTTAAACATATTACTTTTTAAATAAAAATACATACTATAACGACCTGTTAAATTTATAAATAAAACTAAAATTATTGCCTATACACATCAAACCAAAAATATGGTATATCTGAAAATGAGATTATGACAGTACAGGCAATGTCTAACTAGCGAGACGGTACAAGTTGCGGAGATGCACAAAAGACAAGGAAGACGTGCACCAAATTGGCTCAGGTAGAAAGTTTAAGAAGCACAAGAAAATTTTCTAAAGCGCTAAGAAGCTTGAGTGGTAATGGGAAGGGGATGGGCAAAGGCCCGGAGAGATGAGTTGGGAGATCCGAGATGAGAAATACAACTTATGTTAGATGCAGAAACAGAGAATACCACTAGAAATATTATTCACGAAGAAATATTATTCACGAAAGTTCGGTAATGCGAATAAATCAGATGTTGAGGATTGAGGTACATAAATAAGAAAAAGATAATTCGTTTGAGCAGATATATATCTCTCCAAAATTAACGAGAAAACTAAATACAATATTAATCTATTTGAGAATTAATATGTTGTGCACGATACAAGACATTAATGTTCTTTCTCGATAACTTGCATCTTAACGTGATTTTGTAGATATTACGATATGTCTTTCTCTCTCTCTCTCTCTCATATATGTACATTTTAAGAAATTTAATTTTAAATTTATATTCGAAAGATCAGATCGCAGTAAAGCAAAAATGTCTAAGTGTGAAAATATTTAAGTGCCAGTATTAGTCCAACTTTTAATGGTAAGCTGATATTCACACATATTTCTCGCTTAATATCATTCTCTCACCTCAGTAATGATAAATACAGAGAAAATTTATCTCTACACTTTCAATTCTTTTATTTTTTTTTTAATTTCACTCGTTTTTATTTCTCTCTCTCTCTCTCTCCACCTCTCTCTTTTTTTCTTTCTTTATCATCTTTTAACTCCCCGCGCTTTGCTACTCCAACCTCAACGTTCCTCACTCACTTTACCTTCTTCCCAATCTCATTATGTTCCTTAATTATTTCTTTTTCTTGAACTATGCTATTAGCAACTTTCCGCCTGACTTCGCTGTCGCACGATTCAAACTTTCATTTATTCCACCTTTAATTCTCTGCCTAGTAATAATTCAGCTTCGAATATAAGTATATCGATTGTATACCGTCCATTTAATCCTCGGCTAATTTTCACTTCCAAAAGATTTCAGATAATTAAAGATTTAACATTAAAAGAAGGCGGTCTGGAATGATTGATTTTCTTTCTCTGCCACGCTAGGTCGGTAAATTACGGCGCAAGCCACGCTGTTACAAATAGGTTTCTTTCACAAAAAATATTCCTCCCCTTGGAAATTAAACTGCTTGCATTTCATCATAGAAACAACTCGGTCAGATTCTAATTAACATGACGTTTTCGTACAATTTATTTAAAACATTGCACAGGTTTAATCATGCTTTACGTTTCAATAATTGTTGCCATCTTTTGTATTATATATATTCCTAATATGATTAAATTTATTTTATTAAATTCTTTAAACATAAAAAATTAATTTAATTATACATTTAATTATACATTTAATTATACATTATTTTATTCTTTATATATGATAAGTATTTTCGAACTTACAAAGTTTGTTTATATTTATTGAATAATAAATAAATCTGATTATATAACTAACGAGAAGAGAATTGCATCTATTTCATTTATTGAGAATTGAGAATTTGCATTTATTTTATTTATTTCTATAATTTATTATCGATTATTCATAATATGTTTACTATTTATTAAATTGTATTTTAATAGAAAAATATCTAATTGTCATAAAAGTATAATCTATTTCTTATCCATCCCAATTCATTATATTTTAATATATAATGTTATATATGTTTTCATATTTATTGTAATATAATATCTCATACACACGATATTATTATTCTTTATATACTGGGTGTAATTAAGCAAACATATACAGAGCACACCATCAAATTCTCTGGCCAATTTGAAGAAGATTTTTTTCTCAGCGAAAATGAAGGAGGTTTTTGCATGTTCCCACTTTTTATAATATTGTATCTTTGTAAATAAGCCTTAAATTAAAATTTTATTAAAGTAAATTTCACCTGAAATTAACTGAAGAATGTGGTTTTGTTAATATTTTATTTCCACAAGGCTTAGTTTGCGAAAAATCTTTTATTTTTAATCGCTTATAACTCGAAAATTAATGGCCTCGACATTTTCACTGAGGAAAAATTATCTCCAAATTGGCCAGAAAATTTGATGGTGTGCTCCATATATGTTTGTTTAGTTACACTTTGTATAAATTTCTAAGCATTTATACAAATAATAAGCAATTAGAAATAAAGAATACATTTTGATAGGTACAATTTTTTACATTACTTGGTACCAATCGAATGGAAACTATCAAAATAAAGCGACAGAGTAGCAATATCCGGTGGCAGGGGTAGTTCAATGCGGATTACCAATCGATCTACGCCGGTGAGGTCCTGTAGGTATAGATGCTTTCTCGGTGTAAAGGGGGACGGGGACAGAGGGGGGTCTTTCCTCCTTTTTCTTCTAGACGGGCGGTGGGTAGCATTAGCGTTAAGAGCAATAGAACAACGTGGCTACAGAGCGTGGCTTAAGGCGAGTCACCCCATACCACCCTCTGCCACGACGCTGGCAACGGTAGAAGCGACAAAAGCGGGGAGGGTTGATTAATGGAAGGAGTAAAGTCGTCACCGAACAACCCTGGCAGGCAGGCGATTCCTCTCTCTCTCTCTCTCTCTCTCTCTCTTCTCCCTATCTACCCCGTCCCACCTCCCTCGGTCCCTATTCCGTTACGTTTTTAGTCACTCCCATTGTTTCTCTTCTTTCTCTTCTGTATATTTTCCGACTCTCCTCGTCCTGCCCACGATCGACGTGGAATCACGGTGGTCTGACTTTTATTGTCAGCGATAATCTTCCAACGAAAAAAGCGAGCGGCACCCTTCGTGGAATACGCGACTGTCTCCCGCCTTAGTCAGTTTTTGGGCGGGTAGGGGGTTAGTCGAAGACGGTCACCCTTCGACGACGGTAAAAGCTCCCTCGCGTCGGGAAGAGAGAAAGAATCGGCGCGAACCAACGACACCGCGTAAAAGTTTGTTTCTTATCTGAGATGGGAAGAAAGAGATGGGAAGCGGAGGGATGGGCGCGAAGGGTTAGGTCTTGTTCCTTCTCGTCCTTCTTTCGAGAGGAACTTGCGTCGAGAACTTCCAGGTATCGAACACGTAAGCGTCGTTCTTCGTACATCGGCGTATTCTCTGGCGTATATACGCTGGATTTCGGAAAAAGTTTTCGATGCAATTTCGACGGCATTTCGTTTCACTTTTCGCCGAGAGCAACGACGAGTGGATGGCGAGAGCAACATGGAAGTCTATTGCGTGACCTAGGTATACCACCGTCACGGTCGTCGTAACCACTGCTTCTACTACTACTACCACTATCACCGATGCTGGCAAACCATCACAACCTTCGGCCATCTCATAGAGACCGACGAGCGCGGCCCAATCAATTCAACGTCAAACTTAGCTCCGCAGGAAACTGTTCGAAGCGCGTCCCACCTCCGACGAGTCACGCCATGACACGCCGATTTCCCGCTAAATTTATTTTCAATGCTCTATCGGATAAGCGTGGTGCGAAGGTTTTCTGAGAGGGTATCGGGCATAAACACCGGGAGAAAATGAAGGAAATAATATACCAGAGAGAGAGAAAGAGAGAGAGGGTCTATTTGCTCGAGAAAATACTTATCCAATGATGTCGTGCAAAATCTTTTTTGCAATTACATTTAATGCCGGCTAATGTTGACGGTATCTGCAAAAACATGATACACAATAAGGTCACTACATATGTAAACTTATATTGGTTAGATTTTATCTATATTTACCGCTTACCGCACATATTCAATATTTACTACATTTTATTCCGTAATAAATTATGCATAATCAAATTATGCACGCAACATTGTGAGGTAATACATTCTAATTATTCTATGTATGTTTTGCGTGCAGAGCGTTCAGTCTGTTTGCTCTGTGATTTGTTTGTTTCACTTCTTTATTTTCACGCGTTCGGATATTATTTTTTAACGATACTTCATTGATGAGAAATTCCTCGAGAAAGAATCATCTCATTAATTCAACACGTACTTACACTCGAGAAAGAGTGGAAACGTTGAAAACGAATGGGAATAAGGGGGTAGGGGGAGAAGAGTAAGTAATCGAATGGTTCGCTATGCTTTTAATGAGATCCTCGATGACGCGAAGACAAGTCGACCCCGACGATTTCGACGATATCGGCGGCGACGACGATAGCCATCGTGGAAACAGCTCGCTTTGACTTAAAAGTGCGACCGGGCATCGAACGGAAAAACCCTCGGGATAATACTTTCTTAGAAGTTCCTGCTTCCCTCCCCCCACCCTCCACCCCTCCTCTCGACTTCTCTTCCTCCTCCCCTTCCCGGCGCATTCTCTCTCTCGACGACCCTGGCTCTACAATTTTTCCGTCCGGTCATGAATAGCAACGAGTGGAAAAACAGGAAAGTTCCGGCCGCGGCGACCAAGTTTCTCACTCAAGTTTTTTCTCAGCAGTTGAAACTGCTTCTACGTACTGACTAGCGTTCTGCACCTAGTAAAACACAACGGCAAGAACTAACGTTTCATAATTAGTCGCATCATTAATGAGAAAGTATTGGCAAATATCTTGGATGGCAAAAAACAACGAAGATATTGATTCTCGAGCAAATATGTTACGCTATTGCAGCATTATTGGTTTTTTTTTTAAATATACTAGTTTTATATATAAGTTATATATAATCTTTTCTTTTAATATCTTTGAAATTTTGAATTTATAATATAACAAATTTTTACGCGCATTTTAAAACGTCATTTTAGATCCTGAAATGTATCTACAAATTAAAACTTTACTACTAGTTTTATACGTTTCCTAAATTAAATTTGCATTCTGATAAATGTGTTTTCTTTTTGTCTTATTTATTATATTTTATTTTCAAAGTACAATTTGATGTAATATGCAGTATACTATTTTGTAGAAAGATAATTGCGATATCACAACAAAGAATCTTAATCCTCAGTAGTATAGCACCGAAATTATCGCGACTAGAAAAGCTCGTTATAGAACTGGGACAATTGTCGATCTGTCAGAATCTGTGTACCTAGTGAAGTCTTAGTAAAGTGCTTTGCAAAGTTCATCGCCGTTTCAACAGTGATATATATACACGGATTTCTATTCTTGTGCGAAATCAACATCGTAGATTTATTCCAGGTACAAATTTCTTTGCAAATATTTTCCGGTAGATATCAACATTGTTAACGATTAATTGTTTGCGATTAATAATTAATAGATTAATAGATTTAGCCTAAGATTTAGGGTAAAATATAGCATATAGAATTTATAATTTTTTCAGTTTTTTTAATAATTTAGTTTTTCCCAGCAACAATTATGTATATATTGTTGTCTTCTAGTTTCTTTACCTAAGAATTGTAAGAATTGTAATAGTTAATGAGCCAATACTATATATAAAAATAAAGTTCATCTTACAAAAAATCTCTGCGAAGGAGCAAATCGCGGATCGAAGTGCGCTATTATTTAAAATTCGCAGATATAATATTATTCTTTTTTTGCGGATTAAAGGCTCTCAGAATCGTGCTTGCCGCGAGCAGGGGTTTTTATCCGTACGATATTTCCGGCGCACGGCACGAATAATCGGTTTTAGCGTGTCGTCGTGTATAATCGACGAGACGCGAAAACGTTTTTATCGCACGGTTTATCCCACAATACGACGAATAATCGCTTCTATCGTGTCGCCGTTTTAAAAACACGGCGCATCCGGGGGGGCGGAAGGGGGAGCGACGCTCTCGGTTTTGTTGTGGTAAACTCGGTTGGCGCTTTTGGCGTCGGTGCTCGACAAAACTGCCCCCGTCGCGACAGGTACGAGCCCGTCCTTGTCCCGATGGCGTGTACAGCCAGGAGAGGTTGACTTTTTAAAAAGCCGCGCGCGCGGAGGAAATTCCCTGCAGTTTAAATAGCTGCCGGCTATACCGTGGTGCGGGACCACCACACATCACCACCACCATCACCACTATTCCATCAGACTTGTACACACATGAAAAAGAGAGAGAGAGAGAGGGTAAAAGAGAGAGGTGGCACGCGGAAACGCGCTCGTTCGATTCGGATTCAGCGATTTAAATCAAGTTGATTTAAGCTTTCCCCGACCAGTCGAATGGGAGGTTGAAGGGGGATGGGGTAGGGTGAATCCGCTTGACCGTGTTCCCACTTTCGCGCGCCCTGCGTCCGTTTTCCCTCCTCCCCTTCCTTCCCCTCTTTCTCTTTCACGCGTGTTCCCTGTGTCCTATATCTAATTCTATCTCTCGGCTCTCTTTCACCCTCCTTCGCGCTGTCCCGTCGAGCGACCCCTCGCTGCGACGGGACGCTCTTCGCGTGGCACTACCCTTTTTCGATGCTGTCGTTTCCATTTGTACCAGTCCGCAGACCGTGGTATACCGGGCGACCTCGATTCGGTTCGGCGCGATCGACACCGATCGCGCGAGCGACGAAATCGATCTACGAAATGCAGTTACCGTGACCTGGCGTGCATTGTATGTACGTATGTACGCGGAGGAGAGGGAGAGAGAGGCGCAAGGGACTGATTTTGCTCGCTTGTATTCCGCAAGCGAGAGAAGCGCGAGATCGATTCAATCCGATCCTGCTGACCGTTTGTTTTCTTAAATTTGGATCCGACAAGTTACGCAGATTTCTGTCTGCGTGTCTTGCATTTTTTTTTAAAGTCGTATTATTGTTTGTTTGTTTGTTTTGCGTACAGATGCATTTCAATAGATTTTTATATAAATAAATAGAGAGCTTTATGTGCGAATGTATATTAAAATTGAAAAATAAATCTCTAAAAATGATATTTTTTTAAAAAAGGAAAAAAGAAAACAATTTGACCTACTTGAGATTTTAAGTAGTATAGCTTTTAATTTAATCCGACATTTCGCGATATAAACTCTAATTTGAAATATCATGCGATATTCACCCCCTTCGGAGAGCAATCATTATTGACGCGAAGGCTCATCATTTAATTGCGATCAATTCTCAGGAACATGTTGGTATATCAATACGCGATTTCGTACATATAGCGATTCTATGTGTGCGGAATACATCTAATTTTCGGACACCGCAGGTACCGTGTGTGCCTGCCGGGACGTTGCGTGCCAACTAATTGATGCCGGTTTATTAGCTGCCTCTTTCGACCTCGCGGAGGCGTGAACTACCGGGGTATTATTCGACGTCTGCCTACGCGCCTAGGCCAGGCCGATGCATAATTAATTTGAAATTGCATTACGTGAGGGAGTGAGAGAACTCGTGTGCAGCCTCGGAGAGGCCACGAGGAAAACTGGTGTGTACCGCATACACGTAGATATAGTATATATGTATATATACGGAAGAGATAGTAACGTGCGGCTATACGCGGGGAAAACACCCAGGCCGTTTCCGTGCGTTTCCGCGACTTGACGTGCACCATTGTTTCGCGAGCGATTTTAAGGCTGCCGCCAAGTCTTCCCTCGTGCTGTCGCATCGCGTCGCTTATACCAGCTCCAGGACTCCTTTGACTGATGCATTTCGCCCGCGACCCCATTTGTATGCATCGCGCACGTAAGTCAGGTACAAAGTTAAATTGCCGCTACATTGTGCCTCAAGAACGCACGAGCCAGGTGATACCAACAAGTCGCCAGCCAGCCAGCGTCGTGGAAAGTCTCGCAGACGGCGCACGTTCGCCGGCAGGTTAAACAGTCTGCGTGTCTCGAATCGGCGGGTGTCCTTTCTCTCTTCTCTTTATCCTCACGCGCGCTCTATCTGGTGCCATCCGTCAGACTTTTCCCCAGTTCGGATTCGTGGTTCAGAGTTGAACGACTCAACTCGAGCATGCGATTCTACATGTAACTCTCTTTTTTTTCCTTCGCGTCTGAAATCGCGAAAAAATTGATTTTTCCACATTGTAGCTGGTGTAATGAAAGATGCACATCCTGTACAGCTGAAATAAATATTTGAAAAATATTTAAAAAAAAAACACTTTTGCGAAGATAACCACAATGGTATTCTTTTTCTAGTCGATGATTGTTTTGTTAATCGGAATGAACTATTTTTTGCACATACGAGAGATATTAACTTATAAAAACTATACGGGGCGTTAAATAAAATATTTGTTGAAATATCGAAACATAGATTAAACTTCTGCGATTGTGTGTAGCGAAAATGTAATTCAGTTTTCGGCTTTTAAGCAGAAACCAACAAAATTTACGATCCAATCCGGTATTGAAATGGATATGTATAATCTGTACAAAGATGGTAATCATTTTTAAGCAGATTACGTTGATGAAAATATGATGCATCCAACTTTTCAAGCAAAGTGACTGAAATTACAATATATTGCAAAAGCAGCGGAAATCACAATAAATGGTATCAGAGCACAAACTCGCCACACATGAGAGAGAGAAAGATACTATCGATAATATACGATAAAAATATTATAATTTATTATTCTTTGACATAATACGTGCACATTATTTCAATATTGAAAGTTATTTATGAATATGTCCAATGCTATATTTATCGATTACTTAAATGACCGATGCTATATATTTAACATGTCCATTAATATATGTATGTGCTAAATATAACTAACTATATTGACAAATTATACTGTCAGAATAAAAATTGTTAGATAAAATAACAATTATATATTTTCATACATTTATTTCTACCATAATATTAAATGTCCAATCTTTAATGAGATCATTTTGAAGCTAACTGTCAATATTAAATGTGTTAAGAGTATAAATAATGTAGGAGATATTCCAAATTTTACTCGGTACGAATTTGGAAGCAAAGATTATTTGCAAGTAATTATTAAATATTTTAATTAATGCATAATAAGTTATAACTGCTGCTGCAAAGTGTTATATATATATATATATATATATATATATATATATATATTAGGATCAAATATATTTTCTGGGTAATAAGTTAACACGTGTGTTAGAAATTTTGACAGCTGATAGTAACGCCAGCACGTGTTTCAAGAAAAGACAGGAGTACATTCTGGTGAGAAACGCCGTAACTAATGGGGAACGCTTCGCACGTGCTGTGACGTCTACAATTTATCAAAACTTGTTCAGAGTTATTTTACGAGTTAGGTGGCACGATACGCTTCATACGTGGCTGTACGAAGGCCAAAACGACCGCACGTGCATTTGGATCAAGATAACCAATGATTTTGACGAATTATGGGACTGCACGTTGCGATTTCGCATCGCGAAACAAATGGTTTACAAATTATATTAATCGAGATAAATTTACAACCACTATTATAAGTTAAACTATATATTTCGATAATTTTATTGCGCAATATATAAGCAACTATCATCGTTAAATGTCAAAAAGGACACATTTAAATAGTGATAATTATTATATTTATATTTACATCATTCATTTTCATTAAGTAAGAACTGAAAAGTCTAATAAGAAAGGAAAGAGCTTTTACTATAAACATGTAATATAGTATTTTGTATTACACACAGAATTTTATCTCTTTGATCCAGATTTCTATAGATTCCAGATTTATAAAAATTCTTCATGAAAATGAAAAATGTTAACTTATTTTTTAAACATTAGTTGTCATGTATATTATATTGTTTCTACATTACTACCAGAGCAAGATTTATATGAAAAATAATATATATAAGAATGTATGAAAAAAACATATACAAGCGTGTGCATATCATGTGCATTTTTTCTACAGATAGCTTCCAGTTTCCTTTGTTGTACTCTTATTCATGTTCTCCGTTTCGTTTTATCCTTCCCACGTTTCCAGCTGGTATCTGGATTTTCATTACCTCTGGAGGGCGGGTCCAGGATGAAATATATGACGTACTTCTCGCTAATCCTTCACGCGAAGTAGCGTGGAGAAGCATCGTTTATCTACGAATGCATACCTGTTCTATTGGCCGACAAAACAAAAATAAAATATATTACGCAAAGGCGTGATGAATTTAGGGGAACTCGTTTACTTCATTATATCGTAACGATTGAAATTCGCGTGTCCACATATATTTACATAATGTTATTTTATTCTTCATATTTTCTCAAATACTCAAATTATTTGGCAATAGAATTATCTAAGCCTAGAATCATCTAAGATAAAAATAAGAAAAAGAAACATTATTTATATTATCTAGAAAATTCGTTCACATCACAACTTTCAATATTTGTTAAAGAAGTTACGTTGTTCGAATAGAAAAGAATCTCATAAAATATGAATGATTACATCAACACATTTTTGATGGCATAGAAAATTATATTACATATTATTTCTCTTGTTTGTATTGCAAGAGTAACTTCTCGACAAATTAAAAAAAATTTATATATTGCACATATACAATAAACCACTTCTAATGCATTACTGATAGAGTAATTTAATTCATTAACAAAAGATTTTGTTCAATTTATGCTATTAAAATATTTTAGCGATTTACTTGTTTTATAACAAGTATTCGCAAAGCATGCTCCATTTCGAATTCAAACGCATAAGTTGTGCGTATGTCTTTGACAAGATACGTGAAAATGGAGTATGAAATATGAAAATTAGTTTCGTTATTAGATTGGTTCACCGTTTCTCAAGGTGTTCTCTTGCGTCAAAGCAATAGAGTTGGAGAGATATACATTTCGGTGAGAGAGTACTGTGTGCGATTTACTGCATGATTAGATTTGCGCAATAGAACTTTATTCATTCAGATTTCTCTTGGCGCAAAATGAATATCTGTACAAATATTTCATTAAAACGATTTAGTAGCGAAACAATTACTCGAAATTTTAAAAGGATAGAGGAAGATATTTTAGATTTTTATTCGAGCTTCTGTTTTTAAAATTGCACCTTTTTCAAATAACTAGAACAACACAAACGCGCGCTACGCGCGCACCATTCTTCGGTTTTATATTAAAAAAATGATATTTTTAAAAAAATAATATAAATTGTTTAAACTCGATTAATTTATTTCACAGAAATTAGCTGATTAGAGCGTTAATTTGCTAATTAAATTTTAAAATAATAATATGTTGTAAATAATATGTTATAATACTTAAATAATAATATGTTATAATACTTAAATAATAATATGGTAAAAAATTAAAATGGTTATATGTTGTATAAATATGTTATAATATTCTCAATTAATATTTTTTTACAGAAATCAGCTAATAAAAATATTAATAGTGTTTAAAAAGTATTATAACATATTATTTAAAACATTATTTTAATTTTTATAACATATTATTATTTTAAAAATTAATTAACAAATTAATGCTTTAATCAGCTGATTTCTATCGAAACATATTAATAAAGAGAAAATTTGCCAATTAAATATTTTAGCTTACATATTTATATTTATATTGTGTATGTTTATAATTTGCTAATTAAATTTTAAAATAATAATATGGTAAAAGTTATAAAATAGTAATATGTTGTAAATAATATGTTATAATACCTTATTCTCGATTAATATTTTTTCTTTCTAAAGCTATATCTTTTCGAACGAATCTCCTTCGAATTTTAATTAATTATTAATATTAAATCATGTATATAGTATCGCGCGCGCGCTAATAGCATGAAGTTGCCGATGTTTGTAGCTTCGGCCATTACCGAAACGCCGCGAGTATCAGGCGGTTCGAGCTGCGTCCCGCTGTGATTAATTAGTAAGCATAATCGTTAGAAACGATTTCTAACCTTTGTATTGTAATATTTATCTATCGCATATCATAATTTCAATGTTAACATGTAGGCGTAATTGTTCGAAACGCATATTTCGCGAAAAATTCGATGCAAAATCTCTTTTGGCAACATAACCCAACTTAATGTTGTGTTGCGATCCGTGGATATATTTATCGTTAATTCTGGTTTACATATTTATATTGTGTATGTTATAATGCGAAATAATAAGATTATTCTAATATGTATGTATTTTCTTTGTTACAGGTAGCATTGCGATACACAGTGCGGTTCACGCGTTGTGTCGGGAGTGCCGTGTAAAGTTTCGCGCGTCGGGAGTGTCGTGTAAAGTGTCGGGCGATCGTAATTATTCGTGTTTTCGCGAATGTCGTGAGTGCTACCATGGACCAAGAGAGGAGGAGGAGGCCCAGGGAGGCATCGGGCGACATCGGGACAACTGTGAGGTATGCAAAACAAACCATTTTTTCTAAACTGCATTGTTTATGAGATATTCAACACACATAAATGTATATATATATAATTTTAATATTTTGTTTTCAGATCAATGTGCTGTGTACTACAACTCCACTATTGCACGTATCGGTGAGTGAGAAATTGTTAATTTTATAATATTTCTATAGCAGTAATGGGGGTATATATATAATATGTTGAAAATATTAAAATAGTAACATAAGTTTTAAATAATATGTTATAATATCTTATCTGCGATTAATATTTTTTGATAAAAATCAGCTCTGATAATTGTCAAAAATATTAATCGAATTTAAAATATTATAACATCCTTTTCTAGAAAAGGTACGTTAAGTCGATTCTTGCAAGTATTGTTGCATCTTTCCCGATGCTGATTAACTGTTTCGATTCGCATTGTGCGTTATATTTGTAGCATCGAGTGGCTGTCATCGCGAGGGTTAGTAGTTTAACAGTTTGTTCAAAATAAAATAAAATAAAATAATATGTTTTAAATAATATGTTATAATATACTTTCCGCGATTAATATTTTTTGACAGAAATCAGCTGATAACTGTCAAAAATATTAATCGAGTTTAAAGTATTATAACATATTATTTAAAATTTGAAATATTATTATTTTATTTAATTTTATTTTGAACAAACTCAAACTGCTAACCCTCGCGATGACAGCCTCTCGATGCTACGAATATAACGCAAAACGCGAATCAAAGCAGCCAATCAGCATCGCGGAGAAGAGGCAACAATACTTGTGAGAATTGACTTAATATACTTTTTTTAGAAAGGAATACGTTGTGTATTCTGTTTTTGTGTTTTTTGTTACAAACTTTTGGCGCATAATTTTATCGCATAATTTATGCTCACGAATGAAATATGTTTTTCGTCGTACATGGGTATGACACGATAAAAAGAAGGTTGGCTAGTCACAGGATTAAAGCTCAGTGTAAATGAACGGGTGTAAATTAGCAAGCATTTTTCACACTCATGAATAGAAAATAAAGTTTTGCAAACTCCATGCCGGTAGTATGTAAGCAGCACGTAAAATTTATCATTTAACTTTTATTAGTGATTTATAACTTGTATGTTTTAAATTTCTTTAGATATATGTACGTTTTAATTAGTTCAAAACTATAGAAATACACTTTATAATTTATGATATACAAACTTTTAACTTAATAGCAATTTTATGGTACAATTAAATCGCTAAATTTCTTTCCATATTACAGATATGCGTGCTATTCAATCGTTTGCATTTTATACATACATACAGACGAAATACAACAAAATATTAAATATTTAAAATTACAGTCTGTAAACTCTAATGTCACTTATGAAAAAAAATATAAAAGTCATTGCAATTTATTAAACGAAAATAAACGTATCTAATGTTCTCATGCATATGAAATTGAGATGAAAGAACATCTTTAGCATTTATAGGACATGCTTATATAATATGTCGAGAAACATTGTATAATTCTCACACTCATCGTATCACAGTGCCTCATAAAATTGCTATAAAATTCGAAAAATTATTTCTCTCGCATCATCGACCGAAACAGATAGCAGGATGACAAGTTCTTGCGATTCTTGCAATTTTTTAATCGCTCAATATTGATCGTGAAACAATTGTCATTTGATATATTAGAAATTTGCTTCGTAATTCCCTGACAATTCCGAAAAAAATTCTTTATTAGAGGAGAGCGAAGAGTGGTCGTAAAACATTGCGCTATCCGTACTTAGCTGATAAACGTCAACCTGAAGCTTGGCAAATAAGCGTAAAGTATCCACTTTTGCGTTGGCAGATCAACGTGGACGTGTTCCCGGTTTATGCACCTATAAAGCCTCGCTCGCCCTCATTGCCACGTCCGCGTCGTTGACGCGGTGCGGACTGCGGTGAAGGGTGACGATCACGGTGGGGGCGATGTATCATTAGCATGCGTTGTATCGTGAGACCTCCGTAAGCGCGGAGAGGATTAATTGTGTGGTACGAGGTGGTACAGGCGGAAAGGAGTTAGGAAGGGTTGCATGAGCGGGCAGCGATCGCACGATAGAGCGATGGGGACACAACCGGTTTGATGAAATTGCTATCGCTACGGCCGCGTGGAAAATGAAAGATATTCCATCCCCTATTTAGGGTGATAAACTAGACAGAGAAGGGTGCAGAGAGTAAGACAAAACGAAATAAATCAGCAAAAGTAGGCGTATATACAGGGAAAATGCAATTGTAGCGAAGAATTGAGCTACGTGGGACAAGAATGCTGTTGTTCTCTCCTGTCCATACTCGCGCACCAAAACTCCAGCCATTATAGACTCCGCGTTAGATCCTCTGTGTTCTCTCCCTTTCTCGCTCAAACAATTTCTCTTTGCCGCACTTTCCTTCCTCTCTCTCATTCTCACCCTCTGTCTCTCTTTCTCTCTCTCTCTCTCTCTCTCCTTCGTTCATTCCGATTCCACTTTCCTCTGACACTGGTCCATACTCTGTTTCCGTCTCTTTCTTCCCCGTTACCCTAGCCTCCGCTCTTGGTTCTCTTGCTCTGATACGGGGTCGTTCACTAGAGCACTTCAATTTGCATTACGCTCGACCGCGCATAGCCGAAGGATCAATTAAATTTCTATTAAGCGAAGCAGCCTTTTCCGTCTACCGTCCCAACCAGGCTTAGTGCGCCACAGGCGCACGCGCCATTTAGAGAAGATTATTTGCGTTGTCTCGTGTCGGATTTGGAAAATTATTTATTATTCGATACTATTTCATACCGATGTCTCTATCTGCTTATCAGAGGAATACGATAAATATGATAATTTAAATAAATATAGAAAAATAAAGGAAATGTAGGTAATTAGAAAAATGTAATTTTTATTATATATAAAGAGAGAGAGAGAAAATACAATTTATTGATATAAATAATTAATGGATAATATTTAAAAAATTATATCAAAAATGTTTTGAAATATTTCTTTGTTCTTTAATATCAAGACTTCTCAGTTTCCTAACATTGCAAAGTGATGTCGTCATAATTTATTATTTTATAAGCATAAAATCGACTTAATTAATTGTTTTTATAACAAAAATGATGGCAAAAATCGAATTTTTTAACGAAATTGAATTTCATCATCAAGCGAAAGAGCGATTTGGATTACATGGTTCTTTTCTATAGAATTGATTTAATCGGCGACGCTGCTAATTTCGCTACGGAAGACGCTTTTTCTCGACCGTTCTCGAAATCGCTTTTTCCACTCTTTGCTCGGCTTACTGCGGAATCCTTACTCGCGGATGGCGTCGGCGGTATATCGGTTTTTATCACCAACGCCATAACGGTCGCAGTACTCTCTTTTTCCTCTCGCCACGATCGGCGACTGAGACAGGCAAGCTTGGCCACCAAAGGGGATCGCAAAAAGATTATTTGCTGGCCTGATCCGTCATAAGGTTGGATGGGTGACGGGGGTTTTTACGTTTTCCGTGTCTATGGGACGAGGATATGCTCGACCTTTCTGCCGCTTGCGAGGTAATCCCTGATTATCGTGATCGAATTGCCGTCGTACTGGTAAAGGTACGCGCGTTGTAGATATGTACAGTTAAAGTAGCCAATCGGTCCATCTCTTTGGTGATAAACACCAAAGCCGTGAGATATACTTTAACTTCTTTTTATAATATTCTCTAGAAACGCTAAAGAAAAGTAAGAAGACGAGTGAAACATCTCTCTCCGGGAATTCTCGGATTATTTATGATTTTGATCTCGCGCTTAATGTGATTTCTTGATAAAAAATGAGATGCCAATTAACTTTTTAATACATATACTTTGGATCTTGTGCAAAACTAAGAAACAATATAATTTTTTCTTTCTCACTATTTTTCTAATTCTTTGCGCATATCATTTTTGTTAACAAAACTTTTCTATCGCATAATTTTGATATCATGATAATATTATAAGAAATACTTATAATTATAAGAAATGCTAATTATTAACAAATACTTTATTGAGCTATATCAGAAAATTAAAATAATATTTCCAATATTATAAGTAATCTTATATTATATATATAAGTACACAAGATAAAAAGAGAAAATATAATCAATATAAAATAAGAACACACTATTACAGCATTTTTGTACATGTTACAAAGTCATACATTTGATTTATCAAGGTCACATTTCTGTGACATTTGCGCGCTAGAGTAGACTAATCAGTTCAATTCAATGAATCGTTACGTACATCGAAACCTAATTGACCCTGATCCTGCCAAACAAGCGTACGCCGTGTTGCTTCGTACGCAGCGATTACTGGCGCGTATCCCGCTTCAATAGCGTCATTCAACGAAATCTGGTAAGCCATAGTTGCAGATGTTGCAGGAAGTGTTTCGTATGTAATGCGGTTATTTAGTAACACACTACACCAGCAAACAACATAATTTATTTCCTGCAAATTTACACGGTTTAAGTAATTTTTATCGATGTCCTTTATTCACTACTACATATTGTAGTGTAAAATATAAGCCTTGCATATATTTAAACGCCGCAGTTACTGTTCGGTAGATGGTGAACACACACACATGCCGCGTAATAAAGTCATATGATAAATGGAACTGGGGAGGGCATTAGATTTTTATAACAAACGTAGGAAGGAAAACGTACCATATATCCCGAGCTGAGTTAAAAATGCACGACGTCAGTGCTCCCTCAATCACATAACTTCGTTGGTAATCGATCTTTGATTCAAAATCTTTCCTCGCTGCGAAACGTGCACCGTCATACGGACAAATTCTTCCGTTCTCCATCCTCCGTTCGATTCCTTCCGCACCCGTTTCCTCTCCATTCATCTCTCTCTCTTCTCTCTTTCTTTCTCGCGCTTATTCTTTCTCTCTTTCTCTTTTTCTCCATCCCTTTCCTTCCTTCCCAGCGTCCCAACCATCCGACAGATAAAACTTCATCCTCCACTACGTTTCTCACACCGTCACCCATACCATGCCATTTATATACGATTTTTCTCGTAATCGCGAACATCCATTTACGACGGGCTCCTTCAATTTCTCGTTACCCCAACCTGCGCGGGCCCACCGGCACCCAACACCCCCGTCGTGCCAGCATCGTGCTCCCTTCTTCGGGAGTTTGCACCCCCCTCCACCGAAGCCAGACGTCCTTTGCTATTGATTTACGACGGCTATTTGCAAGATCACGCCAGGCGCGTTAAAACTTTCTACAACTGCGCCACGCCTTGTGTCGTATTACTTCTCTCTAGGCGATTACGCCGAGTCATTCAGAAATGTTTCTAAAAGTTCCGCCGAGAATCGGACGCGCTGACCAGCCTCGGGCAAGGAAGCCCCACCGCAAATCGCCTGAGGCTGTTGCTGAAACGTGCCCTGCCGTAATAACTCGTTCCGCTTTCACGGCTATACCTTCCTATTATACGTACCACGACGATAAATGCGCGCGAATCTGTACGTATTGTGCTTGAAAACATTATTACTTTTATGAAATCTTCTTTCGAATACGATGCGCAATAAAAGCGCTATCTCTTTATTCTGCATAATATTTTCATACGCGTATTGCAATAAAGGCATTATTTCAAAAAGTATTGTTATGTGTTTTTTAATTTATTATTAATGATAAATAATATAGAAATAGTAATTAAAAATTAAAATATTTATCAATACTTAGACATAAAAGACAGGAATAATTAGATATAAGAGTAAAACATCTCCAACAAAACTATTCCATATAAAAATATATATTTAAAAATTGTTTTTATACTTCTAATATTTTTGTGCAAAAATGCAAAAGCAGTTTTTATACTTCTAATATTTTTGTGCAAAAATGCAAAAGCAGTTTTTATACTTCTAATATTTTTGTGCAAAAATGCAAAAGCATATATGTGTGTAGATATATCTGTGTGTAGATATATTTGTCTTCTATATCTATCTAACAGCCAATCGGTCAAAACAATCTCTACATCTGGTATCAGATCGAGTTGCGTTGCCAACAATTGGAGATGGTTATCATTTTCGTTTTCAAATTGAAGTCGTGTCAAATCTTACAAAATTCACAAACAACAAAAATCGATTCAACAATAGTTCAAATTTGAAAAGTTAAAATAATTAAAAAAACAATTTTTTTTGTATTACTGTCAACTTTATTAATTAAATGTACGATAATAATCATCTCTGTAAATTTCTTCAAATTTATTCTTTTAAAAAAGACATGTAAAGTCGATTACGGGAAAAATATCAAAATTTATGTATCTTTCTTCCGTAATGATTGATTATCTCAATACGTACTATGTATTTCGAGTTTGCAATAATTATTTATTAAATTGTTAAGATCGCAGAAATTGCATATTTTGACAGCATTGATATTTTTAAAGTAGCGACAGTCAAGTAAATCCGCTTACAGTATAATTCTTATAATTCTTACAGCGAGTGTGCAGCAACCAAAATTGATTCGCGGTTTATTATTTTTGCTATTGACAAAATATTAAATATAAAGATTACTTAAGTAAAAGTATTAGAAATAGCATTTTTAAATAATTAAAATGCTATTTGGATATATTAAATGAGTGACAATAAACGTTCAAAAATAAAATTTTTTAGAGACATTGTAGACAAAAAATTGAGTAAAGATTGAAGAAATATAAGAAATATTAAAAATCTGAAAAATAATCTTATAGAAGCTTTTTGTATATTTAATTTGGTATATTCAATTAAATAAAGATTAAGAAATATTACTTATAAAACTTATTATAATAAGTTCTTTATATACATATATAAATAATAAATTTTTAAATAATAACTAAAATAATAACTAAAATATAAATATTATAAATAACGCTCGCGTAGTGAGTGTATAATATGTATGCTAGTTTTATAATTACTAGATTATTACAAAGCGTACGTTACACGCGCGTCATTAATTTTTTTTTACACTATATATTACTTAATAGACTACGATTAAAAAACCTCAAATTCATAAAAGAATGTCGTGTAAATTCGGGAGTGCCGTTTAAAATGTCGCGCTTAAACGCGGGAGAGTGGTATAAAGTGTCGCACGTAATAAATTGTATGAACTTTTTTGCGAGTAAATTGTACAAACTGTAAAAACTTTTCACGAGTACAACGTGTGAATCAACCCTGACAAACCTGAGAGGACAAAGAGGCTTAGGATTAAAATATTAAAAATCGATACTTTGTTACCGCGGACCCTATATACTGCGCATACATAAATTATGTGTATTAAATAAAAGAATTTGTACGCTGGTGTCGGTTTGGTACCAAAATATTCTGCAAAAAATGTACTATCGAAATATATAAACAATGAATTTTTGGCTCGTCTTAAAATATTAAAAATCGACACTATGTCGCCGCGAACCCTATGCGGCGCATTCTTTTATTATGTATATTAAATAAAAGAATTTGTACGCTGGTGTCTGCTTAATACCAAAATATTCTGCAAACAATGTACTACCGAAATATACAAGAGATGAATTTTTGGCTCGTCTTAAAATATTAAAAATCGAAGCTATGTCCCCGCGGACCTTATAAGGCGCATTTTTATATTACGTATATTACTATATTTAGGGAAGCCAAAAATTCATTGTTTGTATATTTCGATAGTATATTGTATAAAGATTATTTTTATGCCATACAGATACAAGCCTACAAATTCTTTTATTTAATATACATAATTTATGTATGCGCAGTATAGGGTCCGCGGCAATAAAGTATCGATTTTTAATATTTTAAGGCGAGCCAAAAATTCATCGCTTATATATTTCGATAGTACATTGTTTGCAGAATTATTTGGTACCAAGCAGACACCAGCGTACAAACATTTTCATTTGATATACATAAAATAAGGATGCGTCGCATAGGATCCGTGTCAAAAAAGTATAGATTTCTAATATTTTAAGACCAGCCAAAAATCCATCGAAATATACGAGCGATGAATTTTTGGCTAGCCTTTAAATATTAAATATCGACACTGAGTCGCCGCAGACACAATGCGGCGCATTCTTATATTATGTATATTAAATAAAAAAATTTGTACGCTGGTATCTGCTTGGTACCAAAATATTTTGCAAACAATGTACTATCGAAATATACAAGAGATTAATTTTTAGCTTGCCTTAAAATATTAAATGTCGACACTATGGCAATTAATTTAACTGTTTATTTGAATGATTGAAGCAAGAGGAAGAAATACTTTCATATTAATTCTGTTTATACTAAAAAAAATTTTATACTTAAAAAATTGGGCTTTTCAGAATTTATAAAATTATTTTATTATATATAACATTTATTTATTATTATAAAATTATATTATTATTATATATTATATTTACTTATTATGTTGTATAGGTATATTAAATAGAAAATATAGAGTGTACAATAATAATACAATAATAATAATAATACAATAATAATTTTTTAAAATATTAATTATTTTGGACGCTGCTACAATTTGGACTCTATATTTATGTCACAGATCGACATAGTTTCAACTTGGTTGCTGCGCATTGGTCAATGAATGATAAACATTAATTTTATTTTGAGGTAATGGATTTGTAGAAATTGTAAATAGAGATTGTAGATTATATATTATAGATAGATTCGTTGCCTTAAATGAATGAGCTACGAATAAATTAATAGATGGAATTACTTTTAATAGATTAGATCGATTTAACAGATTAAATTGAATATAACTTTTAACAGATTTTTTCAATATACATATACTATTGTAAGAGTTTATTAGAGCATTTTAAAAAGGTAGAAAGCATTTTTTTAATTAAGAAATTTTATCTAATTTATTTAATAAAAAAACATGATAATAAATTTATTGATTGTTCTTAATAACTTATTCGTATAACGCGCGTTGATTCTGTCTTAATTTTTTATAATTAATCGGTTACATTATAGAATCAGAAAATCTTATTAGAGAACCTTTAATTGATGTAAAGCCAAGTTATTAACTAATTGAATTACATGTATTGCGAAAATTAATCACATAAATATTTATTTTATTATTAATATATATTATTAGTATAAAATTATTTTCTTAATTTATATTATTACTAAAAATCAATATATAAATTAATTTTATTTTATTATAAATTACATTTTACTATAAATTATATATTACTATAAAAATTTTAATCAATTTTGATTAAAATTTTGATTAAAATTTTGATTAAAATTTATATCAGGTAAAATAAAGTAATATTAAAATATTTATGGAACGATCTCTAAGATATCCATAAGCATATCGAAGTGGCGGATATTTAGCAAAGTAAATTTTCATTTTTCGAGAAAAATAAAATTGTATTATGATAGTTGTTCACAGCAAAATCACAAAAAATATAGCAAAAATATAGAATATGTAATATGTAGCATTTAATAGCATATATAACACATAATATAGAACACTAGCGGATCCTGACCTCGATAATGGGGGGGGGAGGGGGTTTGTAAAATTATTTTATTTAATATTTTTAGTTTCATGATTAGCTTTTATTCCAGGATCAACGACGTCGATAGCTCTTTAATGTTTGTTTTTCTTTATTTATATTATTTAAACAAATTCAGCAAAACTGTTTCTTTTAATTTGCAAGGAGGGGTTTAACCCCCCCCCCCCCCCCCCAGGATCCGCCAGTGTATATATATATATATATATATATATAAAAGTATAAGATACACTGTAAATTATACTCATTACGCATTCAAGGAGTTAAGTGTAGATTAAGTCAGACATAGAACGAAATGATGAGATAATTTTGTTGCACGACAATAATTAGGCGAAATTCTTTATATCTATATAATATATACAATATGGTGTATGTATAAGATACACTGTATATATATATATATATGTATATATATATATAAAAGTGTAAGATACACTGTAAATTATACTCATTACGCATTCAAGGAGTTAGGTATAGATTATAAGTCAGACATAGTACGAAATGATGAGATAATTTCATTGCACGAAAATAATTAGGCGAAATTCTTTATATCTGTAAAATATATATAATATGTATGTATAAGATATACTGTAAATTATACTCATTACGCATTCAAGGAGTTAAGTTTAGATTAAGTCAGACATAGGACGAAATGATGAGATAATTTCGTTGCACGAAAATAATTAGGCGAAATTCTTTATATCTATATAATATACATATACAATATGTATATATAAGATACATTGTAAATTATACTCATTACGCATTCAAGGAGTTAAGTGTAGATTAAGTCAGACATAGGACGAAATGATGAGATAATTTCGTTGCACGAAAATAATTAGGCAAAATTCTTTATATTTATATAATATATACAATATGTATGTATAGATATAATATATATTATATAGATATAAAGAATTTCACCTAATTATTTTCGTGCAATGAAATTATCTAATCATTTCGTCCTATGTCTGACTTAATCTATACTTAACTCCTTGAATGCGTAATGAGTATAATTTACAGTGTATCTTATACTTATATATATACATTATAGCGGATCCTGACGTCGATAGCTCTTTAATGTTTGTTTTTCTTTATTTATATTTTTTAAACAAATTTAGCAAAACTGTTTCTTTTAATTTGCAAGGGGGGAGGGGGGTTTAACTCCCGGATTCGCCAGTGATATAGAATATGTTAATCAAAATTTAAGACATGAACTTAAAATTCTTCAGCAATAGTACATATGAAAAATAGTTACACATACAAGAAAAAAATGTAACAAAACGTTTCACTGTGTTACTAATTAATATATTAACGTTACTAATTAATTATATTATCAAATAATTTATAATTTGCGTGTTGTAGTTACGTGTAGATAGTTAAATTTTGCTTTATGAACATTTTCACTTTAATAATATATGAAAAATCTTTCGTTATGTTGCGCGACCCAATTTTAATTCCGGAGTTATCATTGCAATATTTGTATAACTTGAATATAACGAGCTGTTTACATATAACATAACTTGTTATTTACGGCATATATATATAATGATGATGAATTAATGATGGAAACATTTAAGTTATATATACACATTTATATAATAAATATGAATAAAGCACTTAAATTTACAGTTTTCGATGCATGTAATATTGCAACGTAGAGTTTATGTCAACTCCTTTCTTTCTTTTACATTTTTTTTTGTATTATTAAAAGAGGACTGTAAAAATATATTGCAATTAGAATTTTTGTATTTTTTTAAATATTATAATTTTACATACACAAACATAACATACGCGCAATCTTCCATAGCATTCATATTATACCTATCTAAAGGATAAATAATTTGCGATATGGCAGTTGGATAAAAATAATTTTTTACAAAATTTGTAAAACTTTCTTAGACATAATATAATTCAGCCAATTATAAATATTCGACAAAATAGAATATAGTGTATATTATCTGAATAGTATTTTTTTTTAGATTATACTACTTTAAAAATGCATTAAAATTAATGTCATATAAATTTGACAAGCAAAATGCATTTAAATAATGCACATCCTTTTACGCATATATATAAATAAATGAAACAGTAGAGAAAATACAAAAAGCAATTCCTCACGATACAATTAACAGTACAATGCCATTTTAATTAACGTATGGCATCCAGAAATTGTATAATACTATTGTTATTAACTGAAATAATATAGAATAATTGCAAAACAGCTTCGAATAGCATAAGCCGTTGCTTATCGGAACGTAAAATGTTTATGCTAAAATACGCAGTTGTGTCGTATAGCCACATATGAAAAGCTTAACGCAATACGGTTACGCGCAATTGCGCGTGCTTTAAAATAATTGAAACTTCAATAATTAATGTAAATGAAAGTAAAATGTACATCGATTAACAACCATGCTTCGGTACTTTCTCGCCATCAATGATGTAAAATCAGTGAATAGGTTGAAACTATCCGTGAAATCGAGAAACGTATCGCGAGGGGGGTTGGTGGATGCGGCAATCTGGTTTAACGTGTCGAGGTACCATAGCCATTTACGTCGCCGGTATATGAAAAGCTAATCCGCAGTCGCGGCTCGAGTACTCTTGATTCACCTCTGTCGACTCGTAAATGAATTCATTCACTTGATAGGTAGTTAAAACGCCTGTTGCTTTAAGGATCGCATGCGAGCTCATCGGCACTCCGACGTAATTGCTATAGAGGATTTCTAAATGTTTTTATAGAATCTCATCGCGGAAACCGCGGTTAATTCACGGCTGGTCTTTCGTCTAACCGTGGATGTATAAAGGCCTTAATGTTATTCGTGAATATATTTTGAGTTAGATAGCTTTTATTAAATTTTTTATTAATGCTAAATTAATAATGCATTGATGTAGAAATAAATTTATTTTTCATGTTTAGATTTTATAAAATTTTATGTATTATTGTATATTAATATTTTTATTCCTATTTTTACTCTTCTATGCTTATCTTTTCTTTCTTTTTATATTTATATTTATTAAATTTAAAATAAAATATAAGTTTTTAAATTTTCTTTTAAATTTTAATAAAAATTAAGGTGTTATATCAAAAAGTAAGAAATAATATATTTATCTCGAACAAAATGTTATGTAAAATAAAATGTTTTATAAATTTCTTAAATTGTGTGAAAATATATTTATTTTTACTTGTTCTCATATTTATACAGAAAATAAATGCATTCCTAAATTTTCTAATGTATTTTAGAATGTGTAAAATTATATTATAACTATAATTTTACTGTAATCTAATCATACTTTTGTATTTTTCTTTTATAAATATCTTTCATTCATCTAAGATTATTTTAATAGCTTGTTGCCCTATGAATATACAGCATTATTCATAATTTTATAATTTTATCGTAAAAAAAATCAAATATCCAATGTGTGGAGATTTTTCCGATATGAAATTCTGTTCACGTTTACGCCGGTGCTTCCGACACCTTTTTTCACGTCCTTCGACAGCTGGCAACAGCTGTTGTGAAAAGCTGCCCAAAACGAAGACGTAGTTCTCCAACGAAATACGAGACCGTTCCGAGAGTTTATTTTTCTTTTTGCACGTCTGAGAAAAACAAGGCATATCAATTTTCCGCTATCGTCTTCCTATCTTTTTTCCTATCTGTCTTTCTCTAGTAGGAAAAATATAACACACAAGATTTAAAGTGTATATATAATATGTATACATATATACGTGTATATATATTTTCTCATTAATATATTTATTTTGATAAAATACAAAGTTTAGGATCACTCCATACCTATTATTCTGAAATTTAATTTTTTATGCCTTCATGTCTGATACTGTTTTGAAATACATAAGAAATGTATTAATTTATTATTTTATTAAAAAAAGTTATTGCGCTGAAAAGTCTTACATATTAAGACAAAAATTAAACGAAGACTGAAAAATGTTAAGATGCAGCTAATAACAGTTCTAACAATAATAAACGCAATGCGGCATTGGACCCGTCACGAGCAGACTTTCACTCGCGTTGCTACGGCCGAAAATATACCGTCTCATAAACTGGAGCACTGTGTATGCAGGCTTATGGATGCGCCGGAGAGATGGGTAGGCAAGCTAAGAGGAGATTTAGTGAGATCTTAGGGTAAAGTGTGGATATTGAGGGTATATCACTCACGGGCTGCGGTTGCGGCCCCTCAGTTTCGGCCTTCGTCGTCGATCTCCTCTGCAGGCTCGCTGAGAAACGCCACCCAGGTACATACCTGCACGAGAGTAGTGGATACTAACATACTCGGCGCAGAGCATACCCCGGTGCAGATCGGCAGTAGGCAGTCTCGGCCATTTGTGTCCGTGCCATTAGTAACCCGTAGCCCGTAGCGCAGCAACATCTTCGACGGTAATGCAAATCGGAAATCCGCCCACTCAATTACACCGATGCAGTCCTAATCATGCGTGCACTGGAACACATGCTGCAATCAATGTCCCTACGGCGACTAATTCGGGCGATGACGAGGATGACGCGATAATAGAAGTTCGTTGACCTCTCTCGTTATATATCTATTAGAAAAAAATCAATAAGTCGAGGAGCTAAAGTACTTAATATAATCGCGGGATCTAAATATATGAATGCACTAATAATTATATTGCGTTTCAGATTATCAGATTTAAATCGTCTAATATATCTAGTTCGAGATATTTTTTGAACAATTTATTTATATTTTCGATAACGTGTTTAAGAATAACGATTTTCCAAAATATCTCATTAAGATACCTCAGATAAAACTCATTCATATTGTGCGCAAACTAACTTTTATCGTATTCTTCACTTTATATTATATATAACGTGAAAACGTGCAAATCAAGCACGAATGCACCTCGTCCATTGATAACCACGGAAAACAAAAATATTGAAATCGCACAAGGCAAATATTGAATGTGGGCATAAGAATAATATGACGGTATGTCCGCCAGTACGTTCTCGCATTTCATATTTGTATAACAAACATCAGCGATAAAAAAGTCACGTGATGTGGCGTGCGTCCTGTGAAAACGTGTGGTTAATGCAAAAACGGCTGATAACGTCTTTGAAAAAAAGGATTGGAAGTATATATGAAACACAAAGAAAGTTTAAAAAACAACAAATATATATTACATACAAACTTCGAACACGCGAAACCAACATTTACCGTCGATGTAAGAATAATTTTAGGAATTTTAGATCTATATCTATTTTTATAACAAATTACAGTTATATACGACAAATAACAACTACGATGCGAAAGTCGCATATGTATATAGAATATAGGGTCGCATGTGTAAGGCCGCATGTGAAAGCGCGATGGGAGAATGACCGGTGGAGTTTGAAGCTTTAACGAGGTTTACGGTCATAACGTAAGGAAGATTCATGTCCGAGAGAACATATCTTGATTATATTACATTACCATGTAAGGCAAGCCTAGTGATAACGAATGTATATGGACAAGGTTCCTGGCCATGTATAGTCATAGACATAGGGCGTCGTTGCCATGCTGAACCGGTCGCACCCGACGTACACCCACTAATGGGAATTAGCACCAGTGGCACAATACTGTCCTCCCTATCCTCATATACATCGAGATCAATCAAATCTCCAATACCGCGGTGAGCTTCTCGATGACTACGTTTACAACGTAGACCGCGAGCTCATCAATCCGAACCTGTTTCGGGCCGGGAAGTCGATATCGGTTTCTCCGCTTGCATTGTTATCGTGTACCCACCCACGACGACGACGACGATCCCATCCCTCCTCTCCCCTATTCGTAGAACGATGATGTCTCTATATCAAAAGACTAGTGCCAGCCGGTTCCACGAGATGCGGCATCGTAAGAAAATCTGCGAAGGCATTATCCTTCCGTATAGGAGGCGAATGATAGCGTGGCAGGAGCAGATATTTCAGCGCGTATGCATATGCACGTAGCATTTATTTTTCGTCCAGATTTTATGCAGGAACATTTGCATATTTCCGCAGCAGCATCCGGCGTTTTGTCGTTCGACAGCATGCGAAATTCGATGCAAAGACTGACCATGACTTTTCACACCGCGATATTTTATTTCGCGATTGAGTTTCAACATTTAATAGCGTTGTTGTTATGCTAGTAGAAATCGACAGAAGATGTGTATATAATTCAAAACGGTAAAATAACGTAATGTTACATATATATAATCACACACATACAAACACACACACCAATATAGATATATGTATGTGGATCAATATTTTTCATATCTTTTCATCAAGTCACTTTGTAATGTGCTTCTGTATAAAATATTCTGTTATGTATATAGGGTATTATTCTGGAGAATATCTCAATCTTTCTTACATTTTCTTATTACTACCTTTTTTTCTATTAACGCTAAAAAATAGTATATAATAAATAATCTAAAATTTTATATAAATATAAAAAAAGAATATATAAATCAACATACTATGTGTATTGTGTAATAAAATCTTACTTACATTCGCAATTTTTATCAACTGAACGCTATTGAATGCTAATATTTTTGTTTTTTGTAACTATATATTTTAGCTGTTTTTTCCGTTCTCATCTATTTTATCAAAACAGATTGCAATTCAGTGACCTACAAATAAATTTGCCAATCGTGTTATAAAGGACTTGACACATGGACTGTAGTTCGATCATATCGAATCGATATCCGGGATCTCCGTGCAAAAACTTATCATCACTTTTCGTTCTCTGCATCTGCACATAGGACATTCCTAACGAGGTAAATATGACGGAGTCCTGGATCTTCAAGAGGTAAGGATATCCTCGGCATGAGGATGCAATTCACGTACGTGAAGCGAGAAGAAATAAGAAGCGGAGGAGTTTCGAGTTTCGTTGGAGCTTTCATGATAACCATGGCGGATCTCCTTGTATTCACCCTTTTCTTCGCCCTTTCTCGTTCGACCCTCTCTCCTTTCTCGTTTTGCCTCTACCTCCTCTCTCTTTTCTACGAGACCACCTCTCGAGATCCAGGTGGAGGTTAAGAGCACTCTCTTCCGCATGTAATACTACATTCGTGCGTTACAGCCAGCCGAAAGAAAATCAGGCAAGAAGGAGACGCGCGACATGAATTCCTGGTCGTTCGTTGGCTGCTCGTTTGTTTCATCTGGCCTGATATCTCGATGTACCGGCATCCTCGCAATAACAAATAAATCATCATCGTTTCTTACATATTTTAATCCCGTGAAATCTCAGAGATACTGAGACGTTGTGTATATTTACAGGACAATGAATTTTAAATAATACTGTCAGACAAAAGAAGAATAGTGGTCGAACGATCGGATAACAAACATTCTTGAAGATCAAAGTAAAATATTCACTTGGCTCTGAATGGAGATAAGTCACTCGTTGATAAATACATACGTATTGTCAATGTAAAGTGAGAGATTTTGCGCGATTTAATGCAATTATTTTAATATGTAATATATATAAAATAGAGAAAAATGTTATACATTTTATAAATTTTTTAGTACGCAAGTACAAATACTATCAGAACGAACAAAACCACATATTTTATATATGTAGAAATATATATATAAAAGTTATTGGATATTGGAAAGAATTTGTTTGAAAATTGGTGAGCAAATATATAGGCGATATATGTATTTTATCTTTCATCAAAAATAAAAAACAAAAATACAAAAACGTATGCAACTAGTGAAACATAAATAGCTTTGAAAGCATAAATTCGATAAATTTATCAGTCTCTAGCATTTAATTATACAACACATCCGATCTGCTAGAGAGAGAACATTAATATATTAAATTATAAATTTGTGTAAGATGTTTGCAAAATTATTTTTATATTATTACATTCTATATAAAAGGAAAATTTACCATTTGACTTTATTTAATACTCTTTAATAGTAAGATATGAGTGCAAATTCTTTAATGGAAAGGACATTAAACCACAATTGTAAAACTAAATTCGTACATAGACGTAAATATAAAATGTAGAGATATTCTCGATCAAGTGTACTTGGAATATATCAATTAATTTCAATAAAAATACACTAGTTACATGTGTGCTGACAATATTTATGTATATACTAGATTTAATACGTTTTGACACATACATATATACGTACTGCTATATCATACATCATATTTCTTAAAAATAAAAAATAAGGAATAAATTAACTTTATTATAGCATAATAAACATCAAAGAAATATTATAATTTTTAACCATGTATATATATATATACATATATATATTATATTATATCACATTTAATACAACAATATTTAATTTTTGAAGCTTATTAATGTTTATTTTTGATGATAATTGTAGTTTATATAATGGCAAATTTGTTAGATTCAACATTTACATATTCATGTAAACTTTATGTATGAGAGGCTTGTTCAACATTTTCCAAGGAGACTTAGTCATCAGTAAGCTAAATGAAGATATGTATAACCGAGTGTAATAGGTCTCAAAGATCAACATCTCTACCGACAACTTTGGCATTTATTTAAGTTCTAAATGAACAAATCCATACGCCATTGATATTGCAGTTTCTGCTGAGAGTTTCAAGAATCTTGGAAAGCTACCTAGCTAAATCATCGTTATATACTTTAGTTTAACGTTATATACTTTTAGTTTTTGATGAATATAGACTTTCATATAATATATATGTATATATACATATATGCACATTTGATAGTAATGCCGACAAAAATCGTATTTCGTTTCGAAGATATTCACACCTTTACACGTGATTCCAATATTTGTAGTTCTACAATCGCACAAATACATCACATATCATAAACATGCTCTTTTAAATAATTTATCATAATTTTAAATAAAGTCAGAATATTGTTTTCACGATATCTTAAAGACTGCAGAGTTAAATTATGGAGATGTAAATGTGTAACAATATATTTCTATTAAGATACTACGTATAAATATTATGGAGTAATATTAAACCCATTTTTCATGAAACATTATATAAGAAGGAAGCGCCGTATCTTGATTATACGGTCATGACGTCAGGAGCTAGACTCTTTATTCTTCGCGAGAATTAAACAATGTAGCAAAGTGCAAAGTACGAAGAATTGGCGGAATTCTTTCTTCCGCGCAGCGAGGCGGGATCGTGCTTATTTTCGTGCATGATAAATTTCCAGGTGATTACACCGCAAGCTTCTTATTAGATTCAGCCATTCATTAATTATACGTTAATTAATCATGCTACTTCAGTTACCCCACTTTCCTAACGTAACGGAGGTGGCTATTCATCTGGAGGAAACTGCCTTGCGCGCGGCATTTTCGCGAAAAACGAGGCCACCTCTTGTACTACCTTCCATCCTACTTTTCAACAGTAAATTTATTAATTAAGCGGCCCTTTTTTTGTGTCATTAATCGGTCACGCACACATTTTTCCCGTCCTCTGTCACAAGAGAGCGCGCTTTACTTTCGAAAACTTGTCTTCGGAAGACTCTTCGACAGATCCCAGCCGGCTCTTATCTGCGCAATTCGTCCTTGACCTCGATAAAAATGAACGCACCTACTCAAGACCTCAGGAATGACCTTTTATCGAGTGGCTTTCGGAGGCTTTTCGCAAAACGCCTTTGCGCTTTCGGTAGTCGCGTAGCTATACCGTCATTTTCATTGCCATTTCAAGGGTGCGAGGGTCTAACAAGACGTGCAGGAAACGACATTGCGAAGAAGAAAATTTCTTGTGGATTTTAGTACCAGTGGATTTCGTACGGCAACTGCGAACAATCGATACTCTATATGCGACATAAATTTAAATACCTGCCTTCAATGAGCTTGTGCTATTGATCTTTATCTCGCTACAACATTATTCTGTAACAAAAGGAGGTCGACAAAACAGAAAAATATGTTTAAAGCAATATATGTTTTTAAAATTATTTTTTAAAGATTAAAGATAATTTATTATTTCGATCGATATAAAGTGTGAAGAAAAGACTTGAAAAGAGCAAATTGCGGCTGAGCGTGCATATATTAATACTTATAAATTTACAATACGCGGAATACTTAATGCCAGAGTAAAACGCGGATTTTATACGGTATAAAGTAATTTATTATTGAGAAATTGAGCTAATCAATTTTCACGAACTATTGCAAGAACTATGAGTTATGAGAACTAAAAACTATAAGCTATGAAAATTAAATATACGAATAATATTATATATAAATAATCCTGTAAATATAAAAGATTAAATGAAACATTTCGACCCGATATTGGATATTTTTTTAACAAAGTATCTAAATGTGAAATATTTAAATAATTCGAAATTTTACACAATAAACGTATAAATATAATTAGAGGATTCGATTTAATAATAATTGCTTAATAAATAAAGCGACTTGCTTATGCTAATAAGTGAAATATAGGAAATAGTCTTATATATAAGAATAATGTTATATATAGTATATTAATACTCCGTTAAATTTTTTGCTTACTAAACGCACTCTATAGCAAAGTAAAATGAACGATGTAATTTTTAAGGTAGATATGCAAAAGCAGTGGTTTACATTTTGAAGTGGAAATGCGGTATGCACTCTGCATGTTAGTTACAAAAGGTATAATTAACTTTTCAAATGCCTCTGTGAACAATGTTTCGTGACTACCTACGCGAAAGTACAAATTCGAGGCTGCAAAAAAAAAAATAAGTGGAGGAAAACTCATTTCACGTGTTCCAGTTCTCTGAACTCGATAAATTTCCACCGCGGATGCTAATCAATGCAGACGTCGACTTCTAAAGTTTTAGTCCGCTACATTGAGGATGAAAAAAAAAGAAGTATGATAATAATAATAATGAAAATTATAATCATAACAATTTACGATTTTGTTCAACGTAAGCATTTCGAGTCGCGAACGAATAGGAAAGAAATAAATATGCACGAAATCATGTCTCCCATCTTGAGATCGGGATTTAAAGTTACAATTACTATGCTTCTTAAAGGCATAGAGAAAATTGCGGCGAGGAACAGATAATACCTTGAAAGTACGAAAGAAGAAAAGTAAAAGCTTCGTTGAAGAAACCATCTGCGCGGAAAGTTAGTTATTATAAACCTACTGTGATAATAGCTGAATTAATTGAATCGAGATTATCCAAGCTCAACGTTTAACCCTTGAAGCCAAGAGTTATTAAGATACGATTTTGCTCTAAGACAATCTTTAGGATCGAGTTTCACTCAGCATTGAGATAAATCGCAATTGCAAATCTGTATCGTTAGGATTTCAATTAAGTCATATTACAAACTTCGATTATATAAATATTATCTTTCGTGTGATTTATAATATTAAAAAATTATATTATCATAATATTATAAAACATTAAAAATGTAATATGTATGTAATGTCATAATATTAGTTGAATATAATTGTATAATAATATGACTCAGGAATTAAGGAAAGTTTTCTCTCTCATAGTAATGTAATTTTATTTCCCAGCACTAGATATATATGCACGCATATAAATTCAAAATTCGATATTTTCTTTTATTAAATTCTCAATATGATGTAAATCAAAATAGTGATTTTTGTTTTACTATTGTACGTAATATTAACTAAACTAACAATAAACATTAAATAATTTATATATAATAGAGATGCTAAAATTAGAAACAATGAAAATTATACATAACAATAATTACACAATAAAGTAGAGAAGTAATTTAAATAAAAAATAGAAAAGATAAAGATAAATAAAATTACGCGTCATTTGATTAAGAACTAAGTATTTTGCAATTACGCAAAAAATATCTAAATATATATCATAAAATAAATTTAATAATAGTAGAGAACAAATTATATTTTTATTATTAAGTATAAATTATTCATAATATATATAACGTAATATATAGATATGCAATGTGTGTAAGTGAAACACTTTATAAAAAAATTTTAATCACATATACATATATACAAATTTTATATTTTCAATTATCAACAGATAGATAAGAAACTTTGTAGAATCTATAGACCATCGCATGTTAAAAGCTCCTATTATAAAATCAAATATTTTTTGCATTCATTAAATAATTACTAATCACAGGATTACCCTCCAAGTATTTGCCGGGAACTAACTTTCTCTAATAATCTCCGAGCTGAGTCTCGGAATTGAGCGGCAAACCGCCTCGGACTCGGCGACGAAGTCCTCTCTTCACTTTTTACTGCCATAGCTCATTAGTCGTCGTCGTCGTCGTCGTCGTAGTCGTCTCCACTTCGCAGCTCATTTGTACGCCCGACGAACAGCAGCAGATTGGCTAACCAGTGATGGATAACGGCAGGATGGAAATTTTTGGAAAATTGAAATATTTCACACACACACACACACATACATATATGTATATAGATATATACGACGAGACCGGCAGTCGTCGACAGCTCAGACCAGCGGCGAACAGCGTCGGGATATTTGGCTCGCATATATGCACTCCGTCCTCGGCGACACAATAGATTTACGTATTCGGGTAAAAGAGGTAGAACAGTGGTACTACGATAGCCGCGGGGAATCAGCAATCTTGGCAGCGTACCAACTGTCGCAAATAGGTATGCACCACTGTGCTAACAGTAGAGAGAGACGTGCGATTCTTCTTTCCCACATCTTTTTCTCCTCCTTTTTTTTGTTTTTTTTTGTTTTGTTTTTGCGATCCACTATTTACAAACATATGTAGACATATGTATGTGCATGTAGCGTATCTACATTTTAATGAACATTCTCTTCCTGAGACGTATAGATATGTATATGCGGCCCGCACACAATTCGTCACGTCCAAACCCGACCATTACGTGTATCCCGTCTGGCATCGATCCTGCCTGAAATTCGTTGCTGGAATGAAATAAATCGATTCGAACTGCAATAAAACATATATCGCGAGCTTATGTGCGATAAGTTATATGGCAAAGCGATATTTTGTACTCTCGATAATTTTATAGCTCCTGGTTACATTATTTATAGACCGAAACACTTGAAAGCACTATATCATTCTAATTTCCATTTCAAGATACAGTATAATTTACTCATTAATTAATTGTAAGTTTTTTTCATAAAACTTGTATAGTATAAGAGAAATTTAGGTTGCATATATGTGCGGAATATTTATAAAAATATTAATTTTGTCAGAAATTCAACATATTATTCTGTCTTATCTCTAATAACATTAAATTGCAAAATATATAATTATTAAAGAGAATATTATATTTATTATTTACATTTAATATAATTTATAATTTTAGCTAGCAATCTCAATTTCCCACTTTAATTTTCCACTTTCCCTTAATTACTTTCTATGAAACGTGAGTTTGATGATTGTCAGTTCATGGAAGGATCATAAACCATTAAACAAAGCAGAGTTTCTTACATTTGCAGGATCAGATTCACGTTGCAATTATCGAGATGGATACATTATCGAACATGGAGATTCTCGGTTCTTATACATTCGAAGAAGCCTAGTTCTCGCGCGGGCTATCGGTAAAAAGTTTTGCATGCTACGCTTTTTTGGCAGGTGAATACACGAGAACCCTCTTACACGCCGACCTGGTTCGATCCATGTACACCCTCACATGTGAAGAGTACATACGCAATTCTGTTCACAAAGGAAACAGTATGATATGTGCCCTGCGAGCGTATTATTAACTTCAAAACCGGTAGACGTAATATTTCGCTCATTACACACTGCAAAGAGATCGCAGAAACATAAACCTTACTGTACTTTACGAAGTATGCTGCCTCTCATATGTGTGTGTGTGTGTGTGTGTGTGTGCCGCGAAATCCCATACAACTTATAACTCTCTCGAGCGTGTACAGAGATGGTTCTGAAAGAAACTTTTAAAGAGCATTTATTACCGGACTCTTGTTTCGCGAATTCGATTCGGTCGCGTCCTTTCCTTGTTTCCATAAGAATGTGTTGCATTTATTTATATCTTCGTTCATATCGAAGATCGAGAAAGCCATGATGATATGGGGGCTAGAGTTTTGCTCGGTGTATTTACGCTCCTTCGATAGATATCGAATAATAAATCTGCCGACCCGTAAATCATTTAAAGAAGGGGAGGGGTTGACGAAACTTAATGTCGCGCAGAACAATAAATACGTGAAAATTAATCGATTTTGAGAAACCACGTTGATTACCATCGCCAAAGTTTTCACGCTCTCTCGCTCGACCAATTTCGCCACGTTGCTGTGTGTCACGCCAACTACTAAATTATTCCTCCACAAGTCTGTGCGCAACTTTATGCATAACATCCTCCGAACGTTTACTTCTCGTTAGATAGGAATTGCTCGCTATGCGATCGATAAATCGACGCTACACACATCTCTCGGCTGACCGAGAGGTGATCGTTGTAAAGCGATCTGCGCTGATGCCGGATAATATATATCGAATATCGAAGGAATACAGAGCGTTGGACGCAGATTGCCGGTTAATCGAGCCGGCCCCTAAATGATTTATCAGTGGATAAAATTTGTCGTGTTAGTGTGCGAGCGAGGGTATAGGGTACCATACGTACGAGGCACGCAAGCGACATTATTTACGCAGATGTGTGCGACATTTCAGAGTTTGATGAAATCTAATTGCTACCTATGGTACGAAACGCAAGTTTCAACCATTCCACACATCTAGAATTCTCCAACTTTTTCCTGCTCTAGATAGAACGTGATGCTTTTTGCGTGCCAGTTAAACGATAATTTATCTATCGATTCTAAATTCTAGTAGTAACACTCCGCGAGGGAGCTTAAGCCAGGTGCGAAAGTCGGTGGCACGTGATCCATTTCTCTCTCTCTCTCTCGATCCACATTCGTATATATAAAATCTGATTCAACTTAAAATTTTCCTTCCCCCGGATATTCGCAACTGTCGTAAAAAAAAAAAAATACAGAGAACTTGAATGAAAAAAAAAAAACGCAAAATATATAAATAAAATGGTCGATTATAATAAGCGCGAGGAGAGATTTGCGTTCCCGCTTTGAATAAATCAAAACGCAATTCCGCTAACACGTTGCATGAAAAATAAAGCGGGACATAAATCACTTTGTAAATGTTTCGATGTTAAATAGCTCCGGAACGGACGCAACTCCGCAACGAACCACATTAAATTGCAATGAACGACAATATCCGCGGCATTATAATCATCGACCACGCCTTTACAACTGTTCGCAGGCGCTCTCTCGACAACACGTGCAAACCACCGCTGCAACCAGTTTCCATTCGAGCGTGGAAACTCCGTAGAGAGATGCTGCACCTGCGATTAACCCAACCCACACAACCCGGCACACACTCTACCCTCGTCGTCGGGGTAGTATAACTGCAGTCCTACGAGCGTGGTGTATGGCGCGCGTGTTGCGCACGTTGTGGCGGTTTTCGTGCCGTGAAGGGGGCGAAGAAGGTGAAGGGGGAGAGGGAGGGGGATCGACGAAAATTCCACGCTCGAAATCCGTCGTACATACGTAGCACGTAACGCTCTGCGGGAAAGTTACACCGGAGGAGACGCGCCCTCGTCTCGTCCTCAGCCCCCTTGCCCCCTCCAACCCCCTTCCTCCCCCTGTCTCCCTTGCCCATTTTCCCGCGCCGGTCCACCCAGTCGAGCAGAATCGCTAAGAAGTTTGGGGTAGTAGTTCTGTGAATGCGTTCAAGTGCCACAATTGCGGGAGATAAGAAAAAAAAAAAAAAAAAAAAAGGAAAACGAAGACGAAGATCCCTTGTGCGATGCTAGAAGAGAGAGAGAAAGAGAAATTCGAAGGGAGTGATATATCCTCGCTATCCGGAGAGGACCCCCGACGGTTAGTAATGCATTCGCTATCGAGAGCTGGTGGTGCGCTCGCTCAAGTTCGAATGCGGTCGGCGATCTTCCGCATGACGGACAGTGGTTCGATGGAAAGGAAATAACGCGGCGAGAGATAATAATTTCGCTGCGACAAATGCGTTATTATATCTGATAGTCTGACTGTCTATTGCGACATCGCAGCGTTATCACGCTGCGAACAACATAGCGCGCGAGCAAGCGTGAAACATTTTGTCGAGTTAAATTAATTGTATGTATGCGTGCATGTGTATGTGTATATATGTACATACGCGTACGTAAAAAAAAGAAAAAAATAGAAATTTGTATTTACCGTATCGTAAATGCTGGATTGAAACTTTTCAAGATACCGTATACACTAGACTGATAGGAGGAAGCTCCCGTATTTGATCATGTCGAGAGTCGAGATGATCTTGCGCAGCGCGATTCTACCGCCTGCGGGATATAGCATGTAAGACGTAGGTGAAGCGTATATTCATGGCGCGAAATAGCAGCGCCAACTATTGTTCATCCAGTTTATGCACGTTCGGACACTCTAAAGAGCCTCCACACGCTACCAGGCACCCAAGCCGACTACTAGGACTATCCGGCGACTAGCAGTTCTCTACGGTGGCAACTCCACCACGCCGACAATTTACCGCGACGTCGCGCACGACAAATTAATTCCCGCGATGCTAACCACCTAACACCTTGTAAACTTCGGAATGATTAACTACCTTAACTGCGCGTACAATAGGTAGGATAGATAAGGCCGATCTATGACTTCCAACCCGGCCGCCCAACGTTACGATATATGGATTAAGCCTACGGTAGAATGAAGCAACTAGACACAGTAAAAAAAAATGATTTATCTATTGGTAATAACTGACTTAAAGCACACATATAAATAAGAAAAAAAAATACTAATTTCTAGTAAATTCTAGTAATACATAATTTTCAAACTTTTTTATACGACATTAATTTGTACATTTAAATGTATTATTATAAAGGTCATTAGATTAATCTGACCATAGAACTTAACTCATAATAAATCACATATCTCTTTGTGTTAAAATTATATTACTATAATTTAAAAAGCATTTCCATATATATTTTAGAAAAAAAGAAGAAATAAAAGTTAAAGTTTATTGCTATTAATAATATTCTATCCATAAAATATCGAGAGCGCGATTATTACTTTTGAAATGGTAGAATATTTCCAATCAAGAATAAAAATATTTAAAAAATCGATATTTATTATTAGCATAAACAATTAATTGTTGATATTAAAAGCATGGATTAAAATGGCAATCATCAATATCTTTCAAATTTTTCATCAATATCTTCGACATTTAACAATATCGACATTACATTACATCATTTCTTTGATGATAGAAAGCTGAGAATTATATATACAAACACAATATTAATTTGCATTATTATATAATTATCTTTAAAATAAGATGTGTGCAAATTTTTCTTATTTTTTATAAATACATTTAATATGTTCAAATGTACTTTTCTCTTATTAAAAAAAAAAGAACTCAAATAAAATATACAACATAATCAAATGAATTATAACTAAACAATTATTTTCAAAATAGATAACTGTTAAATGTTAATTTACATCGAAACATTAGACTCTGTATAAAGCTTCGCTATGATGCGAATAATCAATTTGAAACGAAATCGCAGATATCGCTGCATCATCGAAGTTTGCACGCACCGCGTAAGAGGGGATTTATTTTCGGCCGTTGCGCAACAAACATTTCATCGGAGTAGTGACAAGGACTGAAGTTATCGATCCGTAATAAATCTCTCCGTTATACCGGTACGGTCGAAGCTTTTATCCGTATAATGCCATACAATGGCCGACCGAACCAACCGGTTACAAAATAATACGAACCCTCTGCAGATTTCCTGGAAAATGCGCACCTCCCTCGTCATGGAACCCAGTTTGTTCTCATTCAACAAATCGCTTTAATCTCGCTCGAATCGCACGAATTCGGTCGAAAGCTTTCAGAAACGACGATCCGAGTAAAACGCATGCGACGTACATGCAATAATACACGAAAGAGATACGAAATTATCGTACTATCGTTCAAATGCTCGCATACAAGAGAGATGTAATTAATTATTAAAAAACGAATAAACTACTTGTATTATATAGAATAAGTGATATTTTAAAAATGAATTAATGAGTTGTGTAATATTATACACATGTATATATATATATATGTATATATATATATATATATATATATATATATATATATATATACACACATATGTGTGTGTGTATTTATATATATTGATAATAACATAATTTAATGATTTAATTATAGAGTTAATTTATTCATTGATTTGATGAATTTAGATACCCTAGAAATATCTCTTCAATTTTGGGAATGTTCGACATAAATTATATTAAATGATATTTGATAATTATAGCAAATCTGTTTATAAATATAACTGTCTTGCAACTTACTAAAATTTTATATAAAAATATATGATTTATAGTTGATAGATGTCGCAAAATAGTCAAATTTGAAGATAAAATTATAATTTTTGATCGAAATTATCGCTTTTTATATAGAACAATCTATATATTATAAAAATACCGCTTCTATAAAATACTTTATAAAATACTTCCATAGCTTCAATAATAGAAATTTTTGAATAACAAATACATACATATATATCTCTTGCAGATTAAAATTAATATAACAAAAATTATATAATGCAAAAATATTCATAAGGATGATAAGAAAAAGGAGACAGAAAATACAATTCAAAAGCACAGCAAAATAAGAACTGACAGTATGAGAAGTCTCAGATATTTCGATTTTTTAGAGAACTTGATAAACTGCACGCATCCAACAATAGCTCAGATTTTACGGTGATTGCCTGCCATAACGAAGTTCTACTCTTATGCGTGTTGGAGAGAATGTCAAGCCATCCCGGTTTGGAATGCAATCATAAAAAGCTGAATGAAAATCCATTACTTGGACATTCCTCTTCGATGTCCTGCGATATCCGAAGGATTAATTGATCCGTTTCATTATTTTACCGGTAATAACGACCGGCGAACGCTATTTTCATCAGATTTCCTTTTATTTTTTCGATAAACGGGATCAAATCGTTCTTACTTATTGACATCTGTTAGCGCGTGACAATGTTTCAAGTTACTTCACTTTTTTGTGCAAAAAATTTATTACGTTATACGTATCATATATAAGATGTAAAAAAGATTGCACTGAGGATTAGATTGCAATGCAATAAAGAAAATTATACAATTATCGATTAATTAAAAAAGTAATAAAGAACTTTAACTGTATTAATTAAATTTTTCTACATTAAGTTCTAAATTCTCTATCACACTATCTTAGTTTCAAGAATGACTTATTCATTTAATATAAATAATATAAATATTATATTGTTATAATATTATTTTATTTTACGCAATATATATGCAATATATCTTGAAACTCCTTGTTGAAAAATACTTGGAGCCCAAAAGATGACTATCCTGAACTTTCGAATGCATTGCTTCCTGACAAAACTTTCCGAGGCACTTTCGATCGCAGGTCGAGAGATATATTCAGCAAGCAGAATACATTGCCCGAATATAACGCGAATATCGATACCGAATGCGTTTTATGTTCTCAGAGAGATCGAGCGAAGCAACGAAATCACGTTCTGTCGTGTACATAAATAACCTTATATGCACATTATTTCGTACCAGTTGCGCAATACGGTTGAACTTATGTGGCTGTGAATTACGCAATACCCAACAGTTAAAATGGGCACCAACACTTACTGAATTATTAGGAAGAGACATTTAATAAAAGTTATGTACACTTTTTATAGTTATGTATCTTTCCCCCCATAGGTCGTACATAATTCTAAATTTAAATCTATTATTTTATAAAGCTTTCCAGATTTACGCATTATTGGATCAATAATAAATTGTATATCTAATAAATAAATTGCAATTCTAATTACATTAAATATTATGATTAGATTTTTATTACGCGCGCGCACATAAAATCTTTTTATAAAAATGCTTAGTATATATTTACATATATGGTATTCATACAAATCTTTTATATCGACAAGTTGTTAATTAAACATTAATACAATTTATTGTAAATCTTATTAAACATGTACTTCTATCTGAGTGTCCTCATAATTATTTCTTTTTTAAGGTGCTATAAGCTGAGCACTTTCCCTGTTTAACGTTTTCTTATTACAGTCTTAATGAACATTTGGCTCCTAAAAAACTAACTTTTTCTCTCGCTCTATTATTCCTATTTTCTCTTCTTTAAGCACACACATTTCACTATATCCTTAAACTTTGTCGGATATATCGATACTTCTTTTGCTTTCATTGTTCCTATTTCTTATTAGTGTTGCGTTGATGATTGAGCATTCACAGTTTTAAATTACGATATGTAAAGAGATCAAATAAGATAGTATGAAAGGAAACGAAGCAACGCTAAAAAAATCTCAGAAAACACAACGTATGCAAATCACGCCAACTTCGGATGGAAATACCATATGGGTAAATAAACTGGTCTATGTACAGTTTCCTCGTTTAATTAACAGCGAGAATATTTGATTCTGACCCTTTGTTTACAGTGCACACCATATTTGCAATCGCACCAATGAGACTAATAATCAAACTGTAATATAACGGCGCGGCGTATCTCGAGTGAGCGTACACCTGTAATACTTCCGATGTGAAATTATGTGACTCACTTGCATAAATTTCTATGTAGAGTACTATTACGCAATTCACTCACAGTTATCATTAACAAGTCTAAATAGGCATATATGTATCTCATGAACGAATCTCGATTTCAGATTGCAAACAATACTCTCAATTCTTTTTCTAGCTGCCTGCCTGATATATAAATTGTTCAATACATTAATTTTTATAAATTATAACTTTGCAAAAATATTGCGAATAAAGCCTGAGAAATGGATTAATTAAGAAAAGATATAAATGTAAATCAAAGAAAGGAAAAAGCTTGATAACTAATTGTTTAACAATTAATATTGTTATACAAAGCAAAATATAATAAATAAATAAAGATAAAAAATAAGTTAAAGAAAATACGCACACAGATCAAGCTGAGTGTATATTAATGTCGAATACGAACACATATATTCTGCGTACTGCGCGAGAAACGTGACCAATCTACCTAATTGTGCAAAATATGAAATCAACGATATAAATCATTATGACATATGCTCGTATGGCATATCTAACTTTGATGACGACACAAATCATGTAATAATTTGCTATTGAATGTTCGATATGTAATTTACGATTATTGCAAAGGAAATTTAGTTCCAAAATGTTCAGTGTTACAGTGTATTAAAAACAAATTTTTTGACAGATAAATTACAAAAACTTTTTACTCTCTCGCATAAAATCAAATAAAATATTGTGAGAAATATAAGAAACATTTTCAAACATATTTAATAATAGGACATTTATATTATAATAATTGTTATATAAAGAAGTGTCTTTATGAAGTTAGAATATATTCTCATTTTCAAACTCTTGATAAAATTCCGATCTTTCTCTTATAAAAAAAAATTTATAAATTAATTACAAAAATCTCTTTCTCACAAAGCATTTAAATATTTGTTTAATATCTAAGTGGGTTTAATATATGTATAACTTTCGATATCGTTAAAATAAACGGCTCTTTAAACATTATAACAACTTAAACATTAACATTAATTTTTCATGAAGACCCAACCGCATTATTGACGTGTATAGTCGAAACGAAAACTGCCAATATGTTGTCAGTTGTGCATTTGGGATTGCAGTTAGTTGCGTAACTGTCGATGTAGCGGATGCTAGCAACAAAATGTCACTTACACCGAACTTTCGTAGTGACCACGGGAAGATTTCGCCGCAATTCTCAGGAGTGCCGAGATGTCGGGCAACTTGTAGGATTCCGCATCGTGGATCCAGACATTCGCGGAAGTCTCGGCTCAACACTCTGTGCACTCTGCCGCGAATTGCTATAATAAATTCATAGGCAATTCTTATGCGGCGCAGAAAGGAATGGAGGCCATATGATTTTTTTATGCGCGTATAAAAGTTGCAGCAGAAGTTCGATTAATTTTCAGCATACACTTCAAAATAAACAACAAATAATGCACATTTTTGACAAATTGTGTCTGTTGCAAAGAAATAATTTTATAACATTTATTAATATCTCGTTGCTACGTTATGCTTTATTAATAAATAAAAGTAACTCGAAAATATAATGTACATTTATAATATAACAAAATTATTCCTGCCCTGAAGAATACAATATTTTATCATGTTTTAATATAGACTATCATATACGAGTCTTTTGACATATATGCTCATATCAAATTTTAATTTTACAAAATTAGAAGAATAATATATTAGAAAACTAGAATTTTCATATATGTAATAATAAATTATTAACAATTTTATCGAAAAAACCTACTTTATTTACATAAATAATCAGTATTGTATTATACATAAAAGAAAAGTCGATCAATAACGTGTCTTACTCTTCTTATCTAACATTCTTCAAATCGTCTACGGATCTCAACGTAAATTAATCACTCTTTTCGTCGCTTCACAACACATTTATCACATTTTACGAGGGGACAGATTCTTCTCCTCTCTCTCCTACCGAATGTTTTTAACCTTTCCTTGAAACAACTTGCAGATTTGGTTGAAGATTTTTTCTCTTTTTTTAAGAAAATCAACTAAACCAGAAAAGCACGCCTTACTTTCTTTATTTTAATCCTCTTAATTGAGTTAGCATCTAAATTTTCATTCCATTTTTATATGCATATAGCAATATGGATATTTTTATATATTATATTTTTCCATGTCATATAATAACTTCATTACTTAACTACAATCTACAATTGTTACTGCAATATAATGTTAATGTAATATGGATGGATCTGTAACAATATAATCATTTCATACACAGTATGTAGGAAAAAACAATCTTCTTAGTAAAAACTCTCTTTTACATAACCGAAAACAGCATTTCTGCGTAAAGCAATTTTTGAATAATCTTGAACATACATTTTGTTCTCTCAAGGTGCACTTATTTCAATTAGATCATTATTAATGCAGAATGCTAGATTTTCAACGAAAGAATCATATTCTAATTTAAACAAAAACAAATGTAAAAACAATAGAAAATAAACGGAAACAGTGAAAGTAAAAATTGGCTATAGAAAGAGATACAGTATTATTTAATTTTACAGATTAAAAGCAAATTAAATTGTTAATTTTATTGAAGAAAATGAATGTGACTTTGGACATATACAACTTATTTATATATAAATCTTATTAAAATATTAAATCAATGTTTTCGACGATGTGATTATTTTATAATATGAGTATCGTATTACAGTGTGAGGTGAATTTCATAAATTATTTGAATTTCATAAATTTGTGGTTAGTAAATCAATTGCGCTATAAATGAATTAATTAGTCTCTCATAAATAAGATCATCAATTAATCAACAATATGACGAAGTAAATAAATTAGCAATGTGATCAAACAAATAAATAGCTATTATGTTATGTTCTAATTAAATAAATAAATACATACATTATTTTTTTCTAATTCTTCTCATTAAAATGTTAAAATAAATTCGTAAAATACGTGCAAAAAATTAACTTCTCTTGTCTTTTATTAATAATAAAATTTGAACTTTTATCGAATTTCTTCTTCTAATTAAATTAATTGTAGCTATAACTATTAATTAATTTATTTGTAGTTTAGACGACTTAAAAGACATATTATTTCTTCATTCCATAATTTTCCATATTGTCGAAAAAAAAAAAAAGAAAAAAGACCTTTTCTCTGCCGCGCATCATCGAGCGACAAACAAAAGCGTGAACGACAAGCTTGCGCGGTTACCATATGTCAGGAGGTTTTCGAGTGGACGGTGTACCCTCCCTTTGGGAGCAACGATACAATCTGAGCTCTGCTGACAGTTTTCTTGGCTCCCTCGACTTCCCCGCTATGAAAACCTCCTCGTCCGACGTCTTGCTACCTTGTACGGCCTCGCTCTATCGCCATTTCCACTACTGCTCGTTGTCCTTGTTCCTCCTCTCATCTCTTATACGATCCCGTCTCTTTTGCTCTCTCTCCCCTTTTCTTTTCTCTTCCACTATAGCCGGCTTCTTTTTCCTTTTCTTCGGTTCCGCGACGGTACCTCTTGCCGCACGGGAATCCCCTCTGACACGCAGAATGGATGACTTGAGAATTTCATCTCGTAGCCTTTCGCTCGTGCGTTCTCGCTATCGTCCTCGCTCTTCCGTATCCTCCGTTCTATCTTTTTCTCCCTCTCCCGCTGTTTTCGCTTCTCCTTTTTTTTCCTTCCCGACGCGACGGCTTCTCCGACCGTTTCCACGATCCAACGCGCTTAGCCTTCTCCGTCTTATCGCAAAGGTAGCGTCGTTGTCTTTTGTATCGTGATGCTGTACGCTTTGACGAACGAGTCATCCGCGTGCGGTGTCGCGGCAAATAAATAGTCGTCGTCGTGGTGAAGCGATGCGGAGGATGCCAATTCACACGCGGAAAATCGTATCTGCTGAATCACGCGCAACCATTACGCACAATCGGTTTTCCTCGAAAATTCTTCTTCCGCACGTTTCCTCTTTTTCCTCCCTCTTTCTTTCGGATTCGGGGGCGACGAGCTCGTTTGCCTTATCTTATTAGAGATTTTTCTCGCGAGCTGAAAACGCCGCGATGTGATAAATATTTCAGTGTAGTTTGAGCCTTTTTTCTAATTAAATATTGGATCAGATAAATAAAATTAGATCCGAAGCCGAGTGAAACATATGTCGCAGATATGCGTTTTTGTTAAATTACTTAAATTACTTAAAAGTAGAAATTGCAGAAGAAAAAACTCAATCGGATAGAATAAAACGTAATGCGAATTTGCAAAATTACTACAATACACAATTCTTTGAGAACATTATATGCGGTTATTTAACGTCACATAATCCCGTATTTAAAATATAAACAGATTGACACCGCATTATTAACCGCTATTACAGAAATATTGGAAAGCATCCCTTCGATTATGTGCATTCGTGCAAAATGTCAATCTTGCAGCGCGTGCGCATACATACACATACATCAAACAGTATATTACGTATGAATTTATGAGCATAAAATTGCTATAAATCAATTCCGGAGCGTTTTCGCATTTTCCGCGATGGAAACGACGGTCGCCCACATACCAAATATGCGAAACGTTTCGGCATACCATCCTGGATTTCGTAAACGTCCCAGGTATCATGCTGAATACGGGGATACGTCGACAGTCGCGTCGTTTTACGATGGAAAGACTATGTACGCTGAATAAATATGTATGCCCGCGTAATGCAATATAAGACAAAAAGAAGTGGAAGAAAAGGAGCTTTCTCATTTCGCCGAGTCGTTTAAAAAGGAGCGACTCTATTGTCTATGGTGCATCCAAGCGAGATGCACTTGTCAGCGCAAGTCGAAACAAAATTGGTCACACTTAGAGTTAAACGAAAAAACTAATAATATAAAAAAGGATATTGAGATTTCCCAAGCGCATACATTGATTATTATTATTATTAGCATCGTCGCAGACTCGAAGAGACGCGATAAAATTGGAACGGAATGTTGAATTATAGATCACGATTCTCGTTAGACACACGTCTAGCTTGATTAATTTAAACTATCAAATTTCACGTTGGACCCATTGTCTGCGTTATATTTAGCTGTGCATAATCATTCAATCTAATAATTTTTTCTGATAAGTGCAAACATATTTTATCATTTGCAATGTTCAGAATACATCTCCAGACAGCATTACAATACAGACATTTAATCCTAAAGAATAAAATACTGAAGATTAATTTTAATTAAATTTTATATTAAATAGATAAATATGTATTTAAAAAAATTATTTTGCACAGATAATTTATTTAGTTGGTTTACTTTTTCCATTGAGAATACTCTTATATTTTGTATAGCAACGAGAAATTTGTGTGTATTTATATATCTACAGATTTAATATAACTTAAAAAATTATATATATGTTTATCTAAGAAATGTAAATATCTAAAAAAATTTGCCTTAGCAAATTATATTTCTCAAACTATCCAAAATTTGGAATTGTTATTGTATATTCGTTCCTTGCAGCGTGGTAATTGACGATTAAACAATACGCGAGAATACCTATAAGCGGGAGCTTAGTTAAGCTTTGGTTTAAGCTCGTGTAGTTGCGCCTGTGTGAGCAGGTTCATGTAACTTGTTAAATAAAGGTATTTAATGCTGCATTAGGATGCACGTGTTCGGAACAATGTTGCGGACGATATTTACATGTGTTAATACACACTTATACATTTATTACATATATGAAATATATTCTTTTATAAACCATTATAATAAAGCATGTATAATAAAGCAATAAAAAATTATACAATTAAATTTAAATTAAATTAATCTAATTTAATTACAGAAATATAAAAATATGCAATAATTTTTATTTGAATTTAGGATAGTATAGTATAATTTTCGATATTTAGCGATGAAAGAATATATTTAAGTTACAAATGATTCAAGAGATTAAAAACATCTTTTATTCATTGTTCTATTGCATTCTATCTTTTCTTTCTTCTCTGTACAATACCATATAATGTAAATGAGAATCTGTAAGAAAAGTGATAAATCAATCTTTTTGACATTTGATCGCAATTTAAAACACCGGTCATCAATATTGGAACTATTGTAGCCGCATCGCCGCTTTAATCGCCGTATGAAGTAATTGTTACAGTTTGATGCGCGTGATATATCCGTCGATACTATCCATAGACTAATGTTTAATTCAAACGCTGATCTTTACTTTATGAGAGAGCGAGCCTGGCTTAACCTGGCCTTCTGCGTGAATCCCCGAAAAACTTTCAGCAAAGTTGAATCGCCTTTTTCCCGACGCGGTTATCCACGAGGTATTAACACGGATCGTAAAGCCGAACGTGCCCGTCGGCGATATAACTGCGATACGTTTCTTGTAGAAACTGAGTGAGAAGAGGAAGAGAAAAGAAACGACCGCGGGAAACAAAAGGAACGATCCGAGAAATGCGGGGCGGAGAGGAGAGGAGAAGGACGAGAGAGAGAGAGAAGAAAAGAAGACGAAGGACTTCACGATGCGCATCCACTCGAAGGCTTAATAAACCGATTTAATTAAAGGAGCAGCGTTTCGCGAGAACGAGAAGCGCGAGAGAGGCGAGAAGAGAGGGGCAGACAGGGAGAGAAATGCGCAATTAATGCCACGGACAGTGGAAGAGGTGCGACAGCAGTGCTCGAGTGAGTCCTTCCGTAAATACCCGCAATATTGATTCCCAATTCCTTATTCCAATGTCCATAATCCTGGACTATTACACGCGCAGCCGGCGCGTAATACGTTTGCCAATCTCCATCCACACAAATCCCTAGCCAGGCATTGATGACTAGACTCGCATCCGTGTGGTAGTAGAGAATTAGGAATTATTATTCTCTCTCATTTAATAGTTGCTGTACGCTCCTAGGAATTAACACGATGGAATGATGGATAGAGGCCCGGAAAAGACGGCAGATCAGAAATTTACATCGAACGTCAAAGCGTTATGTATGGTTAGTCCGCATAACGCGGATGAGCAAAATTGGAAGATAAATCTATAATTCGAAACTTCAATCACTCAGCCATTAGCATAAAATCATAAACGCGAGTCAAAAACAATAAAAAATTACACGCACTTTACATATCGTGATTTATACGCAAAGTAAGAATATAGATAGTTTAAGTAGTACGAGTACATATATAGTAGATAAAGTAATACAAGGCAATAATTGCAATCAGCCTTTTCGTCGCGCAATCACTCTGCCATTAGCATAACATAATAAATGCAAGTAAAAACAATAAAAAATAACACGAATTTTATATATTGTAATTTTATTATGCACAAAGTAAGAAGATAGATTAAGTAGTACGAGACAACAATTTCTCATTCGATTAGTCTTTTCGTCACGCAATCACTCAATCATTAGCATAAAATCATAAATGCGAGTCAAAAACAAAAAAAACTACCTGCACTTATATATTGTAATTTTATTATACGCAAAATAAGAATAAAATAATTAAATAAATATCAAGAATTTCTTGCTATATTCAGCCTTTTCGTCGCGCAAATACTCTGCCATGAGCATGAAATAATAAATACGAATAAAAAATAATAAAAGATAACACACACTTTATATATCACGCACACATATGTATATACATAATTTGAATATTTTGTTTTTCAGATCAATGTGTGCTGTGTATTACAACTCCGCTACTATCGGTGAGTGAGAAATTATTTATTTTATAACATTTCTATAGCGGTAATGGGGATGTATATAATATGTTGAAAATATTAAAATAATAATATGTTTTAAATAATATATTATATCTTTTATTCGCGATTAATATTTTTTGACAAAAATTAGTTTATAATTGTAAAAAATATTAATCGAATTTTAAATATTATAACATCCCTTTCTAAAAAAGGCATATTAATTGTAAGTCGATTCTCGCAAGTATTGTTGCATTTTTTCCGCGATGCTGATTGACTGGTTCGATTCGCATTGTACGTTGTGCGTCATATTTGTAGCATCAAGAGGCTGTCATCGCGAGGGTTAGTAGTTTAACAGTTTGTCCAAAATAAAATTGAATAAAATAATATGTTTTAAATAATATGTTATAATACTTTAAACTCGATTAATATTTTTGATAGTTATCAGCTGATTTGTGTTAAAAAATATTAATCGCGGATAAGGTATATTATAACATATTATTTAAAACATATTGCAATTTTAATATTTTTAACATATTATTTTAAAATTTAATTAGCAAATTAATACTTTAATTAGCTGATTTCTGTCAAGAAATATTAATAAAGCGTTACTTTGCTAATTAAATTTTAAAATAATAATATGTTAAAAATATTAAAATAGTAATATATTGTAAATAATATGTTATAGTACTTTGTTCGCGATTAATATTTTTGACAGAAATCACACACACACACACACACACACACACACACACACACACACACACACACACACACACACAGAGAGAGCTGTGATAACTGTCAAAAATATTCATCGAGTTTAAAGTACAATTACAACATATTATTTAAAACTAATATTATTATTTTATTTAATTTTATTTTGAACAAACTGTCAAACTGCTAATCTTCGCGATGACAGTCAATGAGTATCGCGAAAAAGCGACAACAATAAACTTTGATATATGCGAGTATCGATTTTACATATCTTTTTTGGAAAAGGAAAGAATTCATCCTTTTTGTCGCGCAATTACTCTGCCATAAGCATAAAATAATAAATACGAGTCAAAAATAATAAAGAAATAACACGCACTTTATATATCGTAATTTTATTATGCGCAAAGTAAGAATATAGATAGATTAAGTAGTACGAGTCAACAATTTCTCACTACGTTTAGCCTTTTTGTCGCGCAATTATTTAATCATTAACATAAAATCATAAATACGAGTTAAAAACAATAAAAAATAAAACGCATTTTATATATCATAATTTTATTATGCGCAAAGTAAGAATGTATAGATAGATTAAGTAGTACGAGTCAACAATTTCTCACTACGTTTAACCTTTTCGTCGCGCAATTACTTAATTAATAACATAAAATTATTAATGCCAATCAAAAACAATAAAAAATTTACGCACTTTATATATCGTAATTTTATTATGCGCAAAATAAGAATTTAGATAGATTAAGTAGTACGAGTCAAGAATTTCTTATTACGTTTAGCCTTTCTGTCGCGCAGTTATTTAATCATTAACATAAAATCATAAATGCAAATCAAAAACAACAAAAAATCATACGCAATTTATATATCGTCACTTTATTATGCGCAAAGTAAAAATTTAAATACATTATGTAGTACGAGTCAACAATTTCTTACTATATTCAGTCTTTTCGTCGCGTAATTATCTTGTCATGAGCATAAAATAATAAATACGAGTCTAAAATAATAAAAAATAACACGCACATTATATATCGTAATTTTATTATGCGCAAAGTAAGCATGTAAATAGATTAAGTAGTACGAGTCAACGATTTCTCATTATATTTAGCCTTTTCGTCGCGCAATTACTCAGCAATTAGTATAAAATCATTAATACGAAACAAAAACAATAAAAAATTATACGCACTTTCACTAGCGGATCCTGACATCGTTAATGGGGAGGGGGGGGGGGTGCAAAATTATTTTATTTAATATTTTTGATTTCATGATTAGCTTTTATTCCAGGATCAACGACGTCGATAGCTTTTTAATGTTTGTTTTTCTTTATTTATATTTTTTAAATAAATTCAGCAAAACTGTTTCTTTTAATTTGCAAGGGGGGGGTTAACCCCCCAGGATCCGCCAGTGTGTATATTTTTTTTTATATATATATTATATATATATATATAAAAGTATAAGATACACTGTAAATTATACTCATTACGCATTCAAGGAGTTAAGTTTAGATTAAGTCAGACATAGGACGAAATGATGAGATAATTTTGTTGCACAAAAATAATTAGGCGAAATTCTTTATATCTATATAATATATACAATATGTATGTATAAGATGCATTGTAAATTATACTCATTACGCATTCAAGGAGTTAAGTATAGATTAAGTCAGACATAGGACGAAATGATGAGATAATTTCGTTGCATGAAAATAATTAGGCGAGAAATTCTTTATATCTATACAATATATATATATATATATATATATATATCTACTGGCGGATCCTGGGGGGGGAGGAGTTAACCCCCCCCTCCTGCAAATTAAAAGAAACAGTTTTGCTGAATTTATTTAAGAAATATAAATAAAGAAAAACAAACATTAAAGAGCTATCGACGTCGTTGATCCTGGAATAAAAGCTAATCATAAAACCAAAAATATTAAATAAAATAATTTTGCAAAACTTCCCCCATTATTGACGTCAGGATCCGCTAGTGAAAGTGCGTATAATTTTTTATTGTTTTTGATTGGCATTAATGATTTTATACTAATTGCTGAGTGATTGCGCGACGAAAAGGCTGATCATAATGAGAAATCGTTGACTCGTACTTCTTAATCTATCTAAAATCTTACTTTGCGCATAATAAAATTACGATATATAAAGTGCGTATGATTTTTTATTATTTTTGATTCGTATTTATGATTTTATGTTAATGATTAAATAACTGCGTGACGAAAAGACTAAACGTAGTGAAAAATTGTTGATTCGTACTACTTAATTTATCTACATTCTTACTTTGCGCATAATAAAATTGCGATATATAAAGTGCGTAAATTTTTTATAGTTTTTGATTTGTATTAATGATTTTTTATACTAATTGTTGAGTGATTGCGCGACGAAAAGGCTGAATATAATGAGAAATCGTTGACTCGTACTACTTAATCTATTTACATGCTTACTTTGCCCATAATAAAATTACGATATATAATGTGCGTGTTATTTTTTATTATTTTTGACTTGTATTTATTATTTTATACTCATGGCAGAATAATTATGTGACGAAAAGACTGAATATAGTAAGAAATCACTCTGCCATTAGCATAAAATCATAAATGCGAATCAAAAACAATAAAAAATAATACGTATTTTATATATCATAATTTATGCGCAAAATAAAAATGTAATTAGATTAAGTAAGACGAGTACACATATAGATTAAGTGGTACGAGTCAACCATTTCTCATTACTTTCAGCCTTTTCGCTGCGCTGCTATTGTTATTATACCCCGTGTACGTTTACATAAATCTTATGTTATCGAATATTTACATCAACTACACAGCTTTATAAAACGAGTTTATCGGATTTAGTTTTGCTGTGGTGTGTAGTGGCTTAATTCAAGCATAATCTATAAGACTGCAAAAACGATTTGATGGGAGACTGGAGCAATTTATTACTGCTCGGCACGACAACTTTTCACGATGGATGACGGCTTAATGACAACGCCTTTCCAGGAGACCCCTAGACGTGGGATCGATTCCCGATGTTCGTGGATCGCGCCGCATGAAAGAGATAGTGCTCGACGCGTGCGTAGTTATAGCGTCTATGTCCGCGTAGAAAGCGATCCCCACGGCAGAGATTAGCGTGTAAAGTGCTCGAAACTCGTATAACATTACTGCGCTGGATGAAGGTGCGCCTCGATTCTGCTAGGTCGCGAGCTGCCGGGATGCGTGCCCGAGCACACCGGCGATGGCTGCGAGGGGAAGGAAAGAGGATGAACGCCGGGTCTAAAACAAACTTTCCGTTGTCTGCTACAAGAATGATAATGCGGATGGCGTTCGGCACGTTTTGGATTAGGTTTCGAGTACGGGACTGCGAGAGATCGAAAGAGTGACGGAGAACACTTGCCGAGAGTGGAGGTGGTAGAGTAGGGCGTTCGCACAGAGGTGAGAAAGCAAGAAGACCAACATTTCGGTACTGTGTAGGTGCGAAATGTAACGGAGTCGAGTTTGCAATCTCGCGCGCGCGCACGCTTGCAAGAATGAGAAGGGGGATATTAGGAAGAGAGAAAGAGAAAGAGAGAGAGAGAGAGCACAGAGGAATGGCGAAGGGGCGACGTCAAGTTAAACGCGAGGGAGAAAGACGGATATGGCGAGACTGATGGAAGATGGGAAGCGCGAGCATGGGTTGATATTAGGTATTTAATAGACAGCTCTAGGGAGTTGCTCGGGCGAGCGAGAACTGAACTGTAATGTTAGCACGCGGCAGGAGGGATTTCTCATAAGCTGACCTCGGTGAGCCGAGAATATAGTTGAAAGGGTGTCGGGTGAGAACGGAGAGTAGAGAACAGGGCTCGTTCTGACGGAGACTGAAGGCGATTCTTAGTGGTGTTGCGGGGGTGGTGGCGCCGACGATGACGAGTGGGGGTATGAGGGAGGCAGGAAGAGCGGCGTGGTGACCCTACCTCCGGGCTTGTATGCCCTAGACGAGAAAAAGAAAGGGGGACAACTTGAATCTGAGTTTTCTCCAAGTAAACCCCATGGATTACCAGCCGCTTTAACTTAGCGACGCCCCTCGTTTCTCAGGTGTCGTTCTCGGGGTGTCATCATATTGGATACTTTCGGGGTCCCTGGCATGGCGCGCGGGCCACGGTGCTGTTATTAGAAAGAAATTTGATATATCGTCGTAGTTGCGCCAGGATCTACGCGCCGGCTGCGGGCACTTATTCAATGAAGCCAGAATCAACAAGGGGATTTTTCACGCCGGATACAGATCAGACAATCAGACAATGATTGTATATTCTGGAATAGTAAATAATTATTACTTGTTACTATTGAAAAATGTCAAATTAACAACATTATTAAGATTGACATGCAACATATATTTTCATTACACAAGAATATAAAAGACAAATACAATAACTAAAAATATAACTGAGAATAGTAAATCGTTTTAACGATGTACAATTTATTTGTACGCTTATAAATTTAATATATCGTCGAGGATGTAACGATAGCTGTTGAATAAGCGTGTCGAATTTTATATTGTAATATAAAAAGTGTTATAAAAAGGTGTTTAATTATTTTTTTATTCGCTTGCAAGTTTAATTTACAATTTCTAATTAATTTGATCATAATTTTACGATATTGCTGCGTTTTTTAGTGTCTTGTTATAAGCACAGATAACGTCAAATATTTTATATTAAATTTAAATATTAATAATTTCTATCGGCGTGTAATTTGTCAATCTATTTCTTATTACGTTTCATTAAAGCCAGTAATAAATAGCAGTACAAAATTTAATAAAACGAGTTTTTCAAAATATTCCTATAAAATCTTAAAGCAACGCGCACAATGTTTCAAATTTTTTAATTCTGTTAAAGTATAAGGCCTATTTAAGATATTTCAAAAAAATTAACATTTTATTTTTTAATAGAGTTTTTAGTTATATATTACCATCTTTATATCAAGTGATATCACGGATTTAAAAACGTGCTCACATTCCATCCGCGCGCGAAATTGAGTGATTCAGCATAAGCAATAGACAAGCCGTTTCTCTTCTTAAGCTGCGCGCCTTCACCGTTCTGCATTAATGAAAATTCATATTCTTTCCAAGCGACTTGCAGCGGCACTAAGGGATGCTTCTCCTTCCTAGAAATTTTTCGCGATGAGACGCACCCTGATTCGTTCGAAGACATCCCTCGCTCCATTACCCAAATCTTCTACCTCCTTCCCGACTTATCTCACGCACTGACAATATGCCAAATGCATATTCAATTTTGAAAATCCACTCTGCTCAGTTGTAGAATATCTTTGTACGTGACGCGGACATCCAACGTCAATTTGACGATATAACGCGCGAATACGCGATTGTCTTGTACAACTTGCGAGTATTTGCAGTATGAGAGTATGACGTGAACGCTGCACAGCAAAATATACTATTTTAATATTGACTAATTTTATCCTAAATAAAATTAATTCGAGCACGCAGGAGCTAAATCTAGCAAAAATGAAGAAAGAAGAAGTTATTTTTCGCACTTTATATTTAAATACTCATATATCTTCCATAATATTAAGAATAAAAATGACTTATAATAAGTTATAATTAGCAATATCCTAAAAAGAGACAAGTTTCTCTTATTAGACATACAGCTCTCATCGCTCGAATAGGCGCAAAAACGTTCACGACACTTTTGGATCTTCTTGACACGTTTCCTCTCTCTTCCGTCGGTTGTCTAGATGATGACACGCGAGAACCGCGAAATGGCCGCGTGCCATAAGGAGGCAGCATATCGAGGATGGCTAAGCTGCATTCGTGCCATCGTTTGATAATCGGGCGACCGCCGTACATATTTCCAGGCACGTTAGCACGGTCCTCTTGTGAGCTACGGGAATGCTTGAAGATACATCCGCATCGCGTTCGTCGCCTCTGACCTGACAAATCCTATTAAATCCCTTTTCTATATTGCGCCTGGGGAAATGGACGAACGCGGCAAGTTTGATAAAAATGCCTCCCTATCCCCCAATGTGATATTGAACCAGGTAGGTCGACGCTCTCTCGTTTAATGGAACGATTGCCTCAAAGAATACATTCCAATGGCCGAGGAACGCGACCGGCAGGGAGAATGGAATATGATTAGGGCGAAACTACCCTTTTACCGGCGAGTGTCTCGTGGAAAGCACAAAAGACCGTGCATGTAAAACGCGCTCGCCTTCTCCCTCTTCTCGTCGGAATTATACGCGTTCGTATCAGATTTTTCAGAAAATTGGCCACGGTACTCCAGCGAGAATATTTATGAGAGTTTGGGAATACGCATTGCTGCACGTATTCCGCATCGCGGAACGCGGGATCGTTTAAAGAAGAATTCCCGTGGAAAATAAAGCGTTTGTTCTGTAAATGCCACGGTTTCTCTCGGAAGTATAGTATCGATAAGAAATGAATTATATTCTCAGACGAGATGGAATCAATATCTCGAATATTGCAGAATACGCATGTAATATAATTAAATTATAGCGTAAGAGATGTTTCTTGTTAGCAGAAACATGTGATACACGTTACATTTGCTCATAAAAATGTGCACGCATCTATAACGCGAGTATTAATGATGGATATATGAACACGGTAAATATTTAAAATTATATTATGTAGTCATCAAATGCGTTATGCGAGGAAGCAAAAGAGAAAATTTATATCAAACATACCAATTTGCACATGAACACATTATTTTTAATAATGCATAAATTTAAATTCCACTTTTTTTTAAATAATACACATCAACGATGCAGTATACGTAAAAGAAAATTATGATAATCGCGGAAAACAACCGCCCCAGAGCTGAGAGCCACATTGTGTGCCTTTGGTTTCTAATTAAATTATCCTAAACAGCCAAACAATTTTCTTTACGGGACAATGCTGTCTGCGTGAGGATTCGAATTTTCTTTATTGATCGGCAATGATGTCGGACGCTGCTGCATCGAAGTTCCGATCATTCATAAAACATGAGTCTCCATCAGGTAGTACTCCATAAATTTTCAAGCAGGAAACTACTGTGCCTCCATTTTCTTCGGTAGTCTGGAACATTTGTGATGTGGGGGGCCAGATCGATAAAAAATAATTATCTCGTGCTTCATCTGCAAGAAGCAAACAAGCTTTACGTCAATGTCAACTATCGTTTGCTCATCGTCAAAAGATGCGATTTTGAGTGCATAGCAAACGCGCGAGTTTCTCGTCTGCATCATGTAAATATTAGCCTCTTGATAGCAAATATTGTATGAATTCATGCAACCCATTATTTACAATACATTGCGTATATGTGCATATCTCGTTGCATTTTCACATATTACTATATGAAACCCTATATCTTATAGAGAGTTAGCAGATATAAGAAAGATCGTGTGTTATGTAATAATTTTGTGACATCTTATTTATTGACAAGAGTCTAAATTCCAAACATGATAATTATGCGACACAATATTATTAAGTTAAAGTATATGATAATGATTTAAAAATAAATATGCGCATTGTATACATAATTCTGAATTTGCATAATAATTTTATGCTTTATAAATTTTACTAACAATTGAAACACCTTATAATATGCATTCGGTCTCCATTCCCATCTCTGTAATATCATCTAGATGCAGTGCTATCGTATCGATCCGCAGCATCGCGTTGCCAATATATAATACACCTTCATCAAAGGTTCTAAATTGCATCGATATTTACCATGAAAACATATTTCAAAATATACTTCATTATACGTCAATATCTCTCGTTTAATGTAAAGTGCGAAGTTTCCAGCTGATCATTAAAAGTGTATTATCGACGAGGTCAAATATTTCTCTCTCTGTATAAGAAACATCTCCCGTGTATTCGAGCAATAAAAGTCCGAACCTAAATATATATATATATATATATCGAACACACAAATTGAAACGACGTATCCCTTGCTTTCATGTCTCATTACGCTTTTAACGGTGTACTATTCGCTGAGAGCGACAGAATTTCAGATTAAGGCATACGTGGAAGACGTTCCTCCGAATGACTCGAGCACACAGACGAGTAAGCACATTAGCAAAATCTTACCTCCCTCCCTCTCCGCGCGACCACAGTATGTATAAAGGATCCTTTATGTCTACTGCCTGGCGGTGATATCCTACGGGCAATAATAAAACTTTTCCGAACTCAAGGACCGTTCGCGCACGCGAGGAGCGAGGGAGAGACACGTTCTCAAGCAAATACGAGGGGGAAAACGGGATCTCGCGACGGCGGCGGTAGAAATGCCTGCGGCGAAGAGTATCCCGATTCCAGAGACGCTTGTTTCGCGAATCAGAACGCGGCGCGGCGGTTTTCGCCAGAAAAGACAAGTAGAAATTGAACGAGCGTTCGTATACCGCGTTTATTTCGACCTCATGACAAATCCAATCCGCGATAAATTGTAATCGCGATCAAACTGCTTTCACTTGACGATATTGTCGCGATATATTCCTTATAAGCGCGACAATAGGATTCTAAAAATATGTGACACATAACTGGCTGTATACATAAAACATTTCATGTACTCTTATATAGAATATAGATCTGCCGGGAGAAAGATGTAGAATCAGTCTAAAATGTGATTAATTTATATATTAAATCGTCTCATTAAACATTTTGAATTATTACTATATTAAGATAATGAAGAATTCAATTCGTCAAAGTTCTATCTTCTATAAATTGTTTAATACTGATAGATTTAATATTAAATTAAATAAAGATTTTATATCGAACTGCAATACGATCTTGATGAGCGTACTTATCAAATTTATGTGATAGGTACATGCAACTTTCATATAACGACGCAGTGTTATGTAGAGCATTAATCATGCCGCGAAATAAGGGATGCGTTTAATAATCCACTTACACACTGAGATGTAAATCCTGGAGACGCTGCAAGATATGACGTCGAGAAAATTCAAGATACGACCTATTCCAGCGTCTACTGTCGTTACTAATATACAGACGGGGAGGCGGTTCTGTGAGAGAAATAATAGTGGGCGGGAGATAAATAAGCAGCGAAGGAAATAAAGCTGAGGCTGCTGCAATCCGACCGAAAGGTACCGGAGGTCCTCGTGAAGGTGAAGGCGCACCGATGTAATAAGGTGCATCGTGCAGGCAGAATAAAAAGATCATCAATTACCACGTGGAGTCCCGGGGCCGCCTATTTTATACGACCTCGCGAGCTAGCTAGGTTGCGGAATATTATTCAGAGCATTAGGCATGCTCTCGACCGCGAAGAATTTCCATAAAACCGCTATCTGCCATCTAAGACGCCATAGCTCGCTCTCTCCTTGTGTCTCTCCTCGTCCTTGTCTTCTGCAATTCCCGTCCGGTCCTGCCACCTGCACTCTCGCCTTTCCTCTCTTTCTCGCCTGTCCCTGTAAAACGGGCGAACCCTAAGAGATGCATCTTCGTAGCTGCTGTTACACGCCGTTTACGATCATCTTAAAACGCGCCACATTCTCGGACTGGCCCTCCGAAAATGTACTTTAGCATGTTTACCGACAGTATCTTGCGAGCGAAGACAAGGTGACATTAGCAATAACTAGAGTATTGTAAATTTTATATCTTGTTTATTTCTCTATTTATTTTCTATTTACAAGAGTACTGTTAGTAAAGGATAAACGATTAAAAAAATAATCAGAATAAAGATGAGACCTTTAAATTGCGAAGACAAAACTTGACATAATAGATATTTATAATATCTAGAAAACACATTGCCATTCCTAATCGTATAATGAGAAAAATGTGCCAATTAACAAATATTATCGCAAAGTACAAAAGTTCAAATTACCAATTCTTTTTAGATCAATTAGAAAAATTATTTTTCCCTTTCATGTAGCAATCAGTGTCTGGAAAAACGATAATTCCGTTCGCAATCAAATTGGGGCTAATGGAAAAGAGAGTTTATGAATTAAATCAATTTCTCATTAAACTTTGTACGCATTTTAAATATTATTGAATCAGAATATTTTTAATCCCTCAAAGAAATCTATCACGTATCTATTATGATGTTATATTATAACGTAACTTTTTTATAAAGTTCTGTAAATTTTGCGCTGACCCGTGAATGAACAATGGAAATTGAATGAGTTTCACTTACTTGACCGTTTCTGTATAGGAAAATGTCGGTATATATCTTGGCTTAACGGCGAAAATTACCGCTTTCGATTTATATAGAGAATACGTGCTATTTTCTTCGTTTCGCAGCGTGGTTCATTACGCTTCCCTTAAAAGAAAAGCGGTTTAAGAACCCTCTTTATATCCCCTAGCCTTTCGTCCAACGAAAAAATACCCTGAAAGCATGAGTTTGTGTAAAGTACAAGCGGTTAATTAACACACTCGTTGCTATTATACCGAAAGCGGATATAAAAGGATTATAAGAGGTAGATGTTATCTCGCTTATTTTTAATGTCATATATTTGCATTTTTCATATTCGACAATCAAAAGCATTAAATAGATTTACAGTGCAATACAATAAACAATCTGCAAATTTAACAATAGCTTGCAATGATTAGTATATAAAGAAATTTTTATCGGGAAAAATTATATTTCAACAAACGAGCACACAAAATATTTATTGTATCGCGCATCATTAATCACATATAATTATAAATTAATATATAATTAATATATGTAATAATATATATAAATTTGATTTTCTTTTAATGTAATATATGTATATATATTTATATCACATATTTTTAATTTGAGATATTTCTTTAGAAAATAAGTGTCTGAGTTATTTCTCGTAATGTTGCTTTACACATACTTTGCTAGGAAATTTACAATAGTAATAATTCTTTTTGTTTCTACTTTTCTTTCTCTACGTGATATTCGCCATGTTTCATCCATGACAATGTATTCTCATAGCGAAACTGTTTCACGCGTTGACAAGCTGTTATTCGTAAGCAGAGTCGGTAACGGGTGGAATAATTTAGTTTTGCACGGTCCATATCGCTCTTCCAGCGGACAGTTAATACTATCCTCCTCGTAGCTATATTTTTAATGACTTCGTCTCTAAAACCCGTTAGGCAACACCTGTGAAAAACCTGCCCCGTGATTTTCGATTTTAATCACCTTTCTGTACTTTCGCGTAAACATAAATGTGAAAAATTATTTTAATTTTTCAACTAACTCGTGCATGATATCACTTTTTTAATTATTCCATAGATATTAAATTTACATGCCATTAAAATATTTTTTTTTTCATACTACAACGATTATTATACCTATCTAAAAACTCAAACCGCTGGGAATGATAAACTCAACGTTGGTTTCTCTATCTCTTTCTCCCTCTCCTTTTCCCTATTTATTGAATAAAATATATAATAAATAAAATGTTAAATAAACGCGCGCGGTGACTTTTTCCTTTTTATACTATCGCAATATGTAAAGAAGTTACACATAGTCGTTATCAATTTGTATTAATTTCAATAACTGCTCGTTGAATGCACTAAGAGCAGAAGAGCGTTTCTGTCATAAGCGAGAGAAATTAAGGTAAATGTAAATTGTACATTTCGGAAGCACAATCAATTCACATTTGGCAACAACATGGTCAGCCAAAGGGAAGAACGAGGCTGGACAATTTATTCCTCGAGTACCGCGAGGAATAGTTACGATTTGGCCAAAGATATCCGGAGCTTTCGAATACGAGAAGGGTCGTGTTTTCGCAAACGAGGCAAAAAGGGTGCTCCGTGAAGCGGTCTGTACGAGGTTAAACCGCACACACAGACGTCTACCTTTGTGGCAACAGTATTTGCTGCGCTGTGCGACGTTGGCAATTGATTATCTTGAGAAAGGTTGTAGAGTATGAGCCTGATGAAATGAAGATTTGCGTAGTAACTGCTGGAAAATGACGCACGCTTAGAAAGGGAAGATAAATCTCAATGGATTTAAATGAAACATTGATACCAACGCCAATTTTATACATATAGCTGATCGATAAATCAATAATTAACTGTAAATTATAAGTCTAGATACAAATAGACGCTGTTATACGCTTTGTTAATTATTGTTCTTCTGTTATAAAAAATAGAAAAAACTAATTTAATTGATTTATTTGAGCGAAAGCACACAATGGCAAACTCCCTCCTTTCACACACAAAACCAGAGAGTTTTTTATAATATCTATGTTCTATAAAAAAGAAAAAAAATTGTTTTTGTCTATCTAAAATAATTATGTACAAAAACTATTAAAATCCTTTATCAATGTTGACTTACAATTATATTTACGATTATTTTATTTAATTAATTAGTCATCAGTTAAAATAAAAGAGCATAATTATTATAGACAATTGGAAAAAAGTTTGAAAAAAAATAAAGTAAAGAAAAAAGATAATAATAGATATATATTTAACATGTAATTTTTATATATTCTGTTTGATTGAGATATTTTATTACGTTACTGAAAATGAGAGCATATTTGTTCGACGTATATAATTCATTTTTCGACGAACATATATAACTATTCTATTTCAAACAGTTCAGTACTCGGTATTCATTATAATGATAACAAGTTTGCTTTTATTCAATTAAAAACTTTCTACATCTTTTTATCTTATGGCCAGGAAGGAAATATGACAGATTTTCGGAAGCTGCTTGTGATAATCCAGCGACTTTGACGATTTGCGACTCTGTTCTATTCGCGAGGAAAAAGGGATTGCCTAATTAGCTGATTTTAAAGAGTTGAAGAGAACTTACTTGAAAAGCGCTTGCGGCAACTGAAGAAAATGTCTAGAAAAATATGAAGTATAAAATGAAATTAGCAAGCCTTGAGCGAAATATGAAAACATCGCGAGCGATAAAAATAACAACTCTGTATAAGGCTCTGGCTCTCCTTCGAGCGCTTTATACCGTGGTCCTGTGTACTTATGGCGATATGGACACGATGGGCGATCTACGTGCGCGTGTAAGTTTGCGATAATACTATCGAAGAATAACACGTCGAACATGTTTAAAGGATGTCCCTTTACAATTGTGCAAATGGAGGAATCGCTACGTACTAGATGGAACTGTTGGATGAGCCGGTACAGATTCTTATCGTTTCCTGTTATCATTTGCATTTAGACTGTGTTTCCTGAAGCAACAGCGAGCAGCTGAAATGTCTGCCTTGCGCCATATTCGTACTACTGACAATCCGAATCCGCATAAAACGTTACCGTTTACAATAACACACAACTCGACAGAGAACGGAAAATTATATTTGATGACTTTCCACATGGCAATTGGTTGCGTCCAAAGATTATTTCAGTATTATTATGGAAATATAGAAAGCTGTATAAATAATGTGCATAAAATAATCCATGAAGAAATAATTTAATTAAATTTATTGAGATAATTAAAGACTGAAAAAGATTTGCAAACGTACACATTGAAACTAAATTTTTGCATATCCATTTGCAAATCTATGTTTGGGTTACTCAGCGAAACAGTTATAATTTATACCGATATCAATTTATCATAATCACTGACGATATGTGTGCGATATTGATTTTATATACAAATATACAAAAATACCGAGAATAATATTTCGATAAAACTGGTAAAAGAAATGTACAAATTATAAAAATTATAACATCCCTTTTTTTTATTTATAATGCATACCATTTTATTAATAAAAAAAATAAAAAGAGATATACAACCAAACATAATGAAATATATAATAACTTACACAAAATTAATTATGAGAGGCAACTATAAATATATATAGATATTTCAAGTTTAACATTTGATATTTTCAGGTCATTAAAATATAGATTTATTATTTAAAATAGCCAGTGATGTATCATAGATATCTAGATATATCTTATTATACAATCTAATATTAGAAGACTCGTTTGTTTACGAAGCATCTAGTATCGCTCAACGTAGATGCCTTTGTTATCGCCGCCTCTTTCGTTCTATAACCGTCCAAAGGGATTCGTGCCGATGATGTACGAGCTAGCTTATGGAGAAAAGCCCTTTTTTCCCCTCGTTACTCCAAAGTGCGCTGCCAAGTTCCATAATAATTCTTTCCCGAATATCATTATTATACCGTCGGGTCTTCGTTACAGTCGATCTCCCGAATTTTACGTAGCTTCGGAATGAACTGAAGAACGTAACAAAGCAGAATGAATATATATATGAGCTGAGAAAGAGAGAAGTGCCAGTGTAAGTTTCTCTCTATACCCCATTATAACTCGTCAGTACTTATATTTTATATAAAATGATGGGGTAGAATCTTTAATCTCATCGATAATATATCAACTTTTAACAATGTTAAGTACCAAACGTACTGCATATTTTAAAAAGTTGCGCTTTTATAACTGGCACTTAAATGATTTGCTGAAGACTAGACATAATGATATTTTAAAAATAATAAAAATACAAAATTTTGAAAAAAAATTATTTTTATATATTAAACTATTTTTATAGTAAACTTTACTATAATAAGATACAAAGAAAACATGTTTAAAATCAGATTTATGTTATATATTTAATCATAAATTTAACATCTATGAATTATAAATCCTTAAATTATTATAAATGATTAAGAGAATATAAAAAAGTATTTGATTATTTATTTAGCATTTTAAATTTTACATCAGAGACTTTAAAACAGAAAACTATTAAAGAATATTCTTTCTATAGTATCTAAACTAAAAGTTATCGATCTTCTATCTATATATATCTTGCTGAGAAGAATATAGATATAATTTGGGGATCGAATAATTGAAAGAATTAATTGTAACCGTATCTGCCCTCTACGAGAGAAATGTATAAGTTACAGTGTGTAAGTTACAGTGTAAGTCTCATTGGTATATCCAGTAGTACATATAAACGATATTGCAACCAGAAGAGATTTACTTTATCAGAGTTATCACTTGTTGGTGCTCGGTAAGATATCGGATACTGACATAATAGAGATTAAATATTGTTTATATATATTATTTGTAGACAGTAAGATATTTGCAAATTTGCTAATTATTGTCTTTTAATTTAAATTTACATTATTTTATTATAACTTTAATATAATATATAAAATAAGTATTTCTTTCTATACTTATGCCTACAATTTTAATAGATGTTCCATAGATTTATTCATATTTACTATATCTTTTCTCTATCCTTTATTTATGTAATAACACTTCTCAATTGTATTCATAATAAATTATAATAAAATATTTTTGTAAATAAATTTTAAATACATAAGTAATAACTAATTTCAACAATGTTATAATTTAAAGAATAGCAAGAAAAGTTATTTAATAATAAATATCACAAGATTGTTATAAATATAACTACTTCAAATAAATCAGAATTATAAATAAAAATGTGGCGAGTAGAAGAATATGATCTCTGCATAATATATTTTTACTTTAATACAATCTTTTAACTCAGCTTGATGAAACCGATTTAATAAAATTTGCGTCGTCATAAATCTGAAGACTCAATGGAAAAAATAGAAATAGTTAACAAGACGAATACAACAATTCATACAATTATCACGATTGTCTAACATTTATTGCCCAAGTACACGATAAGGTACATTATATTTACATGGGAGGGAAGAGTTATTGTGACCACACAAATGCAAAAACTAATATAACTTACAGCTTAGCATATATACACGTCCCTGAGGCTTATTCTACAATATCGTACACATACTATTATACAATACCAGTAGCTCTATACATTGAAGAAATGCGACGCCGTACAATAATTTATCGGTTATCACATGTCTACGTATGTATATGTACATAGCACATAGGGTCATCACAAACGTACGCAAGCAGTATTGCGAAATTGATGAATCCAATTCGGAAATTTCAGAATCAGACTAGCAATTTGTAATCGATTGGCAGTGCATATGATTCATCGATATAACAAATTCGTTAAGAAAATGAAATGAAAGCTCGACTGATAAATCACTGGTAAATTGCTTTAACGATTGAAAATATTGTATATTCGATATTTTTGTAAGCGATGTGTGTATTATTAATATTCGTAGCAATCTACAGATTCATTTTTATCTACGTTTAACGTATATTTCAGAATTAATAAAAATATCTCACAAAAAATCAAAATACGCATATTTATACTTAAAATTCTTAATATGTTTAGAAATTTCGCATTTCCATATTTCAAATATACATATGTTTATTTTATACATAAATCAGACAATTTAGACATATATATTAATTATGTGAAACAACATATCTAAATTTCTAAAATAATAAATAAAATTTTTTGTTAAAATTAATGGATGTTGGCAGTGCTATATATGTATTTTGTTTGTAAGAAAATTGTAATTTTTTTAAAATAATTTATGATCTACAACTTAGAAAACATTACGTTAAGATATTATCTCTGTTCGTTGATGTATATATGACTATTATTTTTATATCTAAAACATTAAATTTATCTAGAATTAAAGTTGTGCAGAGATGAAAACCTCGAGAAAAATTCTCTTTTTTTCTCTCTCCTCATTATTGACGCTTTCTACAGATGAGTGTATATTATTTATATGTACAATACACGCAATAAGCCTATCATTAAACCATATTCATGGTCTCGAGGTATTTGAATTAAAAATTCTTTATTGATCATTCCGCTAATGACGGAAATTTTCAGAAAATTATTGTCATCCTGTAACATAAACGCAATAATTATATTAAGTTAGCAAATTTTACGCAAACATACAGAAAATACAAAAATTAGGAACATATTCGAGCAACAGGATAAATATAAAATGCAACTATATATAAATAGAATTATATGTTACAATTCTGTACTCATGTTATAACGCTTTACGATGCGATAAATCTGTTTTTGTTATCACAAAATTTCACACATTATTTAAATTATATAATAATTAATTATATAATAATTATATAATAATTAATTATATAATAATTATATAATAATTATATAATTATAAAAATAACAATTATAAAAGACAATTATAAAAATAATTATAAAATTATCATGTTTTTGATATCATAATAATATGCTATCTAAAAAATCTTTGATGCAGTAAGCAGGTTTTACAAAATATTATTACATTGCTGTCATATTCTTGAATGCACAATAAAAAAAACACATATTATCTGTTTATAGAAAATGTAAAATAAAGTAGTCTTCTTTAGCAATTGTATATATAGATCATTGAAATGGCCACTTATAACATAACGTAATATCATAAATCCATCTTGCAACTTTTTCTGTTTAAAAGCTATTTAAACGATGTACTTAAACGAAATCTCTTCTAGATGGAAATATTTTCAGTGAGGCACATTCCTTTTTTTTACGACGACGAAAAACGCATAATTTATGCGTCCAAGAAACAAGATGGAACTCAATAAAATCTATCGTAAAAATATTGCAAATATATTGCTTTATAAAATAATTTAATATAATATACAATGACATTATTGTGGAGGATCTTTATCATTTAAAGTATATATTCATTTATACATTATTAGTTTCCTAATAATTAAATTCCATTACATCTTATTCCAAATTTATTATTATCCTTGCTGCATATATACAAGAGTATTTATTATTTTTATCGTTTACGTACTATAAAAGATATAGGTAATTAAGTTTAACTTTCTAACATTTCTCATAACAGGATAATATAATCAAAATAATTAAAAGATCAATATATAATTTGAAATTAGGCAATCAAAAAATACATTTATAATATTTTCATTATCATGATAAAAAAATAAACTCTCGAACGTAATGCTGAAAAGATCGTAGATTCTGAAAAACAAACAACTTTTTATAAAAAATTGTTTGAGATTCCACATATGCACAATACGCACTCTCATTAAGCACCTTCATATATTTAGACATTATTAGCAAATTGCAAGCTATGTACGCTCTGTTAATATTTTGAGATGCAGAAGTAATGAAAGATATTGTTATATTCTTATATCACGATACTGTATTATAACACAATACTTACGATATGTGAGTATGTATGAAAAGAGATAGAGAAAAAGAGAGAAAGAGAGAATAATACTATGTATATTATTATAACTTAAAGATTGAACAAATCGAAGAGCAGACATTTTATATATTCTGTATGAAAATAAAAGCATGCCTGCATAAAATGTTCTTTTTTAAGTAGATTAAAATTTAATTTTTATACTACTCTTTCACACACATACATACACATAAATACATAAAACAAACAAAAAAATATTTATTTTATCAATTTATGAGAAAGTGCGATTACAAATAATATGTGCCCCTTTTTACTTAATTTACAGACTTTCTTCTTCAAGTGATGGCGAGGTCAACAAGGTTACCGCTCGGAATGGGAACGGTAAAAGCCAGCTACTCTGACGCCTTCAGCGTAAAGAGGTTAATAGATTGGTGGCTTTCTACGTCTTTAGATAGAGAGGTAAGTCTATTAGTACACGTTCGGCTTGCAATGTGTTAATTACGCTCCCTCACGAAGTACCCCGGTCACTCTGATCAACCAGATACTTCGGACCTTTCATGCTTCCATATAAAAACAGGTCTTCACTCTACGTTCACTTTATGCAAATTTCATGTACAACAGGAAGAGACTTTTTATCGGGAACACAGCGACCCTTCGCAGCATTATTCTTATCGACATTACTTCGTTGCGATGCTCGCCACGCGCGATGTTTAATCCCGCATCCAGAGAGTCTTTCTATATTACTTTAATCTTCTTTACGTATAGTTTTTTTTTAAACAACACGGTGGCCTACGTGGATAAACCACCGGCCAATATCGCGGTTATGGCAGTTATTCCGAAATTTGTAAGCAAGTGGCGATGAAACGCCGATGAGGCCGTCGCCGACTGAAAATCGATCTGCTCGTCGCCAATATCATCGCCTTTCAGCATCGGCTCGTCCTTCATACCGGCGGCCTTCTTTTCATGGCTGTGATCGATCTTCCATGTCTTTTTCGACTCCCGTCTCGAGCCCGGTCTGCGGGTAGTTGGCTTATCGATTTCTGAAAATATACGACGATACAATAAATTTGGTAACCAAAGTTAGAGGAACCAAGGAAAGTCAGATGTGTTTTTTTTTTATAAGAAGTAGAATACTTTGTAGTAGTTTTCTATGGATTCTTTTGTGAATTAAATTACTTGAGAAAAGTTTTTTGGGCTTCTTGAGAGAACACATTTTTGTGCTTCCTTTTACCAGACAGATTTTCTAGAAAATTACCGTTTCTCTGGTTTATAAACTTTTTAGGAAAGTCATTTTTCTAACAAAGCCATATACACATCATCCTTTCTTATAAAATGCTAGTGTTTAACATCCGTAATTATATTTGTATAAAATTTTGTTTATAATCTATTGTCAATTTTATTCAAAATTAACTAAAGATTATAATGTCACATTACGCAATTTAAATTTATATTGCTTTATAAGAATTTTCTCTCAATTAATTGCCATATAATCAAAAATTACACTAATGTCTAAATAATTACAATAACATGCATTAATTTTAAGAGGACAAATTAATATAGCAATTTATATCTTAATTACAGTATACGCAATTATAAATATATACGTTCAAATATGTGCACAATTACGACGAAATATGTAGAGAGAGCATAATTTCAAAGTTAATTACAGAAGCTAAAGACCCGTTCTCTTTAATTTCAACCATGTTTATCGTTCAATAGTATTGGTTTTATTAATCTAACCCTAACCAGTTCCAATATAAAATATTTACAACTGAAAGAGAGAGAGAGAGAGAGAGAGAGAGAGAGAGATGCCCGTCTGTAAATAGATCTCTTATATTAAGTATAGAAATGCGGGGCAGCAACGAATAAATAACTGTGATTTTTGCACACGTGGTGTCGATAAAACTCAATAATAATATAAATAAAACGCGCATAATTAATCGCTGAAATTTGTTATTGATAAACAACAGCGAGCACTTGAAAATTCGGGTTGATCATCAGCGTGGAGATCAAACATCCGTTAAACAACAACACGATAGAAAGTCGCTTTACAATCGAATCGTGTTTGAAAAACGAACGGGCGTAAATGGCAAATCGAGATATCGGGGTAAAGTCCTGTCCGCGAGTAATAACTGGAAAAATAATCGGCCAAGCGGTCGGACTTTCCGCGCGATGCTCTCCGGGTTTGACGTATTGGAATGTCGTCCGAACGGCGCGTTCCCGCAAAACCCGGAGAGCTCTTGTCACTTGCACGCTCCGTCGAAATGTCGAGAGTTCGAAAGCGATATTAATTCCCTCGCGCGTGCATCGGCATTGCTGTTATGAGAGTACAAAACTACACTTTTTCTAATTAATACCCGCGGGATGACAGCGCGCGCAACATTCTCAGGTGACAACCGGAAACAATTGAGATTACGGGACACAAAAGTGAATGTCAATATCCCTTCGACAGATTACGACAAGAACAATATGTCGCAAATGCAGTTTTCCTTCAACATTGATATATTAAACAGACATTCGCGTAAACTGACTGAAACTAAAGTACAGTGAAAACAAAAAAAAAAAAATATGTTTGTTAATTATTTTAGCGATCATATTCGTAATTTTTAAAATTATTTAAATTTATAAGATATGTACTTTTACACTTTAAAATATTGACGTAGTGATAGATCAATAATAGTATAATAATAAATTCCATAATTATTATCATTGTAATATAATTATACAAATCTTTTATATTTTCTTCTTGTTTGATCTTTCGAATTTCTCTTGTACGTCTTGTATAATCTGAAAATTATCTTTGCGGGTAAATTCGCAGGAGATAAATATTGAAATACTAATCAACTTTCGTTCGATGTGCAGGAGCTTATCCAACGTTGATTTCAATTCCCAACGACAATTGTGTTTACTTCTGCAAGATCAATGCATTTATGTTTGCCTATAGTACTGTTTACAAATCTAGGAAAGCATACGTTGCATATTCGTACAGTGGGAGATTCAGAATGCGCGCTCACGGCTATTCTGACAGTTCTCTGTAACAATGTAATTTAATAAATACATTAATTAATACGCTTGGACACCGCGTTTCGGCCGAATATCGGGATTGCGGTCAGCTTTATGTACCACACTGTTACCGAGAACCGTTGAAATGGTTATCGTTTCCGAATACCTTAAATTACTAATTTACATTTATTAGCATGCCGTTATATAATTTTCTTTGACGCTTTGCTGTATCTGCGGTAATGAATATTGCGACTGTGGTTTAAGATGCTCAGAGCTCTCTTCCATCTCACTGCAATTAGCCAGTAATGTATTTCACCCGAGAAGGCTCGCGCAATTCTGTTCACTTCACTACCGATGATGCCTGCCATTTCACGGTAACACTCTTAATAGCGTCTGAGCGTGAGCAATGAGCAAGCGTGGGAATAAAATAATTCAACTTGTCTTTTTTTTCTGTTCATTTTCTTTTTAGCTGAATTATTTCACAAAGAATCACCAGAATAATCCAGAGAATTATGAATATATGTACGTTAGAAATATTTCGTCTGCATCATCACTATCGGGAAATTAAAAGATGAAGGAAAGAGAAACAGATTGTAATTATTTTATTCATGGAAATGTACAGACAATTATATAAATTAAAAAGAAAGAGAAGATAAAACTTACGGAACACTGCGCGAACTATTGATTTAATTTACAATTAATTTACAACACACTATAATGCACCAATTTGAGATATAATAATAGAGAATACTAATTACATTACTAATTGCTAATAATCTTTAAAAATTATTGCACCGTAATTCCGGGCGTTGTAAAATCAGATTTACGGGATATAGCAATTACGATTTAATTCTTCCTCAAACTATATACATTCGCTCGCACCGGCGAGCGCAGCAAAAGTGAACTAACGACCATGGGCTTCTATACGGCGCATTTATCGGTCACATCTATACGCGCGCGCGCTCCCGCACCCTCATCCGGCGATATAATGCAATTTGAATATAGGCCATCATGCACAGAACTTTGCATGCCATGCGTGCACGTCATTGTGCAAACTCGGAACAACCGACGCGATGGTGCGACTCGCGCACAAAGTGTTTTATACAGTCTTACGAGTCGTATATAGCCGCCCTTAAAGCAAGCTCCTCTCTCCTTGCAACTCGTCTCTTCTCGCACAAGCCGCGACACGTCTGTCGATAATTGGTCCTTTTCCATCTCTTCGTGTTCTATAGCTCGAGTAAAATTCTCATTGTGAAGTTAACTGACTTCAGCAATGCCATATAATTCACGATTGGTTTCTCTCGGTAATTATTGTTAAGGGTGTCACTGGAAAAAAGAGACAGGACGTGCAGGGTGATTTCAGTGGAGAACGCGAGACAACCCGTTGGGTTAAACTATCGGACTAATTACTGGAGGAGAGTGATTCGTGAGAATGGAAATTCGTGACGGGCGTGTCTCGCCATTCTTGCCGTGTCGTTTCCACCGCAGCGTTTTATTTGCAATTGTCGGTAATTAAGTGCCTCGCGCACTCTCGCTACGAGTCTCCCTTTCACCCCCTTCGTCCTCATCCAATCATCATGAACGGCGCGATTTTCGTTAAAACCGTCACACTCCCTACCTTTCTCTTTGAACGGACCCGCTTCTATCCTTTCGTCGTCGTTACCCCGTCCCTTTCCTCCCACCGTCGACACTCTAATTGGAGAGGCGATCAATTAACATCAGCGAGGTCGAACGGACGGGTCGTGCTTTACGTATTTGGTGTGCTTACCACTTGAATCTCTCTCGTCCGCGAGAGATCCAATGAAATATAATGACGGCAGAACGGGATGGACGCGCGTGACGTAGTGGCACGAAGATGACATGACATGACGCGAGGCGACGTGGCTTCGACCTGGCTTGATTCACAGCAATGTTCTCTTCCAGAAGGCCAGGAAGGCCTTGCAGGCACTTTCATTCTCTATTGTACGCGAAGAAATGACAAGGCTACTAATGTCGTTAGCTAACGAGCAACATCTTTCACGTCTTGTGAGAGATCGTCGGTTCTTTTTATTCCATCACGAGATGGTAAGCGAAGGGATTGGGGTAAACAGGAACGGAGAAAGGTTGTTTGGCTTCCCAAAGTTCGTATGCACGGAACGATGATGGAGTCTAGCGATGGCGTCATGGAACGAGAGACGGGGTACATTTTGGTGCACTGAGATTGGGGCAATTACGTCGAGAAGGTTATTGATCGGCGATAAACCGATAAGTTATCCGCTTAAGAATCACGCGACCGCGCCGCTGATTTAATTCCGGAACGAGATGTTTCAGACTCTGCCCGAAAATAACTGTGTACACACCGAAAAACATGCAGATTTTTTTTCGTTGTATAAATCGTCGCATTATGCGACAATGAATTTTTAATATGTACATTTTTATTTTTATTTAAAAGTTTAATTACGCAAAATTGTGTGTGTGTGTGTGTGTGTGTGTTCTACATTATGTTTCTCAATAATAAATTAAACTAATTTCCTTGTATGTATGTGCGTACAAATCTCCGTAATTTTAATAGACTATTAAAAATAATTAAAAATTAAAATATACAAACTCATTATTTCTTTTTCGTAATTTATTAAAATATAATATTTTCTCTTGTCTCTTTCTCCGCGCATGATATACGTATTACAAGAGAAATTGAAGCGAAAAAAATTGTGCAACGAAATCACAAATTTAATTATTAATATATTAAAGTAATTACGTTATTGCAGCTTAAATGCCATACTATATAGAGCCAAATAAATTATATAAATAATGAAAAAGAATATATAAAATATTACAAAGAATAGATTTATAAACACATTACTCACTATAAAGTTTTATCCTTCCATCAGTTTCTCCGAGAGAATTCGTTGCCACGCACCGAAAGGATCCAAAATCCTGAACTCGTACAGATTTTATCATGAGCTTCATTGTCATCTCATATGATCCCTTAGGGATTGTTTCGACCTTATAGTTCTCGTCTGAAAAGCGTGAAAATACCGACATTTAAACTGTGCACATTACATATGCTGAAATAACAATGTTATCAAAATCAAAATTCTAGGGAAATTTGTACGATTAAAATTAACATTATATCACATTTTACAGTATAATTAATCCAATAAAAAACGGCAAACTTTCTGAATTGTAAAATATAATTCAAACAGATAAATACAGGATTTTTTTTGTATGGGTATGTAGAATTTTTTATGTAGATATGTTTATGTTTAAATTATATTCCATTTGTATTAAATAATTATATGTATAATATGTACAAATATTATAGTAAGCCAGTTGCTTTCAATTGATACAGTGAAATAATATTGCATACATTGTTTATAAATAACAGGTTTATTACATATCACAAATGTGGATTAACAACATTCAATAGCGCAATGAATAAAACAAAAATCATAAATTTCACATGCATACGTAGATTATAATCTACATATATTGGCTCTTTAATCGAAGTCAATAATTCGAGGGAGTTTGTTAACCGGAAGCGCATGACGCGCAAAATCGGCTTTTTTGCGTTGATGTAATTGCACTTGTCCCTCGTTGAAAAGCTAATCCGTTTCATTGCTGCGAATGGAATAGCACTAACTAAACAAGCTTTCACGGCAGCCCAGAATAACAGAAAATTCTGGATCGATGCGCGCAGCAGTAAACTTCGTATTTATGTTCCAAGCAGCTTAAGTATTATAGAACTGTGCAAAGTGTGCATGAAGCAGACCATGTTATTCGTGCAAATGTCATTTTCGTTCTGGCGTGTAGAAAATGGCACAAATATCGATTTTTATATCATTAGAAACTATGACACTGCCAGTGTGCGGAAATGTTACTTTAAAGAAAATTTATATTAATCTTATTAGTACAAGTGTGCATATATACACACATATATATATATATATATATATATATATATGTATATATTGCTTTATTCGTAAAAACACGCATTTTTTCATAAAAATTTATTTATTGTATCGCCGCTTATATAAATATGTAATTTTACGAATCTATATTTAAAAACGTAAACATGGTACAATCGAAAAATAAGTTTTATTATTCACATCTTATCAGATTATTTCTAATAATAATATTGGATACATAAATTCATGTCCTAAAATCGAAAAAATAAAATTATGTTATTGATTAAGCATTTTAATTGATTTATTACTTGCTCATAATAAATAATCTATAATATATTGCGTGTAATAATAAATTTAAATATTAAATATAAAAATCATTGATTTATTCATAAAAATAATTTGTAGCGTCATTGCATAATATAGCGTAATATTTTGCATAATATTTTCTCTTTTAAAATCACCGTATTTATCTCTATTTGAATACTTTTCTGATAAAAATTATACTATTCTAATTAAATATGACACAATACCAGTTAGTATCAACGCTAATAGCTAATTAGCAAAATAATTTCTATCGATATGCACATATGAATGCTTAATGACATAAAACTTCTCAAGACTTTATTTCTATTAGATAAGCGAAACACAAAGGAATATAATATACATGCGCATATATACATATATATGACAGTGCGTAGATTATTGCATTCAAAAATATCTACATTTGCGTCAATCATATAATAAAGAGAGACTTTTGCTTCTTCACAAATTAATCGACAAAAATTAATAGTATAATTTTATTCTCCGTTGATTTTCTCCGTAATTTCTCCAGTTGCGAGAGAAATTCTATCAAATGTTAATTGACTAGATGAAACTTGCGATAGCAAATGAAAACCGGGATCATGGGAACTGCAAAACATTCCGTGTACTTTTAATTAATTCGAATGTACCTTTTCATTAGAGCACTTTGCAGAAAAATTTCAGCCTACCGCGTGTATATATAGGGACGGTGCTGTCACGGATTAGCGAGTCGACACGAGATGGCATGCACACGTCTTAAGTTTTAATGCCACTGTGCCCTTGCCCTTAACCCCTTGGCATATCGCAAAGATGCATGGTAGCAATTAGAGTGAAACAGCCGCGTTAGCGCGGTGTAATTAAGGCGAATCGCATTACAACTGCTCGTGCGTGCACCTCTCGGCGTGGGCACGCGAAAGAAAAGAAAAGAAAAGAACTTATAATAATTATCTCAAATTGGAATGAAACGAGCTCTCGGTTTCAGTAAAATTCATTTTTCCACTTTTCCAGATGGTGAATATTATTCATGCGAATATTTTTTAACGCGATACGGAACATTATCTTAACAAGCACAAATTTATCAGCTACAAATTTGCTTTGTCTGTCCTCAAGAAATTAAACACAATAATAGTAACTTGAATAGCCATAAAAAAATTTGCTTTAAATGTGAAATATATGAGGATAAAGTTAACAATTTATTATTTTGTCATAACAATTTATTATTTTAATACACAATGATATGTATTTCTAATTTATCATTTATTTATATTGTTGGCGAAATTGAAAAATATTTTTTGTGATAAAAGCATAGAAATGTTTGCTCTCACCGTTGGTGATAGTCTCATTTGTTGGCCTTGTCCAATAAGTGATAGGGCTAGGATGAGCTTCGCTATGACATTCCAAGATGAGGCTTTGCCCTTCGTAAGCACCCACTAGTTGATTTTCGATCCAAACCATAGGCTGAACTATAAAAAGTAATACGTTTTCATAAAATTTGCATTAAAAAGTAAATATTATACTGTTAATAATTAGTGTCTATTATGTCGAGTACAAATTTTGTGCAAATGTATCATGTGTGTCTTTTATTATCAAATTCTTTTATTACATTGAGATAAAAAGTAAATAATAAGGCGTCATCAATTTTATATTAATGACGCTAAATTTTACTATAACAGCATAGATATATTTAATGCTGAAAATTTTTAAATTGCAAAAAAATAAGTTAATGAATCCATCGAGATTGTCAAATTCATCCTCAAGATATTTGACACTTGACGCAGTCTTAGGAAGGATTCTCTGCTCATTTTTAAAGTATTTTTCTATGGAATAGGTTCTTCTTATTTTTTAATCAATCCAGAAACGTCACTTGTCCCCGTAGTAAGCGGCTCGTGACATCGCATAGCAAAATTACGTAGCCAGCGGCGGGAAAGATTTAACTCCGTTTTCAGGAACAATGGCCCTCGGGATTAGCTATTCACCATGCCCATTCCGAGAAGCGTCATTACGCGAGATCGCTTACAGCACGCGCGAGAACGACAATTTAAATTATATTTTGTGGCAAGCGCGACGCATAAGAAAGAATTTCTAGAACAGAATACAGAACTGCATAAAATCATTCATGCGCAAGCACATAAGCATAAAAGATGTAACATGGAAACTGAATAATGCCAAATTTTTTCGATTGACACAGTTTTCAACTGAAACAGTTTGATTTCGAAGCAGAAATTATAATAATGCGATATTTTATTACTTATCTTGTAATTTTCTTTTTTAAAGATTAATTAATATATAATAATTGTATATAAAATTTAATTATATATATGTGTGTGTGCGTGTGTGTATGTGTGTAAATTTTAATATCTGATAAAATAAAAATGCATTTGACAATACTTCTCTCGATTGCAATAAAAAAGTCATTTATGCGTTTCCACGTTTCATATTGTTTCAATGAAAAGATGGTCCTTGGTCATAAAACGAAATCTAGGATCACGCAGTAAAATTACGTACAGTGAACAGTGAGAAGGATCCGCTTGCTGACTGTCGGTGGCACCCCGTTCGATGCTATACAGAGATAAGGTCCCATATGGAGACGCGTGATGCGTGTTATTTCCAGCTCTGGACCTTCGAAACTCGTCGCTGCAACAGTTTATAGAGAGATTCAGACATATAAATTCATATAAACCTGAGTTACGACGTCTAAGTTATGTACGTCGCTGCACTCATCGCCCAGAAACGCATCTGACAATACTAACACAATTGTACGCATTTGTGTTACGTTAATTTTTTACGAAATATTCTGAATCGTAAACACATTTATCATAAATTTTTTTCGCAATTTAAAATCTTTATATACAATGTTTTTCTTGAAGTCCCAGAAATGTAACTCTTCCAACCTAATTATCGATTAAATATATTTAATGCTTTAAATTATTACTTTTTAGCAAATACAAATATAATAATAATAATAACATAATAAATATAATAAAATAACAATAAAAACATTTTTTTTAATATAAAATACTTATTAAATTTTTATTAATATTTGTAGATTTTCTTCTCATTTCCTTCATATACCAAATATAACGTATACGTAATATATATCAATCAGAGCATGTGCTTTAATTACGTGATATGTAAGTGGCGAAAATGTAAAATTCTCTGCAACGTTCTGCGTGTAGCAAATTTTTCAAACACGCAATTTAAAGAAACACATTAAATATACTTTTTCATCTACATTTTCATATACCAAAATACAATAAAGCAATTAAAACATTTCGCAATATTAACAGTGAAAAAAATAAAGCATTGATTCTATTAAATAACATATAATTGTATTAGATTGTAAATTGTATTAAATGGAATGCAATATAAATATTGAAGTGAACAAAGTAGTACTCATTATATGTATGTCACAGTTGTAATTTCATGTGTTGTAAATTAATATTTATTCTCTGATGTTTTCCAATAATTTCTGTTTTACATGCTGCAATACGGTCGACTAGCTTAACATTATGAAACAATTGATTTCAAGTTTAATTAAAATGTGTATTTCCTTAATTTCGATATTATACAATTAAACGTGCTAATCGATTTGTATATTGAAATCACAATTAGTTCCACATCGTGAGTGCGTAATAAAGTTAAATTGACTAACTAGCAAAATTTATTTCCACAGATTGATTACCATATAATTTACATATACATTCTTTTATAGATCAGAGCGACCTAATAATCTACACATAGTTGTATATACATATGTATATACACTATTGTTAAAAAACAATGCTCTATAACTTACACAATGTAAAAAGGTTTTTAAGTAATTATATATTAAAAATAATTTATACAAATAATTTATATAAAATAAATATAAATATGAGTGCACAATATGTAGAAAACATTTTTTAATATAAAAAAATTAATAAAATTAATAATATAATTAATAAAATTAAAATTTAATTATTTAATAGATATGCGTAGAATATTTGTACTTCCTTTTTGATAGATTGATACTGGCCATTAATTTTGTCATTATAAAATCATTGCGTTGTCCTATTTATTTAACATTATATATTATTCCTCATATTTTTTGTAGCATTTGAATATATGCCATAAAATTGATGCATAACGACGTCTGCACGATATGTTGAAAAGCGTTTTCCCTCGCGCACCTGTTGAGATCTTTGAGGTAAATTCGCACATCAAATTTTTATCGTCTTCAGAAAGCAGACTCGCTTAGTATGGATTATGGTATAAGAATAAAGGGATAAAAGAACCTCTTTTCGTCTCTTCAACTATTATTGGGAGTCAAACGAAGTGCGCGGACTGAGTGAGAAAATCGTAAGAGCGATGGCGCACAGCTGTACGATGGAATACTCTATTTTCCGGTACTTATCGTCTAATGGAATCGCGATTGAACCTTCCCGCAAAATGAACGCGAGACGAATGAAGAGACGAATAAAGGAACAACGGGACGTGACAAAATGCTTAAAGCGATTCCTTAAAATTGGTCCCGAAACATAAAAAAATTTATCCGGTGAATAAAGCATAGAATGATAGAAACACGACGAACAATGTCTTGCTACAGCGAGATGTTTCTTTGCACTTTTTGACACGAAAGGACGAAAAATACAAGTGTGTTGCACATTGGCCCGTCGCGTCAGTGTTTCCGAAGTACATAACTCAGTAACATACTCGGCAACAAAAATAGAGTAAAAGAGAAGAGGTATGGAAGGATGAGAGAAGAGAATTTGTAGTCGAAAAAGAGAGGGATTAAAGCAGTGCTTTAGCTACCCTACTTGATGTAGACTACAATCAAGAATGTCCGTAGCACTTGCTTGTGCAATTAGTCAGCGAAAGATCTGAACAATCCTGACACAAAGCGGAAAACAAGAAAGATACTATTGAATAAAGCCGGAAACAAAAGCGTGTGAGTGATTGGATTGTGACAACAGAAATCTTGGGGGAATTTGTAAAAAAAAAACTCTTGAATTGAGTGAAATTGTGTCTCTCAATTTTAATTTTACGTAAAATTAATAATATAGAATTAACCTTTTGGAAAAAATATTAGCTAGGTTAGTTATAAATTACATAAAAATGCATGTAAAAATACTCTTGCATTTTAGTAATTATGAAATAAGTTAGTTGTAAACATATAATAATAGTTTAACTTTAAATATCAGCAATCATTATGCTTCGTAAAATTGTCATTAATAGAAAGTTCTCGTTGAAAAATATTCTATCGCAAACGCTTGTATTGCATTCTACAACAATTAAGAAATTAAATTATATGTTGATTATTAGATTTTACTTAAAGATGGCATAACGACAAATTTGTTCGCAATTGTAAACAAAATTAATTTCTTGCCGAATGGGTTAAGTAAATGAGTTTATATTATAAATGCTCGGCAATTTTATTTCGATAGACATTGCGCCGGCGGCAGTTTGTTGATAATAACATCAAGAAAGAAATCATTTTGTGTAACGAATCGTTAAATTTTCTCGCCAGTTGTGAGAGATTGTAGGAAGTGGAAGGATAGTGAAAGAGTAAATTATTGTTGAATGTTATATTGTCGAAACAATAAAAAATGCCAATAGAATTAAAAACTTTATAATTATAAAAATATATATATATAATATACGTAGAAATATTAATAAGTTGATAAAAAATTATTAAAGAATTGAATATTTGAATGGTATAATGCAATGTTGTTAATATGACTTCTCGTTATTAAGATTTCTCTCTTTGTCTATTATTTTATTATAAAAACAAGGACAATTTATACTTTAATTGATTCAACTTCAAATGTATATTCTACATTTGATCAATTCTAATCAGTAAGCAAGTTTGCTTTGTTCGCATCAATTGCGACAAACATGTTAAACCTACAATAAATTCAACAAAAAACTCTCTTCTCTCGTATCATCGATTCACATAGCATTCATGAAAACTCACTCAACGACCCGAGCAAACTTACAATAAACGTTCCATTCAATCAGCACGCGAAACGAGGCGACTTTCCGTTGTTCTCTTTTAGCGCGGAGCAAGAGAAAGCCTCGCAGCACAAACGTTCTGCAAACGGATTACGTTCAATATACGCGACGCGACGCGAGACAACGAAATAAGGTTGAAAGGGGTTGCGCAGAGACCGAGGCGAAAAGAAAACGGAACCGCGGCGATTCGATCCGGAATGGCAAACCGGCGCGACGGAATATAACCAGTTGGAGTTCGAAGCGATAGTAATGTAGCAATAGCGCAAAGATACACGTACCTTGCCAGTTTGACAAGATGATCGTGCCGCCCGACTCACGACGCCACGTGACCGTCGGCTCCGGTGTTCCTGTCGCCGCGCACCGTAACGTCACGTTGCTGCCCTCCCGCACCACCATGTCCGTGCTGGTGGGGTAGTCCAGGATATCCGGTGGCACTGAAACAATGACCACATTGCGACGAGAACGTCCCGGAGATTGCGTGTGTGCGTCCCAACACACGGAGAACATTGCACGGCCAGATGGATGGCTATCTCTCGCTGACCGATCATGCTCCGTCACCCCCTGACCGTGTCGCAATATTCTACGTGTACACCGCATCGCGAGAGCACGCGCGAGAAGCCTTCGTGCCCCATTCGCTTGCATATACGGCGAATTCGCTCGTAAAATCTCGATTTGCCTCGTCAGTGCTCGCGTTTTCGTCTCGTTGAGCTCGAATTCGCTCGAATCTTCGCAGCGTCCCGATCTAGGTCCGACCGGCATCTCTTCTTGTACCAGCCTCCGCTTTTTTCTACGCGAGCTACCTTTTTGTTTCATTGAAAAAGCTTTTCACCGATTTTCGACGCGTGTAACTTAGCGGATCGTAATTCAAGTTGTTTTATTGTATCGCAATCGGAAGCTCGATAGGGTATTGTAGAAGAGCGCGCGGTATTAGGGTAATGAATATATTTTTTTACGATTCACATATTAGTCTTTGAGCGCGAGACCATAAACTATGCTCGATCAAATTTTGGTAAAGCTTATGCGCATATATATATAATTCAAATGGCTGTAAATTAAATAAAATTATGTGCCCTTATTAACTTAAACATACATACAAGTTAACATATTTACATATATCTGCTATGTGTATGCGATAATTTGACAAATCTGATTGCTACAGAGAAAATTTTATAATTCATATCTTTGTATTAATATATGAATGATATAAACAGAGAATCTGAACTAAGAGAACGTAAGTGAATTATTTGAATAACTCGAACTGCATAAGCAAGCAATATATCATACAAAGTAAATCCATCGCATAACTTTATTCGAGTTAGTAAACAATGGTTGGCTATATGGCGGATTGCTATATGTTTAGAAGATATAATTGATAGCTTAGAGAAACTATGCTTATTCCTCTATCTTCTCTAATCTGAGTAAATAAATCAACTAAAATATCAAAACTAAATATATATATATATATATATATATATATATATATCTTTCTGTTTATTTTGTTTTCATACATATCGATGATTTCTATTTCAACTGATCCACCATGTATCAAAATATATAAATTAATTATTGCACGATTTATGCACACACACATGAACGTTCTAAAAGATATAATAATATAAAACGTAGAAAAATATATAAAAGATGAACCAGATGAGAATAGAACCGTTCAATTTTCTCTTTTGCTTTGACAAACGCAGCAAAATATTCCAGAGAAACTGTTCGCCTCAATAGGAACAAAAATTCAGAAAAATCTTCTCTCTCTTGTGGTTAGATTTTTTGTATTTATATAAAACTATTGATCAGATTATTGTATATATTATTTATCGTGAAATTTTTATCTATATTTATCAAATAAGTATATAGATATTAAATCAAAATATAAAATTATTCTATTATGCAAAACAAACTTTTTAAGAAAAACCGCTTTTATGTAAAAAAAAAAAAGCGTTTTTAATTATGTCGTAATTAATTGCAGAAATTACCACTAGTGCAAGAATTATTTTCTCCGGATTATATTAATCTCTTTATTATTAATTGTATTATTTTTAATTATTATTTATTATCTAATTATTATTTAGTAATTATGGTTTTTCATAATATATATTCTTCAATAAAATAATGTTTCGAAAAAATATGATTCTCGTATTTCTACATCCAAATTTAAGGAAGGTCATTGCTCCTATCTATATCGGACAGATTTATTCACGCGCCAATACTCGAAAGTTAAATTAATCAGTATCTCTTAAATAATATTTAGAAGAGATAGTTATAGAAATAGAAGTAAAATAGACAAGATGACAAGATAACAGTACAGAGAAATGAATATTCCACATTTATCTAATTAGAAAATATATAATATAGATATCGTATCATGAAGAATAATACATAAATGCCTCTTTTAAACTACAGAAAAATGTTATAAAAAGTTTTTAATAAAAAGAACAATTGCTCTTACTATTTCATAAATCTGTTGAAAATTTAAACTTTATCTTGAGCTTTACGTATATATATATATATATATATATATATATATATATATATATATATGTATATATATTTAAAAAAAGTATTTCTCCAATTTAGTAATAAAAATTAATTATCTTATAATATATCATAGATATTTGTAATAATAAACATGTGCTATTAGTTTTTATATTTATACTAAAAATAAAAAGTAATTATTAAGATTGCAAGTCTTATTCAATCATTCGCGAAAGAACTTATTTTAATAACAATTTATTAAAATTATTTATATATTAACTTATTTTTTTTCAACTAAAACAAGATACTTCATAATTGTCAACATACAAAAAAAATGTCTTTTTCCCTAAGATGTATATTACTCCCTATGAAAGAGAGAGATTTTTCGTAAACGTAGTTAAATTCATGTTTAATATAATAAATTATTTACTTTTATTGTTATACGCTATACTCAAACTAAGGTATATCTCACACACTAAGAAAAAATACTGTATCAGCAAATTCTCCTCTATATTTTTATCTTTTTATACCGCTTTATGCGGGAAGGAATCTCTTTTTTTGACGTAGCTTGTAAACATTTTTACCTTAGCGTTGGCAACACAAAGATTACTCGCACATATACACGGGACCGCTCTTGCTCAATACAGTGTATAGAATATAGAACAATGTTTACGTCATCGCCAGCACTTCGCGATGATCGACCCACCCTTTTTCGCGAAAATAATCTTTATCGCACGAGGATAAATCGGGACCAGCACCAGTCCCGATACATTTTTCGCGACAACAATGCGAAAAATTTCATTATCGAGTTGCTTTCGAAACGGAATAGAGCCGAATATGGCCGGTGCACATGCAGTTTGTACCGGAAAGACGGCTGGCCTGGAATGGTTTCTCACAGCTTACGCGGACCGAGTTCTTTCTTGGTCACGAAAGAGGCTACCTTCGTGAATAGTCCTCTCTCAGAGACCGACGTCGCGTCCCTCTGGTGAGTTACGAAAGACGTGTTCGGAAGGCAAAGAGGTTCTAGGACGAAGTTTCCGCGAACGCGAAAAAGTACCGGCGTGAATGGTACTTCCGTGTACTAACGACGGGGCGGAGAAGATAGACGAGAGCTGCGATTGCATAACAGTAGAAATTCGAAACACATACATATATAGACAAAACGCAAATGTAGAAATTTTTGTTTATCTGCTGACTGACGAAAAATAATAATTAATAAGTCTGTTTTAATAATCATTTATCAAGTCAACTTATAATTATTCATAGTATCCGATTGCGCTGATGATTATTTCTGGTACACAATCATAAAAAAAATTTGAATAATTTTTCTCATTTTTATTTTATACATGTTCAAAATGTGTAATCTCTTTATATAGTTCTATATATCTAGTTTTTTTCCTCATTTAAACATTATTGAAATATTATTAAGCTTAATAGTTCCAATTCTGATTTTTATAAATAAAAATAAAAACATTTAGTGTTAATATTTTATTCTCATTTGCTTTACCTCTATTAATAAAGCTTTTTAATTATTATTTAATTAATACTGTAATAATAATATTTCACTGTAGGCAAAATTTTATTAAATTATTATTAAAGAATCAAAAACAATTTTGTGTAAATTCTTATTCAACTGAAAAATCAATTTAATTACATATAAAAATAAAATTGATATCATGTGTAGCAGCACACGTTTTTTCAATTAAGTAATGTCAAAGCAATGGTATTTTCGCAATAATGTTTTGCGTGATTCAACAAAGAGAAGATCGAAATGAGGGTGCTCTCTGACGACGCAACAAATCACAGCGGAGAGCAGAACTGTCAAATAGCGTACGGCGGGACGAAGCGAATTCTTCCAAAGAATTAAGCGGCCATCGGCCATCGAGCAAAAAGCAATCCCGCGCCAGCTTCGCTCTACGCGCCCGCGCCATCACAGGTCACAGAGATATCACCGGGCCCGGCGTGCAATTCATTTCGCGCTTTGCCCCGGACTGCGACGGGCGCAAACGGGGCGAAAAAAAGCGCCGTATCCGCAGATAGTATATTTATTGATACGGGAAAACAATTGGGTCGAATTTATTATTTCACGCGTGCCCGCGCACCGTTTCACGCGCGCTGTTATTTTTGTTTGCTTTCACGGATCCAGTTTTATATATTCGCAGACTGTACATACATACACACCGCGTTTCATACCGCCGATATCTTCGAGTGTCCTTTTGAATGGCCGCTATATTTTGCGACATACCGATAACGTTTGAAAAGTTCGATCGGTTCGAACGAACGTTTAGACTAGACCAACGTGATACTAAATTGATGCATGCGCCCCAATCTCCGGAGAATGAATTACGCAAAGATGCAGTAAAAACACTGTCAACTCTCTATCCTATCGCATCAATCGTTAAATAATCTCGAGTAATGAGATATATTAAATCTTTTCTTATTTTTGCAATTATTTTTTCTATCAGTGTTTCATAACAGAATAATTATAATATTTCTCCTTTATAACGCAGTATTATTAGTTTTTTACATTTTATACTTCCCCCCCAGAAAATACACATTTTTTGAAAATTATTATAATTTAATTTAAATGATACAAATCGTAAACTTTTATGTCGAATTTATACAGCGCAAAGTTAAATCTTTTAAATATGTAAATTTTAAGTTTCTTGAATAAATACAAATTATTCAAAACTTTGGAAAATAAATATTTCCTTTTACTGAGAGAATATAAGTTTGAAATTTTGAAGATCCAAATATTCTTCAAATAATTATATTCAGGTCAGTATATTCATAGACGCTCTATGCATTTGCATATATTCATATTAGAAAAGATTTAGTTTATGATCCAATAATTAATCACGTAAGTAAGAATATATAATATCGCACCGAGGCAAATTGACCATACACAGGGGGGACAGTAATTTCGACAAACAAGAAATTTAATAAAACTTATGTTACATGCGATAAGCTTGAACTTATTTTATACATACATTAACAATCAAATAAACAGAAATTACGATGCACAACATTTTAAGATCTGTATAAGATTGTTACATATGTTTATGTATAAAGATAAATTAATAAATAGTTATAAATAAAAAAGATATATATCATTGTTATAATAACAGCAATCTATATGTTGAGTGCAATCTGCAGTCAATAATCAAATTTGCACGAAATAAATTCAATGATAAAATTTCTGCAAGTCAATATTTTGAACGAGGTATCGAATCTGTATGCAATATTTACTATTTCCATATTTCAGTATTTTTATTTTTTTATTTTTTTTGAATTTGTAAACAAGCTGAGAGATTAAATTCTTTCAACAAATTGAATTATCCAAAAGTCATATTATCGCAAAGGCAGGAAAACGAAACAATATTTATTACAAATTGTAGGCTTGCGCGAGTTTACTAGCATATAGAAAATTATAATTGTTACTATGTTGGTTATTATTCTTTGATTGTGGTTATTATTTTTAAAAAAATAATTCTTTTATCGGTATAAATTTAATGATACTTATTCACTTCACTCATGATAATTTACTCGCGTGTATGTTGAAAATAATTTTATATAACAATCAATTTTTTTATCACGCATGCATCGTCAAAGAAGCAATATCGCTGTTTCAACAAAGAATACAAGCGTGATAGGTTCAAGAATGTACAATAGAGACCGTAACGAATTCGTGCAAGTATAATTTTTCTTCTTGCGTCCCACTCCTTCTTAGATGCAAATTAAAGCAAATTATAATACGATCGATGATAACGCAAGAAAGAAATGAACAAATAACTTCTCCATTTTTTCTTTATTCGTATCTCATATTTAGCTAAAATATATAGTTATTATTAGATAAAAACTAATGTAAGTAATTTATTGTTATATTCGGACCATAATACACATAAAAAAAAGTCTATTTAAAAACTGTAAAATATAATTTCAAAAAATAACAAAAACAGATATAACAGAATAATTAAAATTGATCAAAATATTTATAAAATTAGAGACTTTAAGACTCATTCTTATCATAATGATTTGCATCAGTGGCAATTTTCTGTCCCTTCCTGTTCGAACGATGCAAACTACTGAAAAATACGATGTGTCATCCAATAAAACAAAATGAAGCCGGCACATCGCTTTTTTCTTTTCTTCTTGACGATATAGTCGACGATAGGTCGGACCGGAAGAAGAATCTTAACGAGGGGTTGCAGGTGAGGTTAAACTATACGCTTAGAGCCTTTGCGGACTAGGGGGCGGTTTACGGCGCGAGGAGGTCGACCGGTTATTAGAACGTAGAGCACGAATTGCCGGGAAGGTGTCTAATAGCCCGCCAAGAGTACAATCGCCCTCGAAAGGTTTCGATGCGGGGGTACGTACTTTACATATATTTGCATCCCGTCGCCACAAATCCAACCGATCGCGGAAGATCGTTGCGGGTCGACGCGGGGAGGCGTCTCTATCTTGGCAAGCCACCCGAAAGGGCTCGCCGAGGTGTGAAATCTTTAATCTGTTCAACTTCTTTCTCGTCCAGCGCAAAACATTATTTTAAATTTTTTAGAGCAAAGTTCAACAACGCAACAGTGTTCTCTTCTAATGTATATAAACGTATCAAATTATGCATACGTTATGCAAATAGAAATAAATCGCAATCAATATTAAAATAATTAATATAAAACATATCTTAATATTATTGATTAGTTTAAAAAAAAAATTAAAACATATTTATTAAAACATATTTATTAAAACAATTTTATTAAAACATTTTAATTATATTAAGCTTTATTTTAAATCATCTGTATTCATATATACCTTATTTCTATTTTATATTTATTTATAACGTCATTAATCTTAGGCTTTTCTAAATAGATAATAATTTAAATATAGTAGCTGTTGATAGTGTAGATGCTTCTCTTTATCAGATTTATCTAATTTTTTTTAATAAATAGAGACAAGAACATGCTAGCATGTAAAATATGAAATTATAAAATATCTGTATCATTAGTATGCAATAAGTATTAAATCATATTACGCGATAAATGAAACAATTTTTCGTAAAAATAAATGTTTAATTATACGTCCATTCATAAACGTTCAGCCATCTCACTTAAATCCTAGTTAATGTGAGCTTTGCAATGTATCAATGGGATACTATCTGTGAGCTTGTTAAGAGATATAAATCAGTAAAAGCTCAGCTGAGGTATTTATGGAGATACATTAGCTTTCCACAAGAGTATAGAATGCCAGCATTTATTTGGTAATTTCCGGCAGTCCGATATTCATCTCCCGAATGCTATTGCGCCAGAACGCGATAGAGTTGACCAACGATCTCTAGAGATCAGGATTTGTGTCAGACCTTTGTCAAGTCAACCGATAATTGGTGGAAAAAAAGATACGTTCGTTAGTCTAAAAAAAAAAATAATAAGACTGAATCTATGTATATAACTGAAGACTTTATCTAATAAAGACTAAAGGATAATTTTGTCAAGCTTAACAATATACAATGTACATATAAGAGGAAAATATTCAAATCTTTTTCTGAGATCTGTATTTTATATCAAAATCTTTTTAACACGTTGAAAATGATAATATAATTTTACTATTTCATTAGCAAATATTTGATTGTCATTCAATAACGTGTCACATTAAGAAGACAATTGCTACGAATACTTAATATAAAAGCCAAAATAAAATAATTCTATAAGAGAAAGAGAAAATAATGTAATAATAATTTATAACAGTTTAATTGCCAAAAGTTATAATTTCACGTTACACTATAAAGTAATTAAGATAGGATAATATATTTCCCGTTGGGGAACTGGTTAATTAAGGCGAAGATCAGCCTTGCGGGGCTTATAATGTTGTACATGATATTTCCCGGGGTGCCGCGAAACAAATAATCAAGGATTGAATACCGGTGTCTTGTAGTAGCAATCACGGCTTCCTCTAGAGGTACTATGGTGTCCGCCAAGACGACCATAGTTGGCGAAGTTTGACAAGTTGGCGGTAACAGGGACGGTGGTACCAAGTGCCAAGAAAGTTTCGAGGAAGGATCAGTTGATGCATAGTCGCGGGAAGAAGGATGCGCCCTGCCAGCAAAGGACGTGTTCCGCGGGACAATCGCGAGTTACGTATACATGGAAAACGCTGAATCCGCCCTGTGCTTAGTCGAGTTTCGCAACGACTAGTCGAGGATCTTGGAGTTTCTGATGGCGTAGGTTACAAATTCACGAGCAATCCCGAACGCACGATTTGCTCGCAAATATTTGTCAGTAGCGATCCTTAAATCATTTCAAGATTCTCATTTCCCGCTCAATTTTCCGCTTTTTAGGCTTTATAAAAGCCGGAAATTATGCGTAATATATATATATATTATATATATATAAGTTTATATGCCGGTTTCAAATTATGTATACACAACACGTGGCACCTATTACTTTTATTCAATATAATTACTTTTAACCAATAATTACGTGAAAATTATTTTTCACATATATTGATTAATCAAAAAGATTTTTATAATGCGATTATGCGAATGTAAATGTGACGAATGTAATTATCCAAGCAAGCAATTTAAAATTATATATTCTTATAACCGTGTAAAAATATATAATTATATTATACATTATAGTTATTAATAATATTCAAAAAGAGAAGATAGAAAGGAATATATATTATATATATCAAAATTAACGAATTCTCTTGCTAAGTCACATTTTCTTCACAATAAATACATCTATCAATGTCTTCTATAATCATTTAATTTTTAATTATTAAAGTTATAATAATTATATAATATCACAATGGGGAAAAAGATTTTATCAAATGCAAATAAAATACAGATAAATCCTTTAGGAGAGTCTTTATATCTTTGACGTTGCTCACAATTAGCGAACAGTAATAACACCACGGAAGAAAGAGTAGCTTGTAATGCGACGAGTTTCTATCAAAGAAATCCTGTCACTTATAAAACAAATGAACGTAGCATGCAGAGTTGGTATATTCAAAGGATCGCGTTCCATTGCCACTCATCAATGAAATTGCACCAGTTACAGCTGGATGTGTCAGTTTCTTTGTGTAACATGATAATCTGTATTGAGTGCGGAGTGCAACGTAGAGAAAGCATTTGTAATTTTCGAACAGATAATAATGCTGTGCATGATATTATATTCAATCGATGTATGTGATATGTTCTCTCAACGGCGGATGTGGTAACGCTTTGCCCCACGAAAGCTTACTCAATAATTGATTTATCATTTGTTTGATATAATAATAAAACGTCCGAGTTTAATAGTGCAAATAAAAATTTATGTTATATTGTACACGTCATAAACGTCCATTCAGATCATAATATTTTCAATACAAAATCTATATAATAATTATATATAGTATAATGTTTTGAATTAAATAGTTAATTTTTATGTTTTATTATTATATAAATATTTTATAAACAAAATTCTAATATTTGTACGTATAATATGTGACTTCAAAATAGTAATGTTAATGTAATTTTAGAATGTTTTTTTATATTGCAGTGTAATTTTAATTCGCTTTTTTTTACGACTCTGGTTTTTCTATTGTACATATGTCATGTACATTGCATACATATTAGGTATGTGTTTGAAACTATTTTACTTTAATTGAGATATTTTTTCTCGTTTTGCGTTAGAGTTTGCGCAGAAGTTTGAAATGATATTGAGTGTAATTATTTCTTTGCTTATAACATTAATTATCCTCTTTTGTAATGTTAAATGCACGCAAACACATGTGTAATATTATATTATATTTGAAAATTATTAACTTTTTTAAATATGGATATAGAACAAAAACAATCATTTCGAGGAGAATTAAAAGCGTTTGATCTTTACCTACAACATCCAGAAACCCAATGATGCTGGACATCGGGTCAGTATTAACCTGGCACATGTACCAACCGCTGTCAGTCTGGCGCGTATCTCTTATATGCAGATCCCACGTTCGATGACCAATGTGTGTAACTGCGATCCGATGATTCTTCGTGATAACGTGATTCGATATCGTCAGAATCGTCTGCGTATCGACTCGTAACCACGCTACCTGCAACACAAAAAATAAATAACGAAATTGATAACGAGCAATAATATATATAATTTAATTATTTTATTTACATTATTTGTAAAACTTGGTATATAGCATCGTTTCTATGCTTTTGTGTTCTAATACTTTGTTTTCTAACACTTATAATGCGTATAATACTTAGTTTATATCAAGTTTATGCAACGTGTATAACATAAATAGAATTTCAAAGTTACTATACACGACGTGAAAAGTGCGACATGAATAAGAGCTTCGTATTATACGCAGAACTACATCTTATTGCTTCCAAGTATTTTGAGAACTTTCTGGGGGAGGTTTCAAAGCAAGAAAAAGTTTTATGTAAATACCTATATACACGAAATGCAATGCTTCCTAGATATAAATCAATTCGTGCTGACAGCTCAGACGAATTGTGGAAAGTAAAGTGGAGAAATATCGAAGAAATATATAAAAGAGTAGCAATGTTATTCTGTATTAATAAAATCTTTCATATTGATTGGCTTTCTACCAATGAGAAAAATATGTTTTAATATACATTTTTGAAATTATCTTTTTTTTAATTAAATTAAATTTTTTTAAATTTAATTAAATGTTTTTAAAAATATTTTAATTCAATATAGTTATTTTAATTATATACTATTATTATTTGCAACCCCATATTAATTTTTATCTTTTGAATAGTCAGAAAAATATAAGTACAAAAATAACAAATAAAATTTAGCGAATCCTTCATTTAAAATAAAAACAATTGCTCTTTGAAACACATGTTTCAGCATGTACATACAGAATTAAATTTTTGAGATGTATATCCAACTTTCCCGCAACATATCCAGAATGACAAGTGCTATGTAGATACTTCATACTCTTCTCGCCTGTTGCAGGCTGCGCGAAAGGAGTTAATATTTTATTATATCGTGTTGTAAAACAGATTTACATTGCAAGTTTCGTTTAACGAGAGAAGTGAAAAAAATTATATTCGGTTAGGTAATTTTCAAGTTCTATTAGACGTAATATTCCACGATATATTGCTAGAGAAAAATGACAAAAGCGCATTATAATGTCATGTTAAGTGAATTTTATATTAATTTTATATTACAGATTTTTAAATTAGCTTTATAATATAATAATAATAATGTCGCATATGAATTATACAACTGCTGCATATATGCACATATTATAGATTTCTATCATATACAGGATATCCGGTAATAATCACCGCGCCTCTCGTGTGCAGATAGAGTAGAAAAGTTCTCTATCTATTTGCGATCTTCGCAATAATACTTCAAAATGCTTGTATAATTTAATTAATTTGTGGCGCATATGTATATCAGTCAAATATTTCGGAAACGAATTATCAATAACATGGTATCAGTCTAGACGTCTAGCTCTGTATTATTGACATGCTTCGGCTGTGTTGTCATTTGCACGTTTTCCTTCGTCGAATTCTTTTTCTAAATGCAATCGCGATCAATATCAGGAAACTATTTGCTTTGATAATACACGAGTAATGAATAATTGACTTATATAATTAATGTGTAACCACGTACATCACAACGATAGCTCTTGAATCACATTTTTTCGCGTAATTTATTCATTTAATCAAGTATAAATTGAAGTGACAGGAAATAATAAATTTATCGTTTTGTTCCGATCTTTTCGGACAATAATTATTATTTTAAAAATTTTTTAAATTTTAACTTTTTTCGACGATTTAAATATAATTCGGATTTAGAATGCGCAGTAAAGCGATCGAATGGCAGAATAATCGAACAAGGATAAGCTTCGTGATACATTAATTGTCTAATAAATAATTAATCTATGCTTTAAAATGCTTGTATATAATTTAATTATCCGCGTATGTATATGTCACAGTTGGTAAAATATTTCGGCAATGTTGACTTTTAATATATGAGTCAAATAAAATTTCTTTTTTATTATATTTAGAGTATTTTTACGTGTCTTCTCGTTTTTATATCAAAAGCATTAATTTTTTATAAAAATATAATTTGATCTTTAATATGTTATATAACATAGAAAGTATCTGAAACACATATCGAGTCAGGAATATGTTTCAGAATTCGTTTCATTACGTTAAATATCTCATAAAAGCCAAATATCACATTCAAAGAAATATCAAAGCTACAAGTGTCAAGCTATAAAGCTATCATTGTCAGGAACCAAATCAAAGGGCATAATAATGTACGCGACCTAGTTACCGCTTCACTGTCTTGTACCCCGTTCCCTATAAAAGCAATTCTTCTTTTATCTGATCCAATATTCGCGGAATATATACGAGCAGCAGTTTAGAACACATTCTATCGCTTTGTATACTGCAATCTACATCGCAACCTAGTTGAGAGATCTCATTAAAAAAGTAGATAGCATTCGTCGTACTCATTTTTCATAGCACAGAGAGAGAGAAAAAAAAAGACACATCAAAATCTCGCTGAAACGACGCCGCACGCGGTTTTATTTATGAATGTCCACTGCTGAGTCTTTCATGCATCCCCCACCCTCTCTCTTCTCCCTCGGCAATCCCCTCAACTACCGTCTTTCCCGTCCTCATCGCGGAAGCTGTCAACGCGTCTCATCGTCCAAGTGCTACCGACAATGTGCTCGACGCTTACCAACTATGCTCGTAACATAAAGAGGACCAGAATGGAGGAATAGAGAAAGAGAAAAAGAGAGACAGAGAGAACGAAAGAGTGAGAAAGGAAACAAAAAAAAAACTTGTTACGCCAAAGTCGTAATACACTCGACGTCGTTTTAGAGCGCGCACGTCCGCGTTCTCTGCTCCTCCAGAGCTTCTCCACGGCCCGTAGGCGATATGTGTCGCGTACAGTTGCAAGCGCCACGTGCCTCATGTGTGCCGGACAGGCAGAGACGGTCTAGTCGAGGAACGAATAAAAGGAAGGACGATTTCAGGAAGAGCGCCGCTCTCTCCCTCTCCCTCAATTTCTCTCGAGGGCGAGGAACGAGGGCGGAAAAACGGCGGTTTCGTCCGCCGCGAGAAAGAAGCGGAAAAGAAGGTGCCGGAGCCGGGCGCGAACATCATAGGGAGGGCAAGGGCGGTTGTAAATTGTGCGCGCAAGACGGGGGTGCGAAAGCTCTCGGGGGTTGATAGAGAAGACGTGCGCGCACGCGTCTATCTTATACACATATATATATAATAATATATATAATATATATACATGTTTCTTCTCCTTTCTCTCTTCGAGAGCATACCGGTATCGGTATATACATGTCTATTACGTACGCATAACGAGCTCCATGAACACGCTCCACGAACACGTAATGGAAACGCATCATCGTCCTCGTCGTCCTCCTCTTTTATCCCGCGCGGACCGCGAGAGTTGTCGTCGCGGCAATTACTCAAGTTCCGTATTCAGGGCCGAAATGCAACCGGAGGGAGGGCGAGCGCAGCATTGCATTCGCTTGGCGTGACACGTTTCGCTTTTACGAATGATTCGTTTCGCTGGTAACGATGTAATTGCGCGTTGCCGTAATCATGCGGCCGCGTACGCGTTTGAATAAACGCCGCGCGGATATTCCTCTCGTTTTCCGCCGCGTTTACTCCTCCTCTCGTGTCTCTCCGTGGAACATCACTTTTACGTCTTTCTTTTTTTTTTTTTATTTTGCGCACTGTGTTTCCTGCCGCTTTAGAAAACGCGACCACCCAATCTGCCGGTGGTTGAAAGCGGCGTAGGAGAGAGGAAATCAGAACTTGGCGGCGACTCTTTATTTTCGTTTACGTCACTCGCTCGTACAAGACGCGATACCTGTTGTATACCAACCTACTTCTTTTTTCCACTCTTTCCCTCCCTCTCTTTCACAACTAGTCGATACTCGCTTCATCCCTTAGTTACACCTACAGTACGAAAGGAGTGTATCCGCGCGTGTAGTTCTTTAATTTCGCGAGATATCTTCTCGAGGGCCGAAAGCTTTCGCGGACTCGGATTCGCGCGGTGAAAAATGATTCGGGCAAGTTCCCCTCGAGAGTATATCGTGTCCTGACCCGCTGGACGATCGCTCATCCTTTCTCCTTCGATTTCTCTTTTCCGTTTGCGTGCGCTCATGTAATCGTCGTCGGCCAGAAGCAAAAACGTTGGCGCGATGAGTTTAAATAGTTCGAGTCGACGATAATGCCGACGAGACTTCGATATGATTAAAAGAAGGGCAGTTTGAAGTAAATATTTTCTTGTACGATATTTTAAGGTATTTTCAGGTACTTTGAATACTTAGAATCGTAACAATATTGTGTAAAAAATTCAGAACATTAACCATATCGAAATCTTGCTGGCTTATGCTTTTAATAGTACAGAATATCAGACTCATTAACGAAATCCACTAGCGGATCCTGACGACGATAATGGGGGAGGTTTTGCAAAACTATTTTATTTAATATTTTTGGTTTCGTGATTAGCTTTTATTCCAGGATCAACGACGTCGATAGCTCTTTAATGTTTTTTTTTATTTATATTTTTTAAACAAATTCAGCAAAACTGTTTCTTTTAATTTGCAAGGGGATGGGGGTTTAACCCCCCCCCCCAGGATCCGCCAGTGTATATATATTATATAGATATAAAGAATTTCTCGCCTAATTATTTTCATGCAACGAAATTATCTCATTATTTCGTCCTATGTCTGACTTAATCTACACTTAACTCCTTGAATGCGTAATGAGTATAATTTACAGTGTATCTTATATATACATATTGTATATATTATATATATATATATATATAAAGAATTTCGCCTAATTATTTTCATGCAACAAAATTATCTCATTATTTTGTCCTATGTCTGACTTAATCTACACTTAACTCCTTAAACGAGTAATGAGTATAATTTGCAGTGTATCTTATACTTTTATATATATATATAATATATATATATATATATAAAATATATATATGTATATATATATATAAAAGTATAAGATACACTGTAATTATACTCATTACGCATTCAAGGAGTTAAGTGTAGATTAAGTCAGACATAGGACGAAATGATGAGATAATTTTGTTGCATGAAAATAATTAGGCGAAATTCTTTATATATATATATATATATATATATATATAATATATACAATATGTATGTATAAGATACACTGGAAATTATACTCATTACGCATTCAAGGAGTTAGGTATAGATTAAGTCAGACATAGGACGAAATGATGAGATAATTTTGTTGCACAAAAATAATTAGGCGAAATTCTTTATATCTATATTATATATATACATATATGTATATATATATACATATATATATATATATATATATATATATATATATAAGTATAAGATACACTGTAAATTATACTCATTACGCATTCAAGGAGTTAAGTGTAGATTAAGTCAGACATAGGACGAAATGATGAGATAATTTTGTTGCACAAAAATAATTAGGCGAAATTCTTCATATCTATATAATATATACAATATGTATGTATAAGATGCACTGTAAATTAAACTCATTACGCATTCAAGGAGTTAGGTATAGATTAAGTCAGACATAGGACGAAATGATGAGATAATTTCGTTGTACGAGAATAATTAGGCGAAATTCTTTGTATCTATATTATAATATATAATTATATAGATATAATATATAATTATATAGATATAATATATATTATATAGATATAAAGAATTTCACCTAATTATTTTCGTGCGATGAAATTATCTCATCATTTCGTCCTATGTCTGACTTAATCTATACTTAACTCCTTGAATGCGTAATGAGTATAATTTACAGTGTATCTTATACTTATATATATACACTAGCGAATCCTGACGACAATAGCTCTTTAATGTTTGTTTTTCTTTATTTATATTTTTTAAACAAATTCAGCAAAACTGTTTCTTTTAATTTAACCCCCCCTCCCCCCCAGGATTCGCTAGTGACGAAATCAATATCCATTATTATTAAGTCGCACTTCCTATAACGACAGCAGTACATTGATACAATTATATTTGTTTTGTCTAATTGAGACATACAAAATTGTGTCAATTGCTAGTACCAAGTACTTTTGAATAATTAGATTGCATAATGTGCTAATATGTGTTCACATTATGCTAATATAACGATTTAATATAATAATTACATGTGTTGTTTCAAGAATGTTTGTGTTTTACACGAACAAAATCTTTAAAATAATGGTATTGCTTTTCGAATACCGAGTTAAATTTATTTATTAGCATCATTATTGCAATAGTTTATACAACGATTAGGAGAAAATAAAAATGTCAAATGCACAGACAGAAAGACAGATAGCTGCATAAACATGTAGTATAATGTCATGATATATGACACGATGTGAAATTAAAACTACGTCATGAGTTGTGTTATTGTGAGCGTTTCTGCGATATCGCCTGGCTATCGTCTAAAGAGATGGTCTTTACAAGCGTGGCATGAATAAAAAAATAATGTTTTCTCGTCAACGTGTATTGCACCTATGCAACACATAAATTATTCGCGGCTTACAAAGAGAAATGCAGAGACAGTGATTTGTATTCACTCGACTACACATTTTTAAAGATTTTTCAAATATTTTAACAAAATGCAAATACGACTACGCGTTATTAAGCAACGCGATTTTTTAATATATAATAATAAATTAAGGGAGAAAACTATTCGACGTTGCTTCTTGCATAGAATCGAGCTTTTATATCCTTATTTTTATTTGCTCGATTCTGCGATTCGATTGTTTCACTGCGCATTCTTGATCCGAATTATGTACATATATTTAAATCATCGAAAAGTTGACGGAGCATCTCACGTCACTACTTTGCTGTTCAAGTGTCGGAATGATAAACAGAACCACAGTCTGTCAACAATAACACGCTAGACGACATCAAAGTCGAATACTTTGTTATTGATAATTCATTGCCGAAATATTTTACACGCTGGTAAGGGTATACATAGTCTGCACGATACATTTCACAACCTTCTTGTCATTTGTACAGTAAGACTATAGTGAAAAAGCTCCATACATTATTATATTATCGTACGTAATATCATGCGTGTTGAAATGCATGATCATTCCATATAATTATTAAAATTAGTAATTATCAACCCGCATGATCGATTAAATGTACATATATGTCATAATAAAATTGATTTCCATAATACTTAAAATATATTTCGTCCGATGCTTTACTGTCTAACTTTTCGACGACAAGTATTTTAAAATACAAGTATTTTAAAATATAGATTAATTATTTATCAGATTAATGTACCACGGAACTTATCTTTATTTTATTTATTCGATCTGATCGTTTTATTGCAATATCAAATATATATTTAGCAACCGTGTGACAGAGGGATGTCTCTTCTAGTTTTGCGTTTATATTCGTTCTTTTATAATTAATATCTCCTTAATTATTGCAAAGATCGTAAAAGTAAAACGGACTTTCTTACTCGGTTTAATTTGCTCTAATTGCACACGAGAAATGCGACAATTATCGAAAACCCTATATTATATGCGGATTATTAAGTTATTTATTTATTATTAAGTTAGTTATTTATACAAGTATTTTAAAATATAGATTAATTATTTATCAGATTAATGTACCACGGAACTTATCTTTATTTTATTTACTCGATCTGATCGTTTTATTGCGCATTTTCAATCTAAATTATATTTAGATTGAAAATTATATTCTAAATTTTGCGCATTTTCAATCTAAATTATATTTAGATTGAAAATGCGCAATAAAACGATCAGATCGAGTAAATAAAATAAAGATAAGTTCCGTGGTACATTAATCTGATAAATAATTAATCTATATTTTAAAATACTTGTATAAATAACTAACTTAATAATAAATAAATAACTTAATAATCCGCATATAATATAGGGTTTTCGATAATTGTCGCATTTCTCGTGTGCAATTAGAGCAAATTAAACCGAGTAAGAAAGTCCGTTTTACTTTTACGATCTTTGCAATAATTAAGGAGATATTAATTATAAAAGAACGAATATAAACGCAAAACTAGAAGAGACATCCCTCTGTCACACGGTTGCTAAATATATATTTGATATTGCAATGTTTGGAAAGATAATCAATATTGATAATTAAATTTAGATATATCTTGAAATAGATGATAAATATATATAAATAAAATTTTTACATTTTAATGTAAATTATGTGAATCTTATATTAATCTTTCTTTAAAAATAAACGCTATTACAAACTATTTATTTAGAGAATATAATTATAATATTCTATTTTTCGTCTCGTCTTCGATCACTTTGAGAATTCACCAAAAACATAAGACAGAGATGTAGATCAAGGCACATAAATTTTTGTGTTAACTAGAATAACACAAGCGCGCGCCATTCTTCGGTTTTATGTTTAAAAAAATATTTTTAAAAAAATAATATAAAGTTTGTTTAAATTCTAGTAATATTTTTGTTCAGGAATTAGCTGATTAAAGCGTTAATTTGTTAATTAAATTTTAAAATAATAATATGTTAAAAAATTAAAATAGTAATATATTGTAAATAATATGTTATAATATCTTATTTTTGATTAATATTTTTTGACAGAAAGTAGCTGATAATTGTCAAAAATATTATTATATCTCATATTATTTAAAACACATTATTATTTTAATTTTTATAACATATTATTTTAAAGAGTAATTAGCAAATTACCGCTTTAATCAGCTGATTTCTCAAAAATATTAATAAAGCAAAAATTTGCTAATTAAATATATTAGCTTACATATTTATATTTATATTGTGTATGTTATAATTTGCTAATTCAATTTTAAAATAATAATATGTTAAAAAATTAAAATAGTAATATGTTGTAAATAATATATTATATAATACCTTATTCTCGATTAATATTTTTTCTTTCTAAAGCTATATCTTTTCAAACGAATCTTTTTCGAGTTTTAATTAATTATTGATATTATATAAGTCATATATATAGTATCGCGCGCGCTATTAGAATGAAGTTGCCGATGTTTGTAGAATAACTTCGGCCATTACCGAAACGCCGCGAGTATCAGGCAGTTGGAGCTGCGTCCCGCTGTGATTAATTAGTAAGCATAATCGTTAGAAACGATTTCTAACCTTTGTATTGTAATATTTATCTATCGCATATTATATAATTTCAACGTTAATATGTAGGCGTAATTGTTCGAAACGCATATTTCGCGAAAAATTCGATGCAAAATCTCTTTTGGCAACATAACCCAACTTAATCTTGTGTTGCGATCCGTGGATATATTTATCGTTAATTCTGGTTTACATATTTATATTGTGTATGTTATAATGCGAAATAATAAGATTATTCTAATATGTATGTATTTTCTTTGTTACAGGTAGCATTGCGATACACAGTGCGATTCACGCGTCGTGTCGGGAGTGCCGTGTGTTAAGTTTCGCGCGTCGGGAGTGTCGTGTAAAGTGTCGGGCGATCTTAATTATTAGTGTTTTCGCGAATGTCGTGAGTGCTACCATGGACCAAGAGAGGAGGAGGAGGCCCAGGAAGGCATCAGGCGACATCGGGGCAACTGTGAGGTACGCAAAACAAAACATTTTTTCTAAACTACATTGTTTATGAGATATTCAACACACACAAATGTATATATATAATTTGAATATTTTGAAATTTCAGATCAATGTGCTGTGTACTACAATTCCGCTATTGCACGTATCGGTGAGTGAGAAATTGTTTACTTTATAATATTTCTATAGCAGTAATGGGGATATATATAATATGTTGAAAATATTAAAATAGTAACATATGTTTTAAATAATATGTTATAATATCTTATCTGCGATTAATATTTTTTGACAAAAATCAGCTCTGATAATTGTCAAAAATATTAATGGAATTTAAAATATTATAATATCCTTTTCTAAAAAAGGCACGTTAAGTCGATTCTTGCAAGTATTGTTGCATCTTTTCCGATGCTGATTAACTGTTTCGATTCGCATTGTGCATTATATTTGTAGCATCGAGAGGCTGTCATCGCGAGGGTTAGTAGTTTAACAGTTTGTTCAAAATAAAATAAAATAAAATAATATGTTTTAAATAATATGTTATAATATACTTTCTGCGATTAATATTTTTTGACAGAAATCAGCTGATAACTGTCAAAAATATTAATCGCAGAAAGTATATTATAACATATTATTTAAAACTAATATTATTATTTTATTTAATTTTATTTTGAACAAACTGTCAAACTGCTAACCCTCGCGATGACAGCCTCTCGATACTACGAATACAATGCACAACGCGCATCTTGACAGCCAATAAGCATCGCGAAAAAGCGACAACAATAAACTTCGATATATGAGAGTATCGACTTTACATATCTTTTTTAGAAAAGGATTCGAACTAAAATCTACTAAAAATAGTCCAAAGAAAGGACCGAAACTCAAATTAAATAAAGATTTTAAAAACAAGTTTGTTGCGCCTAATTTCTGCGCTTGTCGTTTTCTTTCTGAAATTCTGCATTATATTTCTTTTTAATGTTGTATTCATAAAACAAATAAAAAAATTTGGTTGCTTTGTTTAAAGGCAAATAATACTATAGTAGTGTATATAGCGCAACAGAGACGTACTGTTTGTGTGTATCACGATATATGATATATAAATGTGTTAAATTGCTAATTCGTAAAACAAAGCGTCATTAAACGTGAACTGAAAATCAGTCAGCGCGCGCGTATGTTTACGTTTATTAAAGACAAATATATTAAATGTATCCGGCAACAAAACAAGCATTGGTTATCTAGCGGCATGCTGGAAAACGTTGAATATTCCGATGTATAAATATTGGAAAATTCTAAGCATGAGAGAGATAGCAGTTCTCGTCGGACGGCTATGGTATGGTAATAATCGCGCTTGTATAGCGTTCGCGGTTTAAACGTCTAACGCCCGTCATTCACCCCTCGATCGTGATACATGTGTATGACCGTATCGAAAATTAAAAAGAAATAACGTATGAGAAAATTAAAACGAACATGATACGCGTAATATAGCGATAACATTTATTTTTAGTATTTTGCTTGTTTTGAAAGAAAAAATATTCTACTTTCTGTTGTATGTTTTTATTATCAAATGATCACTGCACCGCTTAAAAAAGCTGCGTTGATATGTATTTCCAGACTAATAATTACTGCATTTATACGAAAGGCAGATTCAATTAGTGTTCAATTTTATTTTGCTTTGATGCAATTAAAAATTTATTTTTTGCATGAATGTGTCTCACGGGACTTAACCGCATAAATTATAAAGCAGGTATATAGATTGCATCAGATTAACCATTATTTTTTAAAAAGCGACTATAATGTATATGAAAAGTAGAAATTGTTGTTATATCCTCGACATTACAACCTCAGCATTATAAGCGATTAAAAGTTAAACAATTTTGGTAAATAAAATTTTAGCATATGTATGTGTGTGTATTTATGTATTTAAATATTATAGACTTTATTTAACTTCAAATATATACCTTTGTCGTAAAAATTTAATTTAAAGGTTATTATTAATCAATTATTTCAGAGATTGAAATTGAAAAATGGTGATAAATAGATTTGACTTGCCGTCAAATTTTTGCTATGCAAATATTTACTTTAGTCTCATCATACAATGCGGCGCTTGATGAAAAAATTCCGCATTAATTTAATTAAAATGTCATTTACTAAATTACTTTTTATTCCAAAAACAATGTTCACGATATGTGCAATAAAAGAATCATCCAGTAAAACTAAATGTAACGATTTTAAACACAATTTGCCATCAACTTTAAATACCTTTGTCTTAAACTTGATGGTATTTTGTTTTTGTAAAAAATTAACACTTTGCACACGGAAGTGTTAAACATACCCCTTAGTGAAGGAGCAACGTGAAGGCTATCTAATCCGGGTCAGGTTACGGGTTAGTTTCACATGTTATCAGAGAACTCAAAGATGAGCATCTGTCCGTAACGTCAAAGTTTACTCTGGACAGAGGACGAAATAGTCGGTGAATTTGATGCAAGTTGTACAGACGAATAATTAGACCTAGTGGTACAATCGGCATAATTATTGTCTACTGCGGCTTACCCCCGCACACTTTCCTCCTGCGAATGTTCAATCCTCCCCTTCACCCCCTTCTCTCTCTCTCTCCCTTTCTCTTTGGTTCGATGTTTTACAACCACTATCAAACGCTCCTACCACCGACAAAACACACGATCACATTAATGAGCCCCAACAAGAGCCGATTGAACGGGTTTTGCCTAAACAAGGAATGCCCTGTTAATTGTAATCGCTCGTCAACCACGGACGCGCTAATTACAAAGGCAATCATCGTAACGAATGTCAAATACAGATAACGCTATCCTGGTCGTTTGTGTTCCCATGGACAGACAGATACGTAATTTCTAAAGCTCGCGCTCTACGACTTGTTTGTCTAGCGCATTACTATTAACATGATTATGTGCAAGAAGAAGTGCCTCCTACTTACGTAAGCTGAAATGTGCTGATTGCAAAGACAACCGCGTTTTAATAAATAGCACAGAGATCTGCCCAGTGTCTTCCTTACGATTAACAGTCGCATATCTTTTGAAACGATCATAAATTATTAATGCGCAATGATGCTGTATTTCGCAAATACATCTGTTATATTGGACGTTAGAGTTGTTATCACAAATAAATGATCGAACAATTTGTAAGCGCGCGCGCATATGATATTCATAAAGATAAGTAAAAAATGTTTACTTAACATTTTTAATTTTTTAGGTTTGCTAATTAATTCTATTTATGAAAGCAAAATTTTTATCCGATGAATCACAACAAGTAAATGCAGATATACAAAATTGATATCTATGTAATGGATATACTTATGGTCGATAAAAAATAAGGTATATTTAAAAATTTGTTATATATAAAAGATTTTATATATGAGTTTTACTTCGTGAACGCTATTTAAGTTGCCGCAATCTGTTAAAAGTGCTTCTTACTTTGGACAAGTACCTATATATCATAAAAGTTGAGTGCTTAAGTTATAACTCATGAAAATCTTTGCTTGTTTATAAGAAACTTGAAATTCTATAATAAACTCCCGACTACTCTCCACATTATTCAAAACAAACGGTCTTTTTGTTCAGGATTATTTTGCGTTAAAACGATCGAAACTTATCAAATTCGAAAGTAAACTGTACTTCTGATATTATTGGTTTGTTAAGCTTAGTAGGTCAGTAATAGCTCAAGGCGCGAAGCAGATAAGTTATATATGTATTATCGCGCAAAGTGACATTGACAGAACATTTTATACGTGTCTTTCTAAGTCTTTTATAAAGCGATCATATAGTACATGATTTGAGAAAAAAAGTAGCTACACTGCCTATGACATGTCTATAAAAGAAACAAAAGCAATTAAATTTTATTACATCAGAGATACAATTGGACAAGCTATCTTTAAAACTGTCTTTTAGTTTTTGTGTATTTAAAAAAAAAAACGAACTGACCCATATGTTTTTTTATCGGTTAAAGGCTAGCTGGCTCGACACGAATAACAAAAAACAATCTGCACATAAAGAAACTGTGCGCACATGTTATCCGGACCGCACAAATTTCAAGGCTTTTCTTTCACTAAAAAATATACAAGCGACATAGCTTCGATCGCCTATGTAAAATGTGAGAAGTTCTAACACCTATAAGGTCATATAATTTTTAAATAGTCCCACAATATTCAAAACGCTCGCATGCATGCAATAATTTGAAAATAAAATTAATTTACACATTATAACACGTTTTGAATAATATAGCTTTGTCCGCGAAGTATTTCGATTAATCAGGACATATTTAATATTTATTATATTATTTATCAATTATTGATTAAATTTTTTATCGCCAATGCATGAGAGAATATTCCCACAAAGATCATCAAAAAGGAAACGAGAAAGAGAGAAAAAAAGAAAAACCCTCACTTCTTTTATCCCTGACAAATCAATTTATAATGAAGGTGAATCAAGAGTTCGATAACATTCGGATTGTCTCGCCAACTAAATACATGCGAACATGCAAGCTGCTTATATCCCTTTTACACGAGAACTCGTGACGCCGCAAAACACGCTCGCGTACGGATAGCGCCAAGATACCTGTCAAACATCCCTCGGTTGGAAGCGTCCCAGGTCCCAGGACGTACCTCGGCGCGTATTCTTCCCCGCTATTTGCCCTTCTTCTTCCCCCTACCCCGCCGTCCGTCAGACATCATTTTTCATATCCCGACCCCCCCAAGAATATCCGCCGTGGGGTGACATTCTCCAACCCCCGACGTCGACAATGTGCTGCGTTGATTGAATCGTCGAACGTCAAGGCGTTCGACATTTTCTGCCTCGATCTTCTTCCCTTTCTCTCTCTTCCTCTCGCCCTTAGTCATTCCCTCTTTCCCTCTTTCTCACCCTTTCTCTCTCTCTATTCCATTCTCTCGTTCCAGTCCATTGCCTTACTTCTAACCGAGATTCAACCTCGAATCACAATCCTTATAATAAGATCTCGCTTGGTAATTCACGTGACGTAACCGTTCGTGTAACGTAAATTGCTTTGATATGCCAAAGACTGCGCGGTCAATCTAGATATTTATCGCATACCAACCTCGCCGGTCCCCATCGTCGTAAAATGCTTTCCAATAACATCCTCGACGTTGACGTAGTAGAGACGATGTCAGACGACTCATGATATTAGATGTATATGAGATAACAAATAAAATTCATTAAAGATGTAAAAAAAAGCAATATTGATTACGCAAAAAATACATAAAAATAGAGCACATAAAAACAGCATAATTGCGTTAGAAAAGTTGCTAGAGACAATTTATCCATGAATTGTGTGAATAACTTTTGACTTTCTAGATATAGAATTTGTATGATTCTATCTCTTTCATATTCTATTCTCTTTTATATTTCTTCTATCATGTTGCATAAAATGCAAACGTTTATCTTTTCATATTTGTAATGTGTCATTATAGTAACAAAACTAGATTAATTAAATTTGCGAATTTTTAAAATGCTTTTTTCATTGTAATAAAGATACATTTTCTTGTGAGAAACGACTGTTTCTCAAGGATTGCACAAGAAACTGGCATACATATCTCCCCGCGTGATGTCCACATTAATTTTCTCTTTTGACCAAGAAAGGAAAAACTGCATGACGTATACTACCTAAGAAAAAGCGGCCATTGCGTTTCGTATTCCTTTACTAGTCATGCGGTCTGTCTTTGTCAGAACAAAGACTTAATGTCCAAGTCCGCTGGAGATGTTTCGCGCGCGAGCATTCTTCTCCGGTCCCAGAATGTATTCCACCGCGAAACGTTAAGCGTTTAATAATTTGTAATCGCATGCCGCGCGCGCAGGAGGTTGCGTCGTGTAGCGGAAAGTCGGATAGACATAAAAATATATATCTGCTCTTAGTCCGTTTTGCTTTGAACGTAAACTCGCCGTGCAAGCAGCGCAGCCGACCAGTTTAGCAAGAGAAATTCAAAGGAAATACTTAAAAGCGATGAAAACTGACGCTAATGGAATTTCGTTGTAACTGACACTTTTTTTGCGCCTTTGTAGTGCGACGTACTCAGAATTATGAACCAAATCGGGTTTTGCGGCTGAAATAAAAATTCTGCGAATGATATTCCGATTAAGCGAGAGACAGTGCACGCAAGACATATTTTTCAATAATGCAATATTCACAATACAATGCACAGTATATCGGCTAAAGCTGTAAAAGAAATGTCTTTAAATTTGATTTTATTTACGTATTCCCATGTTTTTTATTTCTCTTATTTATTATAATATTATTTAAGAGTAAATATATAAAAAAAAGATGTTAAAATGAGGGAACAATATCACCTCTTAATTAAAATTATATATATATATATATATATATATATATATATAATTTTAAAGATAAGTGAAAACTAGAATGAGAAAACGACATAAGAGACAGCGTTTTGTGTTCAAATTTCGAAAAAATGTTTAGATAATAAATGTATGTGCTCTGCTTCAAATTATTTCAAAATTAATTAATACAATTATAAGCATTAAATATATGACATTTTATATTTTCTTGCAAATAATTTTATTTTTACAAAAGAGCATACAATAAAATTATATAAGAATTATGAGAATTATAGGCGTTAATTTCAGAGATAATTTTTTCAATGAATTATTCGTTTCATATTCATAAATAAAATGTCATGTAAATATTATTAGTCGTACGACCCAAAAAAGTCCAATGAAATATACGCATATGTATATCAGTATATTTCCTTTAAAATAAATGCGCGAATGTATACGATGTTTTTGGCATTATCCTAGTTTAATGAAGTATGAGTAGACAAAAAAATAGGTACCGCTGGTGGACCATTTGGTTCTCTCTTAATTTGTCTCTCGCGCAGACAAGTTAGAGCACAACACGGACGCGTGAAATTTCACAAGGAGACGGCAATTACTGCTAGCATAGTTAATAGCTAGTGCATTTGCTGTGGACTTGTTTCATATTCATTAAAACAAGGTATAATTTTGTGGAATGCAATCAAGTTTCTCTTGGTGAAAACTGTACGTTATATTCAATATTTCGACAAGCAAGAAAATTAATTTGTCGCTCGTCGAATGACTCTTGATAAATACAGCTTTTCATCATTATTTATTTCTTCTTCATGATATTATTACAATCGTCCACGTCTGTTGCAATTGTGCATCAACCAATATTATTAATTATGCATAATTTATGTAATTATAATTTAAATTTTATCTTTATTTATCTAAATTTTTCAAAACTTTGTTAAAAATTGTCTTTAATATAATAATAAAACAAAGAGCTCTGCAATTCGCGATAAAAGTATATTGTATTTAAAATTTTCCCCCAAATATGTAAATTTTCGATTTTAATCGCCAGCCAACACTGACGGCCAATGTGACATAACAAAAATCTTAATAACACATAATTTACATTTGTATGATTTAGAATATAATTAATGATACAAAAGTGAATCAGCATATAGCATACACTGCACTTGTATGTCGCGTATATGTATAATATATAAGATTTCTTTTATTTAAATCTGACTCTTGAGATTTTGTAATGCTCATATTTCAATCAAATATGACGTTCAAATATGACGTGAAAGAGAATTGCATAAAACGTGCTTGGCAGAAAATCATACTAACTATTTTTTTCAGCTTTATTTTACACAGCTGTCAGTGCATTTTTATTTTGAAACTCGTATGCAATCGTAATATCCAGAACTAAGCAGCTAATAGTAATGCTCAATAATTCATTAGATCGTACCTGCGTAATTATCGAAACTCTGTTAAATGTTTTAGTTGCGATCTTCACTTTCTAGCGAACTTTCATTTTGATCGTTCGCTACCTTTCCCATAGGATTTCCCAATGATCGTACGACAGATCCCCACAATGACATTTTACTTTACTCACCGGCTCGTCGTCTTGCCATTTTACCCACAAAATGTCACCTGCGAACCCGACGCGCCCCGCGACAAGAAGCTTACGAAAATGTCATACCTTCGTCTCGAAGTCCCTACCGTCTCAGCCAATGTCGTTTCGCATTTTTCGAGCTCACTACGCTTCAGTCCGGGTTTATTTTCAGGCGCGGCTGCATACGTTTTGCGAAGTATGCCGCCGGCATGATGCACCTTGTATCTGAGAGGAGACAAGAAATAAACGGTACGCAGATAAAAGAGTTTTAGATATTTGCCTTTGTGTTAAATGAGAGAAAGATGCAACGAGTTGTTTAATATGAGAATTCTTATTCGTCAAAAAGAAGCAAATGAAATAAATTATCGTCGAATTATTACAGTATATTTGATGGAAAGCTGGAAAAAGTCGGTTAATGCAATACAGCCGAAAGAATAAATTAAATTTAATAAAGCATTTTATTATTTTTGCATAATCATTAAGCAAGAATAAATTTATTTTTCGAAAAATTCAAAACTTGAAAATAATGCAATATAACACTTCAATTGTACAAATAAACAATTTTAATCAGTAGATTTCAATATCAATTAACAATAATGAAATTTCTAAGTAGATGTTTGTAATTAAAATATATAACATTTGTAAGAATCTCTTCTTTTTTTCTAATCTTGAAACGATACGTAACAATATCACAGAATGTAATTTAAATGATAAGTTAGACTTGTGTGAATATTATAATTATGTAATTCAATGACAATAAAAATTGAGATAATATACTTTGACGAAAGCTTTAACAGATAATGCTTCAATAAATTCATCATTATTTGGCGTTTTATCGATTTCTCTAGCATATCTGCAGCTCTCAGAGTGGCGATAAATTAATATGAATTGCAATTCCAAACGGTACCGTTAATTTTTCCTACGACAAAATTGGAGAATGCATTTATTTGAAAACGTCAGAAAAATTACGAAGTTTCTTAATGCAGAAACTCGGCACGGTGACCTGCAGATGATGTAACAATTTGCTCAAGACGGTGTGCCATTTATTTCGTCGACCAATAAGCATATTTTATACGTATGCGACGCAGTATAGTTAATGGTCGAATCATTAATCAAGCGATTATGACGTACGGAATGAACCAATCTGACAGAATAATTTATTCCCTCCACTGAATTTCTCCTTACTTACGGACAAATCTTAAATAGCGATCTAATGAACCTCTGATTTTCTGAATACATTCTAAATGTTTCTTTCGGAAGAATTTTTATATCGAGCATTATGTATTATATTAACTGAAGTATGTCTTATTTACTTATTTTTGTTGAATTGTTTCAGCTAAAATTCTACTATGAATTAGTTTACTATTTACTTTACTTTGATTTATTCTACTTACAATCTAACTTATCACGTACATACGACAATGTAAGGGATACGAAGCTTAAAATCTGTATTTACTTTCTTTTTTCATTATATCTTTTTATCACAACATAAAATAATAACGACTCGATGGCCATATTTTATTCTATCGCCATGTTATCTATTGTCCAATGTTCTTTACAGACATTTATCTTGCAGTTTCTTGATCGCTTGTTACTCCTGCTGCGTAACCCATCCTGAGAATCACATATACATTACACGCACACATACTGTTTGAAGATTTATTTCTCACGCGAATTTCTCTCTTCCTCAATCTTTTTAACCTTGGCAAAATAATTTCCTGCCAAAACCAATGTAATAATACCAACTCTCTTTTCATAACTAATTTATAGACATCTATATATGATAATAGATATATAGATATATTTTTTCAAAATACTATTTTTAATAATTATATTTGAATAATATTTATATTTAATATTTCATGTATTGATGGCGAAAATAACATGTCACGACTTGATCACTGCACAGTTGACATTTAAAAAAATTTATCAAAATACAAAATTTCTGCAATGATAATTATATTGTTGCAAATTCAAGAAGAGATATCACAATTTTCTTCATTTTTTAAAAGCAGTGGTAAACTTACATCAAAGGAATACAACCACCATACTATTAACATTTTCAATATTCATATTGTAAAATTACACGATTTTTGCTAAATTCTTTTTAATACGAAATTATGCATAGTGTGTATATTAAGTAATCAATTGGCAGCAATAAATTTTGTAATTTGATTAATTTTGTATATTGATATTAATATATTCTTTTTATGCAATTATATTAATGCGTTAAATAATGGTATTTTTCGCAAAAGACAATGTTCATCTAAGATGCGATATACAATTTGCAAACATTATATAATAACATTCTCAAATTCTTTTAATAATTTCAATTTAATGATTTCATAGTTCAAACTCAATTGATATAACTTTGTGTGTACGTGTGTGCACCTATTACAAACTATTAAATTACATATAAAAAAAACTATCACGATATTTTTTTCCTGTATCGTGGCAACGTTGAATAGAGAGAATAGAGTTTTTTTTTATGATATTCCGAGAAAGACTCTCACTGGTCGTGCAATAAAAGGGCAGGAATACTGCATCCACCATGGATGAATATAACGCTATTGATAGCAACCGCACTCGCTCGATTTCCACCAGTCATCCACGCGATATCCCAAACTAAACAACCGTGAAGTAATTTCACCGAGCCGAATCGTTTGACGTGATAAAGTCCAATTAACTCTCCTCGCAATTGCTGTATGCACGTGATTCTACGACAGCGTAGCCCGCTTCAAATCGGAATGTATTCGAGGACAGAAGCGACACGGAGATTTGCCGTGCAGCCGTGAGAAGCGGAGAAAAACAGTAAGCGGAATGAAAGGTCGGAAATGGGGTAAGCTTCCTTCCGAAGCCAGCTGTTTTCGTACAAGCTACGTCGGTGTGCGAGCGTATATACATACATACATACATGTGCACATATGTATGTGCAAGCGCGTGTGCATCCTGTATATAGATATGCATCGAGGAAACGCGTTACCCCACTTTCCTTGACTACTTCCGCGCTTCATCTTCACCCTTCGATTCTCACGGTTCTCCGTTTCTAGATTACAAGCTGCAGTTGCCGCTGTTGCAGCGAATGCTGCATCGTAATGCACACGAGAAAGCCCAACGATACCGAATGAAATTGAAGCGCATATCCTATCACATGCGCATCGGAAAAAGAGGTGGAAAGAAATAGCGCGCGTTTGCTCAAATATTTTATGTCGATAATATCATTTCGTCGCAATAAGTACGGTTGCATCAAATACGGCCAATTTCTTTCAGCGTGTTCAACGATGCACGGATCCATTAGCGGAAGATTGCTCATGTCCGCTTCGTTTGCTTGGAGTATCAGAAATCTTTTTTGACATAATCCGAACCTCGTCGAAGTACTAAAAATGTTCAATTGATCCAGAAACGAATTGACTTGAAAATTTTTCTATTTATAAGGTGTATATATCTTTGTTTTATCTTATTAATATGTCAACATCTGCTCCAGAAACAAATTGACTTAAAAATGTTTCTATTTGTAAAATGTGTATTTTTGTTTCATGTTATTAATATGTCAACATCTGCTCTAGAAACAAATTAACTTGACAATTTTTCTATTTATAAGATGTCTTTTTGTTTCATGTTATTAATATATCAGCATCTAAAATTTTTCAAAGATAGCTATATATACTTTTACATACGTTCTTTCAAAAACGTATGAAAAAAATCGATTAATGTATATCTCTATTTCAAAGGTTCTTATTTAGGTATTACTTGCACAAATATTTTCGTACCGGTTATTCTTACACACTATTTATATAAAAATTCGCAATAAAACGTAGCAATTGGCAACAAGTTGTTTTGAAAACAGAAAGAAGCTTCTCCTAAGAACGCAAACAAACCAATACGTGACATCCATGATTCCCAAGAAACGAAAACAGACGTAATACACAAATGTTCGACCAATATTAAATTGAAAAAAATATATAAGATAAAAATCATACTTTCTTACATATAAAATATAGAAAAAATATTATTTTTATTTACTTTATTTATTGTCTTTTTATTTATTGCCATTGCTACTTTTTTTTTAATATCGATGCATTGCTAATCTGCTTTTTTTTATATTTATTATATTAATATTTTTATTAAGAAAATGTATATCGGGCAGTTCAAGAATATAAACATTATTATGAAAGAACATGTAAGTAATATACGAAGATAAAAAGAACATCCTTAAAAATCTTCCTGCAGGAAACAAAAGCTATACTATCATATCTATATTGTACGATGCTTGAAAGCAGTTACTTTGGATGACCGATCATATAAAAGTACGATCCCTCTCAAACAGCTATACAAGATTTGAACTTTATAAGTACCATCATCTGTTGGCGAGAGCCAAGAAGAAAGCTCTGCAGTCTTTTTCTGTGTCGCGCGGCTATTGTAGAAATAAGTGAGACTTTTATATAAATTATGTGTACTACGGATATTAACCATATTTTCTAACTGAAAATTTACATTATCTGTGCGACACCTCTGCAATATATGTAATATTAAGATAAATCGTGGGAGTATTTTTTGCTAATGTGCTAGCTTCTTTAATTTACCTCTGAAAATAGACATGCTTGGTTTGTTTATTTTATATATGCATCGATCGTTAAATCGCATATTAAGCAAATATCAGCAAATATTTCATACCGTCAAAAGACAATGGGTTTGATAAATAATAGGCGCTCGCTTAGTTAGTATTCACTGGCGAACGAGATATTAAAGAGGACATAAACTTGGCGTCGTGATATTTAATATCCGATTCTAACTAGCTGCTAACGCATATATATACAATATATATTATGTGTTTCAGCGTATCGGATTAAGCGCATATTAAATGCACCGATTTTAATGCATTCTTACATTGCATACGGTAAGCACCGTATCGCGCCGCAATGCACGCGGAATCAAGAGTAAATTCAAATTTGCATCGCAGGTCGATATTCCGCATGAGCGGAAGGAAACGCGTTTCCGACCTTGCTCACTTATAATCCACTCCAAATGTAATGGTTTCCTCGATCAATGGCGCAACACACAATGTTGCACAGCGTAACGCAAAGAGCATCTCGGTATCTCATCCTGCGCGAATTCTACGTATTTGGCTGGAGGGCAATTAGTGCCCTCACGATATTAATACGTCCGTTTCCGTATGTAGCCATTGGGGAATACAAACCCGAGAGAATGCAAAGGCATTTGGGTGGCAGGTATGAAAATCAGAGGAAGGCAGCAAGATAGGAGAGAGGCGCGATTAAATCGAAACCGAGAGAATTCCGAATTCGGTCATCTCTCTCGTCTTCGTTTTCCATCCGTGTTGATTTAACTCGCCATGGAACATTTCGTTGACTGTACACACCGGTTATTTGGCATACCTTTTATCTCGCAGAATTAGGTTTAGGGCAAATTGATCGTTCGTTTGACGTCTTAAAACGTACTGCAGAAAAAGCAGACGGTGACCTCTTCATCGTGGTAGCGCAAAGTGCAACACGTACAGAGGAGCACGTTCTCTGCTTAAGATAGAACTTTTGTGTCTGTATACGTAGGTTGTATAGAGAAAACACAAGACGCGGCAAGAGAGACGAGAAAAGAGAATCGGCAAAATAGAAGTGGCGACCCTGGCCATTGACATGTCGTTACTCTCGAGGAGAAATCTCAGCTGGCTCGTATCCACTCTCCCGAGATTCAGGGAATTATCGTCGACAAGATAGTAACTCCCGAAACACGAGCTTCTTCTGCAAGATATCCCTCTGTTGTCCGGTTCGATGCAACCGCGCGCGCCGGTATCACGAATAATTAATACTGCGGTTTGTTTGCACGAACAATCACAGAGCCGAGCTTCTCTCCCTGCTCTCGCGTCAATGACCGCTTTCTCCCGCTTCAGCTATTGACTGCGAGACATGGAATACGGCAGCATTCTCCGAACGTTAAGCACCTTGATCCAAAGTCCATTAAGGCCGACGTCAGATATGTGCGGGAAATCGTGCGTCGTGTCGGTAAGGACCGCTGGGTAATCAAGGATCGTCAAGGGATTGTGGAATATTCCGTGCTACCGTGCCTCTGGTAGATGCGCAATTTGCCGAATGTTACGGCGAGGAAGTACACAATGCCTTTGCAACAGACCGTAATGATTTCGAGAGTTTGCTCCCTCGAGAGAATATTAGTTGTAAGCGTTGCATTACTTGGTGTGTGAGACAACCCGTATAAGGTCGCGCTAAATTCGACACCTTATCGTAATGGAAAACAAAAACCTGAACATTATATATATCTATATATATTTCTTGACTCAAGTCCAAAGTTTCAGAAAACTTTAGAACCCAATATTTTTGCATATAAAAAAATTTTTTAATTGACAAGAATCATAAAACTTAACTGTCTCTTTTTCATTTTTATAAATATCTATAAATTTCCTCGATTTGTTAAAATATGTTACGTGTGTCTTTTTTTAAGTCTATTTAATTCGCATATATTGATTAATTATGATTAGATAATCATATTTATGTGACTTTAGAACTCTTATAACATCATATTCTGCTTATTTTCTATAATACTCACTTTTAAAGGAAATAAAGTTCTGTTTAGAAAATGAGATTACCTTTTGCTCGAAGCATAGTAATAGATGTCACATGACAGCGTGTAACCATTTGGCAACCTCGGTTGGCTCTTGCGAGATCAAACTCGTAATCTGATGGAGCAGTTGGAAACACTCGCAATATAACATATGGACGTTTTACCAATAGTTACAAACATAACAAATAGATACAAACTGCATGAAATAAAAATTATAGAAAATTGCGAAAAGTATATGTTTATATACTGAAAACTAGAAATAATATAGAATAAAAAACAATCTATATACATAATTTTTTTACGTTATTCTTTCTCGCTTATAAAAATTTAATACAAATTTTATATATTTACGCTAACACACACATGTATATTTAATTTATATCTCAGCATTGTTATGTAAAAGCTAAATTTAAAAAATCTATTGTTCCGTGGACACAAACAAACTGAAAATTTTCTCATAAATAAATATAATAGCATTTTATACTGCATTTTATATTGCATAAATGTATAATAATTTATATTACACGATTCAGCGTAACGGAAATGAAAATATGCATTGATATAATGTGTTAAAAGTTATGATTATTTAAAAGGAGAAAAATTCTCTGCGAGCACTGATCTCCACGAAACCCGGCGAGTTTCAAGGACCCAGCTTCAATTAGATTTAGGATCGTAAAAATACTTCGCTGGGGTGCCTCCTTTCCTTACTGCTTCCACTTCCGCAGGAAGCAATTTCGGCTCTTTAATGAAATTTTAAAATTTGCCGCATAGTCGGGATAATACATAAATCGTTTTATATTTGAAGTACGCAGCTTATTTCCGCACTTCATAAGAGAACGGTAGAAATGAAAATATTATAACTGCATTGAATGAGCTCTATTTCGCGATAAGAGAATTGGCAAAAATATATTAGTTGATTTCGAGGGAAAATAACTGAATTTATCTTAATAATATTGCAAAATATTTATCAACATTTATCAAGTGTTAATCTCTTTGTAATCTTTTAGAATTAGTTTTTTTGAATTATGCATATCTATTTGTGATGAATTATGAACGATTTTGACTTTCTAATTTATAGATATCTTTATATTCAAAGTGTAATATTAATGATAAATTTGTAATAATCTTTTTTTTGTGATAATACTACTTTTAGAAATAAACGTTTCAATATGTGATAAAACACATTTTGATAAAAAATGTATTTTAATGAAAAATTTAATATATTTTACATCAATTAATGAAAATTATTTTAAACAATAATTACTGATACATTTCACTATGCATTCAATGCATTTTAATTAAGAACATTTTATTCTGATAAATAAGATGTTTTATAAATTAGTCTTATATAAATTAGCACTGCTTGCTGAATAAAGAATAAAAATGAGCAGATTACTCTGTAACTTATGCGGCGTAATCTGCACAGTAAGTCACAGTGAAAAGTACACTGGATCACAGACGAGCTGCATGATTAACCTTGGAATATATGAAGCTTCAGTAGAAAGTTTTAAAACTATTTTTTTAATTACAATAAGCTTAAAACATTCTTATACAATATGTTTATATGAGGATTTGTGTTTACTTTTCATATATACTTGCACATATAATTGCTTAATAGATTTATAATTTTAATATAACAGCAACAAATGTAACGTAATTTATAATACAAATATACTATAAATAATAATTCTGAAATTTATAAATCTCTTTATGACATTCTAACTCTGCTTTCTAGGGAAATATAATACTTATTATATTATTAATATAATTAAATATACATATACATTTCTATTTATTTTATACAAAACATATTTATAATTATTAAAGCGAATTATTAAATACTTAAATCATTTTCATATCTATCTCTTGAATTTTAAGCTAAAATTTTAGCTAAAAAATAAGAAATAAAAATTTATAAAAATTAATTAATTATTAATTTTGCATATCCCTTTCTTTAATTCTTAAATATATTTCTTTATTATCTTAAGATGCAATCTTAAAATTATCTTGAAGATGCAAATCAGTGCAAACAATTGCTGAAATACTTCAAAAAGAAGAAAATCTAACATATAAATGACATGTTTGTTATTAATTAGCGAAATTAGTACTTTCATATATTATGCAACACGGTAATACCTAACGCAACTCGTAATAAGACGCTTTATGATTTCAAAGCACCAGAGAGTATCTGAGGTACTCTCTCTCTCCTTTCCTCTCTCAAGTCACTATACATAAAATCCACCATTACTCATGCTGCAACTTGAAATATAAATAAACACTCGATGTCAACACTAGCATAAGCTCCCTTCGTATCGTTATACCATTTGAAAGTATATACTTTACGTCTCTTTTTTTTATCTCTATTTCTCTCTAACAAAACGATAAAACTATAAATTCGCGTTTTACTTAATCGCACGCCCCATTAAAGAAAATTAATAATGTATTATTAACTAGAGAATTGCGATACTGCCGGCGTAGAGAACCAATCACGGAGATATCGGTTATAGCTGCGCCGTGTGTGTCTGCCATGTGCTAAAGGGAGTTCCGCTAAAAAGCGTTAATTTTGCGGTGACCGTGTCGGCATCGATTATCGAAAGCGCGCCCCTTTGTGTCCCGAGCAAAGTGGTACATACACGCGCTTTTTTATTATTTGTGCCAAACCCCGCTTTTCACAAGAGCATCGCAGCGGCGGCAGACGCGTGTGACTCGCCGTTTTCATTTCCGCTGAGAGGTGCCGTTGACCAACCGCGTAAGGATAATGCATCGATTCCGTTCGAAAACGCACGAATTCATACGCACACACACACACACACACACACACACACACACACACATATTCTTGCGGTGCCATAAAACAATCTCGCGCATTTTTATCGCCAAAACATTTCGCGGAAGCGACGTTATCTATAAAACTATAACTCCTATACGCGCGGTTTGAGCGCAGGTCTTGGCGAAAGAGAGAAAGAAAGAGATAGAAAAGAAGAGAAAGAGAGAGAAAGTAAGCAAAAGAGAGAATTGAAAAGGGTATCTCTCCCGAGGAGGAGCACCCGAGACTTCCTTCGAGAGGAGGCTGAAAAATAAGGAGAAAACGAGAGAAGGAAGATAGACGAACGACAGGGAAACGATCGGCTGGAAGACGGCGGTCGAGAGAGGACTGGAGCCGCTTAACAAACTGCTGAACTCACACCCCGCGGGATTTTATTTCTACTTAAATGGAGTTGCCTCAGATATGCACTGTGATCCTAGCTCAACCCCTCGTTTCGAATTTATTTGTACCGTTCGTTAGCTTCTCCGTCCCTGTAGAACTTAGCGAACGTAGTTCGGTAATGACGTCGTTCTACTGTTCTTGAGCTATCTTAGCGCCAATTTTCTAAATCGCAAATTACAACGTATCTTGTATTAGCAGAATAGTATAATACCCTCCGCATAATTTTATAATTTAGAGATGAAGTGTGCGTAATATTACACATTTGATGAAAGCAAAAAATACTTTTATTACATCTTGATTTAATTATCTTGTGTAATTCTTACATCTCGTATTTATATTTACGGCTTTAGGTGCACAAAAAAAAGAAACCATTTATAGAAAATTTCTATTAAAAATTATTAAGAATTAAAATTTGGAAAATATTAGCTTTTATGTTTGTTTTAAATAAAGTCACTAAAAAATTAATATAAGCCATTACGAAACTAAAATGATAATAATCTTATAAAGATCTTATTAGATCTTGCTTTCAATTCGAGTACAAAAAAAATTACTTCGATAAACAATATCGCTCCGCAATTTTGTCGTCTGAGAAAATGTATACAATCCGATATCCCTTATCAATGCCAGTCTCAATCGTACGAAGAGACATTAGTGTGCGCAACGCAAAGTGCAATTGCAGCAGCAGCATGGCGCAATATATATATTGTATATAACAATATATATATATATATATATATATATATATATATATAACTGCAACCGCGCGTGGAAATAGAGATTATAATGTGTCTCTCACCTTGTATGGTCCGAGAGTCTCGACGATGCAGGTGAAAATGGCTTCGCGACCCACCGAGACTGTAAGGTTGTTCAACGGTTTGCCGAACCTGGGTAAATCTGTAACACGGAACGTCCTCGACTTAAGTATCACGCCATCGCGCGAACGAACTCTATGTTAACCAGCGGTATACATACATACTTACTTACTTACTTACTAGTACTTATACTTATAGCCCACCTACGTGCGCGCCAAAGTTTGCAAAGTACTCGAGAAACTCAGCGGTGAATGGCGCGAGTTAACGTAAGCGGGTCAAGCTAGGACTAAGCCTGGCGCTTTATAATTCTACGGTGTTCTTGTATTCTCAATTTTGAAAAAAAAAATTATTCAAAACGATCATACGTATATACGTTTATCGTTGTTGTGCAACAAAATTTAGATGAACGTTCATGAAAAGTAAGTCAGAAAGACGCAATCGTCCTTACAGAATATAATAATCTCGAATATTCAAAATGCAAATGAATTAATAAATTTATCTTTAATTAAATTCGGACGAAAAATAAAATTTGCATTAGTTTATAACGCGTACATTCTCAGACTATGAATTCTTTACATATGAGAAAAGATAAACACTTATTTTTCAAACAATAAGAAAATTACAATAAGGAAACGTCTGTAAGAGAGCATTGACAATTATATTACATAAACCGTTCGCCAATTTTCATCTCTCATTATTGGCCTTAATAAATTATCTTGCGATGATTCATTACGCGGTAATGAAATAAATGTTATTGTGAGAGTGATAAAATTATATTTGTACAATATGTAATAAAATTCCTTTCATTAAGCTCAGCTTTATAGACGGTCTGCTCGTCAAACTTAGAAACTTCTAAGAGGCCATTAACAAGCAAGCCAATTACTACTTCAAAGAAAATTTTCAAGACGAGATAGTATACTTACGAAACTACGCGTGATGATACGAAGTAAGTTAGCTACAGTTTATAGTATGGTACGTACATCATCGTGTTGCCAGTTCGGAATTTAATATGTACTTAAGTATTTCTAATCTAATAGAGAATCGATGTTGTCCCAAGCCATATTTGCATATTCAATTTTGCGTGAGATATTTGAATCTATCGGCGAGCTAACTCTCTAAAAACCTTTCGAAAGCCAAAATTTCATGCTAATTATCAATAATTTATATTGCCGTTTTTTTTTTATTATTTTAACGCTTTTATAATATTACACACAGACTTGGATCTTTTCGAAAAGCAATTCTCAAGCGAATCCGACTTCATCTTTTGCGCTTGGTATGCCATATTGAAGCTATCATTTCGAAATGTGGAATCTTATTTGAAATTCTGATGTTCTATACAAATTTGATAACCTCAAACAAATATACTAACAAATAGCTACGTTATTACAATCTATATGTAAAATGCTGAAACGTGAAAATTTCAGCTGTTTTATTATCAGTCATCACATCATACAATTCAATATATACGAATGCGCGCGTTTTAAATATTTACATATCTTTAAATAAAATCCCTACAATTCGTGCTAATTAGAGAAAGTCTTCTTATTTATCAATATAAGAAAAATAAAATAGTTATATCAAAATTTATCACAAAATGCAAAATATAACTGTATAGCGAATATTAATTAAATGTTTGTCATGTAAGTTTCTCGCGTCAGTCTCAAAAGATGAATAAGATCTATCAATTATTGCAAATTGCTCGACTTGCATGACTCGCAACAAGTTATAGTGGTCGGTTAATGATACACATACATCAATGCAATGAATATCACTCTCCCTTATATATCAGTCACTGGTACACATTTAGAAATATAATTATGTAGTAGAGTGACTTCTCTTATACCCTTTCTTTAGACCGATGTAATTGCTTTGTAGTAGATGAATATGATAATTTCACATAGAACAAATTACGTCTTAACGTAGACATCATTTATTTAATATATGGTATAATGAAACGTATATATATTTTGTAATGGTTTATATTTCAATGTCTCAATATGATAATAAATTCAACTCAATAATATATAATTGACAAGCCTTTAAGTTTATTCGCAAACTACAGATATTTTTGAGTATTTATATATACAATTTATAACGTTTATATGTAAATTAAAGCAAGATGTAAGAAAGAGAGAGTACGATTTTCCTCCTTTAAACTACGTTTCTTTCTCCTTCGGGAAAAAAGATTAAAACATCTGCATGCAAGAAAATTGAAAGAAAAAGCAATGAAAGAAGTTGCTAAACCAAGATTTTAAGACTGCCGAATGTCGATTCCTCGGTATATCCTTAAGATCTCTGCATTCAAAAAAGCTCTGTGAAAGCGGCAGCGAATATTTAATGCACACAGGCGCGCTATTTACTTTCAAGTAATCAAATTTCTCATCTACACTAATGGAAGCGTGTAAACAAGTTTTTAACTTCATTAGGACGCATCTATTTTCTAAATGAAAGTCTATGTAAGTTTCTTCCTGCACGCTCCGATTTATAACATAGTCCTTATATATCTAACTTTTTTTAAAGCTGTTTTACACAAATTTATGATATAGGTTTCTGTTTAATAAAAATAATTGCTCAGAACTAAAAATTTTAAATTTATTAAAAAGAAAAATTAATGCAATTGTTTAACACAGCTTAAATTCTTGTCGCAAATTGTTAAATAAAAAAATCATAAGTAGAATAAAATGTTATGTAAAACTTAAATGGTAATAGTTTTATTAAAATAATAATTCCACTTTTAAGCTTATTAATAAAGCAATGCATTCCTACATTTATATAAGCATATATATATGCATATGTTTACAGCCAATTGTATAACTACATTAGATCATTAGATCGTAATACAAAGTTCCATTTTTTTAATTGCGCGCGCTAGCATCTATATAGTTTAATCTTGATAAATAAATAATGCAATTTACATCTTATTTGATTAAAAACTTAAATGAAATTCTCGGCTTATGAGCTAATATGCTTAATAAGCCAAATTATTTCAGTAATGTAATACACAGGAAGTAATATAAACATGTCTATTTATAGCTGTAGATTTCTTGATAAATAAGAAGTTGATCTTTTTGTAACAAAAATACACAATTAAACGTCAAAATTGGAGTTAGATAAAATGCTTGCAAGCAATATGACGTGTTTTGTAAAGTAATCTTTCGAGTGCACCGCAAACTAGTAAAGATTAAATTGATGTTATAAATCACGTGTTAATATAGCCCAGTTCACGAAGAACTAAAATGAAAAATAATGAGCGCACTCCCTCCTGTGCCTTCAAATAACCATCTAATCTGATTTCTGGTAAACCGAGTAAATGGAAAATAAAGATCAGCACGCGCATAAACACATATACACACATATACACACAAAAATGTTACGGATCGATAGTATCGTAGTAATCGAATTGAGACTAATTATTCTGGAAGGAAACACGGATCCATCGTTAGTCGACGAGACTGCTTAAGATACACACAGCCGTGGTAATACATTTTTAATTGAACTTAAATCTCTTCTTTACAACGGCTATACATTCCACTCTATACATATACGTAATTAAACTTGCAATATGCTTCTTCCCTGCAGTACTTTCCTGTACAACCTGAAAAGTCTTGTATAAAACGATTATATAATAGAAAACTTTTTTTATAAAAAAGTTTGTAAAAGTATAAAATATATATTCTCTAGAATATTTCATAAACATAAAAAGAAAATATAGTTTTTAAAAGATGAATGGCGGTCAAAGTTAATTTCTATTTAAAACAGAAATCAAGTATTTAAGAAAAAAAGAAATGTTAAATTTCATGAGAACATTGAGATCAAATTTGTCTTTATTGATTTCGACTCTATTTTAAACCTAGAACTCATATTTGACTCTCACAATGTCTTTTTTTCATTCATAATTTGCTTTTACGAATTTTTAATGCTTATTTCATTATCTAACCACACTGAGCGAATTTTCTCTTAGAATTTACCTTGAAAATCATGGTAATCGTGAGACAATATGGTATGGAAAGAATTTTATGAGAATTTTTCTTATTAATATTTATCACAATAAAATATAAAACATGCTTGATTAATTTTATTAAACTGCATAGTAAAATTAATCAAATATTTTATATTTTATTGTAATAGATATTATTATTTTTATTATGATAAATATTAATCAAAGAAATTCTCATAAAATTCTTTCCATACCGTATTATCCCATGATTACCATGATTTTCAGGGTAAATTCTAAGAGAAAATTCTCTCTGTACATAAATAATCTTTATCATCAATTCGTGTAACGATTCAAAATATTCCATTTGCATCACAATATGCAATGAAAATTACATTCGAGAACAATTCAATCGCGAATTTGTTCTCATGGCAGGCCGGTAGAGTCCGACTTATGTGTAATCTTCTCAGTCTGACCTGAGATCTATGTAAATCCAGATGGAGAGAGATTCGAACGCGTGCGAGGAAAGCGTGAGAGATAAACAGAGAGTAAAAGAGAAAACGGACTCACAAAGAAGAAACGATAGTGGATGAAACGAGTTCTGAATCCTCGCACGTTCGCGTATTATCATTGATAGAGGCATTCCTCCTGAAAATAAACGTAACGATCCTATCCTAAGATGGAGAGATCAATACCCGCCGCGACGACCCATAAACCGATTGGTCTTGAAGCGCAATCAAACCGCTTCCAGAATTATTCTCATCAACAATGCAAACGTCGGCTGGTTCTTAATCTGGCTTCGTGTCGATGAAACGGGCAAGCATGGGGCGCGTAAACGCGACGGCTTCATCCGAGCCGAGTGACAGAATCCGGGTATCTCTTATTTCGAGCACAATATCCGACCGCGAAGCTCATCAATCCTGCGTGTCGGTGTGGCTACAGGCCAAAGCCGCGCCATGTATGAGACAAACTTGCACGTACCGGTAACTGGAAGTTTTGTGATACTATCTATCATTCCTTCATCCTAATGTAAAAAGAATACCAGATTTCCGTGTATTTCGAAAATGCAATATGGACCTTTTTCCTTCTTTTGCATCGAGGAACCGAGATTAAACCTATCTCTTTTTCTATATCTCGCGAATACGAGATAAACATATACTGAATTGGGAATCAATCAATCTCGACATGAATATGTGTGCGCATGTTATAAGACTGACAAATGCTATCCGTTAGCGAATATCTTGATAACTTGTCTGATTATATCGCTTTATTTTCATTTAATATATCTGTTATGAATAAGAGACATAAGAGACATAGAGATAAAAAGAGAGAGAGAGAGAGAAATTTTATGAGAATAAATTGACATTAAAAATTCAAAAATCAACCCGTTTAAACTTTCTGCAAATTTGGCAAACAAACTTGTTTCAAATAAAGCAAAAAGAATTCCAAAACTTATGCGACTGTCTTTGTGACTTTCTACAACTTCGAAACTAAAGCTAGGTCATTCTATGTCAAGTGATCCCATCTGTTTGACTTTTCAAACTCAACCTCTTGAGTTTTCATGGAAGTTGATATGTTCATTTTATCAGGCAGGATAATTAATAAAAATATATGTATTAAAATGAAATTTTCATATAAAAATTAACTTTGTATCAATAATATTCATTTTTTTCTATTGTAACAATTATTATTATATTTTATATTATTAACTATATATAGTAGCTTACATTATCATTCTGCTTAACTGTTCTCAGAAGCTTAAAGTTGAACTTTCTTTTTAAGCTTATTTTAGGATAATTTATAATTTGCGACAAAATTCGGGGCAGAATTTTATGTGTGCCATATATATTTATAATTTTATGTGTGCCATATATTCTACAGTCTATATATTACATATTCTATATATACCTACTCTTTTACATACGTATTTCTTCAAATGTTCCCTGTATTAGTGGCATATGAAACATATATGTATGTATGTACATGGAATTATATTCTAATTTCCGTTACAAATTATAGATCATCTAAAGTGAGTTTAAATGTAAGAAATTAGGGGAATATTTGGAAGCAATAGAACGTTATATTACGGAATACATTTTAAAATCGAGAATTTTCACCTCAAATTAAATAAGAACATAAATTTCGACTTTTGCGAGACTCGATTTGTTCGATTACGTAAAAATGTAACGCGCTATTTTATTTTATTACAAAAGCCATTTCCCAAATGCGGGGCCACATTATTTTGGTTTTATATTTTATAAAGCAATTAAATATGATGAAAACATTTTATCATTAAATTACAGCGTTGTCTGAAACTATATTTACACGAACGCAATGGAAATTTCTATTTTATCACGATAAAAGAGTGTTCATATTTTATTGGAATAAATTTGATTAATAACCAATGCGTGCACGTGCGTGCACGCGAAGCAATACTGTCACTGTGGCCATCGTGTACGCATTGCTAATAGTCATGTCATTAACATTTGCACGTAAAATACATTTCGTCGCTTTCCAATTATATGGATCTCAATTTGGCGCTACACATTTTTTTGTACAAGATATTATACGCTTATATACTTATACATTTTAATATAATTCCTGTACATCTGATAATATATATTAATGTAATGGGTCTAAATAACTATTAAATGCCTTTAATGATTTAGATTTATATACGTTTGGTTTACATTAGAAGAACAAGTTGCATAATTCAGAAATGACCAGGACATTTTTATTAACTTATTTATATTTAATGTTATCTTCAATCAAACAAAAATTTAAAAAAATATTTTTGTAGCTTTTTTTGTCTTGAGAGCCTTGAGAGAAAGATGAAGAAATGGATAGCAATCAAATTAAATATATGATTTTAATTAAAAATGCAAAAGTCGGGAAAAATGAAAATGCCTTAATTAAATGGCTCTCTTCAACTTCAAACATCTTTAATATAATTGAATATAATTATTCTGCGGATCGCAGAACATAGGTTGTTAGCATATCTTAATTTAAAAAAAATTTTTCCTGCTGCATGATATTGTTAATACATTAAAAAATGAAATAAGATTACATCAATAAGTGTAACTGTGTACTGCAATAAAAAAGAATTTGCAATCGCTTAATTACAGATAAATTAATCGATAAAATAAAATATCAGTATTTCATAAATATCGAAACTAGAGTTTATAAGTATTTTCCTTCTTGGATATTAACTGATACTACGATCTTTATTTTGCTATGGCGCAAACTCTGTGTTGCTGGTGTGAAGTAACTCTCTATTACGATACGCTATTAAACTTTGCGACGATGATAAATAGCACGGAAGATATTTGAAAAATGTAGCGCGCGATGCAATGATTTAATAAAAAAAGGAAATATATAAAAAAGATAAGAATTATATTTCGAAACATTAGCTTATATAGAGTATATTATAATTTTATGCGATTCAATGCAATGCATATTTTAATAGAGGTTCATCCCTGATGACATTTCTAAAACCAATGATCAACTAATCATCGAAAGTTATGACGGTCCGAGGATGAATGGCATCGGAATGTCGAAGTTTCCGTTATTCGCGTGGATATAAAAATCCTATCTATAATATCGTTACTGTTTCGAGCCCAGAGAAAGAGTGAGCGTAGACATAGCACTTCACCTCGCTGTTTGCCCCTAGGGCTATTGGGATTCCGTGGAGGTTTACACTCAAGTATCTCGAGAGATCGCTAGCTGTTATATAAATCGTATCTCCTAAATTGGAAAACAATCTCAGTCGGCGTGATTCCTTTACAGTGCGGAAAAACCATGTCTCCGAAGCACTCGGAGAAAATGAAGTAGTCACTTACGCGCGGCGGATTGCTTGTCATATAACATCATGAAAAAATATCAAAAATAAATTCACACAAAAATCATACAAACACAATTGTAATCCACAGCTTTTATCATACGATATTATTATATGAATACCGTGCGAAATTACGTTATATGAAGCAGATGATTGCTACGCATAATACTGATCAAGATACGAGAATGAAAATCGACTGTCATGAATATTATAGATATTGATTCATTGATAATTACATTAAAACAAATCTTTCCAATATTACAGTTGACATATATAAAGGCTCATAGATTATTATTATTATAGAATGTACAGATTTTATATATTTATAAATGGATTTAATTTAATTAATTATGCTATTAAAATTTTAAATATTTTAAATATTTTAGAAATAAATTCTACAATTTATAAGAATATCCAGATTACATTTGAACAAATTGTAATACTTATATATATTCTCTCATACAAATATAATTTATCTATAAAAATAATTAATCTATATATATTACATTTAAATATAATATTGCTTCTTTAAAGTAAATATTGTCGTCCTTAAAACAATAAAAAATGTTAAAAATAATGAATCATTAAAAGAGCCAAAAATATGCGAAATATAGAAAAAAAAGTAGAATAAAATATAATATATAGAATAATAAATATTGTGTCGCTTATATTCTTCTGTAAGTTATAACCGTATCTTTTCCTCCACTGCATTATTCGAATCATAATATAGAACACCCTTAGGGCAGCTTTACTTTCCCCGACGAAGTCAAAAGTCATGCTCAGACCACGTGTTGGAATCGACGATTCCTTCACGAGAACTTAATAAGACAATTGGCCATTTACCGCAATCTCTGACAGCTCTTGTCCGTACGTCACTTATTTAATGATTTTATTACGCCTTCCTCTCGAATCCCCTTGTTTAATTCCTCGTGTTACCATCTAATTCCTCGATAACGGAAGAAGCATCGGGCTCCTTCTCGGAATAACAATGGGCATTCTCTCAGTGTCCTCCCTTCGCGCCGAAGCACGTTCCAGGGCTTAATTATTTCCAAGTGCGATCCTCTCTCGCGTCGCTGCCGGCGGAAAAGTTGAAGAAAGACAAAGACGCGGCGGAAATTTACTCGTTGCATATAACAATTTAAATGGTTAACAGTTTCTAGAATATTATACGCAAGGTTGTTCTTTGTTTCTGCGTGTCTCCTCGTACAATATTTCTTATTATCTTCGCAATCGTGGCAGCCTCGAGCAGCCGCGCGTTCTCTTCGTCAAGTGAACATAAGTCAATTATTTTCCACGCCGTCAAATTTTATCATCATTTCTCAATAAGTTATAAAATATTTTATCACATATCTACGGTCTACGCGCATTATATATGTCTATTATTAAACGAACTTTGGAAAGTAAGCCGAGATATATTCAGGAACGTTGAACCGTTTCCATCGTATTGATCATGCATTCCAATTTCTGCGAGAGAGGCACGATTTAAAAGTAACTCTTTGAAATTTAACTAAACTCACTGTTAACATAGCTCTATTAAAACTAGGACATTGAAGCATATACATTTATAAAGCTCGAATTGTAAATTGATTTTTATATATAAGAATTAAATCGCTGAAACGGTGCAGTTAGATTTTATTAATAAGAGATTACATCTTTCTCTCTCTCTCTTTCTCTTTTCCTCTATTTTTTTCTCTATCTATCTCTCTGTTTTTATCTTTACAATTTCCAATCATCTAAGTTGTTTTTAATTTTCTTTGTATATTATACATATATAAATAGTAACAATTTAATCAATATAGCGCTGTCTATTAATCATTAAACTGTGAAAAAAGTTTTATAATTATATATATATTTGTTTCTCCAAGTGACGTGTTTATATCATGAGATATATAGCACGATTGTAAAGTTTCTTACGTTTTATAATTAGCGAATAATTTACGTGTCTTGGCAATGCGTACCTAAATAAGGTTTGGCTTGAACAGACGAAAAAAAAAAAAGAGAGTATCAGAGATTTTCGATCTCGGACGGACCGCGGATATGGAAGGAAGTCACGCGCGAAGCGGTTTCATCACGTGTAGGTTTCACCATGATGGGTGGAGTGGCGTGAGGACGAAAATTGATTGCGAATAACGCCGTGACGACGTAAACTGGAAATGCGTGCTCGTGCGACGACAACGATTCGCGGTGGCGCGCGCGCGTGTGTGTATGTGTATCGCGTACGCAAATCAAATTAATTACCATGTAGGCGCGGAGAAGAGAAGAGGGCTAACAAATCCACAGGCACGAATCCTCATTTTGATAAGGTCTCGCCGGTCCGAGAGATCGAGTTGCTGCGCGAATCATCGAGATATGCTGGCAAAGGTGATCACGAAAAAGAGAAAGAGAGTGGAGAGAGTGAATAGAATGCCGGGAATCTCAAGGTATTAAACTAGACATCTCACGTCTCTCATAAACCCTAGGCTTTGATTCTAATCGCAACTAGAATCTGAGCTGTCGTCTGCCTAATCGAGTTTAGGCGCTTCGGATCCACTGCGTAATCGGCGCTCGAGACTCATACCTGATTATGCTGCCAGCTATTCGCAACATTGTTACCTGCTGAATCGTGTAATAAACTTGCCAACACGAATAGTTTGAATTGTTGATAGTCGTTGGCTGAACGTAACCGTGCTGATAAACGGGACTGACGACGTTTCGTATGAATTTACCGATATTGTAACAGTCAGAGTTTAAGATTTCGCATATACTTGACCACTAGCGGATCCTGACGTCGATAATGGGGGGAAGGGGGGGGGTTTGCAAAATTATTTTATTTAATATTTTTAGTTTCGTGATTAGCTTTTATTCCAGGATTAACGATGTCGATAGCTCTTTAATGTTTGTTTTTCTTTATTTATATTTTTTAAACAATTCAGCAAAACTGTTTCTTTTAATTTGCAAGGGGGTGGGGGTTTAACCCCCCCCCCCACAGGATCCGCCAGTGTATATATATTATATAGATATAAAGAATTTCTCGCCTAATTATTTTCATGCAACGAAATTATCTCATCATTTCGTCCTATGTCTGACTTAATCTACACTTAACTCCTTGAATGTGTAATGAGTATAATTTACAATGTATCTTATACATACATATTGTATATATTATATAGATATAAAGAATTTCGTCTAATTATTTTCGTGCAACGAAATTATCTCATCATTTCGTCCTATGTCTGACTTAATCTACACTTAACTTCTTGAATGCGTAATGAGTATAATTTCCAGTGTATCTTATACTTTTATATATTGGATGATTGCAAAAGTTCGTGCCCGATTTGCATAGATGGTGGTAATAACTTCAAATCGGGCACGAACTTTTGCAATCATCCAATATATATATATATATATATATATATATTATATATACACAGGTTGTCTAAAAAGAAATCGAACTTTTGCTGTAGAAAAAAAAAAATTCAAGAAGTGTTTTTATAAATACGTTTCTTTATTCAAAATAAGCTCCCTCTGCATCAATGCAGGTGCATTGTCGTGCAATAGCGTCCACTTTCCTTGAGCGCGATACTCCGGCCGTACCCGTAAAATTCGGTTCCAATGACGTTTCAAAATACTCAAATAATATTCCGCAGTGATATTCTGGCCATTTGGAACGAATTCCTTGTGCACGACACCCTTGGAATCGTAAAAACAGACGAGCATGATCTTGACGCGCGATTTTTGGAAGCGAAGTTTTTTCGGTGTGGGTTCGTCTGATGCACTTTCACACAAGGCCACCGCCGTGCGTCAATTTTTGGCTAAAAAAAATATTGTTGCTCTTGACCATCCACCCTACTCGCCCGATCTGGCTCCCAGTGACTATTTTCTATTCCCAAAATTAAAAATTCCAATGAAAGGGACACGTTACAAGGACATTTCCGAGATTAAGGCCGCCGTGACCGCAGTATTGAACAAGATACCGAAACAGGAGTTGGAAAGGTCTTTCAAAATGCTCATTACTCGTTCTGAACGATGTATTGATGCAGAGGGAGCTTATTTTGAATAAAGAAACGTATTTATAAAAACACTTCTTGAATTTTTTTTTTCTACAGCAAAAGTTCGGTTTCTTTTTAGACAACCTGTGTATATAAAGAATTTCGCCTAATTATTTTCATGCAACGAAATTATCTCATCATTTCGTCGTATGTCTGACTTAATCTATATTTAATTCCTTGAATGCGTAATAAGTATAATTTACAGTGTATCTTATACTTTGATATATAATATATATATAAAATATATATATAAAATATATAAAAGTATAAGATACACTGTAAATTATACTCATTAAGCATTCAAGGAGTTAAGTGTAGATTAAGTCAGACATAGGACGAAATGATGAGATAATTTCGTTACACGAAAATAATTAGGCGAAATTCTTTATATCTATATAATGTATACAATATGTATGTATAAGATACTGTAAATTATACTCATTACGCATTCAAGGAATTAAGTATAGATTAAGTCAGACATACGACGAAATAATGAGATAATTTTGTTGTACAAAAATAATTAGGCGAAATTCTTTGTATCTATATAATATACATTATACAGATATAATATATATTATATAGATATAATATTATTTTCGTGCAATGAAATTATCTCATTATTTCGTCCTATGTCTGACTTAATCTATACTTAACTCCTTGAATGCGTAATGAGTATAATTTACAGTGTATCTTATACTTATATATATACACTAGCGGACCCTGACGTCAATAGCTCTTTAATGTTTGTTTTTCTTTATTTATATTTTTTAAACAAATTCAGCAAAACTGTTTCTTTTAATTTGCAAGGGGGGGTTAACCCCCCCCCCCCCCCCAGGATCCGCCAGTGTACTTGACTCTATACAGAACAAGAGATGATTTAAATCCAGACTAATAATTTCTCATATAAAATATATATATTAATAATCCGGTTCTTCCATATATTTATTCGTAGATCTCGATTTTCAAAACTCGAGCACTTTTCAAAGTCGTACGCGAACGTATTAGTAGAACGAGTAAATATAATGTCAGCCACATAGCGTGTCGCATCTGTTGGCATCAAAAGTATGTCAGCGTCGTCACTTCGTTTCAACATTGTTCTCTCTAGCGCTGATAGACGTCGTAACCATAATCTATAACACCCTAAGAATACGCTCCGGCTAATTAACATCGGAATGGGCAGGGAAGAGCGGCTGGCGGGTGCGTTTTCATTGCGCTAGCAATAAATCCAGGAAGCAGATAAGCGTTATCGCGGTCTTTCGCCAGCACCTATCTGTAGCAGTCGTGGTTTCCCTATTCTCGAGCAGACACACGAGGCTACCACGTAACGCGGTCGCCATTGTGGTCGTTATAGACGATTCATCGATCGGCGGCTTACCGAGATCGAAACGATCGAAGACTATTGGGTAACATAAATGATTGTGATATCATGTAGTTAGACGACTTAAATTGAGTAAACCATCTTTTACCAATACTTCCCCCCGCTTCACTCTTTATCATAATTTTTATATCTTAGACTTTGACGTCTGATGTAAGTAATTAGATTGTTTTGTCTTTATATATTGCAAATAAAAATGTTATAAGTAAATACGATTTTATTCTTATATGGCAAAAAATTGTATTTTTGAAATGTAGCGTATACATTTTAATTTAAAACATATTATTTGTATGCGTAAAAGAAGAATGTATAATATATCAATCAAGCGCGATAATAATAATAAAAATAATTTATCGAAATAAGTCATCTAAATTCTATCAATTTTAGTTCCTACTCAAAAGTTTGCGTTACTTATCTCGTACCTCTCGTAGATAAAGTAAAGACGGAACTACAGCCGCGAAACCACCAGTTCCGTAGTAGTTCAACACAAAAGAGTACATTCATCTACTAAATGTACTCTTTTAATAATTGATTTCCGCTTTACTATATTATTCAGAAGAATTCTTGGAAGTTTCATTAATCTTACCAAAAACGTATAATGTAAAATAGATTGTATCGCAAGGAAAGCATTATCTTTTATTCTTAGAAAATTTGTAGATTTCACATCACATTTTAAAGAAAATTTTTGTTATCTTCCTATCTGCGAAATTGCATTTTCTGTTTCGAATATACGTCGACATTGTGTGTGTATATGTGTGCGTCAGATAAAAATTTATGTATTATATATTGTTTTGCACTTTACTTACTCGATCATAAAAGCATACGAGTCCAATTTTATTCCTTTCAATATAATCTAAAACGCATTTGGTTACTTTTCACACATATATATTTATATATATATATATATACATATATATATTCTTGGATAAAAATAAAATTGATACAGTTGAAAGAAGGTTTCTCAAATGTTTATCTTGAAAGAAAATGATTCATCATATGAATAATTTTTTCTCAAATCTAATTATAATATTAAATGTTCAGAAATTTATAATTTAGTATTATAATTTTAGATTGTCTTCAGAATATACAGAAATATACTATTTACTACTACGTTAGTCACAATTACAGAGAATCAATTACAGAGAATTAAAAATTCAAAATATCGTTGATATAATAATTGATATTTATAATATTTAGGCCTTACATCTAAAAACGTATTTCGAAGTCAGATTTCACGCGGATCTCTCATGATCATTGTGATCTATAAGCGCGCTCAAGATAAGTCGCTTTCAGAATTGACCTATCACGATACGAGGCTTAATTGTTGGCGAAATAAATTAACGGAGCGCATGCGATGCGCTTTAATTTATTCATCATTTATCCACGTACAACTATTTCCGGTACAGTGACTATAAAGTATGTTGTTTCAGCATGAACGATACAACTCTTCGTCAGAAGAGAAAGCTTGGGTATTACTAATGCAATTTACTAATGAATATCGAGGTCTATTGTTTATCGATAAATCTCGCTTCGCATAGTACGTCGAGAACTTGCGTACACGAAACAGCAGAATATTCAAGGAGAAAAGTTTCGTCGTTACAGCACAATTCTACTCGCGCTGTGCAAATTATATAATTCTCGGACTATCTCTATTGTATGTATAAAATAAAACAAAATTGAGAGAAAATTATTCTCGAAACAATTTTATTGAGAATAAATTCGTGAAATTGAACGTCGATATTGATACTTTGCATATTAAAAAAAAATATGCATAAGCATTTCTGATATAATAAAAATGTTCGTACTTTGAAGAGCACTTTACGCAGCGCAGTATTAATACTTTTTAAAATTCTTGAAAATCTTTTATTCACTAGCTTTTTTCTATAATAATATTTCTTTTTTAATTGAACAAGCTCTTTCTCATATACATGTTCTTTAACATTTTATACTTTTCATTATATACATTACTCGTGTTTAATAATAGTTTATATCGACAGTGTTTCTAAAGAGAGGACATTATTTCATTAGCATGCTTTTCATCATCCACTGAATTTTCCTACCGTAACTTTTATGACATAACTGAGATAGAATAAGACATTTCTATAGTGTCTGGCACTAAAAAATTGACAGTGGATAAAAAATTTATGCTCGGACAGTACGAGCGCGACAACTTGATGCGATACAACTGACGAACGTCAACAGCAATAACGACGCATTCAAATTTAAGTGGTGCACCTGCAACGACGAAATTGTCGTGAGATTAAATCCTCTACGAGTGTCGTAATCAGATCCGGGTAATAAACTCTCTATCTATAAATCCCACGCGCGTCTCTCTCCATTTCTACACAGCGCTTTCGCGCGTATTTGTTTGTATCCCGCGCACACAATTTCGTTGCTCATGCCATTGCATGCGCCTATATGTATTCTTCCTTCCCCAGAATAATTACCGCGCATTTTAATTAAAAATTCTATTAATTCGCCGCGGGTTTATGCGAACGACCGTCGCGGAACAAACGACGCCGTTCCAAAGTATTAAAAGATAGTTTTAAGAGGCCGCGGAACCGTTCCCACGTAATTCCCGTAAGGGAAGATCCCCGCGCTCTGCGGGAAATGTGCTTTCTCATTTTCTTTTTAATTTCTCCGACTCTTTAACAAAGTGTTAATCCTACGGGGGATCCGGGCAATGAACGGGAAGTTGTCAGAGTTTCGACTAATTGCGTTCGTGAATACGAAAATGCAACGATGCGGGAAACTTCACCGGTGTATCGCGTCGTTAAATTTTTTTTTCTTTATTCAGTTTTAATATATTAAGTCCTAATAAAATTATATCGTTCACAACGCAAATCGCATTTTAAAAACAAGAGAGAAAATATAAAATAAAATCGTATATAAAATATATTAGTATATTTTAGAATATATATCTGACAGACTTTCTAAAAATTTGCGATGCACAATGCGCCGCAATGAAATTACATGTACGGTCGAACGATTATCCTTACTCGCGTGAAATATAGCTTAATTAGCAATTAGCTTGCAAAGTGCATCCGTAACAAAATACGGTCGCATCTGAATATCCAATTTACGTATTGATGTATGGGACCGTCAAAGCGGCGAAGTAATGTAGATATGAATAATAATTAATCGCCATGTGCTGGAGAACTATACAGAAACTTAATGCATCTCATTACTACGGAGATCCGCGTGTTTCACGCCGCCAAAGAAACGTCCGCTTCGGCTTGTATATGCCGGTACAGATGTTTATGTATATGTGTAACATATATATATATATATATATATATATATATATGTATATATACATATAGAAGTACGCGCTGTGTCACCAGTTCGGGATTTGTAAAGGGGAACATCCTGGCGGTACACTTAGTACGGATAACAGCAACGTAAGATCTCGAGGTGGAGAACGGCGTAAAGTTTGAGCTTAAAACACAATTTAGCGACAGCGTGTCTTCTATATCCACGACGGAATAGGTAAGATAGTTTGCGGAAACAGGTGGAGCGAGGAAACTCGTTCGACGTAGCATCCTTTCCGCCTTGAGATTTTGCTCTGGGAAAAACCTCGTCCGGAGAAAAATTTTGTTCGCCGGCGCATAGCAATTAACAGGCACTTGTGCTTCGCATCGCGCAAGCATCGTCGCGCTTTATTTACTTACCTTAATAAATATAGTGTTCTAAAAGCGCGTACAGTATTCTTTCGGACACGATTCTTTATTCAAATATTTTTCTTACTATATTATTGCCGATTTTTTCGCTTTTTTCGCAAAGATTTAATTTTCAGAGTACATGTTAAGTAAAGACTAGTAAGATATTTTTCCATAAACGATTTGTGAGTTTAATTCAAATGATTTGTACAAGTATTTGTAAAAAATAAAGTAATTGAGAATTTTATTTATGATTATTATGCAAAGCTTTAAGATAGCGTTTTTTTTTCTGTTAAATGCACTCTCTCGATGCAATAAATTATATGTAATATATCAAATTATTTCTTTTTCATATCAAAAGAGAAATTCTTTTTAAGATAACTTTAATATCTGATAATGTCTAATTATACAAATAACATTTTATTCAAATAATAAAACAAGTTCTAATTATGTAATTCTGAAATAATATTTTTGTCAATTTTATTGTAATTTTCTTTGCGTGAAATTATAATTATTAAAATAAATGGGGATTATAACGAAAATGATACAAGAGAGATCGAAAATTTAATTCATTGAATTGCGAAGTAAGTCAAAATAACTGACGACTATATCCTCAAAATCTTAACTCAAAATCTTATCTCTACCGTTTAATTACAATGTTTAATTAACGATTAAGTAATATTCTCATAGATATGATAGATATAGATATAGTAACACTTTCGAGGAAATCTTTGCGAATTTTACATTATTAAATTATCTTAGCATATTATTTAGAAACTTTAAAAAATGTAAAAAATATAACTAGCAAAATTTTTGTTTAAAGAATAAAAAATCAATTGTTCACAATATTATTAGAAGGAATTTATTACGGTTCTTGCATTAAAATTAAAAAATAATTTGTTTTCCTTGAAAGAATCATTTGAAATAAGTTCTCTCTAAATCTCATAAGTCTCATTCATCTTCAAAATTCGATCAAATTTAAAACTTGCGATTCGAAATTATTTTATACACCGATATAGAATTAAAATCAAAATTCAGCGGAAATATCTGTCATGCTTTACATTTTAGAGAAAATTTGCAAGTGTCCGTCAATATGCGCGAATTAAACTTTGCTATATCGAGACACGATAAATCTATCTTTTAATTTTTACGATCATAAACAAATTTCGACTATTTTAGGCATCCATTGTTTGGCTTACAATCATCGGCGGAAAGAACACCTGCGCACGTTGCGCAGACCGTAAAACGAGCCCTGCCGCGACCGAGGGAAATCCGAACGTCCAACGAAAATCGATTTGGCGAGTCGGTGGGGAGTCCGCGATACCGGTAATTTGTGACACGCGATCTCGCACCGAATGAAAACTTGATGCCGTCACGTGGATCTGACTGGCGCCACGCAGACGTTCCGGTTATTTCATCGAGTTCTCTACGGTTTCCATACGCGCGCATACCATAGGTGCTTATCTGCACCCCCTCACCCCTCTGTTAGTGAATCAGAGTCTCGACTTTCATGTTCATAGCATTATATTAAAGATCGGTGTGCCGTCCGTAAGTATATCTTCTCAACCTTCACTAAAAAAAATGATTTTGCAACTATAGCAAAAATTTTGTAGGTGCAAAAAATTAACTGAGGTAGATAAACAATTAGCAAATATTGTAATATTGTATATATTTTGCACGTAATCAATCTAAATGACAGAGACAGAACTAAAAAGTTCTATCTGTGACAAACGATAATTCTATCTGTGACAAACGATATTCTATCAGATACAAAAAATAGCGATAATTTTTGTTGCGACATCTAGAAATTTTTTTGCGTGTTCGTCCAAAATGATCGTATATGCAGAGTTAATAATTCAATGTTGTTTTAAGGGTAGCTTATATATAGTAATATATAATTGCCAATATATCGTTACTCGCGTGTGCTTATCGATAGATCCAACTTAATATATTTAATGATCATTAATTTTATTCATGATGTCCCATCTCGCGCCATTAAGTAGTCAATGTCAACCGATGTCGCGCCTCTCACTTTTCATGAAAAAATCGAGCAATTTTTATCTTCTTGCCATCTCAATAAGACTATTTACGTATTTCGGCTGCGACAAAGAATGTTCAAAAATCTTCAGCACCACATGACGCGATTTTACGCACCTGTCGCAGGTAACGAACTAACAATGTATATGTATGTGTGAGAGGCGCATTACACGAGCGCGCATGTATTGCGGCCGACAGTCGCGTGTGCTCGCACAAAGGATCCCATTAGACGGTACGAGCACGCAGATCCTGGCCTTTGAACGTACGCAAATCAGTGACAAGTCGTGTACATACGAACAGGCACTCGAGAAACGGACTTCTGGAAGTACATCAAGGCACCACCAGGCATGTCCAACGTTCCTGTTCGCCATCCTCCTGGAAACACTTGTCTTGCTCTCCGGTCCGACGGTGTCACGGCGAAAATGGATTTTCGATCGCTCTGGTGAGCGAGCACGTGGCCCTTTTGCTCGATCTTATAAGAACCGAGGACCAGACGGCCAGAACTGATCTGCGTTAATGACGGGTTTAATTGGCGAATAATGGGCCTCTGCGGGTCTAACTGCGAGCGGATTGTTTCAGTTTGGCGTATCTACATTTCTGCTTTAAATGTGCTGGGCTTTTTTCATGATAACTTTGATGTTTTGTCCTTGAGAATGGACACAATCGACCATTTCACTCACCTTGCGGCATTTTTAATTATTCACGAAAGATACTCAATGCGATACGTAAAACGCGCGTTTTCATTAAAAGAGTAATAATAATCAATCAAACGTGAGATACACGAAGGAATTCGATTATATTATATTATGCGCGGAATATTATATTAATTACTCAACGTAAAGCATGGATTTTTTAAATTTATAAGTGTTGTACTTGTAACAGTATTTGTAATTAATGCAGCGGGGTTAGATAAAAAAATAATCGCACTTTATATAGTAATATAATCCGATACCCGATATCCGATATTCTATTCGAAAATAATTCGCTATTTTTTATTTATTATTTGACATAACATTTGACTGATATTATTCTTGAATGAGAGAAAGCGCATCTGTCTAATATGTCATCGAGATGTAATTTATAAATAACATACAATGACATTTAATGTAACTTCTGTTGAAATAAGATTTATATTTAAAGAAACATTTTTATTATTTATAAAATCGATTCTGTGCGTTCATTGTCAGTCATTTTCGAGTGATATATTTTATCTAGTCAATATTTTATAGCTTACATTAACTTTACCTACATTTAGAACATAAACAATTTTAAAAAATACAAAATAAAATGTCAAATCGCTTGATAGATGTAAAGAAAAATCATCACTGCGAGATAAATAAATCGTTTCTTCATTGCAAATTGAAATCCGGCGGATATCGTTTGTTAATGCGATGTCGTATAATATCCAGGCGAAATTAGACTTTAAGGACGAGAACGTCGCTCTCTCGCAAGCCCAGAAATCTCGTTCCGAGAAAAAGTGGACGGTCTGTGACAGTGGAAAATGGGATTTCGATCGTTCGCGGGACACCAAGCTGCCGCTGAAGAACGAGCTGTGGCCAGCTGCGGTGGATCGTAAAGTAGAACGGGTGAACCAATCAGAATGAGAGAGAAGGAGAGACAAAGACCACCCCCCCTCAACCCTCCGCGGCCCCCTTTTCCCCTATAATATTAAGCCAGGATATTAAACGTCTACAAAACGTTGAAGCGTTTCCGGACGGATTCGCTGTCACCTTTTTTTTTCTCTTCAAAGAAATAAAGGAAAAGAGCACCAAAGACACACGATGCCGCCGTAGAACTTAGAATGACGCGCTTCATGACGTAAACCCGGTAACTTCCCGTGCGACAATACGGTATGAGAGGCAGTCTCGTGCAAATGGCATGCGTAATCTTTAAAAGAAAGGACTTCGCAAGACAATCCCTCATTTCCCGAGAATACAAAGATATACGCAATAGCTCTTTTAATAGCTACGTTGACCGAACGATAAACTTCAACTCAGTTTGTGTCTCTGTATAAAAAGTAATGTCTACGCTATGTTAGCTGCCATTAAGTTTTTTGGTGGAGAACTCACTGTTTGGAGAACAAAATGAGGAAATGAGAGACGATCGGCCAGAAAATTCTCGCTTGTGAATAAATTTCCGGAATTCTACCAACGACCTCAACACTCCGAATGATTTTCAACGACCCAGAGTCACGGATGGCAGAGTTGTATGCACGTATACATACATGGTATATCACGATGAGGATACATACATAGTCAGGATATCGCGGAAGATTAAAGGGGACGAACCGGTCGGGGGGTGAGATCGAAGAAAATGCCAGCTGCGATTATTTGCGAGTGACGCCGTTGAGATCCGAGTGCCTCGTACGTTTAGAGGGTGAAATAAGAAAACGCGGGCGGGTATTTCGAGAGAAATAGCCGGCGAGTTTCATGACGATAATCAAATGACACGACAGGAAGGGCGACGCCGGGGAAATATGAGGCATTGGCGAAGCGGGAAAAAGGGTACGGACTTTCCGAGATGTCGTAAAGTCGCGCGCGCGAGCTACGCGAGAGATAGGGGCGAGAAACGGTTCGAGGTAACAACGGATGGAGAATCGAGTAAAGAGAAGGAATCCGAGAAGAATGCGACAAAGAGACCAACGACCGCACACACGCACGAGGTGCATCGAAATCTTTCGGATTGTTGGATTTTTTTCACAAGAATGATCGAGGAGGAAGCTTTTCCTCATCTTCATCATCTGCGTTTCGACACGAGGAAAATAATTCGCGCCAACTATTGTGTGCATCCGTTGTTTCGTTAAAAGAAATCGTTTGTTTTTATTGTAGTCCAGATTGAGAATGAAACGTGATCGATCGAGATGCGACATTTTATGTACGTACAAGGAATGCATGGCAGAATTCCGTTGAATTTCAAGATTTATAGGGAGATATTAATTTATTGGTCACGCAAAAAAATTAATTATCAATATAGTTAATTATAAATGTATAAAACAACAATAGAGTGTCGCTTCATGCGCAAACATGCGATTTATGTTAACGTCAACACATTCAATTAACCAGGTGGACAATAATTTAGCGGTGGATGGTTACCCGACGGTTCCTTGCAATAACCCGATAGTTTGAAACACTAAATGAATTAGTTTATAGAGTCTACAAAGGACGCGATCTAAATGGGGAAACTAATAAAGCTCAAGAGAACTTTGTAGAATAATTATGCCCATACATCTATCAATTTTTCAAAATTATACAAGTTATATTAAGATAATCTAAGATTACAATATAAAAACAGAGAGAGAGAAAGGGAGGGGGGATATAAATTACCAAGAGAGTTGAGCAAGCAAAAAGAAGAGAACAGAATTCATTCTAATACTGCCAACGTCCCCCATACCGCCTTACAAGTTCGACGATTAACCGCAGTGAAATATGATCGCGCCCCGAAATTTACGGACAAATGGAACAAGAATAAACCAGGTACGCGAGGCCGTTCGCGAGCATTGGAGTGATAATCTGTAACGAAGTAGCGTGATACCGACAGCACGCGGCGCTCACATAATGATTGTTCAAGCAGACTTGAGTGCAACTAAGAGAAAAGTTGGACCGGCACGGGTAGACTAATTAATTGGGGTTAAATAACTGACTATATAACTGCTATAAAATACTCGGTGTGTCGGTAGTTTCGCGAAGGTAACGCGCCCGCAACGTAAATCGGGAATGAGTTGGCAGGGAAGTCTTGGTAGCGACTGCAAGAATCGGTAGTCGAATCGGTAGAGAGTAGAGGGGTGGATCGTACCATTAATGAGGTTGATAATGGGTGGTTATATAGTCCCTCGTCTCGGCTCGATAGCTCGCCCACCCGTTGGCTTCTACATCTCGCTCACCTTTCTTCTCGCCGCCGCTCATTGATTTCACGGCGCAGCGGGGTTAATCGCGCCACGAGAATTTCGTATTTCAGCGGGTTTTTAGCCTTCACTCGAGTTTAAACACTCCAGCCCGGAAAATATGCCGTTAATTAAGCTCCTGATTCTACTTCCACTTGTCTGTCGAAATGCTGGAAAATTTCCTATCTATATAGCTCTCCGATTCAAGCTTTACACGGCAGTTTCGAAAGGATCCAATAGCGATTCTACGTGTGCTGCGAGAGAAGAGGCGTTTAAGACAATCTTTGATTCCATTCGTATTACGATTGTCGCTCTAGGATGTCCTGATTTGAAGGAATATAATAAAACTGAATCGAATAAAGTGTGACTGCGCGGTAATAAGGTCTTGTTAAAAAAGAGTCGTCGTTTGGATGAGCAATTATCGCCGAGGTTTTAACCCGCGTGATCCATTTGTAAAAATGTTCTCTCATAATTTCCTCGAGATACGTCGCTGCGCGTCTACTCTTTTTTCGCGCGTGCTAAGAATGAATAATTGAGTGTTCTTCATTCACACGCCTCTTCTACCACGTGAGAAGGGTGTAATGCGCCGTGACTAAAACGCGGAAAGGACTCAGGTCGCGGAAACGCGTAAACAGCGGTAGTTGTAAAATGTCGAGGAAAACAACGGGGTCTTGCCTTCGTCGTCGTCGTCGTCGTCGTCGTCAGCGTCTAAACGACGCCCGCGAATAGATTCATTCTCGCGAACGGTGACGTCGGTCGTTATGGTCCGCGCGAATTGTCAAACTGGTCGTTCAACGCCGGCATAAAGGGCGAATCTCTCTCTCTCCCTCTCTCTTCCAGTTTCGAATCAACGCCGACAACAAGTTCGACCGCACTTGGCGACAATGTTTGGGAACAATCCAACGATGACGATGAGATATAGTCCAAGTCTGTCCGAGTGTGAACGTGCGGCGCAGCGTCGCAAAAGTTGTTCACGCCTCGATCATCCCTTCAAACGTCTCCGTGTTCCGGAAACGCAACTGTTGACGCAGAAAACGAGGCGAGCTTTTGCATTGACGCTAAAAGATACGCCCGCTTAAATATATATGTATAGGCACATATATTCGTCTCGCTCCATCACCCCGTGTACTTGTCAAATCGGGATCGAATATTCGATCCCGAAAAATCCCGACTGCACGCTTGTCGCGAAAAAAAATCGAACGATCGCGCACTTTCGAAAACTATCGCGATCACGCGCCGTCTCGGTCAGCGACCGAACGAGCGTGCGGATCTTTCATAACTCGGTTTCGTGATTTATTGCGACCTCGGTGATTTTTCATCGGGCAGCCTACGAAATAAAGTGATTGATTGCGCGCGAAAAGGAGCGACGGTCGAATGCGGTCGGACGAGAGAGAGAAAGAGAGAGAATGGGAGATATATTTGTCAAGATCTCTCCCCGGGTAGATCGTTAATTTACGATTGTTAATTCGCGAAAGAGTTACCATGCTATGATGAGTAGCACAAAGATAAAGTTAGTTCGGACAAGCGATAAATTTGCGTGATATACGATATAGCTATTAATGTTTTGTTAATCAATAAGCAATAAGAATTAATAATATTTGATTTGCAGTTAATAAAATTATTAAAGTAATGCAGAGGAAAATACAACTGTCATCAACAAGTTTCTGTATGTATCTATCTTTTTAATGTGTTAGAAATATATTATTTTGTTTAAGAGCACAACTTGTTCTTTTACAGTTTCTATTTCAAATTAATTAAAAAACTTTTAATTTTCTTTTAATGCGGTTAAGAAATTCTGAGCTATTTTACTTAAGACAAACGACAAAAGATTTTACTCAAGACACTATTGCAGATAAACTTATGTTTATAAAATTTCGTTATAATAATTACTGAGATTTTCAAATGTATAAATGAGATATTCATTTAAAAAGTAATATTTCTTTCTAATCAAAGTTACAATTTTTAAATTTAAGAAAAATAAACATTATAGAACCATTTATTTTACATGAACACAACATTTGCATTTGCATGCAAAAACATTAACATAAAAAGTTAGGTAAAATAAATAAGCAGGTTGATTTGAATCTCTGGAGCACTTTTTTTCATATATGAATTTTTGGACTACATTTTTGCGTGAAAACTATTTTAGTGTCAATAGTATTTTTAATTGTGAGCAATTGAGCGCATATATGTAGGAAAGTCTAAGAATTTCTAAAAAAAATTAAATTTATATTCTTAATAAATTATTTATATTAAACTGATATACTCTATAAAAAGTTGATACATATTATCTTTTTCTTTGTGTTTCTTCATAAAAATATCATGTAATCGATAATACAAAAATATCATCTTTAGAATTTCATCAGATTCAAATATAATATACCAAGTAACTCATGTTAAAACTGTCATGTATAAATATGAAAATCTAAGTCTTAAATAATAAAAATAATCATATGAAACGAACGACAAAATGTAACTAATGTCCATTATAGATCAACCACGACTGCTCTCTGACATAAAAAGCCACGTATACGTACACAGAAAACGAGAGGAACAGTACAACAATGTCAGAATTACGAATCGGTATTACGTCGTAGGCCGATGATGAAAATGCGGCAATGATAAATGCTCCTTTTTCCTTCGAACGAACGTCGTTAGCGTTGCCCCACGATTTATCATTGGTAATTAGCCATGAAACTCTCGTAACATACAAGTACTTAGCATGACTGAGAGAATATGAAGAATTACACATATCTGAGTCTGAACGCGACAAACAATGATAAGGGGCGAAAGATATGGGGAAAAAAATTGCGGAACATTAAACTTGTGTTAACAATTAGGTTGCAGAGTTAATACCTGTCAAAAGAAGATCCAAAACAAGTCAACATAACAAAACTTGCATTGACTTTCGTATTCTATTAGGCATAAAAATTCGTATTTATACTTTTCATTTAAATATAAGTATTCTGATATAATTCTATATATATTTTTATGTCAAGCGAGTATGCTGTGTTAAATATTATCGCATTAATCTTTTGAATATCAAAAGACTTTAACAAGATTGTTATATATTCGGAGATTTTTTTCTGGAAATATCTATTTCCATATCCATCTTTTTATGGTAACAAATGTGTCTTTTTGGTCTAAAGATATCATCTACATTTAGTATAAAATCTTATCAGAAATAGCATTTATATCACGCTGATAAAATTGTGTCACATAACACTGATTAATAGATATGACCTATAAATTGATTTAAGATGTTACTATTAATTCTTTTTAATAATAACAAGCAGTATATACTGCATTAATCGAGGTTAACATATAAAAAATATGTTGCAACTGCAGTTCCACAATATAATAGATGTCAATAATATGAAATATGAAGTTATCTAAAGATATATGTATGTTTGAACTAGCACGATGTTGTAAACATCGTTTCGAGGATATGATAAAATTGGTGATTGCGGTAACAGGCGTTTGTAAAGGTCGCGAAACCGTAAAATTGAATTAAAACCGATGACAACGTTCGCCTAGCAGGATTCCCAATAACGTTACTGTTATAGCACGTTGTGCATTTTTCCGCTTATTCAATGAAACGATCCAATTTCGTCGTGTTCTACATATCGGTCGATCGTGGGAGAAAAGCATGTGGCACCTTATTCGCTCGCGCGATGGCTGTTTGCGTGACAATTAGAAGGAGACAAATGTAGGGAGCCAATATGTAGCTATAGGAGATGCGTGCAATTCGTTTCGTTGTCATCGTCGTCGAAAGCTTTCGCGCCACAACACGCGGGGCATCACTCCGCGAGAAGTTAAAAGGTCGTTAGCTGCGAATTCGCGACAGCGGACTCAAAATACCGCCATAATTTACACGGCCATGTCCCACTCGACCCCGTCGCGAGATTGTATCACCCTCGCAGGTGTCTAGCCTGCATTCTCGCGAAGGGACATGCAAGCACGGAAACGCTGTTTAACAATTCCATTCTTGCTCTGAGAAAACGTTTCGCTTAACTCTCTCCGCCAGTTTCGAGGCTAACTCCCATGCGAGTTTATGGAAGAGAGTAAGTCTTCAATTTCCGCGCGCCGTGTTGTTTGTATCTAGCTAATTCTCCTACGATATACGATACAAGGAGAAATTTGTATTGTATACTTTATAATGTTCTATAGAAAGAGAGTAATATTAACATTTTCATTTTCCTTTCAATATAAATTTATGCGAAGAATAATTTTATATGTATATTGCTATTATATTAGAATATAAAATATATATATATTGAAATCCGTGAATTGCGTTTTCAAGTTTTACAATATGCAAAAAGCTATATATTTGAATATATTCAGGATGTGCTACTATTCAGTTCACTGCACCTCTTCCTTCGTTTATTTTCTATTTGACAATTAGTCGAAATATTCGTGCTCGAAACATTTTATATGCTTTTTGTATGCTTGTATCCAATATTGGCTCTTAGCAATCAAAGGGCAAACGGATAATTCTCTGTGAAAGACCAGCATGAAAGCCTAATAAAAACATGTAATTTTATTAATCCAAATAATTGATTGTGTTGTAGAATCATTAAATTATTCATATTTTTTAAATTTAATTATTATTAAAAAGATAAATTGTTGTTAAAATTGCCATGTATTAAGATATCCACGGCACATTAAACATTAATGTCATCATATTAATTTTGTGTGCGGAGAAATAAAATTTAAAATATCTAGAAAACTAACTTTGAAAAGCAAAATTGCGAGAGCGATTTCATCTTGTATGTGCGCTATCGATAATAGTTTTTAAACAATAAAATGTCTTTTTTCAAATTAATTTTATTTTATGTTCAAATTTTATTTTTACGACAAAAAAATATCTTGAGTAATATTATATATATAAAATTATAATTTCTCTATATACATTATGCTATCTACACATGGATTTTAAGAGAAAAGTAAATGGTAAATCTAAGCCGTTTTATATATATATATATATATATATATATATATATATACCCTGAATAAAAAACCTGATAACGTCACAATGTTAGACGCATGAGAGAAGAAGGATTTTATCGGCCAATGGGGCTCGTTTAAGTCATTAGCTTAGGAGTCTAAGCGTGCTCGTGTTGTGCACCCATGCCGAGGGCGTGAAAGAAATTAATTTCGCGATAGCCCCGAGCTAATTGCGAGCTGCACTTTGAAGTCGCCCTCGATATATCACGATCCACCGAATGCATAAACATATCACTGCTCTCTATCCTAATGAGTTTCCCGAGTGGCTTCAACGTATCTACCATCGCATCGTTCTTCGTTCTTAGAACTTACATAGAAAATGTTACGTTTTCATTATTATGTTAATATCTTTAATATCGATTGCTTCATCTTCGTGTTCTTATTTACAGAGCAATGGACATGCTTTGTATAATTAAAAAAAATGTAACGTTTGAATAAAAAAATAATAGAGTTTAAATAGTATAAGAGAGAGATTCGAAAAAGTCACGTACTATTCCTAAATTTGGGAATAAAACTTTATATAACAATAGTATTAAAATGATAAGTCGAACAAGTTAAGCAGCTTCAAAATAATTCCGCTCTCGAAATGCACCACTCAACTTCAACGGCGAATTATGATGGAGCAAAATATAATTAAAAGACTTTGTACGACGAAACTTACTCGTTGAAATATAAAATAAATTTTTATAGTCTCATAATTAAAATATTCAGTATATTTCTTTGATGTATTTTAAGAAGTGTCACGTTACTTTCAAATAAATGAAGGCAACTCACTTATTCGTATTATTAAAATTTTAACTATATTACTTTTCGCGCATTCGTGAATTTCATCCTGGTATTCTGTCAATTAAAATATCACTCGCTAATTATAAATATAAGCAAGAGGAATATACCTTTAGATTAAATATAGACTGCGAGAAACACATAATTTTCCAGGCTTATCGTCATTTTTAGAAAGCGCTTCTCTATCGTAAACGAATAGCGTTGATGCACTTTGAGGCTGGACCGCGGGTGTCATTATACATTCCCCTTTGCTCATGCTAAAAGATGGATGCATGAGACATGACGGTGCAACGCAAAAAGAAAAGAAAAAAAAACTGAGAACCGCACATACCTACCGAAGCTAGGGTGTGCCAAAGCGTGTGTGTTGACTGCGCATATTTATCTAACATATGCGTTCGTATTTCGCTACTACGGAGATTTCGAAGCGCGAAGCACGGAGTTGCTAGTTTAATACCGATTCCGCGTGCAAATACACGGGAGGGGTGTGTCGGTAGTGGTTTGCTGTTTGCGAATTAGGTGCAATCAAACGCAAAATCACACTGGCAAATATCACACGATTTACCAATCACAGATTCCTGCAATTAATTGCTCGGCGCGATGCGTTATTAGCAAAAGACAGTTTCGCCACGTTGAGATGGTATAGGATGAACTCTTGAACACACCGTAATTGCGTGTCACCGTAATTAAATTTCCCTACTGCATTTTGTCATATCTTAGTTATAAAAATTATTTATTATACGTGTTTAAAAGTATTGTGCTCATATGCATATTTATTTGATTATTATCTTTTATGCATAATAAAAAACAAAAAATTAAAATTTGAAATATACAAACACTCGAATATTTTATAAAAATTGATAAACACACTGCATATTTATATTATATTGCATTTATATTCTTTTAGTCATATTTTGTTACTTATATTAATCAAATTTTTAACAAAAAGTTTATAAAAAATCACAATATTGTACAATTTTTAGTATAAAAACTTTACATTTAAGCTTTAAAAAGTATCAACTCGATTAAATGTTCACTTAAACTAGAAAAGAAGCTATCGATATTCTCTTATATTCACACAAGATTCAATTTATTAAAACTTAAATTTTTACTATGCTGGAGTTTGATGGAAATAGTTTTCCATCTTAGATAATAATTTTAACAAGAATAAAATATCATTTTAGACTCATTGAGAAATCTAACATTAACAGATGATGTAAGAGAAACTGCACAGTCTGTGTTAATAAAAACATGACAGTAAGGAAGTAACTTATAATAAAAGCGTAAGTCCTTTCCAATGTGAATAAAATATACGTCCACGCGTCAGTCATGCCGCCGTCAACCGTCATCTCGAAATAGGAAATATCCGATAATTGTTCCGCTCTCTCAAACTGTGTACTTAACAAATCAAATTGCTCCTTGTAAACGTCGGCGAACTGACGTTTAGTGTTTGAGGAACACTTATTTTAGCAATTAATTTAGCCTTTCCATTACCAGATTGCTTGTTGCGAACATCATTTTAATCGAAGTACAAAATTTTACGATCAGTTCAAATCACGGCAAATGAAGATGATGTAATGAGCAATTAATATACCTCGTCAACGCAGTTATAGGAGAAAAAATCTATAGAATTCATCAGTTGAGAAATTTATATATGTCTGTCTAATTTATACATATGTCTCTATCTAATTTATATATTTCTATCTAATAAAAGCGTAAAGCACAAGATAATTTTACATAAATGTGACATCGTAGAGAATAGATATACGTACATTGATCTAATATAATAAATAGTAACAGCTTTATGACTGAGGCGAATAATAAATGCGATTTCAGAGATAAACTGAGATTGAGAATTGAGACTGAGAACTGAGAATGAATAATAAATGAGATTTTAGAGATAATAATACAATTAAAACCGTATTTTCAACGGCATTATTATGAATAAATGAATCATTATTGAAAACTATGATAAATCCAAATTATTTAGTGCAAAGAATATTTATGATTTTATATGTCACATTTCCTCAATTAAAATAAATTGCGTATAATATATAGAGAAATTTAGGTTTCATAACTTAATATACTCGTATCTTTAACAGAATTTCAAATATCTAATTTTATAGTACGAGTAACAAAAACTTCTATTTTACTAATCGTTTACAATTTTTTAAATATATATTTCCGATGCCTAGATTTTCACGCATATTTTTATGAATTACAAAGTATTAGAATTCTGGAAACAGAATATACTAATTTTTAATCATATGCAGATAGTAACATATAAAGCTTTCACAAAAATATCAATTTAATCGAATATGGAACGAGAGCCTCCTCCGAAAATACATAAAAAAAAACTACACGAAATCGAGACTGTACAAAAAAAATTGAAAATTGGGAATTCATGCATCAGAAAATAGAGCTCAAAGTCCTATGTTTATTCGCAAAATATGTATAAAATACACTCGGCCGGGATATCTATCTATTTTATTCGCGCACGATAACAATTCTCGCTGATAGCTTTACTCCGCCGCGCCGTGCATAAATTAAAGCTGTAACAATTTTGAGAATCGCAATTCTCGCGTAAGCGTATGCGGTTTTTATCGATATCTCTTTGCGGCGAAAGTAACTCACGTGACGACTACATTTAAGGGTGCGAGCGTTTTATTACGGGTCTTATCGCGCCGTATCAAGGAGCAACTTGACGCAATCCGAAGACGCTGATTAAAAACCCGGGGTTCTTCGTCCCCCCTGCTCCAAATATATCACAGGCGGGGATTTGCAACTAATTCGGGACTAATTCGGGCGGTAAGAGGCGGACGATTAACGGGAAGGCGAAGCCAAGTAGATTTACGGAGTCTTCGGTCGACGGCGCGATAATTCGGCGTTAAGTCATTAGACTCCTCGCGCGATTACGGCGCAAGCGGCGCATAATAGCGCCGGCGTATTTCAGTAGCACCTAATCCGGGTGGCATACCACGTGCCGACACGCGCCGCGCGTCCGGAAATCTCGCGATTACTCCCCCTTTAAATTTCTACCGTTTGTCTCGCCACCGGGACGTAGGAATAATCGCCTGGGCGCGAGAATAAACGGATCATCTCCGGCACGATCTACGAAGTGTCCCGTCTGATGGCTAAAGAACCCATTTCCCAGTCGACTTGCCGGGAAAGAGAGAATAATTATTATCACGCGAAAGAGGATAAGGGGAGAGAGGGTTCGTTGGACTAACTTCTGCCATGATAATTTATACTTGCCGCGATTCGTATAAGCGATTGCGGACGAGGGTGGACTGGCAAGGAGAAAACAAGCGAAAGAAAGGGTATTAAAATAAATGCCGAGGAAAGAACAAGTTAGGAAAGAGAAATACAAAGAAAGAGAGAACACAGAGGGATGCCTCGATTTCATACTTTTCCATTTGCACGCACCTATTTTCAATCGTTCGCGTTTACGAGCAAATGCGAATCCGCGATTCCAATTGATACGAGGAAATTTTCGAGAACAAGAGAGACTATTCGCCCTAAAATAACATTAGATTCGAAGGATTCCGTCGTAGTGTCGCAGCGAGAAAAAAAATTAGACAAACAGTCGCAGTTGATTATGATTCGAAACTCGTCGTAAAGAGGTTTACGTTTGAACGACGCAGTCCCACGTTCTCTATCAATGAAATAACGTAAATTCGCGTTACGATACTGCGGTACAATCGTTCCCCGCGGGATCGGAGCAAAGCTCCGGGAAAGCAAAGCAATGCGACGCAACGCGACGGCTTGGGGTGGCGCGGAAATAGGTGACTCGATCGCGGCAATCTTATTCGTTTAAATTACGACCGGCCCGTAATCACCTACTGACTTTTATCATCCGCATAATAAACAAACCACAATCGTAAAAACCGACCGTAAAATTCCGCCGAGGGAGAGAGAGAGAGAGAGAGAATGCATTTAATGCTCGCATGCAGACCCCGTCGTGTGCGGAACAGTCATAAAACAGCGCAACTTTTTCACCCCCTTTTCTCGATCCTCCCACGAGAGGAGGATCCTGAACGTCGATCTCGATCACGAGAATCACGTGTCACGGATTACAAGACGGCAAAGAGACGAAGGGAATTTTCACTAAGAGGGAACGTATCACAATTGCATAATATTATCGTGCGTAACATCGTTGAGGATCTCGTGCGGAGCAGTGCGGGGAGATCATGATCTGGCGAAGATACTCGGACTCATTTACCTGATGACGGATCGTTCAGCGCGGTTACCCATGTCGCGATGCAGAACACCGGGATCGCGAGAGCGTGGAGCATATTGTTACGTCGACGACGCGGCTACGTCAACTGAGGAGTAAAACGCGCCGGATCCACTTTGCCGCCAACCACGCGGGCGCCTGCGTGTTACGTCGTTCCGCGATTTTCGCGACTCGTCGGGAGATCTGCCCTCGGGTTATTAGCAGGCCAGATATATTTGTTTACATTTATCAAGAGCAATTCAACGATGAGCAAAACGCGAAAGCATACGTTTTGCGAGTAGACCTTATATAAGAGAAAAAGAGATTTGCACTGCAATTTGCATAAGAGATGCATGTGTTACATGTGCAAGGAGATCACTTATACAAGTTCTCATTATTAATTACTTTGTGGAAGAAATTAATTTAATAAGATTGAAAGATTTCTCAGAGCGAATTATTGACAAAATCTTTTCTGAGCGATACATGAATAACAAATAAAAATATACGATCGAAATTTAAAATTGCCACCAGCGATATATTTCCAACATATAAAGCTCGCGAAATAAATGTATTATTAATAAATGGTCGATATATCACGGCTTTTAAATCATTCGATTCGACGAATTTGTGTATTACCGCGCGTTCTTTCGATCCAAAAAATGATAGGCAAATTATATGGGCAAATCGAATTGGCGAAATATTCAAAGCTGACGATGCGAGATATTTTTAAAAATCAAGAATTATTGTATTAAAGAAATTGTGTAATTATAAATAATTTAAAGTATTTCAAAATCAAATATAGAATGTTTTATACATATATGCACGTAAAGACGTGTGTATGGTATATACAACACACAGATAAACTAACCATTAATTTTAAAAATAAGAAATAAATTAAATAAATTATAAATTGCTTTACCTCAAATATTGTTTCACTGTCCTCTGATATCTCCCCGAGCCTTCTCTTTCTTGTTCACCTTTTGCTGTTCCTTTACAGCTCACTCGCACGATACTCGCGAAAACACTGTTAATTATGATCACGCGCGTACTAACCAGCAAAACACAACGATCGCGCGACATTTTGCACGGCACTCCCTATGTTAATCACACGCGACGCGCATGTATATTATGTATATTACACTTTATTATGTATATTACGACGGGAGCACAACGCGAAAACTCGCACGAAGTTACGATCCATTCAGCACTAGAAAATCCCGCAACTTCAAGCATCACTTACCAGTGCCACCACTGCCACTTTTGTTGCTAACAAATTTTATACGTTTATACCTATTTTATCACCTCATACGTTTAATTTTACTATCTCACGCCGTATAATATAAATGAATAAATGCATAAATTGAAATTAAAAATAAAAAAATTTGCGAATAATCGTTAATTGTAATTATCGTAGTGTGTAAATATTAAAATTTCGAGAGAAAATACGACGACGCACTGAGCAATTCGCTGCTTCCTTGTCCGAATAACGTCACGCAAATAATAATAACATATATATATATATATATATATAACTATTATATATAAACAATAATACGCTGTTGACTGATGATTTTCATTGGAAACATATTTAATGTAATATATAATAAATTTAAAAACAGAATATTCTATAACGTTACGTTATGTCACTCGTTTTTTCAATATTTTTTATTATCGAAAGAGGAGGATCATTTTATTGATATTTTCTCACATATTTTTAAACACATTCTTTTATTTTTTAAACAATTTTAATCATTAACGGCGATAATTAATTTTTTCATAATTTTATGGTCGCCCTTTAAACAATATAACATTATCTTTTTTTTTCTTTGTCTCTAATCTTATCTTGTACATATATTAAACAATTAATATATCGCGGTTTTACATTAGTTATTATTAATTATTACTCGATTCGTATATTACAGTGCATTATCGATCCAAAAATGAACAAATTGTATAATTAAATCCGCAAAAAAATCCAAGCACGATGCAAAATACTTTTTAAATCAGAGTTAGACAAAAAATTATTACTCGTAAATATTGCAATAAAATGATTTATAATTATTATTTTTTCAATTTCTTTAAATTAATAAATTGCGCAAAATGCCTGCTTTAGTAAATTATTATATGGTCTCGATACGCTTATGAATTATTAATTGCAGAATTAATTAATGACGCGGGCTGATAATTACTAATTGTAATAATTATAAGGATTACATTTGACATTTCTCGTATTTTTCATAATCGCGTTTCAAAAGGTAATGCGAGCAACACAGCACTTCACATAGTTACCTGCTCGATTCTTGCCACACGATTGACAAAACAATAAGACGACGGTGTATAAATACTTTGTATATTATCTCGCCCTTTCGATTAAAAAAAACGAGATGGACAAATTGTATAATTAAATTTGTGCAAAATTAAAACGCAATATAAAATATTTTCAAAACCAAGTATCATAAAAAATAAGTTGCAGTCAATATCGCAATGAAACAATAATTTATAATTTATAAATCAATCTCTATTGCTTCGATTTTTGTTTCAAATAAATAAAAAGTCGCACAAAATACTTATATATCGATAAAATTTACTTCATGTTTACACTACGGTTAGTCTTTTCGTCGCGCAATCATTTAATTATTAACATAAAATTGTTAATGCCAATCAAAAACAATAAAAAATTATACGCACTTTGTATATCATAATTTTATTATACGCAAAGTAAGAATGTAGATAGATTAAGTAGTACGAGTCAACAATTTCTTACTATATTCAGCCTTTTCATCGCGCAATTATTTAATCATTAACATAAAATTATTAATATAAATCAAAAACAATAAAAAATTATATGCACTTTATATATCATAATTTTATTATACGCAAAGTAAGAATATAGATAGATTAAGTAGTACGAGCCAACAATTTCTCACTACCTTTAGCCTTTTCGTCGCGCAATCATTTCATTCACTGGCGGATCCTGGGGGGGGGGGGCTTTTGGGTTTAAAACCACCCCTTGCAAATTAAAAGAAACAGTTTTGCTGAATTTGTTCAAAAAATATAAATAAAGAAAAACAAACATTAAAGAGCTATCGACGTCAGGATCCGCTAGTGTATATATATATATAAGTATAAGATACACTGTAAATTATACTCATTACGCATTCAAGGAGTTAAGTGTAGATTAAGTCAGACATAGGACGAAATGATGAGATAATTTTATTGTACGAAAATAATTAGGTAAAATTCTTTATATATCTATATAATATATATATATATATATATATATATAATATATATTATATCTATATAATATATATTATATAGATACAAAGAATTTCGCCTAATTATTTTTGTACAACAAAATTATCTCATCATTTCGTCCTATGTCTGACCTAATCTACACTTAACTCCTGGAATGCGTAATGAGTATAATTTCCAGTGTATCTTATACATACATATTGTATATATTATATAGATATAAAGAATTTCGCCTAATTATTTTCGTGCAATGAAATTATCTCATCATTTCGTCCTATGTCTGACTTAATCTAAACTTAACTCCTTGAATGCGTAATGAGTATAATTTCCAGTGTATCTTATACATACATATTGTATATATTATATAGATATAAAGAATTTCGCCTAATTATTTTTTAAATAAAATATATATATATAAAATATATATATATAAAAGTATAAGATACACTGTAAATATACTCATTACGCATTCAAGGAGTTAAGTTTAGATTAAGTCAGACATAGGACAAAATGATGAGATAATTTTGTTGCATGAAAATAATTAGGCGAAATTCTTTTATCTATATAATATATACAATATGTATGTATAGGATATACTGGAAATTATACTCATTACGCATTCAAGGAGTTAAGTGTAGATTAAGTCAGACATAGGACGAAATGATGAGATAATTTTGTTGCACAAAAATAATTAGGCGAAATTCTTTATATCTATATAATATATACAATATATATGTATAAGATACACTGGAAATTATACTCATTACGCATTCAAGGAGTTAAATATAGATTAAGTCAGACATAGAACGAAATGATGAGATAATTTCGTTGCATGAAAATAATTAGGCGAGAAATTCTTTATATCTATATAATATATATACACTGGCGGATCCTGGTGGGGGGGGGGGGTGTTAACCCCCCCCCTTGCAAATTAAAAGAAACAGTTTTCTTGAATTTGTTTAAAAAATATAAATAAAGAAAAACAAACATTAAAGAGCTATCGACGTCGTTGATCCTGGAATAAAAGCTAATCATGAAACCAAAAATATTAAATAAAATTTTGCAAACCCCCCCCTTCCCCATTATCGATGTCAGGATCCGCTAGTGGTTTCATCATTAACATAAAATCATAAATGCGAGTCAAAAACAATAAAAAATAACACGCACTTTATATATCATAATTTTATTATGCGCAAAGTAAGAATGTAGATAGATTAAGTAGTACGAGTCAACCATTTCTCACTACGGTTAGCCTTTTCGTCGCGCAATCATTTCATCATTAACATAAAATTATAAATGCGAGTCAAAAATAATAAAAAATAACACGCACTTTATATATCATAATTTTATTATGCGCAAAGTAAGAATGTAGATAGATTAAATAGTACGAGTCAACAATTTCTTACTATATTCAAGGGATTAGCCTTTTCGTCGCGCAATTATTTAATTATTAACATAAAATTAATTAATAATAATAGTCGCAAATTGTCGCGTTTGGCATCTCCTAGCACCTGTTGCGATCGTAGTACAAGGATAACGTTATTCGCGCACAGTTTGGGTCTCGTAGCACAAATGACAGCAAGATGAACGGGGGCGCAGCAGTGTGCTATATATTGCAATGTACATATTTATATCTTCTCTTTCTTTTTATAACAAAAAATTGACAGTTCTTATGAAAAATATTATATAGAAACAGTAATTATAAAAATAGTTCTTATAAGGAAACTAACAATTTTTTCTTATTAAATAGATTCTTTAAACTATTGCGTCACATAAAATTATGCTATATAAAATTAAGATTACGAATGCATTTGTGATTAATGTTGAGAATTTTTTTTCTTTTAATTTTTGTAGGAACATACGCAAGAAATAAATCTTGTCTGACTGTATAAGTCTACTTTCATTCTGATTAACGAGTACGTCAATCGAAAAAGTTGAGAAAGAGTTTGCATGATAATTACTTTCGCAATAATTACATTGCCTTGTAATCATTCTGACGATCTTATTTCGCTCCGCATCTGCTTCTTGTTCAGCACGGGCAAATTTTAAAACACCTTGATATTCATTCTACACGAATTTCAATTATGAAATTTAGCTTATACCATTTCCAATGTGTGCTTATTAAATTGAAAATCTTCAGATGTATTGTATGCATTTTGTACTATATACTTTTTTCATATAATTTTATTTTGTATCATTTTCTTCACATCGCATAATTATAAAAGTTATAATATAAAATGCGTTTAAATTAATGTATTATTCTTTTTAGTGATGAATGATGCTAATTATTCTATCCAGAAGAAGAATACAATAATGTTAGCAACGATTGATATCAATCAATTAACTTAAAATTATATATTAATATGTCATTTATAATAATATATTTGACATAATACATTAATCATCAAAAACATTATCAATCTTTCCTTTATCAAAGATGTACGATATTTATATTTATATATATTGGAAAAAAGCGATGATATTTAAACTCACTCATTTTCAATCGATTCATATATTATAATGTAAATTTTGTTTATCATTTACTGTATTTTGTATAAAGTTAAAACGTTATAACTTTGACATAAATAATATTTTATTTTACTTTTTGTATTTTATACGCCCCCTATTTGCGCTTAGATTATAAATTAATCATATTCAAATGTGAATTAAATTATCTAGCATATAACACAAAGTTGAATAAGTTGTTTATCCAATGTTAAAAGCTTTACATAAATTGTATTTTTTTGGTATTATTTTTGTGATAAGCTTTAAATTTAATAATTATCTCAATAAAATCTCTGTTAGCAATGGATAATAAATAATTCAATCTTAAGCCTTTATCACAAATTAAAATTCTTTCTAATTACGTATTTACTAACTTACGTATTTACTAGATGGCTGATACTTTATCGATCATGAAATTGACATTATTCCTGCATTACGCGAAAATAAGTATTTAAATTTGAAGTTATTTATAGCAATATCAATAAATAAAAATAATAATTAAAGAATATAAATAAAATAAATAAACATATATACAGAGAGATTATATATACTTAATTTGTTAACATTTTTTATAAAGAAAAAAAAGGAATAAATGTTTTATAAAATATCTCATAAGTATGCAAATATAATCTTAAATTTTTTTACTAAATAAAATGGTCAATTGTTTTTTTTCGGTTGGTATGATTTTTTAAACTTTTACGTTTGATGCAGAGACCTAAAAATATGTCCATTTTAACAACTAAACAATTAAAATTGTTACTGCTGTGTTTGTTTGAATATTCGTTTTATTTTTAATATCTATATAGTATATTGACAGTTATCAAAATTTTTCTTCTTATCTAAATAAAATAAACCATTTCAAATCTAAATTATCAAATAGCAATTTACGATTGTAAAAGAAATTGATTGATTGATATTTGTATATGTCAACTGTGTAAAACTAAGGAACTTGTATATGTTATTAAAACTTTGAAAAATACTGTCAGAATAAATACAAAGCAGTTTACCGATGCATCGTTACGGAAAACAATTATTTGTTTTTGCTGTTCCCCATAACTTTCTACGCTTCGATGCATCAGCGAATTGTCCACTTTACCACCCGTAGCGTGATACGTACGCAATATTGCTTTTTTTCGTACAGCATTCGCATGGTTTTTTCCGTCACCATTTTTTTCGGGCTAGTTCGTGATACACATTCATGTAGAAAAAATCCTTTCGCGAAGTTCCCACGCATTCGAGCCTAGCGGAAAATTTTGTTTCTGCATATCTGTCGCTGCGTATTCAAAAATATACATAGTATAGCGTTTTATACATACGTAAAATAGGGAAAAGGATCAACCCACCCGTATACACGCGCAAGCTAAATAGTGAATAAACATCGAAATCAGAAAAGACACCTGCGGCATAAAGTGAAATAATGCAACCCCCTATCAACGATTTGTTTCTTCAAGTATTGCGATGGAAGTGGCTCGCGTGATAATTCATGCTCGCCGCGGATACTATTTTCAGCACGCGTGCCACTTGATGGAATCGCACCTCCGGTTCAGCGCCATTACGTACAATTGTTTTCGCTTATTACATGCATGCGATTCCCGCAGATATGGATGCGCCGTGAAACTCCCTTTTCTAATTCAGTTTTTGAACGTAGACTAAAGAGATATTTCATTCGTATGCTTACAGACTAAGATTTTCAATCTGTCATTGCTCGAAAAGACTGAAGAAGCGTCTTCGATAATTTGCGTGAGAAAAAGTTGTTTACATGGATGAGAAATGCAAGAATTATTAACATATATATACTACCACGCAATTTGCATTTAACGTCATAATTCAGAATATTTGTCCGGCGTATCTAAAGATCTGTAATGTAAACATCCAGCATAAGCTGCGTCACTTGCTACGTGTTGACTTCGTATCATATAAAAGATGAGGAGCCAATCAATTGTTGTGACGACGGCATGCAATATAAGAACGTGCGACCAAGCCACTTTGCGTGTCAGTGATTCCACTGTAAAAGCAACTTTACCTTCATGATCTTGGCACCGCGTTCCACGACTCGTGAAACACGCTATACCATCATTAATGCCCCGTAGTACCCAGTGCATTATTTTATTTGTATGATCGTACCTATATACTGACTCATCATTTCGGAACGGATACTTAGTAATCTGAAATTTATAAAAGTATATATTCTGTGAAAAATTTGCTTTGTTAATTGATTTAAAACAACCTATGATCACGGCAGTCTACCGTGTAATATATCACAAATAAAATACTATTATCATTTAACTATCTTTTCGAAATTGTACAACATTATGTAACGAAAGGAGTATAAAAATTATCATTTTCACAAACGTTCTAAAGACGCAAACTTGATGTGATATTTTTCGTGATTAACAAACGTCTGCGTATTTAAATATTGTCCGATCTTCCGCTCGAACTCATCCTTTCCGACTGATTCTAAAGAACCAGATTGTAACAAATGCAACGAAATTCATTCGAGCACAATTGTCGCGTGCACACTTGTACTAGGTACCCCTCCGCGAGGGGTGCGCGCTTACAGAGCGAGCTTACAGATGGAAGCGGATATTCGCGCCAATCGTCGAGGCCGCATGCGATCGATGCGGGGCGGCCAGAAGGATCGATTTCAATTTAGCGGCCGTTTAAGCATGCACGCTCGCGGCTAACGAGCTTTCGAAAGTCGTAGATATCCGACAAGTTGGTCTACGGGGCAGTCTCGGCAGGACTCTCTCTCTCTCTCTCTTTCTCTCTCACCCTCTCGCAACCACCCGCCAGAACTTACCGCAGTCAGGCAGCGTGAGTACCGCGAGCATACATGTAACACGACACCCCCTTTAACTCCCTTATATACCGTTATATGCGCACAGACACACGCACGTGACGGCTTCACGAGGCAGGTATTCACGCGGTGCTTGCGATTATGGTGCGGTAGGTAGGCAGGCATTGTTAACGTCTAGAAAGGATAAGAACGGCACGCGCGATGGAGGGCGGTCGCGGACTGTTTTACTGCTTTTCCAACGACAGAGAGAAGTAGACGGGATAGTGTGCGGTTGTAGAGATTAGAGACACCCCGGGTATGCACACCTGAGGAACGGATTTACGTTCGGCAGGTAGATTACACATTACGGCCGTCGTTTTCTTTCTTCAAATCGCTTTCGTGCAAGAAGAAGCTATTTTCGCTTCTCTTTTCTGTTAATTTTCTTTTTGAAAAATCGATGCCATTATGGTAGAACTTAAGTAGAAAAGTGAATCTCAGTTATTGCATTGCTTTAATCAATCGATCGTTTGTGATGAGATGTTTGAAAAGTCTCTTCGGCAGTATTTAAGAGTTACAAATTGATCTCACTATAAGTTTTAATACATCCAAAGATATAAGTTTATGATGAAAAAAGTAAAATTTTTTAAATAGATTCTAAAAGCAAAAAATTACGATCTTTTCGTATATATTACCACAACGTTAAATGACAATTAATATAATTATTATGAACGTTTAATCAATTATTAGATCAGCTGCTAAATTCTTTAACGACATTTAAAGTGTACTTGCGTAGGATCGTCAAAGATATAAATTGTTTGCACGGTAAAATCTTTAATTAAATTATTCTCATTTTAAATAAAACACAGTAGTACGTCTTCATAAATATTGTCTAGAAAAGATTACAATGAGATAATATATATATATATATATATTTCTATTTAATTTTAGCATTCGTATAATATAAAACATTAGAAAATACAGAATAAATAGTAAGACATATACAATTTAAAAAACCATTTCATTTATTTATATATATAATATATGTATGTATATGTATAATATCTCTTTCAGACGGTATAGAACATTTTAAAAATATCGTTGTACAGGCACGCGTTTGGACACTGCAGCACAAACAAAGCTGCAGTTTCAATACTTTACTAATCGATTCTGAGTTTGATCACATCGCTGTATCTTATCTTGCTCAAGCTGAGCATAATAGATGCATCTACTATCGAAACGGTACTTACTAGAAGCAAGGTGCAACGTCAAATTTTCATAAACATTTATACAATCTAATTAATTTATGCCGTTCGCGGCGTTGTCAGTCAGAGATAGTAGTTGTGCAAAAAGTGAAACAATTTTTTCTACGACAAAATAAAATATTATACGCTGGAAAAAATTAATTCTAGCAACTGTATTTATATGTATATATTTGTCATTTGTAAACTATACTAGATATTATGTTGCAGTCATAAAATTTGATAAACTAAATATTTCTTTAACCTCAATCATATATATAAATTCTAAAATATCGCGAATATTTTTGTAAAAAAAAATTATTTAACACGGAACAAAATATTGTTCACGGCAGATTGATTTGTCCGTCATCACGTACGTCCAATGGTTACGCATAACATACCGTAAAAAAAACATATACAAACATTTGCGGACTACATTTTCGGACAGATTCTCATTCCAGGTTTTCGATTTTTTTTCCCGAGACTGCGCTTTGGACTGAAATCTCTGGTGAACAACTTGCTTACGAGAAAGAACAATAGCACGTAAAGTATTAACGCATCACCGAGTCACGGCTAAATAGAAATACGTAACATTCATCACAAACGCGCACCGGTTTCGCTGAGTTCGGCAAGACTGTAGTATTGTCACTGCAGGCGTTACAGAAAATATTCCCACAATTGCGGCAATGGTGCTATAACAGAAATAATATACAAACATCTATTATTATTTTATTTTAATTATTAAACTTATCTTAATCGATAAAGAAATAATTTTGTATATTATAAAAACACTAATATATCTAATATATACTGTAATATATTTATATTATGAAAATGAGATATATAAAATATAATATCTGATAAGATATATTATTTATTAAACAATACATAAACATATAAATAAAAAAAGTCAATATTTTTATATTAATACTTGTTTTTAGAAAACAGAGAAATAATTATCGAACTTCAGATTCGTCTTATAAATAGTAGTGAGAGTACATTTGCAAATAAAATCTAATAGAAAAGAGCATATTCTAAATAGACATAATATTCTTAAAATATATAATAATCCGCAACTTCGAACATTTGAATATATATACATATGTAATAAATTGATGAAGTATGTTATCTAATTTCGCTCTTAAACTCAATGCAATCTAAGAAACAATGCAAACGATATTTATAGTGTATTATTATTAGAATTTTTATCGAAAAGTAAAAACTAAAATAAGATATTAATTATCTCAATGCGATGTAAACATAACACATTTCAATTAATTCTAAATACAGCTACATTCTAGGATTTTAACTGAAATGTTTAAACCGATAACAACTTCGCGACACATAAAGCGATGAGTTTAGTCTGTCTCAGTCCCATATTCTGAAAAGTAAAAACCTTTGTAACGTAGTTCGTAGTTACGGATTACGTGTGCTCGTTGCGGGTCAAAAAAAAGTGCATGCCCGTACCTGAAGCTGGCACGCGGACAACAGCCGGAACTTTTTGCACGCCAGGGATACTATTGTCCGCGCGTCAACTTCAGGTAAGAGAACGCTTAATACTTTTTTGCTGTATTTCTTATACAAGTCATTTCCATGTGAGGGTCGTTAGATTGTTGAGGCATAGACGGACACGGAACAGGACTGACTGGCAAATTGGAAAGTGACTTCGACGGATGAGAAACAACGAGGATAATGACATGATTGAAATAAGATTTTGCGCGTCGATTTTATAAAAGCATCGCGCACTTTTTCCCTGAATCATGAATACGACAGATAAAATGCAAAGAGATACCGGTCGAAAGCAAATATTGTACAATATCCTGTGTTTTGTCAATACTATTCTGCATTATTCAATTCATCCTCCAATGTTTCGAAAACGCAGCTAGCTCTCTTCTAAAATAAACGTAGAGAATTTATCATTGATTCATCGCGCGTGCAATTCGCATAGATTTCCAAGTCGCGACGGGAGGCAGAAAGCGGCGCGGTCCGTCTTCGTGTTTATTTTGCACCCCCTGCCTCTGCGCCTCGTTTCCTCATTACCGGGTAGTCTTCATTTTCGAGCCATTACCGCCCGTCTATTATAATAATGTGGTATTCGTACTCTGAAAGCCCCGAAAGAGAAATAACGGCGGGACCGAGGTGCGCGACCACGATTCTAAATTTTACATCTAAATTGAATCCCTTAAGTGAGACGGTCGAATCGTCGTTCCCTCCTTAGCGTGAGACGATGCGGGGGGGAAACGGGTTGCCCGGTTATTACCGGAAAGTAAGAGCCCGAATAATATCGTCCCGATAACCGATTTCCTCGCAAAGTTAATTATTGAACCGTCCCATCAGCATGACTTACGACCGGGACGTAGTAGATTGGTGCCTGCAACTACGTACCGGCGTACCTCAAGCACGCCTTATCTTAACCGTGATAGATACTTTCCAAGACGAATAAATCAGTCTGAGAGATCAGATCCGAGAGATACTGTCGGCCGTATGATTGGCCGTAGCGATCTATACATTATTCCATGGAAGATGACTCGCTTTGGCGCGGACGCGAAAGTCTGTGGTAAACCATCGAGAAGAGACGAGATCTCGCGGCTTTTGCCTTTGTAGCAACGTAACATCGGGCAGACAGGCAAACTCACTTTTATGCAATCGCATGAGCAGGGAAATGAGTTTGCGTTTCTGGAGTTAAGAGTTAAGAAGAACGCAAATGCTATTGCGCACTCTTATTTATTTTCACAGATGAAACAGCGGACTAAAATCTTATTTTTCCTTATTTTGCAATTGTAGTCGTTTATCAATCTCCGTCATAATTAATGTATTTGACTGTTAATATATTCCAAACAAATTTTCTTCTATCCAATTATTATTTTTATTGAAAATAAAGGAACAACGTAAAGAGTGAAGATTTAAGATGATTGCATTATCATAAATTCTCTATCATAATTTATCTCAGAAAATAGAGTGAAAAGAATACTAATTTTAGCACGTAGGGAGAAAATAAATATATTTTTAAAATATGCGTACTTTTTACATTATCTAGTATATGCTTCTTTATTTTGCTTCAAATTTATGCAACCCATAAAGGAATATTTTTACTGCACGATGCCATTCTATTGTCGCATCTATGCTCGTGACGGCGAACGGTATTCACTTATCAGCATCTGCACACGACTCGATATTGCTTATGATGATCCAATATCGCAAGTGTAACGTCATTGCTACCTCACGTAATATAATATCTCACGCGATATTTTCTAATAAGTAGAGATACTTTTTATTTCCAGGACGCAGGGGAGAAAGTTTGCTTTAAAGGGGAAGATATTTAATAATTTCTGAACAAAATATAAATATGTATATGTTATTTTGATTATAGGTACAAATTGGCATCCGTGTTTTACATATTAAATTATTGATTCGAACTAATTCTATCTGTTGGGAAATTTTTATATGCGGTTGCTGTATAGGATGAAACTTGACTGTCGTAATTTGCTGTTACTGGGAACGAATCAAAGCGCTCGGCGATGCATGAAATATAGGTACGAGAAAAGTTTTGCGTCGCTCGTTAACGTCATCGCGAATTCAAAATACCCACAATCCTTGCGAACTGTATCAAGCGTACTGTATAAAGCAATTGTCGGTGTGTGCACTTGGAATGTGAATTTATCGTCTCACAACGTGGTTCAACCAAGTCGGACGGAGCTTGCTGGAAGGAAGGTTATTGTTTTGCCTGCTTTTGCATGTTGTAAGTACGAAGGCTCGCGACCGCCCGGCCTTTTTCTTCACAAACATGCCCACACACTTTTCGAAGGTTTCCTCCTACGGTTCTTTCTTTGTTGCGCACCTGCCAAGAAAGGGGGTTGCTTGCCCACTGGCACGATTCCACTCACACATCTAGTCGTGCCACGGGTGGCCTATTCTATATTAAACAGTATGGTAATACACCTACGGGGCGAAAAATGAGTAACAAGGATACCCGAGCACAGCCTTGTTATTATGCAATAACTTACCACCCTTTCCTGCGCCCACCTTTCAACCCCCTTCGTCGTGCGCGCTCTATGTATTCTTCGAGCCGTCGGGCTACGTAAAGCAAGAGAATACTAGTCTAATGTATTTTATGGGACGAGCAACGTCTCTATCACATCGTCGACTGAATATGCATGCGAACGATGCATGCACAACGCATAATCACGAATGTATGTCGGGTGATGATGCAATAATTTCTAATTGGATACTCCGAAAGAGATAGCCAGAAGAAAAGACGTGAAAAAAAATATTTGACAAATGTAACGATCTATTAAAAGATAAGGCTAAACGAATTTTTTTTTTCTTTTCGTAACAATTTCCAATTACAAAGTCGTAAAGACACATGCGAGATCAATAAGTGGGTCAGTCACGCCGATGACAGACCAGATGTCAAATTGCACGCGACGACCCGATTCTTTCGCGGAGCTTTTGCGGCGAAGAATCAACTCGCTAATCAACGATTAGCGCAACGTCGGCAAGCTCCGGTGAACCGTATTTATCGCGCACGTCCGCAAAATTTCGATAAAGTCCTGACGAGCGCATAAATTCCGCCACGGAATTTATCCGTATGACGAATGCACGAATACGTTCGCCGTTGGCGCGCGCTTCCCTTATCGATGCACGCAACTGCAACGAACGGAACGATCAGATCTTCGCGAATACTTTAAGCGCTTGTACATATTTACGTGCCCGCGCGCGGTGATTCGCGTTCGAAAAATGTGGAAGCGGATTCATTGCCAGCTTTCGCCGCGAGCTTTACTGGGAGGATTCCGAAGGGAGGGAATCTCCACCGCTTTTGTGCCATGTAACGCGACACGTCTTCACTCTAATGAGCGAATTAAAAAACGGTACGGACGCGCGACGCGGTGCTTAACACGCTCGAGAACTTGTTTAAGCCGCTAATCCCTCAACCGGCTCTTATCTATCCGCAAATTCCGGCCCCTCATTACGGTTTATCGCGATTTAATAAAGGGGAAAGTTAGGTAAACGAAAGCCTTTAAGTGTAATTGCTAGCCCGAGCAACGCGCGATAGCAACCGCTATCTCTAATAATACGACTGTCGTGCATCAAAGTTGTTGCGCGCGAGGAGCGATTCCGATCTCGAGATCCTGACGACCTGACGAGCGCGCAGCTCTCGCGCACCATCAAGATCTTCCGCCAAGGGTAGGTGTATCCCCGAGATGCCGACGGGTTCTGCCCTGCCACGAGTCGATCGACCGTGGTCATTTAATGCGCGCCTCGTCTTGTCTCCTCTCCCGCGAGCTCCGGGACGGCTCCGGGGAATCCCGCATCGGGGAAAGCAGTAATTTCCAGAACGGCGGGGATAATTGAACAATTACGTACAGTGCGCCGCGCTTTCAGCCGAGCTCTCCGCGCGAATCCAGTTCCGTGAATAGATCGGATGAGCGAAGGAGGAAGGCAGGAAGAGAGACGGAAGAGGGTAGTTCGCGAAGGAGCCGGGATTGGGACGGAAAACTGGAAAGAAAAGGGAGGGAGAGAGAGAGAAAGGAGAAAGGGAGAAGAGAATGAGGGGGTTACGAAGGCGTGGGAGCAATTAAAAAGTTTGATTACCTTGCGACGAGTCATGTTGAACTCACGGCTGCACCCTTTGCATTGGGTGACCAGCCGATCGTTCGCCCAGGTTACCGAGCCCTCTTGCAGAGCCGACTGCTGCTGCTGTTGAGCGTTGTCAGCGGCCTCGCGCAGTTCGACTGCCGCTAATTTTGCCGCGCTCAATTGTCCCCCAAGTTCCTCCAGAGTTCGTTCCTGCTCGCTGCACACCTCCTTCATAGCGTAATATTCCTCCTGCAGCGTCAAGTATCTCTGGAACAACGGAATACCTATTAGTTGCGATTATCAGGCGTATGTATTTACTCGTCCGTTCGCGTTATCGCGTATTATTAAAGGCGAAATTGATGCTCTGATTAACTAAATGTTGCGACATGCAAGTGGAGCTTGCAAAATTGTCGCCTAATAATTAATACGTTAATTGAAATCGATATTTAAAATGTTGATTGACATGAAACGCTTTTAGATAATCTAAAAACTTCTGACTTAATTATATGTGATACGTATGTTTTTTTTTATATCGATTTTATTTATTATTTTTTCACATCTTTTCAATCATTTTTAAGGTGTTTTTTGCTTTCTTGATAGAATTTTCAGTTTATTTTTTATTTTATGATAACTTCATTTACTACTCTGATTTCCAATTTTACCTTCCAAACCGTTTGGAAATGGTAAATTTTTATGCTTCATACATTAACCGTAGTATCATTATATTTGAATGGACTCGGTGAATGATATTGCTTTACTGTATCGGAATTATAATTAATTTATTTTCGTCCAACGAAACCGTGTCAATTACAAAAAAAGCCAAGAGCGCGCACGTGGACACGTTTTAGGAATCCGCAGAGATAAAGAAAAATTTGATTAATTGAAATTCGAATAAATTAAGCTATTTCAGGATGGCAATACGTGAATACTTATTGGCAGTTCTATAATCGAAAGACGAATAAATCTCGATAATGCTTCGTCGATTGAATTAGATGCAGGCTTATAATCCATGCTGGCAGGTTTCGGAATGGGATTTAAATAGAAAAAGATTAAATCGCTGCGCGTTTTCCGCGAAGCTTTCCTTTCTTCGAGCTTACTATACGATAACGTAACCGTGAGATTTATTCGCCAAAGTATCCTTAAAAGGCAATACAGATCGCACGCATGTACCTCGGACACCCGTTTCAACTGATCGATCTCCTGATGTAATTGAGAGATCTTCTCCGCGTTAGAGATCGATGTTTCCTGCAAGGAGGTTCTCCATTCGCGCTCGAGTCGCAATTCCCTCTCGACCCCATTCGTCCGTGCTTCCCGCTCAGCAGCCTCGGCGCCCAGGATTCTCACCCTCTCTTCCGCTCCCGATCTGACACCATCCATCTCCTTGCACCTGATTAAGTCAAATCAATGATACTTAAACGTCGAAGATATAAAACTCCCACATCGTCAAAAAATCATACCGTTTAATTAAATCAATGATCTTTCACTCATACCTTGCTTTAAAATTATATTAAAATTGCAAATAGATCTGACAATGAGTGTAATGACGCATAATGTGTTACATCTAAGATGATCATTTTGTTCATTCAATATGGAACTGTCAAATAATGTCGATTATCTCATATAAATTCTTCATCGGCAAGTAATTGTTCGTTTAATTTGCGTATGATTTATTACTTATATTTATTTATTAACACAAAAGATAACATTTTCATATTATATGTTTAATTTAAAAATATTGCGCATTTATTTTTAAATGGGTCAAAATCAATGCTGCATCATAAACACGTTATAAGTAAATAAAAATTAATTTATCGGAAAACGCATTTAAGGAACTGTTTTGCGATCGCATAAAAATGAGAAATAGAAATTTGCAAATTAATAATTATATACGTATATGTAAATGATTTTATTCTTTTATATAAATATAAAACATGGATTCAGAAACAAAATTTTATTAAATTACTAACATACTTTAGAAACGTAATGAAAATGATTAAGTTATGAAATACTGCAAAAGTGCCAATCCAGAAAATTTATGTTTATAATTAATAATATATATTATATAATTGCAAGTGACATAAAACATTGTCCGAATATTTACCAAAAAATAGAAAATAGATATTTTCACATATTCTCTTCACAAATACAAATAAATTTAACAAAATAGTAAAATTTATATATATGCCAATTAATTTACAATTTTGGTTACAATTGGTAATGTTGGACATAACTTACCTTACAAGATTATTCTATATTAGCATTTACTATTCAAAAGTAAATAAAAGAAATTCTTTTATTCAACAATTATAAAATAATTTACATATTAAAAGACAAGCTAATAAACATTCTCTCTACTTTCAAGTCGTGGCACCTTACGTCTAATGTACGATTCTAGAATAAACAAACCGCACATTTTTTTCTATTATGAATTTATTTTCGTAGAGTTGATACAAGCACACGTAGTGTTAAAATACGTATAATGTCAACTGCGCGAGACTTATATGAGTACTTAATTGTATCAGTAATATATGGATATGGCACGTTTAATTAATCATCACTGAATATTTTTTTTTACTTTTGATAATAAAATAACTATTACTTCGAAAAGTATCTTATATTGTGTCAATTACAAATGTTGGTAATATGTATATAATAATTTAATTTATTCGAGGCGCTATTATCATGTAAACATAAAATCAATAAATTAATTGAAAATAAAATAATTTGATGACAAGAATGATCGCAGATCATAGACGATCAGTTCCTTAAACGCGAATAATTGATGATTAAAATAAGCATTTTAATTTAGATACCCAGATTATTTATATCCTTTCCTTTAATAATGAAAGACGAGCACAATGATAATGAGAAACTCATTTTTCTTCTACATGTCATAAATATAGAGAGATTATTGATATAAGATCCATTGACTAAATATTCCATTAAAAAGTTTTCGTATCGTGATAGCATTGATGTACTTTATTAATATAATTATGTCATATAAATTTATCGATTATTGCGAAAGACTTTCAAATATATGTTTCGACACAATATTAACACAACTACTTATCGATACAACTATTTGTAGAGTAACCATTTAGTGAAGGTTTGCCAATATCCCCGTGACGATAAGAGTGTATTATTTATATTTCCTTCACGTTTCTATAATCTATCCTATTTAAATCTGATATCATATTCGCGAAACATCTAAGTAAAAAATAAATCATTTCTAGCTAGAGCTGCCCATTTATCGACGTGCGTGCGTAATTTAATTATTGGTACCATTTGCTATCATATCAGAATACTGTAGCAATAGTTGATAGAAAAGTCTTATCATAACAATTATATTTGTACGTAAATAATGCCTGCTAAAATAGTTTGGTAACATCTTTAACTCTTCTTTCAGAAATAGTAACGTTACGTGAGAAATTCGAAAAGGATTACCAAACCCTTACATATATCAATTAACATTCTCCTAAATAATACTAATATAACAGCACAATATTTAATAACAATTGATTTTTAACTTTGAACAATTTCAAAGCGTATAATAAATACAAGTATTAACCCTTTTCATATTTGCTGTGATAAATTTAATTGTATATGACTATATAATTAAAAACTATTCTTTATGCGCAAAATTTCATTGAGTTCACATTTTCCGTAAAAGAAAAATAAAATAATAATACACGAAATATCTTACAATACATGTACGTACACATAAAAAAAAGTTACATTGTTTGCATTTTCGATAAATTAGATGTGCAATTGCTAACTGGAAAGAACAATAAATGCATAAAACAGATAGTAAATATATATTCTATAATAAAATGCTAATAATTATTTACAGCAATACGATCCGATTTCTGAAATATTTTGCAAATTGAGCAAAACTAAACTTTTTAAAATTTTTGATAATATTATCTCTATTCGTACATATTTGTTTTCTAAGAGATCCTGGGCGTTATAACATTAATACGCTATTAGAACATTGATTTAATTAATTCCAATTATAATGCTGCGTTTATTATATAAGAAAGTTCTCATCAAGAATTCACTAAACAGAAAGCTAGCTCATCAATGCAACTTTTATATTAATAAAGTTGATTAGATAAGCTCTACTTAGAAAAAAAAGTTTGTGTCTGACAATAAGTATAGAAATCTATAATAATAGGAAGCATAAAACTTTTTTTGATGTTTGTAATTATTATATTAAGGACGCTACTTTTAATCTCAAATAATTTAATCTGCATGTAATTTCAATCACACTTTATATATTAATTAACACTAATGAAAGACAAATAAACATACTTCTCATCCATTTTCTGGATGGTCTCAGTCATCGATAGTGTTTTAGCTTCCAGTTTTGTGATCAGTTCTGTCTTATGCTTAAGCGAGCCTTCGCACTCCTGAAATAAATATTTATTGAATGCAAGCGAAAAAGACGATTATGTTTATCCAAATTTCTACAAATAAACCTGAAATAATGCAATATAATGCATATTAATTTGAAAATTATTTTTATGATAATTAAACATATATGATAATATGAGTTTAATAGAGTTGATATATACATTGCTTATGTCTTGCAATTTGCAATATAATATTTGTCACATACATAAGATTTATAATATCTTACAAAATATATGATGTAACGAAATGTTTGAGAATTTCTTTAAATTTCATACGAGAGTTTTGTAAATCTGTTTATCTTACATCTATAATATCACTACTGATCGGCGAGTAATTCAAATTTATTAGAATTTATTTTACAAATATATATACATGTATATATATATATATATATATATATTAGATTTCTGATTTGCGTAGAACATTGTCATTTTAATAAGTTTTATTAAACTAATAAGATTATAAAAATAATTTATACCGAATATTGTATTATTGTTATTCTTTTTTCTTACATTATTATTGCAAACAAATTAATGTTTCTTACATCTCAATATAATCAGAATTATTGATTTAACAAATTGTAATTAATTATTATTTCAGTAGAAAATATATGTAAATGTACAGTTGAAATATTGTCATACTGTAAAAACTTCTACAAGAGAATTATTGTCTTGAACGTAACAGTCTGTACCAGTTTAAATCGAGCATCGATAATTCGACCGCAGAAAAGCGTAATCTACTAAATCATTTCGTTACACCATAATAATTATGCGTGCTTTGTCGATATAATAACATCGATAAATCTTTAAACAGAGCACTGAGTAAATGTCAAGTATAGACGACAACGCTATGCGCAAAACATAAATTGAAAACTTGACAAAATAATTTTACACTACTCTGTAAATGTGTATGTATACAAAATGTACGCCTCGTGTGCAACACCGAATAGCCGCGATATCTGAAGTGTTGAATCATCCACTATGGAATTAGTCGCACATGTAAGAGTAGGCTCTCTTTATTCTTTCGCAATTTGCTCGATCGTTGAATTATTCGTGGATATCTCGGAGGTAGAACGACTCTGTTTGAATTTGTCATTAGATGCTTTTGATAATTGCTCCTCAAAGGAGCGTTGATGATCGATCGTCGGCCGAGCGGACGCACTTTCCGCGGATGGACACCCTCTCAGAGAAGTAGGGCTAGGTTTATTAAGAATAGATTTCACTACACCACCTGGGGTGGTAGGGTTTCGTTTACCTTCGCCGTCCTTCATCAAATGATTATACTTCTCGAGGTTATTAAGGATCTTGCCAATCTGATTGGTCTTCGCGTGAAGACGGCTCACCATCTCGCCTTTTTGTGTCAGCTCATACTCACACTCCTACAAGGGAAATATGTCCAGAAACGGAAAATTTACGTGTTTGCCAAAATCTTCTCCAACAGAAAAGATTCCGGCGAAATAAAAGTTTCCATCATTTTCAGCAGATACAAAAAGCATCTAAATATGCTAATTTAATGCAGTAATAACCTACTTTGCATATAAAATGCAGTTTAATTATTCGCTAATAGGCATGTAGCTGAAATATTAAATCATTAGCAAAAATATTGATAAAACACGAAATGACATGAAAGAAGTTCTGTACTATAACTATCGTGATAACCGTTAAAAAATAAATTGTTTGATTAAAGCATTTTATAGGCGATATAATCATATAAGATTAAATGTATATTATATATTAAAACCGTGATACAGTACACTCGTCTGTATAATTAATTTATACACCGTTTATCACAAAGAAAACAACTTTATGTTAAACGAATGATTTTCTAAGATTAAGAAGAAACAAATTTATTAAAATAAAATTATTAATACTTTAAGAATATAAGCACAGTATCTTCTCGTACAGATATCAAATCATGACTACAATGAGATAATTTATAATTAATTCAGTTTAATATAGTAATTAAAATAATAGATATATGTATATACTATGTAAGTATACTATATCACGGGAATTAGAAAATTATTTAGTAATAGTTGCAAGTTATATCACCTGCAGCTTTTTGTACATTTCCAAGTTGATTAATTTGATATCCTCCAATTGTCGCCTTAAAGATATTATAGTATCTTGCTTCTCATGTATATCCTTCTCTAATAACTTCATAGCTACTTCCATTTCGGATTTCATGCTAATCTGTATGAAAGAAAGACAGTACTAATCAATCCTTACACTTTTATTTTTCGTGTGAATATTTTTTTAAATCTGTATTGTTGAAAAATTATTGAGAGTTATCACTGTAATATCATTGTAAAAAGAAAAAGAAAAGGATGGATTCTTGTCAACCTGCAACTCCAGTTCTTTCTCTAAATCCTGCCGAGATTTCTTTTCAGATTCTAATCTGCTTCTAAGTTCTTCTATTTCCGCTGTGGTTTCCGTTATTTTAAGAGGCACTTTTCCGTTCTGAAATTAGATCGATCTTTTAATAACAGACCAATCTATATATAAAACGCGCATGTTTAACATATATATAATATATATATACCTCATTTGCGTCTTTAACTTCTATACCAAGTTCCTTTTTTAATTGCCTGTTCTCTTCTTGAATCGATAAAATATTGTTCTTAGCAATAGCGAGATCTTCTTTCATAAGAGCATTTGTTGTCGTTAGAGATTCTACTTTAGTTTGGAGATTCGTTACTGTTGCGCTAAAATTGACAGAAGATATCAATTTTAAGCATCGAATAATAATACTCATACGTGTATATGCGCAGATCTTTGCTCAATACTTGCAAAAAATTAAATATTTACTTTAGATGCCGATTGAGCTCTTCGATATAATTCTTTTGATCGAGCACTGTAGTCATATTGTCGTTTTCGAGTTCCTCATCTGGAGATTCACCAGGTATATGATTACTGTTGCGCAGATATAATGAAAAGTCGATTACACCCTGTTGACAGTCAAGATCTTCTTCCTGTTACAATAGTTAAAATCGATCTTGGCTTAATATTATTATCGTTCTGGTCAAACGCATATAGACACACTTTCAGGTACACATGTGAAAGACGTGACATTAATCTAGACTGACCTTTACGCAAAAGTTGCAATCGATCACATTTAATCCAACTAATAAACCCATCACTACGATTGCCTCCTCGCTCATCATCAGAGCATCTGGCTCAAAATATTCAGATAGAATATCATCTCTGTGGTCTATTAAAATTTTGAGATAATCCGCTAATTTCTTTTGCATTAATGCCATACGCAACCAAGCACGTGCCCTACCCATAGCCGTCCTGAAAATAGTGATTCAAAATATTCTATGTCCTCTAATGTTCGAGAATTTGCTTATTTCCAAAATATTAATAAATCATATGATTTAATTATATAAATAATTAATTGATGTAATTATCAATATAGTTCCAAACTAATTCTGGATTAATTTAAAAAGAAAATTTCTTATTTAAATGCCGAGGATAAAAAATGGTGAAAATAATAATGGAAAAATCTTTTTAAAAACCATGATTTAAAAGAATATCTATACAAAAGACTTATTTATAATAAATATACTGTTTTTTAGCAAGAAAATGAGAACGTTGTACGTTGTATTCTGTTACCACAACCATACAAATACCAAAAATATATTATTAATTAATCATATATCGATTCATAGATAAACTCGGGCAAATAAATATGTATGTCACTTTCAAAATAGAAGTATGCAGTGATTTACCTAACAGTAGGTAAATCACGAATGCTGGATGTAATATCTTGTGCTTCAGAACAATATTTCTCTACGAGTTGAAGAATATCCCACAGTTCCTTTTTGGGTCCGAGAAGACCCTGAAATCGGAGACTGTTAATACCAACGTGAAAAATTTGCTCTGCTGTCCACATGACGGCAAGCTTTACCTTCTTCGGCCGTAAACCATGCCTAAGCACATGTTCAAGAACGATGAAAAAATGTTGCAATGGCATGTGATCAGAATCGAGCATACGACCATATTTCAAGGATGTTTCGATCAGCTCCTTGACGATTAGTTTTGAAATATTAACGAGATTACTTCTTTCGATGATCACCGGATCCCGTGCTGCAAAAACAATACGTGTCTGCTCTAATTTATAATAATAATCTCAGTTGATTCCTCGCGTCAATATTTAGAAAAATGGCATTAAATTCAACAGTAAATATCCTGAATATAAAATATCTTTTTAATAACTGTGTGGTTGCAAGATTTTTGGAATTTAAATAATATCAGAAAGTTTGCATAGCACAATATAAATTAATTTTTTGTATACTTCCCAGAATAAATAAAAATTAAATAAAAATAATAACATATATGGAATCGCAAGCCAAGGTTTGCAACAGTTTTTGCTGCTGTAAAAAATGCATTCCGTTAAAGCGACAACACGAAAGCGTGATAAAGAGAAAGAAATATTTATTTTTCTTGTGAGCAAGAAAAGCAATATATACTTATTTCGTACGCGATATAAATACGTCAACAATGAATTACGTCTCGCTAAACGAAAAAGAAAAAAAACGAGTTTAATATCCCCCCCCCCCCAAAATATATATATATATTTAATATATACATATATTCCACTAATTAAAACCGAGTGCAACAACATCGAGTACAGACACAAGCTGGAGACGTGCTGCAATGACGGTGGACTTGGTGGCATAATATCGCGAAGCTCTCGTTGTTCGGGAAGCTGTTGCTGATGATGATGATGATCATGATGATAATTAATACCACTAAGAGCGAGCGGCGGTGATGGTGACCGCTGCATCGAGTCTTGTAGCGAGAACTCGACATCCTGAAGCTCCTTTAGACAGAGCCACTCGCCGTCTACCGACACTCGAAAATTGCACAGATATATCGTGTCCTGTGCACCAGCCATATCTTCCTCCAACATGACTCCTCCGTGATGTACACCACCGTGATCGCCCGGTGGCCGCAGTTTCAAACTGGTCAGGGATTCCTGCCGCATAGAAGACGATTCCTCTTCTGCCGTCACTATCTCAATTCTGGAGATCACACGATACCTTTCGATAATCGTTCACTTGCACAGAAGAGGACTCTTGATTTGCATAAACTTTTATTTCTTTTAATGATAATTTTTAACTGTAGATTGGCTTGAAAATAATTTATTTATCAGAATTATAGATCTTTCTCTCGTTGTTCTAATAACGAGGTTCTCATTAATAATTAATAAACAATGAGTGTTGACTTGTTCTATCAATATATCTCTCTTATATATACATTCGTTAGTTTATGCGTAATATTCAAGATTTGTTCACAATATTGCATAATATAAAGTATATTTTTTCTTCTTCCCTCGTTACATCGATCAGCTGATGGAAAAATGTGTCGCAATGAATGAGTCACCAGTAAGTGCTGATATATTGCAGTCAAGCTTTATTACGTTATCGGCAACAAGAAATAGAAATTTGCATCCACTAGTTGTATTGCTCTTCTTTTGTCATTTTCTTCAAGTATTATCCTTTAACCATTCTTCGCTGATATTATTATAGCGGCAAATATATCTGTCTTGATAAGAATAGATTCAATTGCGCTGTGGATATCGAAGAAACGGCAAATAAAATCTCAGCTTAAGCGACGCAGAAACGATGAATGCACACCAATGAAACTACATTGTAGTTTCAGGAGTATTTGTTCACAAAACGGTAGATAAATGGGAATTTATGTACTGTGAAAAATGACTTAGAAATCGTACTAGTGTCGAGCGAGGAAAATTTCACGTCGAAGATAACGAGAATGTCGGGGACATGTAATATTGATTTTCCCGCTGACTTTGTCTCCACCTACAATAATCAATACGGATACCACTGCGCAGTGCTGCGTGGTGCTGCCATCAGGACTGCCATTGCTCTACCGATATGACAGTAACTTTGTATTGCTTCAGGGGTGACATAAGCCAGCAATTAAGTTTATTTACAAGAATTTTTATAAGCAAAAATTTAAAAAAAAATGTTCAAGAAATATTTCAAGGTTTTCTTTCATCATTACAAAGAAGTTTTGAATAGTTTCATATAATTGCGTACAATTTTATGCGTATAAAAACGGTACTATAAAATATGCATTTTAACATTGTCTTAATTAAATTATATTTATCAGTATTTTTTTTATTAATTCCATTCACTGAATCAGGCCAAACAGATGCAAATGCAGGTCTCTTCTATATTGAGAATTTAGCAATATAAACAACTTAACATTTTTGTATTTGTTCACGTTGCACTCAAATAAATAATCACGCACGTAATTGCAGAAAAATCAGCATTAAAAATATCTACACACGCTCTATTAATATATTGTATTAATATCAAGCTTTCTAATATGTTATATTTCAATTATTTTTCCGCTATGATTTGTTATGATCATGTAGCAAACAACTGCGCACATGTTAAGAATTGGCAATGTGATATCATATATATATCACTGTTTTCGTGGCAGTGTGTTATCATTCGAGATACAACTGGAGAATCGGTCAACACTTGAATAACAAATTAGTACCGTAAAAAAAACTGTTTATATAATCATAAATAACAGAAAAAAAATGTTAAAAGCAAATCTAGTATCTTAATAAAAGTATTTATGTATCAAAAATGGAGTAATAAATATAACATTAAATATAATAAGTATCATAATAATTAATCTATTTTAACTATTATTTATTTAATTATTTATAAATATTATAAATAGAGAAAATATAGAACTATGTGTTATATTTTTACAGCTAAAATAGCACAATTAGAACTTGTTATAACTAATACAAAACTCAGATAATCTGGTCAGAATACTCCAAAAAAAACTCGTACTTCCTAAATTATCAAAATCTTATTTTTCACAAATTCTCTATAGATCTGTCAAATAATGATATATATTATCAAAATGTATACACAACAATATATCTTTTCTGCCATTATCTTTGCAATAGGGTCATTTCAGTCGTTTATAATTTGACGCCCAATGTAATTACGCAGATATATTCGAATGTATTCTATTCTGCAGTAATTTGTAGACTCCAACTGGCACAAGAATAATTCTTAATAAAAAAGACATATAATTCTTAATAAAAAAGACACATGTGCGCGCACAGTATGTTTACTACACGCGTTTATTACGCGGGCGCCAAGCTGAGCCCGCGAGCGCGTAACTTTTAAAGAACGCGCCGAATCGTGGGAGCATGCACCAAACACCTAAGCTTCCATGTACTCACGTCTCGGCAACCACCAGGCATCCAGCTTTCTGGGTCTAGACACGACGAGGTCCGGCCATTTGTCCTCCCGTATAGAGTAACTCGATGGTGAACGCGAGACACTTTTCTCATTTTCATCAGATGCGAGGCTACCGGTGAGCGATTTCTCGGACGGGGATATTGGCAAACCGTCGCTACTTTCCGCGGCCATATTTACGTTTCCACTGTCGACCAGCGGCGCATGAGTTTACCGACAGTATATGTGTATGTATATGAGGGTATACACACACGTATATATTTCTTTGTGTTAGAACCTGATTGCCACATTCCTTTTGCCAGCACGTGGTAAGAATACTCGTCACGCGACGTCTCTACGCACGCCTTCATCAGACTCTTCTCAATGATCGCTGAATGGAAACCGGAGTAATGTGATGAAATTGAAATAAACGTAGCTTGATGTCATCTGCGAACGATGTTTGATGTGATTCTTGCTACGATCAAGAACTTGGACTTATTAAGAGATAAATGCAGCATCAGACTACAGTACAGAAGTGCGAGTCTGTATCAATATTTTTAATATTAAAGAAACAAAACTATTCACACAAAGGAAAATTAACATTTAATCAATATTTTTTCTTTAGAAATGGCAGATATGTAATAGAAAATTGACTGGCTACCATATCACTTCTTCCGCATGGGAAGCGTTGTCGCATATCCTATATATAAAAGTCAATAAATTCCATTCTTCTTTTCAGTCACTTATAAAAAAAACCTGTCACAAGTGTGGAACTTATTCTTCTTGAAATATTCTTTTCAAATTTATTGAACTATATTTAAAATATATTAATGAGATTTATTCTGATAAAAAATATACTTTATAATTGATTCCATCATACATATAATAGTTAATATTGCAAAATCACACATATTTGCCACATAGAACTACTATTTCCTCTATTACTACCTCTATTATTTATATAGATCTCATTGATATAATTTACATATATTAAATATATATATAATCTTCTTTTATTGACAAAATGTTATCAACTGAACAATCTCTTCTTGTCAATATATTCTTGATTGAACCCTTTTGCTGAGTGTTTATTCTTCGGAACATTCAGGTGTGAACGCTTCTAGAACATGCAGTCTGCGCACGCATCACGTTGGTCTCTCCAACTTATCCTTGCTGAGTAACCCTCAAGCGACAGTCGAAACTGGATTTTCTGCGCGCCATACGGCTTCCCTCTCTCCTCTGCATCGAGAGAAGGCCTATTGTTCAGATGACATGGCACATGGTTTGCGATCCTGATGGCGCGAAACATTTGTCTTCGAACGTCGTGATTGCAATGAAGCAAGTTTTGTAAAACAATGCGGAAGATTTTCCTTCGCACGTGCCGTAAGATCGCGAAGAAACTCTGTCATAAATTCGCTAAATACTTCCACGGAATATTTCCGCAATTTAATTAACAAAACGCTTAAACAATTAAAACAAAATTTGTGAGCGCGTCAAGATGTACGGAATGCTGCTGGAAAGTGTGCAATATTTCGTGCAGGTCGGTAAAGTGAGAGCAAATAATAAAACTGGCGTTATGTATTTAGCTAACTTGGGATACACATCTCATTTGGAATATGTACTTGAAAAACATGATTGAGTTTAAATTGAATTTTTATTTTCCCTCTTTTACGGTAAGTAATTTCCTTTTATATTTAAAACTTCTTGTTTAATATTTATTAATTTATTTTGTTTTTAAAATGATTTATAATAGTATATATATTTACACATGAGAGATTACAAAAATTAAATTTTAATATTATTGAGAAAGAGATTTTTACTATTTTTATTTTATATGTTATATTACAGTACGAAGAGAAATCAGTGATATAAATCAGTGATATAAATAAATTAAATAACTTATGTAACTATTGTATTAATTTTGATGTGTTGCAAACGTATTTATTTTCTATGTTATTATCCCAAATGTTTTTTATAATAAAAGTTAATAAAACCAAGTAATTCTGCATAATATCTCAAACTTTATAAAGTGTCCCAAGTTAGCATAATTTTTGTGGTAAGAATTTGATTATTGAAATAATATACATTAACTTTTTATTAAATTAAAATTACTAATATACAAATTTTTTATTTGACCTCTAAATTATATTTAAATAAAATATATTTAAAAATTAAAGTTAAAATATTATTAATTTTTTGCTTTGCTTATTTCATAATTGTTAAACGAGTGTTTTTATTTCTTTATATTTAGAAGTTCTAACTCTTCTTATTGCGAATATCATGGTTAGTCACATAAGTTTCATAAGAACATAATGGCACAGCTGTTTCTAGAAATATCCAATTCAAGAAGTTTGTTATTGTGAATGTTTCGCTGATAAAAAAATAAGATTTTATATTTATAAGTATTTAGAAATATTTAAATTACCACGCGCAATTCTTTTTCCTTGACAGTTTGAATATTCCTTTTCTTTCATTAATAACGTTAAGTGGATCCTTTTTTTGCGTATCATGTTAACATAGAAGTACACTCGATCTTTTTTGCGCCAAAAAGCATTTATCTTTCAAGTGCGCAGATTTTAATGAAATTTATCATATGTCTTTTTTATGATATGCCTTTCCTTCTTCGTTATACAATTTATATATTCCAAAAAAATCTAATGTTATAAATGTTATAATAAATATTTATTATATGTTTAATTAATTACAAATTTGATAATCTTTATCACATTTTATCAAAATTACTATTCTATTGTCAAATACATAAATACAGTATAGGTATATATGACACAATTTTTTATCTTATTTAACTCACATTTAAATTTTTATAAATTTTTATCTTAGAAATAAAAAAATGTTTAATATAAAGTATAATATGAATGTGGGTCATAAAAAAAAAGTATTATCGTTAAATGTATCTATCTTAATATTTGATATATGACCGTTACTTAGCGTTTCTAATACAAACACAATCAATTTTTGTCTGAACAGAGGATCTCTCTTTGTTTACTTTACTACTATAATTTGGGGAAGAATATAAATAAAGCAAATTTTATAAAAAGACTGCTCCAATTTGCAGAAAAATTGTAATAATTTTAATGGCATTTACAGATTATTGATTTGATATATACTTTATATATATATATATATATATATATATATTTAAATAGATACATTATATATCTCTCTTATATCGTATAAAGTATTTATTACACTGATAAAAATAATAAATATTAAATGTTAAAAATTTTTTTATAATGTTTAATTAACTATTGCAATTGTAAAATTGTAATATAATTTTGTTACAATTTTTTAAATTTCTTTTATTCTTTGGAAGTTAATAAGTCATTAGTTTGCGGAATTTTTAAATGTGATTATATATGAATTTCGTGAATTAATGGTTTATATAATATGTTAATTAGAAAGAATAAGTAACATTATTTTATTCATTGACGTCATATTATTAGAACAATCAATTAAATTAACATGGTTCTTTGTCTCGCTACTTTCTTGGATTATCCCAAATTGATACACGTACTTATAACGTGTGTCACGTATTCGCCAAAGGAAATGCTTCGTATATGTAATAAATGAAGTACTTGAATATGAATGGACTTAAAAGACTTCCTTTTAGTTTGACATTTTAATTGTATGAAGTTATAAAAATAGCATTATATTATCACATGTAAGGTTGACTATTGATTTGTGTTAATGTCTCTCTCTTGTTTATAATTCTTTGCTTTCGCCACTCGTAATCATTATTAAAGCGCTTATGAAACGTTATAATAATTACATGTATTAACGTAATAATATTCTTTTTCATTTTCTTCGTATAATATTTTTTCTAATAATATTTTATTATTAAATGTATAAATAATAATACACACATAATAATACATAATTATCAAATAAATTCTAATTAGATGATAAAAATAATATAGAATAATTAAAAATATTTATGCACATTATCTGCTGCAACACGAAAGTTTTGTTAAAGTTATACGCTTATTATTAAACATATAAAACTTTTATAAAAATTAATTATATTTTAATTTATAAAATGTATAACTTCTTTAATTGTTTCACTTAAATTGGTTAAACTTTAAACATGTTTTTGTAAAATTTTAAAATATTTTATAAAAATACTATATATACATACATAATATACTTGTAATTAATTGTTTAAAAATACTATACATATACTTGAAATTAATCGTTTATTGGAACATTTCCATCTGCAAATTCGCGTGCTCATTTGCGATATGGTTTCTAAAAGCTCTCCTCATTAACGGTCGTATATTCATTTTCGTGACCACTTCTCATTCTAGTAAAAGAAACATTAATTGGCCTATGTGGGCTGGGAAATTGGCTTGATTATCTAAATCGATTTGAAATTGGTCTATGGAACCAATTATTTAACACATTAATCGACGTATTATTATAGATATTCTTCTTTAACATACAATATTCTATATTTGCGCATATGTGTTCCTACTCTATATGTATAATTCTAGTTTAAAGAAAAAAGTATAAATTTATCTTATATTTATAAAAATATATATATACATACTCACCTTTTTATGTATTAAATTTAATGTTATTTAAGAAAAAAGGAAAGAAAGAGAGGAAAAGAGATTTACTTATAATAAGAAAATAAAATATGAGATAAAATATCGCAAGCAAAAAATATTTTTTACAGTTAGAATTTGGCGAAGAAGTATGGCTTCAAATTTTGGAGAAAGCTGATTGTAAACACATGGTTTTTAATACAAGACAGATATATTCGGATGATCTAATGACCGATTTGGCCGCGGCTCTGGCCACGTATACTGGTGATTCTGTAGATAACATTATGCAATTTTTTGGAAATTGCTTTGTTAGATTTTTCAGTAATTTAGGGTAAGTTTTTGATCGAGAAAAATTGTAATATATAATTATCTTTTTTACTAAATAGTTTTACACAATTTCTGAAAAAATATTTCTTATTATTATTATTATTATTATTATTATTATTATTATTATTATTATTGAGAGAATATGTAATCGGATGTCCAGACTCGTAAAATACATGTCTATTATATGTGATTATGTATAATAATATAAATATTATAATATTTTAATAAATTCGATAGCTAACCGATAATATCAATGAAATGAGAAAATTAATATAAATTTCCGTATTTACAAATATCAAATCATCTTATAAATGAAAATGTATTTTGCATAAGTTTATAAAATATAGTTTCACTGGTTTCTTAAAAACTGAATTTTATTATAATATTTAATGCTAATAATTATTTATATGTTTATAATACTTTTCTTTATATTAAAAATATAAGTATTATTTTCAAAAATTTGTAATCATTGTAATTCTCAAGTATTTATTTCATTAAATTTTATATATCTCAACTCTATCTAAGCTTTTTGCCTTTAATTATATTTTACGATCATAAAGGGTTGAGAAGCATCAGAAATCAAAAGATAACATTTTAATATTAATAAATTTTAATTTTAGAAAAAAACAAAAGCGCTATTACAAATATATATAGAAAAAAATTTAATATCCAAAATGATTAAATATACATCACTTATATATATGTACCTCTTGAAAACACACTTTAATATTTATATAAAAAAACTAATCTAATATTTGCAACTTAATGCTTAATTATTTTATTAGATATGATTGCACTATAAAAGCAACTGGCCGTTACTTTTGTGATTTTTTACAAAGCGTTGACAATATTCACATGCAAATGAGATTTACATATCCAAAAATGAAGAGTCCTTCTATGTATACAACTCATGTCGACCCACAGGGAGTTGTTCTGGTTTATAGAAGTACTCGACAAGGTTTTACGCATTATCTTATGGGTGAGAATTTACCACTTTCGCGCGCGCTTATCGTATATTTTTTTTAAATTAAGTGAAATTATAGCATGATATTTTATATTAAAATAATTTTCTGTTTGTAAATATTTAATATTGTTCTTGTTTGTGTTTGTATATATTTTAAAAAATTAATTATATCATAATTACCACAATCCGTGAACGTGCATGAGAAATTGACTTTAAGTTTTTTTACATAAAGATAAGTAAGTATAAATATAACTGTATAGGTGTTACTTTGTCAATTTAATTATATTTTCTTATATATACATATATATATGTATATATAAAAAAATCTCTCTTTATATACACATACATATAAAATTCTATTATAGGTATGTATAATACAACTCTATCTTCTTACAGGACAATTATTTCAGATAGCAAAAGACCTATACAATACAGAATTAAATATTAGAGTATTAGAAAGTTCAAACAATATTCCAGGATCTCGAAGCGTAATGATTAAGTTTCGTATTGATTTCGATAACCATCAATATGTAAGTCTGAGAATTTTAGATTTTATCATAATTTTCTCTTTTTTAAGAGCGATATTATTAATTTTAGATTTTATCATAACTTCCTCTTTTTTAATAGCGACATTATCAGCTTGTATAGATAAAAACTTGATGAAGTAAATAATAATAAATCACATTCTTATTTGTAATATATATATATATATATATATATATATATCTTGTTGATAATAAATCATATATACCTATATATGTTATAGAATCATCTACATTATATGTTTTCTTACACACTTTATTATTCATATATATTTATGGCCTAATTAAAATTGTATTAAATTATGTCGTTTAAAATAAGTTTAATATTTAACTTATAATTTACATTTCATTGAGAATCTTTAGATCATGAAGAATAATAGAATAAAAACTACATTAAACCGAGAAATGCCGCCCGTTTCCTGCTCGTTTTTCTTACGCCTTTTTCCATTCGGCGTTGTAATGAACAAGGATATGCGAATTCTAGGAGCAGGTGATAAATTGCTCCAAGCCTGGGGTGGTACAACGTCCATTTTAAATAAACCTGTTACAGAAATATTCAAATTAAGGAGACCCAAAGGAATTTCGTTTACATGGGGAAACGTAAGTAATACTCACAAATCATAGATGTATTTGGAAAGCTGCAATAATTAATTTTTTAAGATATTATTTTCAGACATATAATATAGAACATATAAATTGCAACACAAAAATACACTTATAAAATTTATATTTTTAGATAATGTATTTACATTCAGTAATATTCGAATTAGAACTCATTAGGGCGAATGATCATCGCTTCTCGATAAATTCAGATAATACACCAAGTACAAGTAGTAGTTTAGATAGGCGTGGAAGTCAAGGTGCGAGAAGCATCTTGTTGAAGGGCCAAATGAGATACATCGAAGATATTAATGCGATTATATTTCTTTGTAGTCCTTTGTAAGTTTCCTCATATCATTATGATCATATTTTACAAATGGGATAACAAAGTAATAATCGCGATTGTTTTATTCCTGCAATAGAATCAATAATTTAGATGAACTTCTTAATATGGGTCTATATTTAAACGATCTGAATCCTCATGGTATGAGTAGAGAACTAGTATTAGCAGGATGGCAACATTGCGGAAGGTATGTTTAACAAAATTCTCAATTATTAGAAACAATAGCTTATAAAAATTGAATATATTTTTACGTAAAGAAAAAATATTATTATTATTATTATTATCATTGTTATATTTTTTTATTGTACATATGTTTAACTGCGCCACATGCATTTATACACTTTACAACTATATTTTATGACTATATTAATTTTAAGTTCTACATATTATTTCAAATATGTCTGTACCAACAAAAAACTTTTTACACACAATTTTTTAATAATAATAATAATAATAATAATAATCCACATCTTTATATTTGTGAAGATTGGAAATGATGTTTGAGAGGGCAGAACAAAGATCGGCAGAACTAGAGCACAGTTATGCGCTACTGGATCGATGGAAAAATAAGAGCGATGAGCTTCTATATTCCATGATTCCGCAAACAGTGGCTGACCGATTACGAGCCGGAACCAGCCCATTGAGCACTTGCGAAGTATAAAATCAAATTTCCGGCCTTCCTCGATCTTATCTGATAACAAATAATAACGATACTTTATTTCCAGTCATTCGATTCAATAACGGTCCTTTTCTGCGAATTATGCGACTTTGATTATTCAACCATCAAGGGAGCAATGGATATTGTCTTATCTATGAATGCTGTTTTTTCCTGTTTCGATACGCTAATGGATCAGTTTAACGTTTATAAAGTAAGATTATTATACATATATTTTATTGAAAAATTGCTAGATATCTTATCATAAATTACATCATTAGAGATAAAATTTGACTAATACGATGCAGTATTTATAAAATTAATCTTCTTAAATCAATCTTAATCCAATCAAATATTAATATTAAAGCATTTTTCTATGCTTGAGCTGCGAAGATAGCTTATTTGAGTTTTCTTAATGAATTACGATTATAACAGTGTGATCAAAAGAGAGAAATTTCATTAACTGTATGTTATATTTATTGTCATTACAGGTAGAAACTGTTGGTCGCGTGTACATGGCAGCTAGCGGGGCACCGGATAGAAACAAAAACCATGCGCAAAATATCGCCGATGTGTCTCTACAACTTATCGAGCATGTTCGATCTCTCCAATCACCCTCCGGATTGGACATACGAATCCGCATAGGTTACCACTCAATACATATACAGTTAACTTTCGAATACGATATTTTCTTGTATCTCTTGAGATGTGGCTCCGTCTTTAGCATTCGCAAAATTTTTATTTTCCCGAAGAATAATAAGATTATCAATACACATTGTAACAAATAAAAATAATAGAATTTCTTCTGGAATTTTTCAGGAATTCATTCCGGGCCAGCGGTGGCAGGTGTAGTTGGCATTAAATTGCCGAGGTACTGTTTCTTCGGGGATACTGTTAACACAGCTTCCAGAATGCAGACCACTAGTCTGGTAACATATAGTTTCTATATTCTATTTTTACGTAATTATATAATATAATGCATGTAATAATATATATGCAATATATAATAATATAATATAATTTAATTTAATATAATATAAAATTTAATAGAGAGTAATACAATAAAATGAAAACAGAGAACAAAAATTTACACTGATAAACTTGATTGAATTTAAATTTGCACCGTATCAGAAGAAAGTATTTAGAGTTCAAAAGTTTATCAGTACATAATAAATAATACATTACATATTATATAAATATAATATCATATTTATCGTATCATTTGCCTTATGCGTTCTCATACTATATAAATCATATATATCTTTTATCTTTTTATTATTATTTTTTAAGTTTTTCTTATAATCTCTATTTAACAAAAATTTACACTGATAAACTTGATTGAATTTAAATTTGCACCGTATCAGAAGAAAGTATTTAGAGTTCAAAAGTTTATCAGTATATAATAAATAATACATTACATATTATATAAATATAATATCATATTTATCGTATCATTTGCCTTATGCGTTCTCATACTATATAAATCATATATATCTTTTATCTTTTTATTATTATTTTTTAAGTTTTTCTTATAATCTCTATTTAACACTATTTAATTGCATTGTGATGTAGCCAGGAAAAGTTCACATTTCTTCGAGCACTAAAGCTTTGTTACCTAAAGATCTTTATCGCACCGAATCACGTGGCGTTGTATGGGTAAAGGTTTGTATTATAAAAGTCTTTTATAATACTTATTGTTAGTGTATATATTGTATAACATTAAATATATTATTTATTACATAAAGGGGAAAGGAGATATGGAAACATATTGGTTGCAACCAGCAGGAAATGACAAAACGAAACAAGATATTAAAGATGATGAAAACGCAGTAATCGAAGGCCGTCTAATTACTAATATATAAAAATTTGATATTTAAAAACTCATATAATATATAATTTCTATATGAAATAAATGTGTATCTTATCTAGTAAAAAAAAAAACAACTTTTCATATATTTATTCTTTAATATGTTCAAGTCTTGATATCGAGTGCAATCGAAACATTTGCTTAAATTTTATAAGAAATAATCACCTAAATGACCTAAAATATTCATATTATATTCACATTGATTATAAATTTATTTCTTGTTAATAGCAGATAATGAATTGCACATTTTATATTGCCATCTGTCCTCGCCATACCATGTAAATCGTGTTATAAATAGTGTATGTGAATTTTCATTGAAATACCAAATCAATTGAAAGAAACAGAGAAAGTCTTGTGACTTTCTTCCTCGATGTACTTATTGAGTATTGATCAACGTGAAGAAGAGCGCGCGCATGGGCGAAGCCAGGATTTTATCTAGGGGGGGGCAAAAATTTATCAAATAAAATCTAATAACATTTTTTATTATTTTAACTAAACTTTTTATTTATTTTTGTATAAGAATTTATATAAAAATAAATTTAATAATTATGTTAAAGCCAGTCTTCGCTGATCTTCGGAAAATCTTTTTAATATCTCTTCTTCCAGTTTCTTTTTGTTTATACAGAACATATATACTCATTGTCAAACTCTGGATTTATTTGTTGAATTTTGTAAATTGTATTACAGACATCAGATACATTTCTTTACTTTTTTAAAATTACTTCTCTGTGTCAGGGTGTCAGGGGGGGGGGGGCAAATGCCCCCCCTGCCCCACCCTGGCTACGCCCATGAGCGCGCGTGCCTTAATTTTCAATTGCCATATGTACGTTTATGTACATAATGTAAGATGTTATAAGAGAAAAGAGAGTCACGCATTATATATAATTGTTCAATACAATTGTAAAATATTAAATTAATTTAATTAACAACAACGACATTACATATACGGATATATGGTAAAAAAATAAATAAATATAAATTAAATAATTATATCACCTTACGATGCGATAAATTTTTTATATGCACAATGCAACTTTGAACTTTTCAATTCTAATAGCGTGAATGCATTACACAAACTGCGAATATTGCAAATGTGTAATCGGTCTCTCTAAAAAGATATAATTTCATATGATTAAATCATATGATTTAATTGAATGTTGCACTTTTCAAAATGTTAATAGCTATTAAAAATCGTTAACTGTACGTGTTTCATTGTGCATTTTATTGGCTGTTTTCATGGCTTACGTTGAGTATTTCTCATTATTATCGAATAAATGTATTATGTAAAATTAATTGAAATAAATATGTCAGTCTATATTAATTATTGTATATCAACAATAACAACCATCCTCCGTGTTGGATGCAATCCATGTAAGAAATCGATTCACTCTGCAATAAACTCCAGGATATCCAGCTTGAGCACAGCCTTCTCCCCAGCTTACTACTCCTGCGAAATTGAAGAAATTTTATTTTTAAACTTGTTTATCTTGTTTCGCGTAAAAGTACTCCAAGCCTTAACGAAAAGTTTCCTTACATCCAACAATTTTTCGAGTCTCGCTTAGATTAGATAACTAATGCAATTCAAAGTTGAACTTACCAACTATATGATAAACACCATTTTTTTCTACGTGCAACGGACCACCGCTGTCTCCCTAATAATATAAAAATTTTCACATTATTATTCTTCGTGATTTTTTAAATTTGAACGTGATTTTTTTAAATTGAAACGATAATGTATATTGTGCTAGTAGAAAACAAAATAAAATTCCAGTAACTTTCTTACTTGGCAGGAATCTTTGTTGCCTTGTTGGTAACCTGCGCACAGCATATTATCTGTGATTTTACGCGATGGATATTTCGTATTGCGACATTCCGCGTTTGAAAGAATAGGGACGGTAACTTCTCGTAGAGTGCTTGATACTGGGCCACCTTCTTTGATAGCGCCCCATCCAGTCACTATACCATTTTCACCAGCAAAGGTTTTCCCTGAAAACAGATAAACGATATGCGTAAGTATCTCTATCATATAATTAAATTTACATTATCAGTTATCGTCATTATCTTTCTTAGTTTTTCAAACTTTCAACTTTATATAATATTGTAAAATTTTCAAAATCCAATACGTTGATATATTTTACATGTTTAGGAAATAATATAAATTATTTTTTGATAAATTATTTTTTAATAAAACCAGCTTTAAAATTTAAAAATTACCTGGTTCCGGAAGACAGACAGGTCGCATCGAATCCTGGAACTTGATAGGATCTTTCAGCTTAATAAGTGCAATATCGTTGTTGTAATTGGTAGTTGAATAACCACTGTGTTTGATTATCTTTTCTACTTTGAAATCCTGCGTTTTGCTTTCACTAGTCGAATTCCAATCGTGCTCCAATATTCGGACAGTCAATTTACTTCCATCGAATCTGTTATAAAAAAAAATCTGATCGATTATCGACTGTATTTTACACAGATACATTTAACGATAACCAGAAACCGATATGAACAAGTGAATTACCTGTCAATGCAATGAGCTGCTGTCAACACGTATCGTGAATTTATGACACTACCGCCGCAATAAAATTGTCCTCTGTACATCAATAGAACCATCCAAGGATACTGATTGACGAGTGTTTCAACGCCTCCGACAATACGATTATGTTTGTTCGTCAAACCGCAAGCTATAAATTAAAGACTAGTATCTTACTCTTTCTTTCCTTTTCTCGTACTCCATAAATACTTTTCTTTTTGCTTCATTAATGATAGAAGTTGCAATTATGTACAAAATGAATCATTTTTTCAATAATATTTTTAAAAATGCGTTTATTAATATTATTTTGTCTTTTTCTCATATTATAATATATTTTAGTTATAAAATCAATGCAATCACAATTTCAAAATTATTTTAAATTCAGCTTAGACAATTGTGCACCGTAATTATATAATTATAATTCAGAATTCTCAATAATATCGAAAAAAGTGGAATAAATAACATGGAACTGGATATATAATAATAATCGAGAGTATATAATTAAATATTATTTGCTACAAATGAAAAATTATATAAATGTAATAAAAAAATAATAAACTCAAACTTACTACATTTTGTACATTTTTCTGGTTGTGGAGGTTGTGTAACTGTTGGTGGCTTCGGCGCCACTACATCTGCCAACCATTCCCAGAATCCTTTTTCGCTACTGATTTCACTTGTGCTATTTAAGTTTTGCTCTTTCGCGTGTAAAGTTGAATTTGTCTGCAATTGCTATTTAATATAAATTTTTAAAATTAGAATATTTAGATTACAATTTTTATTAATTTTGAACCAAAATAGATTATATGAAATATTTTTCAACTTTTAATTCGTGAATTATCATCCATGATATTTTTAATAAATCTAATATGTTTACATAACTGTTGAATAATAAAACTTTTCACGTGCACTTGAATTAAGTTTAAGAAAATCTAATATGTATTACTTTACATAATATAACATCTTTGTTAAAGAACAATTCACTTTAAGGTGAAAAATTCAAAAGAAATGAAATATAAATCTGGAAGATGTATATTTGTGTATTTTTAAATACATTTTTTTATATTTTATTATACCATAAAATGATTTACGAAATGTCTATAATTTGTGTTCATAAATATGCAAAAACACCACATTATTAACACATTTCGATGATACCTCATTGTCAATGGTGGCCGTTATTGCAGTTACGGCAAATGTTAATAACAACATAAATCGAAACAACATTGTTCCTTGCACTTTAAAATATCACACTAACGGTACTACTGTGTTACTTCCTATTGAGCACTGCGAGAAGGAGTGTTGAACCGATCTGATCGACAACACTTCCTGCCGAGGCAGCATATACTTTCACACAAGCCTCCGATTCGGTGTCACGTCTTTATTTATACGGAATAGTGGACAAGCCGGTAGCAGGAGTGAAAATTTAGGCTAGCGATATGTAAATTCACCGCAAACAAATGTATAAGCACATAAGAGATCTGTTAAACCTATCGGTTTACAAAAGATCAAGTATCTTGCTCAGCTGATTCCTTTTTTTCTTTCTCTAGCGATTTCTCTTCTAAAAATGGTATAAGAGAGCAAAGATAAAATGTTCTAGTTAAAAGAAATTTATTCAAAAATGTAGTTCGCCAAATGTTTAAGCAAATGTTTATAGATCTGAACATGTTATTCCGTATTAAATATCTTCTTAACACTTTTCATAATTTGTAAATAAAATTGTGTTCTTGTCAAAAAAATTAATGTTTTTAAATAATTATGAGAGAAATCTCATTTATCAAAATTTTGTTTTTTTTAATATAAAACAGGTACAATATTTGCTAATATTTAAGTATAATAAATGTGTTAATGTACATATATATAAACCGAAGAAGAAATCTGTTATGAAATATTAATGTAAACTTCTGTAGAATAGAATAAGTGGAATAATTAAATTAAAATAATTAAATATTTAGTTCTTAATAAAACTTAAATTATTAAATTAATATATGTATATGTGTATACAATATTTCTTCAACATATATATGTTATTGCGTAAATGTTGAATAGCATGCGTTACATATTTTACTTTTAAAATTTCGGTGTACTTAATAATTGAATGTTTGCGATGATAAATCGCGTTTGGTTAATTTAAAGAGAGAAGAGAGACAGAGAAAGAGAGAGAAAGAGTACAAATATTTTTTGTGTATAAGAATGTCACATATACATAACAATATGTTTATATGAAGTGACATGTCACAAATTCTTTGACAGATCCTCGCCCTTGCCTTTGTTAGTATCTCTCCGACCTGGCACCTGGCTTATCATAACTTCGATTAGTGCTGAACAAACAAGATAAGATGCGGCAGGGCGAGATATTATACATCACCTGTAACTTGTAACAGTGGGTCAAGGTATATAGGTAACGCGACCCTCATGCGGGCGAGACGCGCATTACCTTATTGTCTTAATGTGCGTCTAACTTTATCAGAAGCCTTGCTTTATTTTTCACGTTTCTTCAGGGTTAGATTATATGCGCGATGTAATCTGTTTACATTACGAATTTTTTATCACAGATAATACAAAGGATGATTATATATTTAATTTCCAAACTATTTAAGTTTAAATTTTAAGATTAAAAAATTAATCTTAATTTTAATTAAGATTTAAAAAATTAGAAAATATATAAAAACCAAAAAGAAACAATATTTCATAATTATATCAAATTAATTAATCAATTAAACAATCGTACAAAAAATAATAGTGTTATAGTAAAATTAAATGCTATATATTTAACTTTAATTGCTATATAGGTATTTAATTTAAATTAATCAAGATAGTGCATAAAACATATATACATACATATATATATATATATATATATATATATATATTGCTATCAATCTTTGAAATAAAAGAAAACGAAAAAAGACATATATATTTAAAATTCACGTTTGATTTATTAGCGAGAAATTTCAAAGTTTATATATATAATATCGGTATTTTCAAAATAAAAGAAAACAAAGATTTATATATATTTATGTATGTGTTTGTGTGTATATAAAAAGTCCTTGATAACGAATCAAATGTGAATTTTAAATCGTTCGTCTCATCTGAGACTTTCGTGGTGAGCGTTTCGAGAGGAACACTTTCGCATTTCTGCCTCGATGCAATTTGACGTCCGCTGAAAATTATATGCCAAAAGGGAGAAGGGAGAGAAGGAAGATGCATATAATTCGCAGTGAAAGTAAAATCATCTGTAAGTTAATAAGTTGCAAGATGATGTTTTTTCCGTCCGTGTTGAGGAATACGCGAATGCAAGTATGAAAAAATGATGCGGAACAAATTCAAAATTATGCGAGGAAATTGCGACATTTCTAATTGAATGCTTACTTACGGTATCTTTCGTGCCGGATATTGCGCGTTTATTGCGCGAATTCTTCTAATGCGTTTTCTTCCATTACACGATCAAAGAACCTTGATAGTTTAAACTATCCTTAAACAAATTAATGACCCGAGATAACTTCGTTTCTCATGAGAATCATTGACAAATCACAATTATATTGGCCTAATTAAAATTGCAACAGCATCTTACTTTTATAGTCTCGATGTATCCGTATTATAAAACTATAATTCTGTAACAGAGTTTATGAGTCTATGATGTAATAGAATTTAGTATAATTTTTATATTACTCTTCTGCTAATACTTCACTTGAACATACATGATGATTGTTAAACTAATAGTCGCATGTCATATCAAAAAAAAAATGGTGCAACAATGTTTAATGCGATCAATCTTTGCGCCGGGTGGTCGCGCAGTAAAAAACTCAAAGCAAATCACTTTCTTCGGAAAGGATACAACCTCGTAAACGCGCGCTGGAAGAAAGCGTCTTACTGGAATTCGACAATAAAAATGAGATTCACGCGACGACACTTCGCGCGAGGTGTTAAAGTGCGCCGAGTGAAATCCCTGCAATTAGTTGTCTCGCTCGCGTGAGCTATCAACGAGACGAGCGACCCATCACCATCATCAACATCATCATTATCATTGTCGTCGTGGTCGTGGTCGTCATCGCGCGGCAATGAACCACGACGGCCACGAGGCGTGGTGATGTTCATCCGCTGACGAAATTGACATTGATCCAGTCTCGGTGGATCCCTGAAAAGAAGGGTCGCCGTAAGGAGGTGGACCGGGTTGACATTGGACGGGTTCGTGGTGGTCGATGAATCGATTGCGCCATACATACCGTCTCGCTCGTGCGTACTTATACACTCGTGCAAATTCTCATTGTGTCTGTACCAGTGGTACCCTGTGCAGGTGAGAGACAACGGACGCGTACACCGACCGGGTGATTTAAAGGCTGTCACATGCAACATCTGCCAATGCAAACGCACCACTCAAGGTTGACGATCCCCACCGAGACACGTTTGCGGCTCTTGCGGGTTCTGCTTCATTAGTTATAATTTACTATAAAACGGCAAAACGACCAGGATACCTTTAGACTTTTCACGCCACGGGTGTAAGCACGTGCACGGGCGCGAATCTTGCGGTAAAACCAGAGATCGGCTGGCATCAATTACCGGAAACCGCATACGAGAACACAGCATGGACGGCTATGCAAGAATGGAATACATGTTCGCGCTCTCTCTATGCCTGAGCTGTTGCGTCTACGCGTTGCCTCACGTGGTAAGTTAAATAACCATTATATGAATGTGTTATGTTTACTAGAAAGAGAGACTAGTAGTAGTAGCAGCAGTACGTCGTAGTAACAGCAGTGGAGTATTCTGTTCTCGTCTGTTTAAAACTACATTTCAATAATACTATAAATAAATTAATTAATTAATTAAAATAAAATGTCAACATATAATTAAATTATATTATATTATTTTTATATTGCCTCGTGTACTAAGTGTCTTGAATTTATTTTGACATATGCAAATTACCAAATCTGCTTATTTATATTAAGATAATATAATTTATATAATACAGATTTTTTGAACTTTTGAACTTTTTTTATTTTTCTTTTATATTCTTTATTATTTGCGCAAAAGTAAATAGTCCATAAATATTACATTAAAAATATTATATAATTATTGCAAAATAGTTATTTCTTTATTTTAATGAAAGATTCCAGTAAAGAAATATTTATACTTACACATAACATCTTAAAATTTTAAGTAGGCAAGTAGAATTGACAACGTAAGAGGAATCTAATCATTCATATGCAAACATTGCAGGACAATAGACGGAATTTTCCTACTTCAAACGTTCAAGTGCACTACAATATCACAAATGCTGAGATTCATGATCGTCCAACAATAGACGAAGTATCTTATATCGATTTCGACCCCATATCTGCATCTATTTCCAAAAGGCCGAACGTCTGTAAAGACTGCAGTAAGTGAAAGCATTTGAGATAATGTATCCGAGCGACATATATTTAATTATATAAAATAATTTCATTAAAATATAATAAATAAATACAAAATATATTTAATTATATAAAATATATAATATAAAAATCTATATACATATACACAACATACAAGAATAATTTTTTATTAATAATAATTTTCTTTATTACACAATATTTAATTAATTATAAATAATTGGACACGTAATTAAGCAATTAATCAAACTGATGATTAATTATCATCCGAATATTAATACGTGGATTATTATATTAATAATTGCAGGTTGCGGGCTTGGAAGAAAGACACGAATTGTCGGCGGCAACGTGACGAGTATTTACAGCTATCCTTGGCTTGTAAGCATGAGTAGAAAGGGAACTTTTTACTGTGCCGGAAGTCTTATAACACGCAAACATGTTTTGACAGCAGCACATTGCTTGCAACCGTTTGTATCAATTATAATCGTAGATAATTACATATATTTATGAATTATTTTCTTAATTCTAGTATTAATACACCTTATAATGTACTAACATGTTATTATCAACATTATTTTCAGATTCGATATTAAAACTATCAGACTTGTCTTAATGGACAGCAATCATCCTTCAATAAATAACGACGCTATAGTTCGACGTATTAAAACGGCAACTATTCACGAAAATTTTAATGCTTATTCTTTCAATAATGACATTGCGATTATAGAGATGGATCAGCCTGTATCTGTAAATGATCTCGTGCGAACAGCATGTTTACCTGAAGACAGTAAGCTATTTCTGATATTAGTAAAATATATATATATAAATTTCACAAAAATTTGCCATTCTCTTAAGTTATATTATGAATTATAAATATAAAATTATCTTAACTATTTCATCATTTTTTGTATTACATATACAACATACATGATTGTTATAAATAGTTTATTATAAATTATAAATTATAAAGTATTTGCAATCACAATAAATAATAATCTGCATATATATTATATATATATTATATAATTAAAATATGCTGTAAATAACGCTATGCTTCGTCAATTTTATTAATTAGTTAATTCTGCATGTATATGTTAAGATATATATATATATTCTAAATTCAAATGTTATACCTACTCAAAAATTTATATAACAAATGAAACGAAAATTAAAATCTTTACCTAGAATTCGATGCAAGTGGCAGTAAAAGAATGTCAATTAAAGATAATAAATTTATACAAAATTATAGAAACTATCGATTATACGGGAGCAATTGCAACTGTAATTGGATGGGGTCGAACGGGAGAAAACAAGCCGGTAAGTGACGAACTGCGTAAAGTTAATTTACCGATCTTGTCACAAGAGGAATGCGATCAAGCTGGATACGCGAAAAATCGCATCACCGAAAATATGTTCTGTTCTGGTTACCTCGAGGGAGAACGTGATGCTTGTTTTGTAAGTATTTCAGGAGTTTAAAATAAATGCAAACAATTTCTGAATAAAGAAAAGAAATGCATTATATATATAATAAAAGTATATAAAATTTATATAATATATTGACTCTTTCATAAAAGAGCGAATTATTTTCATTCTTTGTTTCTTTGCGCCACAATATACTTTTAATTATACTTTTATTTTTATTTAAAGGGCGATAGTGGAGGCCCACTACATGTCAAAGGAGTTTATGGACAACTTGAAGTAATAGGTACGTACTTATATGTTACTTATTTTATATTTATATAACAATTTTAAAACTAAAATTAATTTTTTTCTTTACACAACTGCACTCCGTATTCTATATTGTATTAGAAGTTTCTATCTTAAAAGTTTGAATAATTAATAAATTTTTAAATAAAATTTTTTATTAATATAGGGGAGAATGTTATACTTCCGGGATCCCTCAATTTAATAAATGTATTTGATAGATTTTTTATCGAGAAAAAAAAGTCGCAAACTACGATATTTTTCAAGATATCAATGTTTTAAAATTTTATTTTTTTTAAGGATATATTGAATAGATATACCATCAATGGTATCGTCGTGAATTTTTAACTGAACATTCTTAATAATGTCCCAAATCGTGATGAATTATTTTAAATTTTTTTACTTGCTCCTTTAAAGATTATTAATTAATAAATTTTGCGATTTTAACATAGAGTTTTATGCGAACGTTCGAGAGACAGATAATAAATTATTTATAAACTATGAATATCAATGATAAAAATTTGATTTTATAATATTATGTTCTTGAAACATGTAAAAAAGTTTCTACAAAGTTCATATTTACTTGCTCATTTTGCAATTATTAAAAAACTGTGATTATCGGTTTAATGAGATATTAACGTCAAAACATGAGAACGCTGAATAATCTTATCTCTCTTCCGTTTTTTAGACCAATTCAATTTTCATAACATTAGCAGCCGTATAACCTGACACGGAAAAAATTGCTACTAATAAGTAATTGAATGAAATAAAAAATTTTTGCAACATTGTCACTTTTTATATCGTATTTCAATTAATCATATTTATTGTTAGTTTTTCTATCATCAATAAAAACGGTTCACCATATTCTAATGCTATAAAAATGAATTTTATTAATTAAAAAAATTGTTGAAAATATTTTATTTGCTTTTTATGGTAAATTAATGTTCCATAATTTTATTTTTCTTAGGGTTGAATTCGCTTTCAAAACTTTTAAAATGAAAAATGTTTCTTTGGGAAATATATAAAAATTACATTATATTACATTAATTACAATAATTATACAATAATATTATATATTACAATAATTACATTATACATTTTCTTGGAAATTAAAATCTATTTACATTGAAGAAGACTTTGAACTATGATTTCGTGAATTTCTTATAATTTTTTTAAATTCGTGTTTTGTTCAATTTTAACTTTTTGATGTTTAGGATTAACTTTTGAAAGATGATCCGTCTAATACGTCCTTAATATATTGAGTTTTTAAAATTTTTAGCAAGAGATTATTTTGATCAATTTTTCAACAAATTTTTTAATATAACAAATCTAATTTTAATTTAATCAGAAACAGATTTGGATTAGAATTTTTTCGAAGTGAAGGGTGCAGTTTATAATATACTTATATACACACACACATAAATTATTTCACCAAATATATTTTTTCTTAAATGTACATATAGTATATATAGTACCATCAATTGTTGTGGAGAAAGTATTGCTATTATTGCGACTTTTAAAAATCGATATCTCGATACTATAGATCGTAGCGCATTGGTTTGCGGCATTCTTCTTTTGAAAAAAATCTTATAAAAATAACTTATCAAATTGAGGAGTCTCGAAAATAACTCTTTCTTACCTTAAAATAAAATAAACAGAACTCTATTAATTAAAAAATATGTCTAATATCAACTTGAATTCTAAGATCTTAATTTTTATGTATGTGTTTCAAAAGGCATCGTATCATTCGGCAGAGGGTGTGGGCGTCGCAATTTTCCAGGCATTTATACCAAGTTAACAAATTATATTGAATGGCTTAAAGATCATTTAGATGAGGAATGCATTTGTCCACCACCGTATCAACAAAACTAACTTTTGTTATGAGTTACTTTATTATGACATATTACAATTATGATAGAAAAATAAAACGTTAAAGTAGCATTCCGATATTCATTTGAACATTATAAACTTATAAGAAAAATATTTTTATCTTAGGGAGTAGTCCACCGAGTACGTGAGAATTATAAGTTTCTTTGACAATTTATTATAGAGGAAAACGCGTTTAAATAAAATTAAAAAATGTCAAAGACTATGTTTAATGGAAATTTATTCTTACGACTAAACCATATCATTTACGAATTACGAATAAACTATCATTTAAGTTTAAGTTAAAATAATAGTTTTTCCAAATTTCCAAGATGGGCTGCCCCCTTAAGTTAATATTTTCATATTAAAAATAATTCATATTTGACTATTACTATATATAATATATTTTTAGCCTTTAAATTAGTTTAATATTATTTATAACAAGTTTTATATGCATACTGCAAACATATAAATATTTTATCTAGTTATTTTACCATAGAATTATATTATGTGTGTGTAGTAAAAATCTTTGCACTATATTAGTTTATTATATCTATTTATATATATAATATTAGATATATCTAGTCCAGAAAAAATGTACATAATAAAATATTTATATATAATACTGCGATATTATATATTGTAATGCAATGTCTTGTTAAATAACACGAGATGTATAATAACAAAAAGTATGAATAGTTCTTATTTACTTAATATATTGTACATAAAGTTGTTAAAATTATAAATAATTTATTATCAATGATGTATCAAAAATTATTGCTTTCTTCTTTTCCTTTTTTCCTTTTCTCTAAAAATATTATATACTATAATAATGTTTATTTAGATTTAAATCATGAGATCAAGAAATTATCAAGAATATTGCATTTTGCATATTCATGTTACACGACATGTGCATGTAATTATTTACATAATAGTAATCTTGCAAAAGTAATTACGTTAAACTGCATTTTGAAAAGATATATTGAAATAGTTTTCCATATTTATAAGATTCTAATTTATAAAGTGTTTTAGAGTTGACACACAACTTGGCAAATTATCTTAAAGTCATTTGAGACGAAAATTTTAATATCAAAATATAAGGTTGTATACATATAATATCAATTTTTAAATAAAAAGCATTAAAGTTGACTAATCAGATTTCTCAAAGTTTGCGCTTTCAGACATTACACAATTACAAGTGTTCTCAGATATCAATTTATTTCCAAATATTTGTCATAATTTTCTAATAATATCGAAAAAACGCTTCTAAAATTGTCTCATGTTTCTGCGGATAAAATCTGTATAGATTTGTTGACAATAATAACAGCACAAAAATATTTTAAAATATTGGCGTTAAAAATGTGACATTACGTCAAACTGTCAAAGTTGTCAAAATGTGTTATAAATAAACGATATCTATCATACAATAAAAATTATCTTCTTTATTCTGTAAGATGGAATACATTTAATCAATTAATTCTTTTTTAAGTTTATTAAGGAAATAAAAAATTATTTATAAATTGTAATTATATTATTGATTGAAGATACTTAAGTCCGTATTTATTTAGACAGTCAATTAATAATCTTAAAATAATTGAACCATCAGATGTTGTCATGCTGCGCATATGTGCAATGACCAGACGGACTGAGATTCATATTACAGTTATTTTACAGCTGTTGATTGATTATAAAGGGAAAAGGATGGTTTTCGAAATATTTTAAAAGAGTGCTAAAGCCCCATCTGAAGTTGTGTTTTATCAAAATATCTTTTTATCTAAAAATGGCATGCAAAAATTTTCAGCGTGTATTTTCTCGCTTCTAACATCATAATCCAACATGGTCGAGGACCAAGGACCCTTAATAGATGAATCTTGAAAATCAATTTGATATTTGTTCGTTCTCGATTCAGTAGAGATACTCAAGAGAAAATTTTAGTTAAAAATTTCAGTTGATTTTTAATCAAAATGTAACTATATTGAATCGTCCGTATCTCAAAACATAAAACTCCAATCTGAGTATTTAACCTGATACGTTCTTGACATATGAGATTTGAGAAACGACTATAAATACGGACCTAAGTTTTTTTGTTAACAAAAATATGCATCTATATAGATATACATTCTCATAATTATATATAATATGCCGCAAAATATTTAGACAAAATACTTTATATTTAGAAAAACCACTATATGAGGGATCATTCATCTGTGACAAACATATTTTATATTTCATAATTCTTTTTATACTGCTATTATTACTATTATTATCCGCAATTACATCAAATTAGTTTTCTTGTGCTTAACAAAAACAACTGTACATAGAATCTTTTAAATATATATAAATATTTTTAAATATATACAAAATATATATAATGCTGACAAATGAACAGAGGATTCATAGTTTAAGGTCATTACACACAAATTGACATAGTTGCATATGCATAACATAAGACTGTCTGGACCAATGAGCATCGAACATAAAGTCGCCATATTGCTTTATATAATATAGCATAAACATAAGCATAAACATATGCATAGAAATGAAAAAATCCATAAGAACGAAATTTCTATGCATATGACACCTATGTATATGCATATTGTCTATGTACAGCCAATCAAATATCATATTTATTCGTTTTTTTTTTTTTCATTTTCTTTGCATCATTGACATCTCTACGGACGACATTAAATTTGACACATGTCAATAGCATTTATAAAAATTATTAAAAAAAAATAATTTGACATATGTCAAATTCAAATATTTCGCGGTTAAGGTGCTTTTACATTATGTCTATGAACATTTGTGTAAGTTGCATATCTTTCTTATGCTATGTTATGTCTATGCATTTTGTGTGCAATAGCCTTAAAGAGTAATTATGTTGCAGTATTCACTTTGAAGAGATATCTCGAAATATAATTATATATATAATTTTCCATATTTAAAAGACTGTAGTGTTTTAGAGTTAGCGCACAACCTCCAAATAGTAGATTTTAAAAGTTATTTGAAGACAAAAATTCTAATATCAAAGATTATATAAAATTTCGAGAAAGAAACAATAACTGTATATGCGTCAAAGATATATTAAGTTAACATTTGAAAAATAACATTATCAAATTACATTACATCCTTAATGAATATATTATTTATCTTTTCGGCGATTTTATCATTTTCAATGTACATATATTAAATATATTAGAATATATCAAAAAACAATCGCAATAGTTCGAAAATCTAGATTTTGCTGTTTCTCTGGAAAAGATATAGTATTCCTTATATGGAACACACACGCACACACATCACACATCTGCTATAATATATTGTCTCTAATACAGAAATATTTTATTATTATTATATATATTATATTTTGATACATATAATAATATTAAATCATTTAATACAAGTAATAATAATATGTATCAAATAATTATACATATGATAATGATAAAAGATAATAATACATATAATAATGATAAAAGATACATATAATAATACTAAAATAATCCTATATCAATATAATTATTTCCTCATTACCATCTCATTAGTATTATTTTAAAGAATAATATAATTGCGGACACTATAAAATATAAGAATTAAGTAAGACAATAGTAAAATTTTAATTTAAATTATTATAATAAACATATTGTTAATATTTATAGTAAATGTATTTAAACATTAGAAAAAATGCTAACAAAATAAATAGGTAGCATGTGATAATTCTTCGATCGATAAAAATCATTGAATTGAGAGAGAGAGATACACATATGCTATCACTATATATAGTAATTTATCCTTTTGTAAAATTATTGCATTCTCATAGATATTAATACATACCAAGAATTATAATAAGTACATTTAAAATAATAATATTTTTATCATATTATGTATTATATATATACCAATGTATATACCTATATATATATATATATATATATATATATATATAATAAATTATTTCTGTAAAGATGAATTTTATACAAAAGTTTTTTTTTAAAACATCCCTATTTAACTACGTCAAAATAACACTTCAAAAAAATAATTATTTTTAAAAATTTGCTTTCTCTATTATATAAAAAATATCTATTGCGTTTTATAAAAATAATATTATAAATAAAATAAATAATATAATGAATAATAAATATATATACATATATATATATATATATATATATATATTGTAAGGACAGACAGACAGACACAGAAGGCCTTCACCAATCCTATGATAGTGTGTTGGACAGACTTCCGAGTATTTAATTAATGTATCAGTTTTGCGGTTTCTACATGCGAGTGCATAATTTTGCAATATTTTTTCTTTATACTTATTATTGATACTAGTTACACGAATTGTTTATATATATGACCGTCTTTATTTATTGTTGATGCTTATTTTTCTAACATTATTGTTTTTATTTTTATTTTTATATAATTTCGTTACACGTTATTTATTTGACTGTCCTTACTTTCATTACACATATATACGGCTTACTTGTATGCGAGCGAGTGTTTATAAGCACACGATTGTTCTTGTGAGTCGCCTGCTTACCGGTTTTTTCTTTTTATTTTGGTTCATGTACATTTTAAGTTTTGATTTTTATTATTTGTGTGCACATTGCGACTCCGTGAGACTGACCAGACTCTCAATTGTAAGTGCTTATTTTTTCTTATTGTCTTCTGCTCTCGTTTTTGCACGTACTTTCCGCTTTTTAATGCGTTTGACATCCGCCTCCTTATAGAAATCTATCATGCCGGTCTTGAGTATGGGACTTGGGTCTTTCCACCTTATTTCCGGCTTCCCAACCGACAAGTGGGGATGGGGATCTCAAGCACACATGCTTTATTATTAATATGTGGATGTTCAACTTGTATGCGAGAGAAGGTTGTTTTTCTGTCCGGTTTAGCATAACCGCCTTATCTTGACTACACATTACCTTCTGACTACACATTGTTAAGATTTTTACTTTTTTCTTTGCGCTGAAGATGGCCAAAAAAAGGGCCGAAACGTACGCTTAATTTTTATGTAATTTGTATTTGTCTTTCTTATATTGTAAAATTAAATTAATTGTATTGCGCCCCACCAAATTGCGCTGGCTCTTACTGCCTCTTATTATTATATTACAAATAATAATAATATGTATCAAGTAATGATACATATGATAATGATAATAAAAAATAAATTTATTTTATCTATATATATTTAAACTTTTATTGAAATTGTAATTTTCGGATTGATAAGATTTCTTTGTAAAAATCGTAGCCAGTTCCTATTCTAACGAAAAAGCATTGTTATAACTTTGTGTTAACCACTGAACTATATATTATACTGGAATGCTCACTCAATGTTAAGCAGAAGATTAATCGAATCATCTCGAAAGGCAGAGAGAGGTTGGTAGCAAACATATCTACCCTTGTCTAAAATGTCTTCTGATTGATGTTTTAGCTCAAGTATAATACTACGTTAGAAAAAAACGGACTAGTTGCAATTTTCTATCTCTCTTGTTCCGTTCCTTTCTATTTGAGTGAACATTCCAGTATAGTATATAGTTCAGTGATGTTAACCTTGTTTACAAAATATATTTACATTAATTGCTGCTCTTAATTTCAGGTAAACTTTGTTCAAATTTTATTAATTGTTATAATAAATATATTTATTTATTTAATTTTTAATATTATTTTTAAAACTCTGTATGTGTCATAAATGTTATGACATGCTCTAATTCATTATTACATTTCAAATAAACGAATTTTATGCTCAATAAAAATTTTTGTATTTTAGTTTTTTATGATTATTGACATTTTTATATAAAATTATATAATTAATTTTATATTTATATTAATTAAATTCTCTGTATACAGAGCTTTTAATAACCATAAAAATGCTGCTAAATTATTGATAAACAGAATAAAAATGTATAAAAGGAAGTGCGGAACATTTATTTACTTTTCTTTCGTCACTGATAAATTTCCACGAAAATGTACTTCATATTCTTTCAATCTGCGTATCCCTACCAGATTGCAAAGTATATAAAGCAAAAAATATAGAAAAAAGGCTCTAATAGTAAAACTATATGTAAGGTAAAGAAGGCAAATTAAGAGCCGAGCGCGGTAAGAAAGGCGCAAATATCTTAATTAATGTAGATTTATTTAGAACTTGAAATTTCAAGTTCTAAATAAATCTACATTAATTAAGATATTTGCGCCTTTCTTACCGCGCTCGGCTCTTAATTTGCCTTCTTTACCTTATATATATATAAAGTAACTTCTTGAAATAATCTCGTTCAGTGCTACGCAAGGTGCAGAGAGTACAAACAGAATCAAACTTGTGATCGAAAATTATGAATCCGGAACAATACGCTTCTTTTGACGATTTGCAAAAATCCAAAGTAATAAATTTAATGGATGAGTATGACGAAGATTTAAAGTGCATGTCTGGAAAATGTATGGACATTGGTTGTGGTCCCGGAGATATAACGGCAACTATCCTCTTGCCGGTTTTAAATCCAAAAGCGGTAATATTAGGTAAAGAGACAATAATACCTATAAATCAACGCACATTTATGTAAATTATTATTTTTATAACAAAACAATTCTGAAATATAAATTAAAAATTTATTAAAATAAATTAAAAATTAAAAAATTTAGATATGGATTAATAAGAGCTAGGCGCAGAAAATAGACATAACAAACTTTTCTTAAAATTTTCTTTATATGACTTAAATATTTTGATCTTTTCTTTAATTAAATTGTCTTCAGTAGATCAATTAATAGAAAAACTATTTTAAAAAATTATACGTATTAATTCTCATTCCCGCCTTACGTCTCTGGTGTATAAGTCTCCCATTGATTTTATATTCGTTAAGAGAATGATGCTGAGAATAGTCCGAAAAATCAGATTTTTTGTAATTTTTTGTCAATTGATGTGCTAAAGATTCAAAAGAAAGAATGAAACCTTCAAACCAATTAAAGAAGATTTTAAGATAAATTTGTTGCGCCTATTTTCTACATTTGATTCTTATTAGCTGATTTCCTAATTGCGAATTATTATTTAATTGAATAATTGCATATTTTAAGGTACCGATGTTTCGGAGAATATGATTGAATTTGCAAAGCAAAAATACGATACAGAGAAGCGACTCAAATTCGAAGTATTGGATATCGAAACTAAAAGTTTGCCTAAAAAATATATTTCTGGATTTGATCATATATTCTCATTTAACGCTTTGAATTGGTGTTATGACATTCAGTAAGCGAAAATTTTTAAGTAAATATAAATTAAATTTCTTAAATAAAAAAATAATAATTCTCTTTTTTTTATCAAATTATGGAATTATTAAAGATATTATGTATGAATTATATAAAAACCTTAAAAATAAAGTTCAGTTTTATAATTTTAATATAGTTTCTCAAATGTTTTAATATAATTATTTGCAATAATGTTTCTTAATCTTTCGTGTTGCAACGTAATTTCAAAGATAGAGAGGTAAAAATTTAATATATATTAATTTAACATTTCATTTAAATGGTTTCGTGTAATAAATTTTACTTTTTTTAAGAGTTTTATCACAAGTGAAACTAAAAATTGCAAAAAACAAAAGCTTAGAAAATTAATTGTATTTATCTGTGTGTTTTATTTAACAGACAAGCATTTAAAAATATTTATTGTATGCTGCATCATGGTGGAAATATACTTATGTTTATAGTAGCAACTCATGATATATATGAAGTTATGAAAATTATGGCTCGAGATATTCGTTTTGCACCATACATACAGGTAAACTTTATTGTTTACACATGCCATCAACTTAACAACTATGAACATTTAATAATTTTTATGTTTACACAGGATGTAAAAAAATACATTTCGCCATTTAATGATTCAGCCCAGCCACGTAAAGAACTAAAAAAATTACTTAAAAATATCGGATTTAAGATTTACCATTGCAGTCTTCGAGAAACGACATATTCTTCTAAAAATTCAAATAATTTTATATGTAAGTAGTTCGAAAAATATGTAAAAGAAAAATTTATACTTTATTGTATTATAACACATCGCATTATAAGTTTGCTTCAACGTTCTTTTTTTTGTTTATTTATATCTTGTTTATTTATATCGTAATTTCATTCTAATAATTTAATTAAATCTTAATGAATTATTTTGATAGCTTCGATAATGTCCATCTATCCGTTTTTGGACGAAATGCCACATGATCTGAAAGAAGAATTCAAGAATGAATATACACGTCTATTTGAGAAAAGAAAAATCACTTATAAAGCAATACGGAATAATCACGAAGAAACATTTGTATTAGATCTATACAAAGTTTTAATAGTTTATGCACATAAAGTATAATAACAGTGCATACTATACACACACACACACACACACACGTACACATACACACGCACGCACGCACGCACACGTACACACACTCTATATATAATCGTAGAATGTTTTAAAAATTTAGCTTTCCCACGTAGATAAGATTGATCTTATATAAAATATTATATTAATGAATTCATGATAAATTTATATCTTTTATAAAACATTACCTTTTTGTGGTAAGATTATTAAAAGTTTAATAGAACAAATGTTAATCTTTCCATAAACTGCAAAAAAATACTATTTTAATTATAAAAGACACATTGTTTTACGAAAAGACAGACATTTACATAATTATCCTAAGATTATTCTAATTATATCATTATAATAATTAGTATCTCTCGATATTCAATCAAAACGTTCTGACTACTTTTATATAGACTGCTTTTATAGACAAGTTAAATTTACAAAAATTCTATAACATATTATGTTATATTATTACATATGTTATGTTATTATATCATATTATACAATACATATATTATTTACATTATACATATTGTTAAACATATTACATGTTATATATTATCTTTAAAAAATAAATTATTAAGCATATAATGTAAAAGAAAAAATATATATATACACAGGGTTTGTTTCAATATACATATACACATATATTTGTAATGCTAGGGAAAATTTCACATAGGTTTGCAATAACTTTTCACGCGTAGTTAGATCCACCCCCATCGCCCTGTGCTTTCAGTGCGAAACGAGGTCTATATTTGGAAAATTCCATATGGATTCGCAACTTTAGATCTTGCAAATATAGACCTCGTTTCGCACTGAAAGCACGGAGCAAGGGGGATGGACCTCGCTTTGCGTGAAAAGTTGTAAACTCATGTGAAATTTTCCAAATATAGATTTTTTCTATCCATGCCTTCGACTTACTACACATAAATAATGAGCAACGGCTAAAACTTTTCCATGTTACTCAGGACATTGCCCTTGACAACATATATCAAGGTTAAGATCATTGTCCCCTAAAGTGCATAATTACCGGATTAATTTTCTGCGGGGTGAGGGGTTCCGCCTTTCCACTATGCGTTCAATTTACTACATATAAATAAATGAATCTGCTAATGCATTTTCTCTTAAATCAGAGCTGTCCACGTTTTGCACTTTTCGGCCGATTTCCGAGGCTCACCGCCTAGCGGCTCCCACTTACGCTCGAGACCTTAGCAACTACGGTTATCGGGCCACGCGTTGCTAAGGTCTCGAGCGTAAGTGGGGGCCGCTAGGCGATGAGCCTCGGAAATCGGCCGAAAAGTACAAAACGTGGACAGCTCTGAATTAAATCAAGGCAAAAAATGGCAAATGCCAAGGCAAGCAATAAATAAGACGCGTGTATTGTAAAAGTAAATTAAAAAAACGATTACATAAATAAATTTGCAGTCAAAAGGATAAAAATGATAAATAACAAAAAATAGTTATTAACTCTCACGTCATCTCCGAGCAGTGTGGCGAATTTAACGTGTGGCTTCCAATACATTACACAGGCTTCATTGCATGTATATATTTATTCTCTCTTACAAAATTTAATGACCTATAATGAGACAAGCGGAGCAACATGTGCTAAAAATTGAGAAGAAAGATAAAAACAGATTTTATAATTAAGAGACGAAAGTAGACATATAATTAAGAGAGATGCATCTTACAAATAAATGCAAAGAATAGACGCTGAGAATAAAAGGCATTTGGTGAACATGATTAATTAAACTTTAATTAATTTGGCCCGATAACCGTAGTTTTGCTAAGGTCTCGAGCGTAAGTGGGGGCCGCTAGGCGGTGAGCCTCGGAAATCGGCCGAAAAGTGCAAAACGTGGACAGCTCTGTCTTAAATATACATGGTATCAGAAAAATTACATTTTATTTAGTAAACTTTTTTTTTAATAACGATAACTTTTTAGTGAACACTGAGCGACAGCTTTTTCAGAGTTATTTATGCTGATGATCTTGACAACATATGTCAAGATGTCAAGATCAAGGCGATTCGAGCAGTCTTTGTAAAGGTAAACATTTAATTATTTTATTAACTTATTTCCTGAGCTAATACTTGAATTTTTGACTTTCTACACATACGCCTTATATAATTAAAGCTTATGTTATAAATACAATCTGATATTACATGCTAAATACTAGAAATAATTGGGGGCAATTACGAGCCTGTTACATATTGCATTTATTATACATGAAATGTGTATTTTACTTATTTGCATAATAACTTTGCATTTAAGAGTAATTACGTTGCAGTATTCACTTTGAAGAAATATCTCGAAATATAATTATATATATAATTTTCCATATTTAAAATACTGTAGTGTAAATGTTTCAGAGTTGGCGCACAACCTGCAAATAGTAGATTTTGAAAGTTATTTGAAGACAAAAATTCTAATATCAAAGATTATATAAAATTTCGAGAAAGAAATAATAACTGTATATGCGTTAAAGATATTAAATTAACATTTGAAATATAACATTATCAAATTACATTACATCCTTAATGAATATATATTTATCTTTTCGGCTATTTTATCATTTTCAATGTATGTACATATATTAAATATATTAGAATATATCAAAAAACAATCGCAATAGTTCGAAAATCTAGATTTTGCTGTTTTTCTGGAAAAGATATAGTATTCCTTATATGGAACACACACGCACACACATCACACATCTGCTATAATATATTGTCTCTAATACAGAAATATTTGATTATTATTATATGTATTATATTTTGATACATATAATAATATTAAATCATTTAATACAAGTAATAATAATATGTATCAAATAATTATACATATGATAATGATAAAAGATAATAATACATATAATAATGATAAAAGATACATATAATAATACTAAAATAATCCTATATCAATATAATTATTTCCTCATTACCATCTCATTAGTATTATTTTAAAGAATAATATAATTGCGGACACTATAAAATATAAGAATTAAGTAAGACAATAGTAAAATTTTAATTTAAATTATTATAATAAACATATTGTTAATATTTATAGTAAATGTATTTAAACATTAGAAAAAATGCTAACAAAATAAATAGGTAGCATGTGATAATTCTTCGATCGATAAAAATCATTGAATTGAGAGAGAGAGATACACATATGCTATCACTATATATAGTAATTTATCCTTTTGTAAAATTATTGCATTCTCATAGATATTAATACATACCAAGAATTATAATAAGTACATTTAAAATAATAATATTTTTATCATATTATGTATTATATATATACCAATGTATATACCTATATATATATATATATATATATATATATATATATATATATATAATAAATTATTTCTGTAAAGATGAATTTTATACAAAAGTTTTTTTTTAAAACATCCCTATTTAACTACGTCAAAATAACACTTCAAAAAAATAATTATTTTTAAAAATTTGCTTTCTCTATTATATAAAAAATATCTATTGCGTTTTATAAAAATAATATTATAAATAAAATAAATAATATAATGAATAATAAATATATATACATATATATATATATATATATATATATATTGTAAGGACAGACAGACAGACACAGAAGGCCTTCACCAATCCTATGATAGTGTGTTGGACAGACTTCCGAGTATTTAATTAATGTATCAGTTTTGCGGTTTCTACATGCGAGTGCATAATTTTGCAATATTTTTTCTTTATACTTATTATTGATACTAGTTACACGAATTGTTTATATATATGACCGTCTTTATTTATTGTTGATGCTTATTTTTCTAACATTATTGTTTTTATTTTTATTTTTATATAATTTCGTTACACGTTATTTATTTGACTGTCCTTACTTTCATTACACATATATACGGCTTACTTGTATGCGAGCGAGTGTTTATAAGCACACGATTGTTCTTGTGAGTCGCCTGCTTACCGGTTTTTTCTTTTTATTTTGGTTCATGTACATTTTAAGTTTTGATTTTTATTATTTGTGTGCACATTGCGACTCCGTGAGACTGACCAGACTCTCAATTGTAAGTGCTTATTTTTTCTTATTGTCTTCTGCTCTCGTTTTTGCACGTACTTTCCGCTTTTTAATGCGTTTGACATCCGCCTCCTTATAGAAATCTATCATGCCGGTCTTGAGTATGGGACTTGGGTCTTTCCACCTTATTTCCGGCTTCCCAACCGACAAGTGGGGATGGGGATCTCAAGCACACATGCTTTATTATTAATATGTGGATGTTCAACTTGTATGCGAGAGAAGGTTGTTTTTCTGTCCGGTTTAGCATAACCGCCTTATCTTGACTACACATTACCTTCTGACTACACATTGTTAAGATTTTTACTTTTTTCTTTGCGCTGAAGATGGCCAAAAAAAGGGCCGAAACGTACGCTTAATTTTTATGTAATTTGTATTTGTCTTTCTTATATTGTAAAATTAAATTAATTGTATTGCGCCCCACCAAATTGCGCTGGCTCTTACTGCCTCTTATTATTATATTACAAATAATAATAATATGTATCAAGTAATGATACATATGATAATGATAATAAAAAATAAATTTATTTTATCTATATATATTTAAACTTTTATTGAAATTGTAATTTTCGGATTGATAAGATTTCTTTGTAAAAATCGTAGCCAGTTCCTATTCTAACGAAAAAGCATTGTTATAACTTTGTGTTAACCACTGAACTATATATTATACTGGAATGCTCACTCAATGTTAAGCAGAAGATTAATCGAATCATCTCGAAAGGCAGAGAGAGGTTGGTAGCAAACATATCTACCCTTGTCTAAAATGTCTTCTGATTGATGTTTTAGCTCAAGTATAATACTACGTTAGAAAAAAACGGACTAGTTGCAATTTTCTATCTCTCTTGTTCCGTTCCTTTCTATTTGAGTGAACATTCCAGTATAGTATATAGTTCAGTGATGTTAACCTTGTTTACAAAATATATTTACATTAATTGCTGCTCTTAATTTCAGGTAAACTTTGTTCAAATTTTATTAATTGTTATAATAAATATATTTATTTATTTAATTTTTAATATTATTTTTAAAACTCTGTATGTGTCATAAATGTTATGACATGCTCTAATTCATTATTACATTTCAAATAAACGAATTTTATGCTCAATAAAAATTTTTGTATTTTAGTTTTTTATGATTATTGACATTTTTATATAAAATTATATAATTAATTTTATATTTATATTAATTAAATTCTCTGTATACAGAGCTTTTAATAACCATAAAAATGCTGCTAAATTATTGATAAACAGAATAAAAATGTATAAAAGGAAGTGCGGAACATTTATTTACTTTTCTTTCGTCACTGATAAATTTCCACGAAAATGTACTTCATATTCTTTCAATCTGCGTATCCCTACCAGATTGCAAAGTATATAAAGCAAAAAATATAGAAAAAAGGCTCTAATAGTAAAACTATATGTAAGGTAAAGAAGGCAAATTAAGAGCCGAGCGCGGTAAGAAAGGCGCAAATATCTTAATTAATGTAGATTTATTTAGAACTTGAAATTTCAAGTTCTAAATAAATCTACATTAATTAAGATATTTGCGCCTTTCTTACCGCGCTCGGCTCTTAATTTGCCTTCTTTACCTTATATATATATAAAGTAACTTCTTGAAATAATCTCGTTCAGTGCTACGCAAGGTGCAGAGAGTACAAACAGAATCAAACTTGTGATCGAAAATTATGAATCCGGAACAATACGCTTCTTTTGACGATTTGCAAAAATCCAAAGTAATAAATTTAATGGATGAGTATGACGAAGATTTAAAGTGCATGTCTGGAAAATGTATGGACATTGGTTGTGGTCCCGGAGATATAACGGCAACTATCCTCTTGCCGGTTTTAAATCCAAAAGCGGTAATATTAGGTAAAGAGACAATAATACCTATAAATCAACGCACATTTATGTAAATTATTATTTTTATAACAAAACAATTCTGAAATATAAATTAAAAATTTATTAAAATAAATTAAAAATTAAAAAATTTAGATATGGATTAATAAGAGCTAGGCGCAGAAAATAGACATAACAAACTTTTCTTAAAATTTTCTTTATATGACTTAAATATTTTGATCTTTTCTTTAATTAAATTGTCTTCAGTAGATCAATTAATAGAAAAACTATTTTAAAAAATTATACGTATTAATTCTCATTCCCGCCTTACGTCTCTGGTGTATAAGTCTCCCATTGATTTTATATTCGTTAAGAGAATGATGCTGAGAATAGTCCGAAAAATCAGATTTTTTGTAATTTTTTGTCAATTGATGTGCTAAAGATTCAAAAGAAAGAATGAAACCTTCAAACCAATTAAAGAAGATTTTAAGATAAATTTGTTGCGCTTATTTTCTACATTTGATTCTTATTAGCTGATTTCCTAATTGCGAATTATTATTTAATTGAATAATTGCATATTTTAAGGTACCGATGTTTCGGAGAATATGATTGAATTTGCAAAGAAAGAATACGATAAAGAAAAGCGACTCAAATTCGAAGTACTGGATATCGAAACTAAAAGTTTGCCTACAAAATATATTTCTGGATTTGATCATATATTCTCATTTAACGCTTTGAATTGGTGTTATGACATTCAGTAAGCGAAAATTTTTAAGTAAATATAAATTAAATTTCTTAAATAAAAAAATAATAATTTTTTTTTATCAAATTATGGAATTATTAAAGATATTATATATGAATTATATAAAAACTCTTAAAATAAAGTTCAGTTTTGTAATTTTAATATAGTTTCTCAAATGTTTTAATATAATTATTTGCAATAATGTTTCTTAATCTCTCGTGTTGCAACATAATTTCAAAGATAGAGAGGTAAAAATTTAATATATATTAATTTAACATTTTATTTAAATGGTTATATGTAATAAATTTTACTTTTTTTAAAGAGTTTTATCAAAATTTGAAACTAAAAATTGAAATTAAAAATTGCAAAAAACGTAAAAAACTTAGAAAATTAATTGTATTTATCTGTGTGTTTTATTTAACAGACAAGCATTTAAAAATATTTATTGTATGCTTCGTCATGGTGGAAATATACTCATGTTTATAGTAGCAACTCATGATACATATGAAGTTCTAGAAATTATGGCTCGAGATATTCGTTTTGCACCATACATACAGGTAAACTTTATTGTTTACACATGCCATCAACTTAACAACTATGAACATTTAATAATTTTTATGTTTACACAGGATGTAAAAAAATACATTTCGCCATTTAATGATTCAGCCCAGCCACGTAAAGAACTAAAAAAATTACTTAAAAATATCGGATTTAAGATTTACCATTGCAGTCTTCGAGAAACGACATATTCTTCTAAAAATTCAAGTAATTTTATATGTAAGTAGTTCGAAAAATATGTAAAAGAAAAATTTATAATTTATTGTATTATAACACATCGCATTATAAGTTTGCTTCAACGTTTTTTTTTTGTTTATTTAAATCGTAATTTCATTCTAATAATTTAATTAAATCTTAATGAATTATTTTGATAGCTATGATAATGTCCATCTATCCGTTTTTGGACAAAATGCCACATGATCTGAAAGATGAATTCAAGAATGAATATACACGTCTATTAGAGAAAATAAAAATCAATTATAAAGCAATACGGAATAATCAGGAAGAAACATTTGTATTAGATCTATGTAAAGTTTTAATAGTTTATGCACAAAAAGTATAATAACAATGCATATACTACATACACACACACACACACACACACACGCACACACACTATATATAATCGTAGAATGTTTTAAAAATTTAGCTTGTCCACCTAGGTAAAATTGATCTTATATGAAATATTATATTAATGAATTCATGATAAATTTATATCTTTTATAAAACATTACCATTTTGTGGAAAGATTATTAAAAGTTTAATAGAACAAATGTTAATCTTTCCATAAACTGCAAAAAAACACTATTTTAATTATAAAAGACATATTGTTTTACGAAAAGACAGGCATTTACATAATTATCCTAAGATTATTCTAATTATCTCATTATAATAATTAGTATCTCTCGATATTCAATCAAAACGTTCTGACTACTTTTATAGACTGCTTTTATAGACAAGTTAAATTTACAAAAATTCTATAACATATTATGTTGTATTATTACATATGTTATGTTATTATATCATATTATACAATACATATATTATTATACCTACATTATACATATTGTTAAACATATTACATGTTATATATTATCTTTAAAAAATAAGTTATTAAGCATATAATGTAAAAGAAAAAATATATATATACACAGGGTTTGTTTCAATATACATATATATTTATAATGTTATTATGTTATAACATATTAGGTAAATGTTTACCTTTACACAGACTGCTCGAATCGCCTTGATCTTGATATATGTTGTCAAGATCAATGTCCTGAATAACATAAAAAAAATTTTAGCTTTCACTCATTGTTTATTAAAAAGTTATTAACAAAAGAATTTTTATGAATTGTATACAATTTTCATATTACCATGTACATTTTATAAAATGAATTTATTTATTTATGTGTAGTAAGTCAAAGACATGGGCGGAAAAGGTCTATATGTGGAAAATTTCACATGGGTTTATAATAACTTTTCACGCGAAGTTAGGTCCACCCCCATCGCCCGATACTTTCAGTGCGAAACGAGGTCTATATTTGAAAAATTCCATATGGATTCGCAACTTTAGATTTTGCAAATATAGACCTCGTTTCGCACTGAAAACACCGAGCGATAGGGATGGACCTCGCTTTGCGTGAAAAGTTGTAAACCCATGTGAAATTTTCCAATATAGATTTTTTCCATTTAAGCCTTCGACTTTCTACACATAAACAATGAGCAACGGCTAAAACTTTTTCATGTTACTCAGGACATTGACCTTGACAACATATGTCAAGGTTAAGATTATTGGAGCATTGTCCCCTAAAGTGCACAATTACCGGATTAATTTTCTGCGGGGTGAGGGTATAAGGAGAAAGGTTCCGCCTCTCCACCATGCGTTCAATTTACGACATATAAATAAATGAATCTACCAATGTACTTTCTCTTAAATATACACGGTATCAGAAAAATTACGTTATTTAGTGAAATTTTTTATTAATAACGATAACTTTTTAGTGAACACTGAGCGACGGCTAAAACTTTTTCAGAGTTATTTATGGTGATGATCTTGACAACATATGTCAAGATCAAGGCGATTCGAGCAGTCTTTGTAAAGGTAAACATTTGCCTAATTATTTTATTAACTTATTTCCTGAACTAATATTTGAATTTTTGACTTTATATACATATAATTACTTTTATAAAACCTTATATAATTAAAGCTTATGTTATAAATACAATTTGATATTATATGCTAAATACTAGAAATAATTGGGAGCAATTACGAGCCTGTTATATATTGCATGTATTATACATGATATGTGTATTTTACTTATTTGCATAATAACTTTGCATTTTAAGGTAAGGCTATCGCACACAAATTGACATGGATGCATATGCATAACATAAGACTGTCTGAACCAATGAGCATTGAACATAAAGTCGCCATATTGCTTTACATAATATAGCATAAACATATGCATAGAAATGAAAAAATCCTTAAGAACGAAATTTCTATGCATATGACACCTATATATATGCATATTGTCTATGTACAGCCAATCAAATATCATATTTATTCGTTTTTTTTTTCATTTTCTTTGCATGATTGACATCTCTACGGACGACATTAAATTTGACGCATGTCAATAGCATTTATAAAAATTATTAAAAATAAATAATTTGACATATGTCAAATTCAAATATTTCGCGGTTAAGGTGCTTTTACATTATGTCTATGAACATTTGTGTAAGTTGCATATCTTTCTTATGCTTATGTTATGTTATGTCTCTATGCATTTTGTGTGCAATAGCCTTAAAGAGTAATTATGTTGCAGTATTCACTTTGAAGAGATATCTCGAAATATAATTATATATATAATTTTCCATATTTAAAAGACTGCAGTGTAAAGGCCAGAGCACAGACTTTTGCATAACGCATAACGCATATGCATAAGAAATTTGATTGGTCCATAAATGTACGCATAAGTAATTCAACCAATCGAATTTCTTATGCATATGCGTTATGCGTTATGCAAAAGTTTGTGCTCGGGCCATGAGTGTTTTAAAGTTGGCGCACAACCTCCAAATAGTAGATTTTAAAAGTTATTTAAAGACAAAAATTCTAATATCAAAGATTATATAAAATTTCGAGAAAGAAACAATAACTGTATATGCGTTAAAGATATATTAAGTTAACATTTGAAAAATAACATTATCAAATTACATTACATCCTTAATGAATATATATTTATCTTTTCGGCAATTTTATCATTTTCAATGTACATATATTAAATATATTAGAATATATCAAAAAACAATCGCAATAGTTCGAAAATCTAGATTTTGCTGTTTCTCTGGAAAAGATATAGTATTCCTTATATGGAACACATACGCACACACATCACACATCTGCTATAATATATTGTCTCTAATACAGAAATATTTTATTATTATTATATGTATTATATTTTGATACATATATAAATATTAAATCATTTAATACAAGTAATAATAATATGTATCAAATAATTATACATATGATAATGATAAAAGATAATAATACATATAATAATGATAAAAGATACATATAATAATACTAAAATAATCCTATCAATATAATTATTTCCTCATTACCATCTCATTAGTATTATTTTAAAGAATAATATAATTGCGGACACTATAAAATATAAGAATTAAGTAAGACAATAGTAAAATTTTAATTTAAATTATAATAAACATATTGTTAATATTTATAGTAAATGTATTTAAACATTAGAAAAAATGCTAACAAAATAAATAGGTAGCATGTGATAATTCTTCGATCGATAAAAATCATTGAATTGAGAGAGAGAGATACACATATGCTATCACTATATATAGTAATTTATCCTTTTGTAAAATTATTGCATTCTCATAGATATTAATACATACCAAGAATTATAAGTACATTTAAAATAATAATATTTTTATCATATTATGTATTATATATATATATATTTATTATTCATTATATTATTTATTTTATTTCTAATATTATTTTTATAAAACGCAATATATATTTTTTATATAATAGAGAAAACAAATTTTTAAAAATAATAATTTTTTTGAAGTGTTATTTTGGCGTAGTTAAATAGAGATGTTTTTTAAAAAAACTTTTGTATAAAATTTATCTATACAGAAATATTTTATTATTATTATATGTATCATATTTTGATACATATAATAATATAAAATAATTTAATACAAATAATAATAATATGTATCAAGTAATGACACATATGATAATGATAATAAAAAATAAATTTATTTTATCTATATATATTTAAACTTTTATTGAAATTGTAATTTTCGGATTAATAAGATTTCTTTGTAAAAATCGTAGCCAGTTCCTATTCTTACGAAAAGTATTGTTATAACTTTGTGTTAACCACTGAACTATATATTATACTGGAATGCTCACTCAATGTTAAGCAGAAGATTACTCGAATCATCTCGAAAGGCAGAGAGAGGTTGGTAGCAAACATATCTATCCTTGTCTAAAATGTCTTCTGATTGGTGTTTTAGCTCAAGTATAAGTAGTAGTAGAGTAAAGTGAGTGGTTCCAATCGGCCCCCGACGGCACTCAGAACAAAAAGAGTTCCATTGTGTCTCCTCACTCTTTTTCAAACCGGGTGTTGGGATCTCAGCCCAGAATTTTCCACTAGGCTTATAAGTTCCGTCACCCTTGTTTCGCTTAAGTCTTGGGATTTAAGAAAACCTTGCCCCCAGGTCGTAAACCTCCTGCAAGCAAGAGCCGGGCATTGGCACAGTATATGTATGCTGTCCTCTTTCTCTTCCCCACATAGTCGACACTCCTTCCTATCTGCGAGTCTGATGTTGAATAGGTGAGCTTTAAGTATTGGGGAGTGTCCTGTAAGTAGTCCTATCCCCACCCTCAGTCTCTGCCTATTCAGTGCAAGTAATTCTTTGGTCCTGACACCACTGATATCCTTCATCAGGAACTTGGCCTGGCGACAGGTTTCCAGCTTCTCCCACCTGGCCTTATGCAATTTGCTTATATTTTCCCTGATGAAGTTTTTGCCCACCGTGAAAGATAATCCTACCTCCTGACTAGTTAGTGCCTTACTGGCCCCTTCTCTAGCCAGAGAATCTGCTGTGTCGTTCCCTGGTATACCTTGGTGCCCAGGTTAGCTCAAGTATAATACTACGTTAGAAAAAAACGGACTAGTTGCAATTTTCTATCTCTCTTGTTCCGTTCCTTTCTATTTGAGTGAACATTCCAGTATAGTATACAGGGTGTCCCGAAATTACCGCGAGATATTTTAAAGGCAGATTCTCTGGCCAATTTAAAAACGATTTTTCCTCAGCGAAAATGTCGAGGGAGACCATCATTTTTTGCATGTTCCCAATTTTTGTCATCATGTATCTTTGTAACTAAGCCTTAAATTAAAATTCTATTAAAAGAAACTTTACTTAAAATTAATTGTAGAATGTGGTTTTGTTAATATTACATTTCTAGAGGGCTTAGTTTACGAAAAACTCTTTATTTTTAATCGCTTATAACTCGAAAATTATTGCCTCGACATTTTCGCTGAGGAAAAATCGTTTTTAAATTGGCCAGAGAATCTGCCTTTAAAATATCTCGCGGTAGTTTCGGGACACTCTGTATAGTTCAGTGATGTTAATTTGAACAAAGTTTTCCCTGAAATTAAGAGCAGCAATTAATGTAAATATATTTTGTAAACAAAGTTAACAGTGATGTTAACTTTGTTTACGAAATATATTTACATTAATTGCTGCTCTTAATTTCAGGGAAAACTTTGTTCAAATTTTATTAATTGTTATAATAAATATATTTATTTATTTAATTTTTAATATTATTTTAAAAACTCTGTATGTGTCATAAATGTTATGACATGCTCTAATTCATTATTACATTTCAAAGAATTTTATGCTCAATAAAAATTTTTGTATTTTAGTTTTTTATGATTATTGATACTTTTATATAAAATTATATAATTAATTTTATATTTATATTAATTAAATTCTGTATATAGAGCTTTCAATAATCATAAAAATGCTGCTAAATTATTGATACACAGAATAAAAGGAAGTGCGGAACATTTATTTACTTTTCTTTCGTCACTGATAAATTTCCACGAAAATGTACTTCATATTCTTTCAATCTGCGTATCCCTACCAGATTGCAAAGTATATAAAGCAACTCCTTGAAATAATCTCGTTAAGTGCTACGCAAGGTGCAAAGAGTACAAACAGAATCAAACTTGTGATCGAAAATTATGAATCCGGAACAATACGCTTCTTTTGACGATTTGCAAAAATCCAAAGTAATAAATTTAATGGATGAGTATGACGAAGATTTAAAGTGCATGTCTGGAAAATGTATGGACATTGGTTGTGGTCCCGGAGATATAACGGCAACTATCCTCTTGCCGGCTTTAAATCCAAAAGCGGTAATATTAGGTAAAGAGACAATAATATCTATAAATCAACGCACATTTATGTAAATTATTATTTTTATAATAAAACAATTCTGAAATATAAATTAAAAATTTATTAAAATAAATTAAAAATTAAAAAATTTAGATATAGATTAATAAGAGCTAGGCGCAGAAAATAGACATAACAAACTTTTCTTAAAATTTTCTTTATATGACTTAAATATTTTGATCTTTTTTTTAATTAAATTGTCTTCAGTAGATCAATTAATAGAAAAACTATTTTAAAAAATTATACGTATTAATTCTCATTCCCGCCTTACGTCTCTGGTGTATAAGTCTCCCATTGATTTTATTCGTTAAGAGAATGATGCTGAGAATAGTCCGAAAAATCAGATTTTTTGTAATTTTTTGTCAATTGATGTGCTAAAGATTTAAAGGAAAGAATGAAACGTTCAAATCAATTAAAGAAGATTTTAAGATAAGTTTGTTGCGCCTATTTTCTACATTTGATTCTTATTAGCTGATTTCCTTATTGCGAATTATTATTTAATTGAATAATTGCATATTTTAAGGTACCGATGTTTCGGAGAATATGATTGAATTTGCAAAGCAAAAATACGATACAGAGAAGCGACTCAAATTCGAAGTATTGGATATCGAAACTAAAAGTTTGCCTAAAAAATATATTTCTGGATTTGATCATATATTCTCATTTAACGCTTTGAATTGGTGTTATGACATTCAGTAAGCGAAAATTTTTAAGTAAATATAAATTAAATTTCTTAAATAAAAAAATAATAATTCTCTTTTTTTTATCAAATTATGGAATTATTAAAGATATTATGTATGAATTATATAAAAACCTTTAAAATAAAGTTCAGTTTTATAATTTTAATATAGTTTCTCAAATGTTTTAATATAATTATTTGCAATAATGTTTCTTAATCTTTCGTGTTGCAACGTAATTTCAAAGATAGAGAGGTAAAAATTTAATATATATTAATTTAACATTTCATTTAAATGGTTTCGTGTAATAAATTTTACTTTTTTTAAGAGTTTTATCACAAGTGAAACTAAAAATTGCAAAAAACAAAAGCTTAGAAAATTAATTGTATTTATCTGTGTGTTTTATTTAACAGACAAGCATTTAAAAATATTTATTGTATGCTGCATCATGGTGGAAATATACTTATGTTTATAGTAGCAACTCATGATATATATGAAGTTATGAAAATTATGGCTCGAGATATTCGTTTTGCACCATACATACAGGTAAACTTTATTGTTTACACATGCCATCAACTTAACAACTATGAACATTTAATAATTTTTATGTTTACACAGGATGTAAAAAAATACATTTCGCCATTTAATGATTCAGCCCAGCCACGTAAAGAACTAAAAAAATTACTTAAAAATATCGGATTTAAGATTTACCATTGCAGTCTTCGAGAAACGACATATTCTTCTAAAAATTCAAATAATTTTATATGTAAGTAGTTCGAAAAATATGTAAAAGAAAAATTTATACTTTATTGTATTATAACACATCGCATTATAAGTTTGCTTCAACGTTCTTTTTTTTGTTTATTTATATCTTGTTTATTTATATCGTAATTTCATTCTAATAATTTAATTAAATCTTAATGAATTATTTTGATAGCTTCGATAATGTCCATCTATCCGTTTTTGGACGAAATGCCACATGATCTGAAAGAAGAATTCAAGAATGAATATACACGTCTATTTGAGAAAAGAAAAATCACTTATAAAGCAATACGGAATAATCACGAAGAAACATTTGTATTAGATCTATACAAAGTTTTAATAGTTTATGCACATAAAGTATAATAACAGTGCATACTATACACACACACACACACACACACGTACACATACACACGCACGCACGCACGCACACGTACACACACTCTATATATAATCGTAGAATGTTTTAAAAATTTAGCTTTCCCACGTAGATAAGATTGATCTTATATAAAATATTATATTAATGAATTCATGATAAATTTATATCTTTTATAAAACATTACCTTTTTGTGGTAAGATTATTAAAAGTTTAATAGAACAAATGTTAATCTTTCCATAAACTGCAAAAAAATACTATTTTAATTATAAAAGACACATTGTTTTACGAAAAGACAGACATTTACATAATTATCCTAAGATTATTCTAATTATATCATTATAATAATTAGTATCTCTCGATATTCAATCAAAACGTTCTGACTACTTTTATATAGACTGCTTTTATAGACAAGTTAAATTTACAAAAATTCTATAACATATTATGTTATATTATTACATATGTTATGTTATTATATCATATTATACAATACATATATTATTTACATTATACATATTGTTAAACATATTACATGTTATATATTATCTTTAAAAAATAAATTATTAAGCATATAATGTAAAAGAAAAAATATATATATACACAGGGTTTGTTTCAATATACATATACACATATATTTGTAATGCTAGGGAAAATTTCACATAGGTTTGCAATAACTTTTCACGCGTAGTTAGATCCACCCCCATCGCCCTGTGCTTTCAGTGCGAAACGAGGTCTATATTTGGAAAATTCCATATGGATTCGCAACTTTAGATCTTGCAAATATAGACCTCGTTTCGCACTGAAAGCACGGAGCAAGGGGGATGGACCTCGCTTTGCGTGAAAAGTTGTAAACTCATGTGAAATTTTCCAAATATAGATTTTTTCTATCCATGCCTTCGACTTACTACACATAAATAATGAGCAACGGCTAAAACTTTTCCATGTTACTCAGGACATTGCCCTTGACAACATATATCAAGGTTAAGATCATTGTCCCCTAAAGTGCATAATTACCGGATTAATTTTCTGCGGGGTGAGGGGTTCCGCCTTTCCACTATGCGTTCAATTTACTACATATAAATAAATGAATCTGCTAATGCATTTTCTCTTAAATCAGAGCTGTCCACGTTTTGCACTTTTCGGCCGATTTCCGAGGCTCACCGCCTAGCGGCTCCCACTTACGCTCGAGACCTTAGCAACTACGGTTATCGGGCCACGCGTTGCTAAGGTCTCGAGCGTAAGTGGGGGCCGCTAGGCGATGAGCCTCGGAAATCGGCCGAAAAGTACAAAACGTGGACAGCTCTGAATTAAATCAAGGCAAAAAATGGCAAATGCCAAGGCAAGCAATAAATAAGACGCGTGTATTGTAAAAGTAAATTAAAAAAACGATTACATAAATAAATTTGCAGTCAAAAGGATAAAAATGATAAATAACAAAAAATAGTTATTAACTCTCACGTCATCTCCGAGCAGTGTGGCGAATTTAACGTGTGGCTTCCAATACATTACACAGGCTTCATTGCATGTATATATTTATTCTCTCTTACAAAATTTAATGACCTATAATGAGACAAGCGGAGCAACATGTGCTAAAAATTGAGAAGAAAGATAAAAACAGATTTTATAATTAAGAGACGAAAGTAGACATATAATTAAGAGAGATGTATCTTACAAATAAATGCAAAGAATAGACGCTGAGAATAAAAGGCATTTGGTGAACATGATTAATTAAACTTTAATTAATTTGGCCCGATAACCGTAGTTTTGCTAAGGTCTCGAGCGTAAGTGGGGGCCGCTAGGCGGTGAGCCTCGGAAATCGGCCGAAAAGTGCAAAACGTGGACAGCTCTGTCTTAAATATACATGGTATCAGAAAAATTACATTTTATTTAGTAAACTTTTTTTTTAATAACGATAACTTTTTAGTGAACACTGAGCGACAGCTTTTTCAGAGTTATTTATGCTGATGATCTTGACAACATATGTCAAGATGTCAAGATCAAGGCGATTCGAGCAGTCTTTGTAAAGGTAAACATTTAATTATTTTATTAACTTATTTCCTGAGCTAATACTTGAATTTTTGACTTTCTACACATACGCCTTATATAATTAAAGCTTATGTTATAAATACAATCTGATATTACATGCTAAATACTAGAAATAATTGGGGGCAATTACGAGCCTGTTACATATTGCATTTATTATACATGAAATGTGTATTTTACTTATTTGCATAATAACTTTGCATTTAAGAGTAATTACGTTGCAGTATTCACTTTGAAGAAATATCTCGAAATATAATTATATATATAATTTTCCATATTTAAAATACTGTAGTGTAAATGTTTCAGAGTTGGCGCACAACCTGCAAATAGTAGATTTTGAAAGTTATTTGAAGACAAAAATTCTAATATCAAAGATTATATAAAATTTCGAGAAAGAAATAATAACTGTATATGCGTTAAAGATATTAAATTAACATTTGAAATATAACATTATCAAATTACATTACATCCTTAATGAATATATATTTATCTTTTCGGCTATTTTATCATTTTCAATGTATGTACATATATTAAATATATTAGAATATATCAAAAAACAATCGCAATAGTTCGAAAATCTAGATTTTGCTGTTTTTCTGGAAAAGATATAGTATTCCTTATATGGAACACACACGCACACACATCACACATCTGCTATAATATATTGTCTCTAATACAGAAATATTTGATTATTATTATATGTATTATATTTTGATACATATAATAATATTAAATAATTTAATACAAGTAATAATAATATATATCAAATAATTATATATATAAAATATAAGAATTAAATAAGGCAATAGTAAGATTTTAATTTAAATTATTATAATAAACATATTGTTAATATTTATAGTAAATGTATTTAAACGTTAGAAAAAGTGCTAACAAAATAAATAGGTAGCATGTGATAATTCTTCGATCGATAAAAATCATTGAATTGATAGAGGGAGATACACATATGCTATCACTATATATAGTAATTTATCCTTTTGTAAAATTATTGCATTCTCATAGATATATCAATACATACCAAGAATTATAAGTACATTTAAAATAATTATATTTTATCATATTATGTATTATATATATATATATATATATATATACACATATATATATATGTATATTTATTATTCATTATATTATTTATTTTATTTATAATATTATTTTTATAAAACGCAATAGATATTTTTTATATAATAGAGAAAGCAAATTTTTAAAAATAATAATTTTTTTGGAGTGTTATTTTGGCGTAGTTAAATAGAGATGTTTTTTAAAAAAACTTTTGTATAAAATTCATCTATACAGAAATATTTTATTATTATTATATGTATCATATTTTGATGTGTCATAAATGTTATGACATGCTCTAAGATAATTCATTATGATATTTCAAAGAAACGAATTTTATGCTCAATAAAAATTTTTGTATTTTAGTTTTTTACAATTATTGACACTTTTATATAAAATTATATAATTAATTTTATATTTATATTAATTAAATTCCGTATATGGATCTTCTAATAATCATAAAAATGCTGCTAAATTATTATTACAGAATAAAAGTGCACAAAAGTACGGAATATTTATTTACTTTACTTTTATCACTGATAAATTTCCACAAAAATGTACATCACATTCTTCCAATCTGCGTACCCCTACCAGATTGCAAAGTCTATGAAGCTACTTCTTGAAATAATCTTGTTGCTAAGTGCTACGCAAGATACACAGAGTAAAAACAGAAGCAATCTTGTGAAAATTACGAGTCCGGAAGAATACGCTTCTTTTGACGATTTGCAAAAATTCAGTATAATAAGTTTAATAGATGAGTTTGAAGAAGATTTAATAGGCATGTCTGGAAAATGTATGGACAGTGGTTGTGGTCCTAGAGATATAATAGCAACTATCCTCTTGCCGACTCTAAATTCAAAAGCGGTAATATTAGGTAAAGAAACAATAATATCTATAAATCAACGCACATTTATGTAAATTATTATTTTTATAACAAAACAACTCTGATACATAAATTAAAAATTTTAGGTAAAAAATGGATTATCTATTAAAAATTTTAATAGTTTATGCACAAAAAGTATAATAACATTGCATACTACACACAGACACACACACACATACATTATATATAATCGTTGAATGTCTTAAAAATGTACGTATTATGTACATGACATTTGTAAGTGCCAATATGCTTTTTGAATATTGTTTATATTAAAATAATTCTCCAGTAATTAAATAAGACTAATATAAAATAATGTAAGTTTTGCTTAATTTTTATTTCTATCTCTTTTAAAGTTTAAATAAGAGAAAGAAAAAGTGTAAAACAAAAGAAATTAAATATTGTTTGTTTTTATAATTTTATATTTTATTTTTTTATTTGCTATACACATGTACAATATATTACTTTTAATTTGAAAGCTATGTTTTATTTAAACTATTTGTTTTATTTTCTACTGCAGAAAATAGTTAATAATTGTTAAATGTAATAATGAAATCACAAATTTCACTGATATCTCGAAAGAGCGAGATCGACATTTGTATTAAAAAATCATTTGTCAACAATAAATAACAATAAATTATTATTAGATACAAAAATGTAGTGTGAAAGTACTTTAATTATATAGTTACGATAAAAAATGATTGCATTTCTTTTTCCTTTTTTTTTCTAACGGACAAACATTTAAGAATATTTATTGCGTGCTTTCATTAGATAAAATTATTCTTATATTACTTATAATAGCATCTTATAATACACACACACACACACAATGTATGAAGTTTCTATGACGCAAGATACCCGCTTTGCATCAATGCGGGTAATACTTAAATATATTGGATTTAACGTTTCTTATGCTTCTCAATTATATCGGGAGATACTATTCAAATAATTTTTATGTAATTGCATTCAAAAATATATATGTAAAACTTGAATTTTACATTATAATTATTATCTGTATTTTTTTATATAATTTTATTTATCTAAATTAAAATATTTTACAATAATACGTATAGGGTTTAAAAAAAATTGCATAAAAAAATTAAATACTTCTAAAATAAATAAATAATCTACACTTAATAAAACATCTAAATGTGTGAGAAAACGGTAATAGAATTAAACAATATGCCGACATCTGTAAATTTGTGAATGATTAAATCATTTATGTATTGTGTTATAGCAATAACATAATTAGTAATTTATAAAATTTAAAATTAATAAAATAATTAGTTTTAATTGAATTTGATTATACTAATTAAAACGAGCGCGCAACAAATAATAACTAATAAAAACATTATAAAAGCATATTAAATAAACAGCAATGTTTAAATATTCATATAAACAAGCAATAAGCAAAATCAGGTCAGTAGTTTCAGACGTTTTGCTTTCAACGGCAAATGTGGGTTAGTGAAACCTCACGGACCACATTACCGGTGTCGCATGATTCCTTCCGAATTAAAATGCAATAAATATGCACAATTAAAAGGGAAAATACAGAAAGAGAGAGAAAAGTGTGTGAATTTTATATAAAATTCTTCTGATTTTTAAACCATTCAAATAATATTGAAATATCAATTATAATACTTATTTTACTAAATATAATACTTATTTTATTTATATTATATTTAATATATTTATCTCACTAAAAAACATTTTTTATGTCCAAAATAAAATAGAAAAACTATTTGGATTTATTCTATAAATTGTGCGCTTTATTGATGTGATTTAGCATTTATCTTTATCATTATTATCAGTGTTTTCTTTGATATGCTTTTATTATTTGAAGGTGTCTATTATTTAAAATTTTCAACAAAATTTCCTCTTTCGGTATTCTTGCCGTAGAAGGAGAACTTTTGTGTATACTTCATATAAAAGCGTGTCTCGAATTCTGTTAGTGGTGGGGAAATGAATTGCATGGTAAAAGCAATGTGATATATTGTAGCGAGACGAAGCTCTATCAGTATAGTACCAAGACCCGACCTTTCACGAAGAAGACTTCCTCTCTCAATGGTTTCTTTCAGTTTATCTTCGATATAATCTTTGTCACACATAAGAAAAGGCACACGCATCGCGTGAATATAATCACACGTATTTAGTTTATGTCGCGTTCTTCTACTTTGTTTAGTCGGCAGCAGTGTGATCTATTATGCATCTCTAACAAAAGTGATGAAATATATTTAACTTATGAAACTAAAGAGGCATTATTTTGCATTAGCACAACCGTGGTTTTGTAATAAACATATTATGAACTATTTAAATAGAACTGAAAAATTTGACTTCCTACTTTGAACGATATATACTTAGCTTTAAACAATACTTATAATTAAAAATAAAGAAATATTATTATAAACTTTACGAATTACAATACTATACATTACAATAATAATTTACAAAATTCTCATTTGATGTATTTGATTAGCTATATTGACAAAACACATAACATTTTAATAATAAACTATTCGAAAGAAGCGTGAAATCAAGAAAACTGTTAAAACACATAAGAAACAACATATGATGACATTGCACAGGTGAAAATTTCTATTGAGATATCTGCTTTACATTTTTTTTACAAAGATCAAAACACACGGCCATCTCCCTGATTCCAAATTAAAAGAATTTATCACGTTTATGCCATGTGTACTGAATGGCACCGTGGCGATGGTAGCAAAGTGACAGTGAAAGAAGAACTTTCTTCGCAACCATAAGACCGGCTGGCTCTCGGTCGATCAGTTCAACTTCTTTGTAGAACTAAGGTGAAAGCGCGCAAGAGCGACGGTCATCTTCGACGGACCCGAACATCATCCTGTGTAGCTTCTTCACAAAATTCACAGAAACGAAAAGGACGGTGTTGGAGAGCGAAATCGTCGCCGAATGTTCGTACGTGTGCAATATAATGCATGTTTGCTGTGGCATTCATCAGAGAAACGCGTGGTGTACGGTGCTACATCGATAGAGAGAAGAAACATATTCATAATTTTGAATGACATTTGTAAACGACAAATGGGAAAATGCTTTTGCACGTGTTTCGCCCTAAGCTTTTGATCCCGATATTGATCATGGCTTTCTACATACTGCCCACCAAAGGTCATGGATTTCGTCGAAATAGTATAATAGCATCAATGATCTCTGCTGTGAGTACTAAGTCAGTGAAGATATAAAATTGCAAAAAAGCAAGATTAGCTTTGTGTAAAAAACAAAATATTGTATATATGTTTGTGTTTGTGTTTTATGAAATTAGAGTTGTCAAATAATAATATAATTATATATTACTAACTTTCTTTTGTCAGTAAATCTTCATGAAATTTATCTTTTTAGTGAAAATTTTTTCTTGTATACTTATTGTTAGTATAACAGTAAAACTTATCTACACATGCACGTGTGTGTGTGTGTGTGTGTGTGTGTATATTACTTGTTTTATTTTAAAGAGAAAACTAAATTAAATACAACTAAATTAAAAACATAAAAGATGTATTTCGTGTTTTAAAAATATATTTATATTTTAACATTTATGTGTACATACAGAAAACGAGAGAGAGAGAAGAAAGAAAGAGAATGAAAGTGTATGTTAAATACTTATAAATTTAAAATTTTCTAAATATGCTTGTAACACGATTTTATTTAGCAATTAATTGTTTAGCACACACACATACAACATTATATCTTACAATAAATTTAATAAAATATAGAATTTGAACTTCTTCGTTCATTCATTCTAACGATTGCGCTTACTTATACATCAGCATTAAAGAATCCATATAAATAATATTGTATGTACACGCAATGCTTACGAGATATTTTTTAGACCTTGACCCATAATTCTGATCATGGTTACTTTCTCTTATCATTTATGTCGTATTTACGGTGGAAAGTGAGCGCGCTTGACTAGCTTTAATCATTTGCATATTGCTTTCAGGAAAATTCTTCGAATAATTCGCAAACTCGCAAAGGAAGATTTTTATTTGATGATATATTTGGTATCGACATTGGTTCTGATTTTGAGACAGATGAAGAAAAGCTAAGAAATTGCACATGCGGTAAGAGTAATCAATTATAAATTGAATTTATAAATTAAATTGATTTCTTCTTGTATAAAACAATTAATGTAATTAATTATTGATAAAAATATAAAAAAATTATCTCTACTTTTTACAGTTAAATTATAATCTTGCATAAAAATTTGTACAAAGTCTTTTAATTAATTTTTGGCGTAGAAATAATAATTGATCCCGAGTTATTTTTAAAAATTTAATACATTATCTATCCTTTTTTTATAATTAATTAATATCCTCCTTTAAATTACATCAAAATTTTATAAATATATTTGATGATATAATTTTCAGAATGTGGCTTATCTAATCAAGAGAATCGAATTATCGGTGGACGACCTACGATACCGAATAGATATCCCTGGGTTGCGAGGCTGGTATATGACGGTCGTTTTCACTGCGGTGCTAGTCTGCTTAACAACGATTATGTAATTACCGCTGCCCATTGCGTACGGAGGTATATATTCTCTGTTCAAGTGTATATAATAAAATAAATAAAAGAAAGTAGCAATAAAATATTTAATTAACAATAAAATATTATATACTGTAATAAGAATTAAAAGTATAAAAAAATTACTAAAAGCAATCTTCTTGAACACACATAATATGTCACGACTAAATTAATTTTAACATCTTAGGTTGAAGCGATCGAAGATTCGCGTAATACTCGGTGATCATGATCAATACGTAAACACTGATGGAGTTTCCATTATGAGAGCAGTTAGTGGTGTAATACGTCATAAGAATTTCGATATGAATTCCTACAATCATGACGTGGCCTTATTAAAATTGCGCAAATCCGTGAAATTTTCAAGAAAAATTCGACCGATTTGTTTACCTCAACCAGGTAGTGTGGCTATAAAATAGTCAACCATGAGATCTTTCTTAACACATTAAATATTTTTCTGTTTATTATTAATATTAATTATTTATAAAATACAGGATACGAGCCTGCTGGAAAAGAAGGAACAGTAGTGGGATGGGGTAGAACATCAGAAGGCGGAATGTTGCCCGCAAAAGTGCATGAGGTACAAGTACCTATACATAGTCTAATGCAATGTCGAAAAATGAAATATCGAGCAAATCGAATTACCGATAATATGATTTGCGCTGGCCGAGGTAACCAGGATTCTTGTCAAGGTGATAGTGGCGGTCCTCTTCTTGTTCAGGAAGGTGATAAGTTTGAAATAGCAGGTAAAATACATTTATATTTCATTATAACAATTATTTTTAATTTTATAATAGCATATGATTAATTTACGATTATTAATTGTTTTAAAAGAACATTAATGACATGCATATAAAAATATTCTTCCTCTAGATAACTTTATATACTTATGTAATTAAACGTAAAACAATTTGTGGAAATCACGTTACTGTCGTAATATTTTTGTTTGCCTAAATCTTATGTGTATTATACGTATGTAATAGGTATAGTGAGTTGGGGTGTGGGCTGTGGTAGACCTGGTTATCCTGGAGTTTACACTAGAGTATCGCGATATCTCAATTGGATCCACGCAAACATGAAGGAAGGCTGTTTATGCGTCAATTGAGGATCCGCTTTCACTTCCATTTTGTATATAAAATTTCAAAGCACATACTATATCATAGTCAATTGATGCAATGATCACGTGATGATTCACGAACACTTATGCTTAGAAACTCTGAGTTTAAAACTATACTCAGTGGATTATTTAATATACAGTTCCTTGCATGAAGGCCATTGTTATTGTTATCAATTAGCACTTGTTTATATGTATATGAATGGCAGTGTGAAAAATATGTTATATCATTGTATGGAATATTTTCTAAAATCTTTGTACACTTATAGCGCAACTATGCTTAGCTCGCTCCACACGTCTTTATCACGCATTTCCAATCGTATGAATAGCGGTCGAACGTTTCCGGAATAATCAGCAACCGGTAACGGTCCACTGTCGAACCGGGCTAAAGTTGACGCATGCAAATGTACTTCACGTGTAAAAGTATCTTCGCACATGTAAACCTTGTACATAGTAGCGAAATTTATGTTGGTCATATTTTATGACTGTTACGTAATATATAATATATAATACATGTGTATTATAACATATATGTATAATACAATAATAATATAAATTTTTGGAATGCAAAAGCCTGTTATAATATATTTCAATAATCAAATAAATGTTAAATAATAGTTCAAAGAACATGCATGACATTTATAGATAGACAGTGGTAATAATCAAAATTACATATACATATTGGTCAAATTTTACAAGATATATTTTATCAATATTATATTTTACATATAGTGATTTTACATATACTCATTAAAACTTATCACTTATGCTTAATGAGTTTATTAAACGAGTCAAATTTGATAAGAAATAAAATCAAAATATTGTGTTTTACACATATTATTTACTAAATAATCTTTTCCTAATTATTATACGTATTTTTAATTCCTTAATTATCAATTATATGTTATCAGCAATTTTACAATAATATTAATAATAAATAAAGACAGCCTAAAATCATATAAATGGCTATTTTTTAATAAATTCTGATATTCTTTGTAGAAATATGAAATCGGTGGCCACTAATAACGATGACGCAGTTGCAAAACCTGATTTTTCAAACCGAAACTAGTTCTAAGAGATAGGATACGATGGCAATCAAATAAATTTTGTTATAAATTTTGGTCGAAAGTGGAAATATCGGGGTTTAATTTGTATACTAATAGGACCACCTTTCTTTTGCCAAAACTCGACGGAAGGCATCATTAATTCATATCGTTCCCGGTTGAAATACCTATCGAACGGTATCGGATGACGCACAAAATGCGTATGTGCATATAATGAAAATATATAAATAAGCATTCACTTATAATCTTCTCTTCTGCAAGTCTTTTTTATCTGCATTAAAAGTATTCTTACTGGCACGTTAAAATTGCGCAATTACATTAATTATATCTATAAAAATGATTATTTTAAAAGATACTTCAGACTTAACGTTGATATCGTCTTTACTTAACATATGATTAGCTATTAAAGAATTAATTTTTATACCAAAAGAAAGAAATCATTAATTAAACAATTAATATAATTATTTTAATATTCATACTTCTCTACATCACAAACTTCTACAAGTAAATATATTTCTCTTATTAAAAACATTACATTTTATCAAATAGAAAAGCATAAAGACGTTACCTCTATTAATACCAAAATTTATCGAAACGTAGTTTACATCTTCGAAGCAGCTCCGAGTATGATAATCGATAAAATGCCGTCGTGGCCGTGATGACGGTCAATAACAGTCATCCATGATTCGACCCTGAACATGAACGTGAACTGGTCAGGTATCGGCCGACTGGCTGTGCCCGCCTTCCCTTCCGGAATAGCAATTACCTCTTCGACCTCAGTCCTCCACAGTCGACGTAGATGATATTCGCTCTCAGTCAGGGACATGTCCATGACTCGTTCCTGACGGTCCCCAAGAGTGGCAACTCTTTCCCAAAAATATCTCTACAAAGATCCGAATCTGTAAAGTGAATTAAAAGTGTCGAATTTTATCAGTGCATCTTATCGACTCACATGAAGAGTTCAATCAGGTCGCAGAACATGAAGTTTCTGCGCTATCTAGGTTTACTATTCATTCTGCTTTTGACGATGGAAAAATCGCAGGTAAGACAAATTCTTCTCGTGTACATCCTTTTATTCTTAATTTCTTCGAATGATGTTGCTACGTTTCTTTTGCAAAGTATTAAGAGAAAAACTTTGAATAAAAATTTGCAATAAATCTGCATTAAATATTATAATTTTGAAGAGATAGTGGTTTTAATTTCGATTTAATACCAACTTAAAATCTTATTTGCAAAACGATAATAATCGCGCGAGACATTTCTAACAAAATGCAAATATGTAGGTCTTAAACGACTTTACAGTAATCAATTTTTATTAAAATTTAAGAAAATTGTATGCACAAGACAATTATAAATATGTATAACTCTTTCCCAAAATTAAAAATACATTATTATGATTTTTTAATAAACTCTTGAGATAAAATATTATTCATTATTATTTCATTAGAGTATTTAGAAATCTATCTATAAATAAAGACTTACCTATATATCTTCACATTTATATATCTAACAAAGACTTATAACATAAATAAAATTATTTATTGTACTTTTAAAATTATGATATTTCATTAATAACACACATTAATCATCAAACATTATAAGCATTTCGATTTTAGGCCGGGGTATTCAATGACAAAATGAAAAACTTCTTTGGACTTTTTGGTAATAAGCCACCTCAATCTAATAATACACCTTCTCCTTGCTACTGTAGTGAGTAACTATATAATTCTCTGTTGAATTTTATTAACAATATAGCATTAAGAAAACATATTATAGAAAAAATATATTATACAATTTAGGCTGTGGGTTACGAAATGAAGAAAGTCGTATAGTTGGTGGTCAAACAACGAGTATGAATGAGTTTCCTTGGATAGCTAGATTATCGTATCTAAACAAGTTTTATTGCGGCGGTACACTAATAAATGATCGCTACGTCCTCTCAGCTGCGCATTGCGTGAAGGGGTAGGTATAATTTATAAATTAATTTATAACTTTGCGTATATTTGGTGGAAAAGTGAAATTAATATTAAAATCTGGCTAATTTTATAAATGTATTATTTTTGTCATAAAAGTCTTATAATGATTAATTATTTTCTGTATTTTTTTTAAGTATCTCTATTAAAAATTCCAACATAGATTTTATTAATAACATAATAGAAGTGCTTTAACTTTATTATTTGAATGTGTAATATTATTTATAGTAGAGATATGTTTATTTCATCGTTTTACACATATACATAAATGAAATTATTATGAAGTTAGACATTTCTATATATTAGTATATAACTGTATAAAATTGCTACTAAATTGGATTCATCTACTAAGATGCGTAAACAGGTCGAACTTCATATTTGCATCCTCAATTAGTGTCACGCTACAAGAAAAAGTTAATGTTGTTAGCCTCTCTATCCTTAGAAGCGAAATGCTACATTATTCTACTCTTAACAATTACAATTTGCTCAAAATTTTGCTATCCGCATATCAATTTACTTTTTGCTTAGTTAAACAATATACGCTGTCTGCGTGTTTTTGAGATCGCTAATGACGATTTTGACATTAGTTTAACGAGATTCAGAATGGCAAATACAAAATGGTGGACAAAATCGCAGAAGTTTCAAAAACTTTATTTAACGCCACTTGCGAAGTTTATTAGATACATGATTACGATTTTGGCAACAGTTATATCAATCTAGAGGTGGCGGATGAAAAATTCAATATGCCGCCATCCAAATGGCGGAAATTGAAGGCAATGGGAAGGTCTACCCAGCCAGTGAAGGCAAGATAGTGGTACTATACCCGACCTTAAAACGCCTTGTTAGCCAAAATAAAAAAACACGTGTTTAATGTTTTTCGATGTACTACGTGTGTGCAAAGTTTCAAGAATATCGGCGAATGGCACTTGAGTAGTGTTACTTGTTAGTAATGCAACTTTTATTAATTCATACATATTAATATTACAGCAAAGTCTTTGAAAAATTTGTAAAAAATTAAAATTAAAATTTTCCTTGACCACTTATCTATTTTAAACGAGTTCTTCTATCGCAATCTCATTTGCCAGACGAATGTGATCAGTTCTTCTAGTCTTATTTTCAGATTCATGTGGTTCATGGTCAAGGTCACTTTTGGAGAACATGACAGATGTCTCGAAAAGCCAACAGAAACCAGATACGTTGTACGTATTATGACTGGTGATTTTAGTTTTCTGAATTTCGACAATGATATCGCGCTACTTCGCCTCAATGAGAGAGTACCATTGAGTGACACAATACGGCCGATATGCCTGCCGTCATTGTTGGGTAAGTATAATCTTTTTTATATAAATAAATATATATATATATATATATATATATTATTTAAAGATGCGTAATAAAATAATTTGTCTAATAAAAATATTGTTATAAATTTCGAAATCAATGCATTAAAAGAATTAAATAATTTATTTCCTCAAAGACATTATCAGATCTTAATTCGATATATATTTAATAATTTTTACATTTTTTATAACTTTATCACGACATATAATTTTCGTTGAAGACACGCGTCTATTATAGCCATAATCTTATATGTCGAATCGTATCGTTATCGATATCTACCTTCGACATGTACTCATAATTTCATGCTCGGTCGATGCTAAATTAGCGTATCCGCAATTGTTAATTTTAACGAATGCGGTTTTTCATAATCGAGCGTAATATTGAACAATAATGCGCACGTTCTACGTCTAGCCGTCATGTTTATTATGCGACGATTACGCGATAGCCGAGCCGTAAATTAGTTAGTATACGGGTACCTACTCTCTCAACTGTAATGCATCGTCGTAGCGTACATAACTGCGTACATAACTGCGTAATAATAAAGATTTCTGTCTGAAATCGAGGCCTTAAATTTGCATTTTGAATGCATGCGATAATATTTCTTGAATTTGTTAACGAACGGTGACATGGTACATTTATAAGCGCGCTATTTATTGCAAAAACATATTTGCACACTAAAAATACATTTTATAATAAATTTATATTCAAAAACTTTTCAACTTCTTTCTTTAAATGAAACTTTTTTCTCCATATTTATTTATATCTTACATTTTTAATAAAAAAAATAATTATATATTTTTTATTGGAGTTTCGATTATATTTATCCATGACTGTATTGTTATTTGTATAGAATTGTTGTGTATTACAATTATAGTCGTCATATGCAGTTGATTACTTATATTATCTAATGTAGAATTACCTTCTAGATAATGATTATGTAGGAGTAAATGCAATAGCATCAGGTTGGGGCACATTGAAAGAAGATGGCAAACCGTCCTGTCTTCTCCAAGAAGTCGAAGTTCCAGTCATGAGTCTTCAGACTTGTCGCAATACCAGCTATAGTCCTCGAATGATCTCAGACAATATGCTTTGCGCGGGTTACCTAGAAGGACAGAAGGACTCATGTCAGGTATCGTAATGTTTATGAGTAATAGAATGAAAAAAACAATAGAAAATAAAAAATATTATCGAAAGATACACATAGAAAAGTATACCTTACAATGCATTAATGCAATGTATGATATTAACATATGCGGTTAAAATACAAAAACTACACTAACTTGCCTTAGAATTTATCCTGAAAATCATGGTAATTGTAAGACAATATAGTATAAAATTTTACTATGCAGTTTAGTAAAATTAATCAAACATGTTTTACATTTTATTGTGATAGATATTATTTTTATTGTGATAAATATTCAAAGAATCAAAGAAATTCTCATAAAATTCTTTCCATACCATATTGTCCCACGATTACCATGATTTTCAGGGTAAATTTTAAGAGAAAATTCTCTCTGTGTATGATTCAAGGATCATATTGAATCGTCGTCAGGTAATTATGCGATATAATTGTTTTATGTTATAGGGAGACAGCGGTGGACCCCTTATAGCGGAACGCGAAGATAAGAAGTATGAACTCATCGGCATTGTATCGTGGGGTAATGGGTGTGCACGACCTGGTTATCCAGGTGTATACACTAGAGTCACACGATACATGGATTGGATTATGAAGAATTCAATGGACGGCTGTTTCTGTGAGCACAATTGAATGTGATTACTTGCAGCTCCTTAATAGATACGATGAAAAGCGAACAAAAGGATTTTTGCATACTAACGTATGTTCTTTAAACTTGTGCTAGGTATATTCTCAGGATGAAAATGATATCTCGTTGATAGTATTTTTTTATGCATAATTTATATACCTGACAATTTTGAATATAAAATGTTGTATTAGACTTGAAACTGATAAACGTAAAATACTCTGAGCATTCGTGTAATATTATTTTCTCATTTTCTCTCTGTTCGATTTATTGTTATTTTCTGTCACTTTATGTTAGTATCTATTAAGCGATATAAGCAATCAATGTATTAATAGAAATGATGTTTCAGAGAAATATCAGTCATTATAAAATATCAATGTTAATTATGTTGTCAGAAAAACATTTGTGGAAATAATATTATACTGTATAATTAATTATTTTATTATTGCTCAAATATAGCCAAAAATTAAAATATTGCATTTTGCTACCAAGGAAATTAAATATAGTGAGATTGAGATTGTAGATTTAAGCTACCAGTTTTTATATCTTTTGTGAAAAATGTTTATATTATTAAAATAGTTTATATAAAAATGTAATAAAAATTTGAATAAAAAAATTACTTTTAAATGCATTGACGTATACTTTTTTGTAAAATACATATAACATTTATTACATTCCGTGATTTTTTTATTCTGTATTTTAATGTAAATTTAAGCCTAAAATTTAAGCCATTAAAATTTTATTAATTTTAAATAAGTTAATTCATTTTATTATTATATTTTAAATCATGGATATAATAATTATTATATACATTATGTATATGCTTGAAATTTCAAATATTCTTATTTTCAATAAAAAGCATATTTTATAATATTAGATGTACAATTAAAGCAATCATAAATTTTAATAGAAATATAGAATAACTTAACTTAATTAAACCATATATCACATAAGTAAAAATTAATGTAAATACAGAGATTTGTATTACGTGCTCAGAATTTATTTCTATCAAATGTTGAAATTATGAAACAAATTTTGTTGACAAATTAATTGACATACTGGTCACAATACCGGAAAACATATAACGGTATCAGCGGACCAGTTACTCTGACCGGCTTTAAGTCAAAATAAAATATAAAAAGCGAAATAAACACACACACACACACACTCACAAATACAATGATAAAACTCTCAAATACGAATTTGATTGCAAACGTAAGGAATATGTGGGATGTGTTACTTTTACATTCTCGAGAATATCCTGGGATGCGGGCAATAATAGTCCCGCTATACGACGCAAACCAGTTGCTTGAGCGAAGAACAGTATCGCTTCGACTACCGACAAAAAAGTCATGAAGCTGCAAGACTATGTCAAATATCTCGTTTGTATCTTTATGGTGAATTTCGGAACAACCTATTGTAACAAACGCATCGTTCCTTCCCTCCCTTCCGTAAGTATCTCTAAGTTAATCTTGCTATATTAATAAATTCTGTTATAGTACTCTACTCTCACGATTCTTCTATACATTTTCATAAACTGTATACATTTGACATTTACGGTAAATATCAAAAATTTTAATTTTTATATATATCGCTACGTTTCTATTTTGGGTGAGTAATGATTACAATGTCTTCTATAATTTTTTTTTATATTTTTCGTCTTTCCGGCGAAAAATTGTTATTATTAATAACATCAAATAAATCTTGTAAATGTATGAGAACTCGCAAATGTATTTTTTGATTAGATCGATGATCAAATTATATCCAGACATGAACGCAGTGTTTTGGATTTACTTTTTGGAAGATTCAGAACTTGTGGTGCCTGCTGTGAGTAACTGTCATAAATATTTTACGAAGAATAAAGTAGCTGTCATAATATAAAAAGCCACAAAGCAATAATTTTATGTGAAAAAAATGTGCAAATTAAAAATTCGCACTTTGTAATATCTTATACTTGTAGTATGCGGCCGATCAAATCGTAAAGCAACGCGATTTTTGGGTGGTGAATATACAGAATCACATGAATTTCCCTGGCTTGCAAATATTCACGTAAAATCCGAATTAATTAGTGGAGTATTAATAAATGATCGTTATGTCATATCAGCAGCTAGTCAAATTATTGGGTTTGTATACAGATTAAAATTTTTATTATTATTTTTAATTATTATAGCAAATTGCTTATCTCTCTTTATGTAAATAAATAATATCAGTATTATATCAGTACAAAATAATATCAGTAGTAGCAAAATAGACTAGTTTTGGAACGATTCGTATATAATTAAAATCTTTTTCGATAGAGCAACAGCACCTGAAATAAAAATATCCTTGGGAGAATATGACAGATGCACGTTGGACATTTCATCAGTAAATGTCAGCGTTGAATCCATAATTTTGCATCCAGAATTCAATCCAGATTCACATTCTTACGATTTAGCTTTAATTCGTTTGAGTCGGCCAACTAAATTTGAGAAAAGAATATCGCCAGTATGTCTACCCAATCCAGGTTTGTTCTGCCTCATGATTTACATTATAAAAACTTGTATATATCTGAAAAACAAAATATATATGTATTTATTTTTTACTTATTTTTTCACAAATTTTTATGTTAAATTATATATATTTAAATCTTCTTTTCTGTTCTCTCTCTCTCTCTCTCTATATATATATAGGATCAACTTATCTTGGCCAAGTTGGAACTTTGGTAGGCTGGACTACAAGCAAGTCTGAAGATAATATTGACACTTGGACATGTAGGCCACGAAAATTAGGACTTCCTATTTTAGGATATAACGAATGCATAAAATCAGGAACGAATCCAAATTTCAATGATGATTACGGATGCATCGGCGTTGTGGGTACAAGTTCTCTAGTGTGCGAGGTAAATTGAACATATTTTATTACAAATATATTTTATAATATAATATATTTATATGTATATTAGCAGTATAATATTTTTTTCAATTTATAATAATTTAATTATTATATAATTTAATTGTATTGTATAATTTAGAATAATTTAATTAATTGTATTGTATTAAAATAAATTTACTATAACACAAATAACTTAGAAGTTTGATTATATGATATAAAAAATAATATTGTGTATATTTGTAGAATGATATCGGGTCTTCTGTGCAATATCGATCATATGCTGGAGTTTATGATCTTATTGGTAGGTATAACCGTTTGTCAAACAAACAGTTATAATTTGATAAAAAATATAAAATTACTACGAATGCTTATATTAATGCTCATATTAATAAAAGATAACTTTAATAAGAATGTATTATTTCACATTTGAATCTAAATTTATATATAGCGTTAGCCGCACATGCGATATACGTACATATTTTATAAATCACACATGTCAAATATTAATTCTTAAAAAATCTTGAGAAAGAAATATATCGCCGATAAAAAGTGTATTATATGTATTACAGGTATTATTCCAAGCGTGAATAAATGTGATAATGTTGTTAGACCAACTGTCTTTACGAAAATTGGTCCACACCTCGATTGGATATTGCAGCACACTAAGGATGCATGCTATTGTACTAAATAATATGCACATGCTTTCTTGATAATGCAAATATTATAATCATAATACATAAATAATGATATTTATAATTGGTATATTTTTATTGTTATAATTTTTACATTTTAGGAAAAGCATTTAAAATTATTTTCCATATTAAAGTACGTCGAACTAAAATGCTATTAATTTAAATGCATATATACATATACATATTTTATTATTACATATACATATCTATATGTATAAAATATACATAAAATATATAATAAAAAATAAAGTATTATATATATTAACATGTATTGTGCATATTATCAAAATAATAATATTTTTACTGCACATTTATTACAAAATCTAAAAAATTGCATTTTATTTGTTTAAACATCTCCACTTAGAATAATCTAAAAGTCGAATTGTAAGCATATAATATTTTATAATGTTCAAATATCAAGTATTTCGTATATCTAAACAATTTATTACATTTTACAGGAAACGGTTGTGAACCTTAAATATTATCTTATCTAAGAATTATTAGTGGGTTAAACCACGTCCGCAGTTTACAATGTACTCATACATAGAATATTATAGGCATTAAAATATTTTTACGAGTATGCATTTAAATGTAACACACATGTCAGTTCAGTAAGGCTCGTCTTTGTAAAAGTAACTGGTCTTCTTTTAGTGTTACATATGCAGTATTTTATACTAATTAGTTTGTTGTGTCTAATAATTAAATATGCAAATACATTATTCTGGTATAAACGAGTGAATCGACATACGGATACGTCATACGAAAATCTTGATTATGGATTTTGCGGTAAAGTTTATCTTGAATAATTTCATAATTTCGCATATAATAAAAGAAAATAATATAATGATAAAAAATTTCTAATATTAAATTGAATTAAATATTATTGTAGATTATTATAAATTGTGATATGTCATTTTTTATTCCTTATAAAAGTTCCTAATATTGATAGAGTGCATATCTTTCTATAAAAATAAAAATAAAAATGTACTTTCTACAAGAATCACAATAAATAAACCCTTTGGAATATTTTGTGATTTATATACACATAAAAAAATAGAAAAAATAGAAAAAGACTATAAGAATACGTAAATGCAACTAAACTGTTATAAAAATATTATATGCTTATATGATTATTAGAATGCGGAAAGAAAAATATATTTTTACCGTCATCCAGAATAATTGGAGGACGAGAAGTTTCTGAAAATGAATATCCTTGGATGGCTGGTATTATAAGCGTCAATAGATCACGAGTAATTTGTGGAGCTTCAATTATAAACGATCGTTATGTGATAACAGCAGCTCATTGCATTGTTTATGGGTATGTATGTACATATGCTGTATAATAATTAATATACATAAAAATAACATTGCTTCTTATGATAATTCGTATCTAAATACACGTAATTTAAATAATATATAGATATTTTTCCATCGATAAGTTATATTTGCAGAAATTATCCAAAATTTACAAATAAAATAAAGCTATTTATGTTGTATTTCATAGTTTCAATAAAGATGATCTGAAAGTATCTGTCGGTGCTCATGATTCATGCAAATGGGATGCGAAAAGTACAATCTTTTCTGTTGAGAATATTTTTCCACATCCAAATTATGACAGCCAAACAAGTTTTGCCGATATTATGCTGGTTAAACTAACTATGCGAATTACCTTTAACAAATTCGTTAGACCAATTTGCTTACCAAAACCTGGTAATTACCATGTTATTATATATGACATATATTAATATACATAATATACATGTGTGTATCTGCGAAAAATAAAATTTACATATAAATAAAATGATTAATAATTGCCCATAACTATTTGCTTTGTACAGGAATTGATGTCTATCAATTTAAAGGAGAATCAGTATCTGCACTTGGCTGGGGATTCTCAGAAACTGATTCTTTATTTAACAAAGAATGTGGTTTGCGTATAGTGGATTTAACATTATTTAAGAAATCGGAATGTCCTACCGACATCTCGAGTTTAATCTGCGCAGGATATAAAACATCACCACGCGGTACTTGCGGGGTATTTAATCAATTGTAATATTTTCATTTACACGTAATTTGCTATTTTTTATATAAACATTAAGTTACATCTACAATAAAAATTCTGAAAAGTTATATCTACAATACATACATCTCTAATATATAATATTTCTAAAAATACAGATAATCTTATAATTTTGGAGTATATAGTTCTTTATAAGCGCTCTGAAATTTAATAATTCTCCTAATTTTTGTTTCTACTTATTAAGTATTATAATACATAAAAATATTATAACAATATAATATTTTCTTATAAAGATTTATGAGATACTGAGTATAAGTTAATATTATTTTTTATACCTTTACTTTTAGAGAAAGTATACGTGTGTGTGTGAACTAATATATTTTAATTTTAAATTTATACAGAGCACCTAATACATATTTATCAGAATTTAATGTTTGTGTACATTAAAAATGTTAATTAATAACTTATTTACTAAACATAATTAATAATTATGTAATTTAGGGTGATAGCGGCGGTCCTCTTCAAATATTAAAGGACAATTATAAATATATCTTAATAGGTGAGTTATATAATATAAATAAAATAATTCAATAACATGGAATTTTATTAAATATATTTTACAGGAATTACTTCAAATGGAGTACTATGCGCCGACGTTAATTATCCAGATTTCTTCACGGATGTCACGCGAATGGTTCCATGGATATTGCAAATGACAAAACACGATTCTAAATACTGTTGGAATTAATATAGCTAATATAATTAAGTTTTGTAATATCACATATAATTTTATATTCATTACCTATAACGTTTATTGATAAGAGGCGGATAATAAACAAATAAACAAGCAAATGCATAAAATAAAATTCTCAAGTGATTATTCTTGCAAAATTCTCAACATTTATCCACAGATATTCACAAATTTCTCACGATACGTCAAATGTCTATCAGCTGGTGTACTACATAAACCTATACTATTTTCGTTGACCGCGTTCTTTATTGTACATAAACTACTCTCGTAAAATTCTTGACTATGCATGACCTGACCGATAATGTCTATGATACGGTATCTACAGAACCGTACCAAGATTCAGTCGTATCTGCGACGAGGCAAGAGAATGATAACTCACCGATAAACGTTCACTTAACTCTAAGCTCAAGACACGTTAAAAATTGTATGGGCAATAATGTTGTTAAGATTGTAATTTTATTTATTTTTGCATCGTAAAATTATTCTGCAATTATTAATGAAATCATTCTTATCTTTATACTCGTTCATTGCACATTCTGGATTTAATTATCACAGAGAGCCAGTTATTTTCTTTGATCTTTTTTCTACCAATTCCCAAATCTTCCGCTTTTTTTCTTCATGGACTGACTCTTTGGTCACAAGCATAATCGCTATAGAAAGTTTTTATAAGAATTTATCGCCCGTATATATCATTCTAACACACTCGTTTGCTTTTCCGCCTTTCTGAGAGTAATTTATAACGCTTTCAAGAATTAGAAAAGACGGTGATCCGTAAAATCTCCAAAGCATTTCCTGAAGAAAAAATGACGTTTGACATAGAAGTCTAAATAAAACTATTAGTTAGTTACATTAGAAGATTAAATTACAAAACTATTATAAATAAATGCGAAATAATATTTCCTTCCAATTTTGCAAAAATTTTACTGTAAAGAAATTTTCTTTACAGATATATAAAATGTTTATTGTTATGAAAGAGAGCGAGAGTAAATATTTTATTTTAGAATATATGTATATAGCATTTATGTCCGATTATAGCATTTATGTGTCCGATATTTCCATTTTATGATTAATTCGAATTATATAGATTGCAGTATATTTCATGTTGCACAAGCATTCGATAGAATTAGCCATCCGATGTGCCAAACGTTAATAAGAATGGCAATTTATGAGTACACGCTCCTTGCGATATGAAACGCCGACGAGGCGATACGCTCGACGATGGTTGGACACCGAAATTGATTGCCGTTTTTATTCGTAGATTAATATAGAACAGAGTGTTCTCTGAATCTCATTCAGTAGTTTCGCGCCGGTTTCAGCAGATGAAATGTCGCAAGAGCCGCGCAGCATGAAGCCCCACTTAATTTTGATGGCCGCGATTGGTGTCCTTCTGATCCTAGACGTTCGTTGAAAGAGTAATTAACAATAAGTGAAATTATCACGAGGACAAATCGAAACGGAACACGGCTGATAATTCACGATTTGCCGAATAATTACATTGTGCTCATTTTCAGGCGGCACGCGCGTGGAAACGTCAGCTACGTCTACGAGTAAATCAGAATTGCGGTAACGATCGAAAATTATGCAAGTAGTACACGCATATGCGTCCAACGAAGATCTCATTTGCACGAAAAGCGAATAGACACTAATTTTAAATTGCTGTCAACCTGGAGCACTTTGTTACTTTGCTCAGCATTTCTATTCAATTTGATTAATTCTACATTAATTGAACTTTATAACGATAATAATAAACGATAATAAAAAAGATAACAATAAGAAAAAAGAATAAAAAATTGTATGTCACAAAATAAAATAATTGCCAATAAAGTTCACAATTAAATTTACCTAGAAAATTTCATAGAAAATGCATAGAAAAATGTACGATATACATTGCATAATATTGTGTACACATTTATCATATGTTTTATATACTATAAAAATTTAATCGATTTATTAATTTGTTTGCAACAGAATGTGGAGTAACGGGAGGAATATCAAATCGCATTGTCGGTGGAAAAATAACAATCCCGCACATATTTCCTTGGGTCGTGGCAATTTTCAACAAAAAAATTCTTCATTGCGGAGGCACATTAATTAATGATCGATATGTGTTAACTGCCGGACATTGTGTTAAGTGGTATCTTATTTGCTTTTCCGTACTTATAAAAAAGTCAAAGACATATCATTATTAGGTTCTCGGAAGTTATATAATTTGTTACATAATGAGACAATCATATCACGTCATATAAATAATAATTTTATAAGATAACTGCAAAAAAATATATTCTGATTCTTGTGTTTTCCTGCGAGTTGCGTAGGGTTCAATCTGCCGATCTCTCAATCGGCGTAGGGATGCACGATATTGAAAATCGAAACGAGGGATATATAGCTCAAATCAATAAAGTAATCTTACACGAAGACTTTGAAAGTGACGATCTCCATGATACAAATGATATTGCCCTGATTCGGCTACAACATCCAGTTAAAATGAATGAAAATGTGAAACCTGCATGTCTCCCGAGTAAAAGTCAGTTTCCTTCCTAGTTTTCATAATACTTAAAATTTGAACAAACGTTTGAGTTTAAGAGATTAAGATTTATTTTTTCTATTTTTAACTCTCTCTTTCACACATTCTGAAATTTCTAACAAATATAGAAAAAAATTATACAATTAAATGTTCAATAATATAGAATCCGATTACACGGGACGCCATGTCAAAGTGGCTGGTTGGGGACGTGTCCAAAGAGAAGGTGATACATCCAGATTTCTGCGTGAAGCTACCTTAAAAGTGATGTCCTGGGCCACATGTAGCAATACTTCATTTGGAGAGCACCTTACGGAATCGATGATATGTGCTTACAATGACAATACTGATGCGTGTCAGGTATTATCTCACGTCGTAATCAATTTAATTTTCTGTATTCTGTGTGGGATCGAAATAATAATCCGTCATACATAATTCTTTTACATACATTATTAACGAAATTAACTTCCTAAGAATTTTATTTCACTGCGCATTTATCAAATTATGTTGTATAAGCGATTTAAAAATCAGTAAACATAAAAAATTATCAAGTCATACATATATTGTTTATTTGATAAATACACATATGTATATATCGCACTTCAATGATTTAATAATAATATTGAACTTTTAGGGTGATAGCGGTGGACCTCTTCTATACGAAAGAATGAACGGAAAATATGAAGTAATTGGTAAGAGTGTCATTAATTTTATATATTTTCTATTTTAACAAAAACAAAAAATTATAAATATTATTTTTAAGATACTTACACAATATTATTATATATATATGTGTATATATTATGTATGCAATTATCTACATTTTTTCTAATGCAACATATACATATATAATTATGCAATATTGAAATGCAGAGTTTCTCTTTAATGTACATATATCTATCATATTTTTTAAAATTAAATATTGATTATTGAAAAAAAATTATCTTGCGAGATCACGTTTATCCATAAATTATATCACAGGATTTAATTCATTCATGTGAGATTATCTTCTCCATCATTCCAACAGGGATAGTCTCCTGGGGTATTGGATGCGCCGATCCCGGGATACCTGGTATATATGTGAAGAACACGGATTATCTGAACTGGATAAAATATCACTCCAACGATGGTATTTACTGCAAGGATAGATAGGCTTCGTGCAACGAATATTAATGGAAATAAACGTAAAATTTAATATATATACTAAACTTTATTTATTTTAATCATATTATAAAAATATAAATATTCTGTGGTGCATATTCAAAAATTGCAAACTTCACAAAAAAACTCGTATTCATCAAAACAAATGCTATACGTTTATAATCATTTATTCACGAAGTCAAATATACGTTGTCTTATCCGATATACAATTTAAAACACAAGAAACTTATTATCAATATAAGCAATGCACATGAGCACTTCATATTATATTAGTACAATCCTGTTAGTAATAATTTTGATTTTTTTTTCTATGTTACTAACAGAGAGAGATCTCGGTAAGTCAATTTTATTTTATTTTCAATTTTATTTTATTATCCATTTAATTATTTTTATTGCGTTCGCGATAACGCTGCAATCGTTTGGTGAAGCAGTCAGCGTTGATTAAATGAAACATGTCTCGCGTATATATCTCAATCTTACTATAACCGATAATGTGAGAGAAACAGCAATTAGAGCATATTTTTTATTTAAATATGCATATAAAATATCCCAGAAGATATTTTATTTTTTTCGATGATAAATTCTTTGATTAAAACTTCAACTTTCTTTAAATTTCTCGAAATTTCTCAAAAAAAAAATTATATATAAAAAACTTAATTCTAAATTTTCATTAAAACATCTCTCCTTAAAATGAAGATGAAAGAAATATTAAGCTCTTCATACTGTCTTTTCATGTTTTACATTATCAAAATATTTTCAAATAGTTTTTTATATTCATACAAGAATTGCACAAAGACAGCCATTTTTAATATAATGTAAAAAAATATGTAAAAATATACACTCTTTTTTAGCATTTATTAATTATAATGTATTATAACAAGTAATTTACAAAACTCCGTTGACATCTATACATTAATTAATAAACGACATTTTCAACAGTAAACTATTTGTATTTTACTAAATCGAATTATGTACGCATTTTGACGCTGTTTTACATACATCTAAATGTGTTTACATTTATTTTATGCATTTTAAAATGTAATATAAATTACAAAATTTATCATAATTATTAATACCAAAATGATAAACTTATTAAGTAATTAGTAATGTAAAGTAGTATAAATAATAAAGAAGTAATTATGAAGACAGTTATATTGCAATTTAGTTATTCAATGTTAAATATCTGATATAAATAATTATTTAATTCCGATAATAAAAAACAAATTAAATTAAATATAAAATAACGAAACTTGCGTGAAAAAATATAATAATTGAGCACCATGTAATGCTACTAACTTAAAAATCTAGTTTATCTTCTAATATATCATTTATTTCATATTATTGTATATATTTTAAATCCACTTATAAATTGTATTGTAAAAACTTACAATATTAGCAGAGAATTTTAATTAGAGATAATTGGACGGTTCTTTATATTATATGTTGCTGAATATATGCTGATTAAAAAATATTTTTTTTATATCACATAAATCATTTAATAAGGCTAAGTAATTATTTTTAAACAAACATTCAAGAGAATAAACATATAAAATTATATGCATTATATATTTATTTTGATAAATTATAATGCGTATTTAAAAATGCATAACAAATCTTTTTTATTATAAAAAAACGAAGGTATAAAAGAGCGCATGAGATAAATAAAAACAAAATATTAAATATGATATTATTTAGCAAATATTGTAAAATGTAGCGATTGCTAAAACGATTATCGCTCTATTTTATAATGTTTGCTTTTATATATATTGCAAGCATTTGTACAATACATAAAGATGATAGATAAAAAGATAAAAACCCATAATAAAAATTTATTCAAATTTTCCAATATCGTATTTTGAGCAGCATATAATCTGATATTTTTCTATTATATATGTGTATATGTTCAATATTTTATAAAATTTATATTAGCTGTATCTGTATATATTACTTTTTCTCAAAACACATTTTTCTGCAACGATAATTGCATTTAGCAACATTCAACAACAAAAAATTTATTATAGACATTATTTTATATATTTTTAAATTTAAAAATAGAATGTAAAGTTTAAAGAGAGTTTTTTCCATATGCGGACGGGTACTGAAATATTAAGACGAATTAATAAGTTTTTCGACGATACGTACAATTATCTTAATATATGCAATTGCTTCAATAATATCAAAATATCAAGGATATAGTTTTTAAATTTTGCTATTTATGTCAAGACGATTGAATCTGCTTTCATGTACATCACAGATCCGTCCGATTAAAATTCACCATGAAACCATGCAAACTTTATAGTTTTAAAGATAAATTAAGGAAAAAACTTAATAATCAAATAAATATAACATATTATAAAATAGTTTATAATTTTTAAACTTTAATGTTATAATTGATAATATCAATAAATATTATAAATTGATGAATGTTATAGGTAAATAAATATCACATAAATATCAATATATTAAGCAAATCTTAAATTTAGAACCATTATATACATTTTATCCAATTAATTATTAATTATAATTAAAAGATTGTTCAATATACTGATTTAGAAAAAAAAAAAGTTATATTTAGGCATACTATATAGACTTAATATAAGTATTGTAATAAATTCATAAATTCAAGATATGTATATATGTACGTGCGAAAAATTAATATAATTTTTTACATTGTATATACAATCTACTTTATGTAAATACAGCCAATGGATGATATTTAAAGGTGTAAGATAAAAATGTAAATAAAAGTTTTAAAATATCAGTTTTGTCTTCGGTAATATTAGAATATATAAACTATGAAGAAAAAATTTACAGATTTCTCAACAATACACTATTAATAAATCATATTTTAAATCCTAAATAATGCAAGTTGTATTATAAATTTGATTTAATAATTTTAATTGAAAATATACAGGGTGGGTCAAAAATATGTTTTAAAAGTTTGTGAGCGTGTTCCTGGATAGAAAAGAATAACAAATTCATATGAACATATGGTCGCAATATGCTTCATTATCGAAATAATGGACATAAATCAGCCGCATCAAATGATTTATTTGAACGTTTACAGTTTTGTTGCTGTCCTTTACAAGAGATGCTCTACGTGTCTTCCATCATTTTTAATACATGCCTGAGTACGTCTACATGACGCATTCGTTCAAAAACACGAGAAATGTGATGGGGTTCCATCGTACAGAAACGAATCAATTTAATTGTTAAATAGACACTTCTCTTATCTCTTATAAAGAACAACAACAAAACTATAAATGTTCAAATAAATTATTATTTGATACTGCTGATTTATGTCCATATGTTCATATAAATATTTGTTATTCTTTTTTATCCCCCCCCCCCCCCCCAGGAACACGCTCACAAATTTTTGAAACATACTTTTGATTTACCCTGTATAATTTTTTATATATGCTTTCTAATACCTCATATTATCAAACATTTTATCATCATATATTATATTGTAAATTCGCTATCGTGACGGATTGATGCGATATGCTAAAATATTAAATAATATTTAAAAAATTAAGTGGTAAGCTGAGAAAGTATATATATATATATATATATATATATATGTATATGTTCTTAAATACAAAATATATATTACACTTGCAATACTATAATACAGATATTATCAAATTTGTGACATTTTACTCGCGTTAATATATGACATGAGTAACGTTGGCGTTACATTGCGATGTAACGGCTTCTTCAAGCGTACAATCCAATTTTCGATAATTAGCCGTGCTTGGCCGCCGTCTACCACGATTATTTCTGGATCTTCGACCTTCTAATACAATAGCAAGTATCTGAAATATAAAGAGATTTATATATAAAACAGATGTTGAAAACGATAATACAATAATGCTAATAAATGTATATGAATTAAACTCACCTTCTGCTTATTATGATAACCTATATATCCAACGATACATGCCACTGTGACCACAGTTAAATAAGTAAAGAAATTAGAATTATCTTCTGTCTTTATATTAGGATACTGTAAATTCTTCTGTTCAAAGACTTCTTGTATATTTTCATTTTGATTCCCTTTAAAAAAAATATATATTATATATATATATTTATAAGTAAATCATTATGTATAATATAATTGATATGAAAACAACACTTTTTTATACATTATTCTTACTTGTTGATTGTTGAATTGTATCCTCTACATCTGAAAATTAAATAGATTAATATTCATATACATATTATACATATATTTATGATAAAATTAATAAAATAATAACCTCTTCAGAAATATTGACACATATGTATATATACATACATTGTACATATATATACCATTGACGTATATTATATTTACATATATACTATACGTCGATGATATACATATTTAGTTTTAATAGGTATATACGAAATCCTTTCACGAATAGTTAATTTTAATACACAATAATCATATATATGTATAAATTACGTATTTTTCTCAAAGATTTTAAAATATTTTTCAGTTTGTTGTTTTGTTTAATAATTATAAATATATTTTGAATAAATATAATTGAAAAAAAATATTCCGACTTTAATCCCTGAAGAGATTAAAATACATTATTTATAGAAATAGATACGAATAAAATGCAAAAAATTTTGTAGTTAAATGCACATGTGAAAAATGTTCTTCCATAAGAATTTGTGTATATGTTTCGCTTTGTATTTGTAACTTTTATTCAAGATACAATCATTGTCAAACTTTTCATATATTTTCGAAAATAAATTAAACAAATATATATATAAACATTTGTACCATCTACATCTTCCGGATTTGCGGCATCATAATGGTCTTGTGTATTTTCAGATAGTGTACTAGTTTTTAAATCATCAGTATTTTGCTCCTTGTAAAATTCCTCTCCCTTGTCTTCAGCATTTACATCTTTGTTTGGCACATTATCTACAAGATTTATTGGTGAAACTTGCGATTCACTATTTGCAAGTGTTTGTTTTATAGGTTTTGTAATTTTAATAGTTTCATCTTTATTATCAATATTGTTTTTATTTTCTTCAAAGGTTGAATCTACTTTCTTTTCGATCTTACTTGATTTTTCAGTGTCAGATTTTGCTTTCTCCTCCTCAGATTCTAAATGTTTAGGCACATTTAAATTATCTTTTTCAACATTATTATTGTTCTCAAAATTTGTGTTCTGTTTATTGGTTTCTTTTGCTTCTGATTTCTTAGCTTCATCAATTTTATTATTATTTGCTGTCTCATTTGATTGAATTATAGGTGGTTTATCAGATGTTATAAGATCTTTTTTTATTTCTATTTCATTTGCCTTTTTAGTGTCATCAATCTTCTTGATCCAAGCAAATACTGCGCATACTTGATTCAACTTATCTTTTAAGTCAAAGCATATTCTCTGACACCTATGCGATATATTAAGATCTTCAACTAATGATTTCAAAAGTGAATCTATTTTATCGTACGATGACGTGAATCCTTGTAAACTGTCGCAAAATTTTGTTTCCTGGGTTACATTTTCACTAGGAACAGATTTCTCCTCAAATGGAGGTAATACTGGCGTATTAAACGGATTTTGCAACGGATTAGAATATTGACAAAACTTGTATGCCGTATCATAAATTGCTAAACACAGAAAAGTATCTAAAGTCTCTTCACTGAAGTTCAAAGAAGCATTAGGATATGGCAATGATGCACAACGTTTTGTATATTCTAAATCATATAAAAATTTAGATGCCTCGCATATATTTGTGTCATTCTTCATAACTTCTGTAATATTCATCGGCATCGTTGCACTTATCACTCCCGTGAAGGAAACAACCAAGATAAGGAAGTTTAGCATTAATGCGACATGAAATAAAAAGTAACGGTTTTCCATTATTTCTAAAGATGAATTTCCAGCCTCTATTGTAAAGACTAGTAAAGCGTAGTAAACTGTGGTTCTGTCAGTTATTGAACATAATTTTATATTCCGTTAATTTTCCTGAACACCGCACGGGCGATCATTTTCTACAAAAGTCTCGTACACCCCCACTCGCACAATCTGTATTATTTTAGAAACGAGGTATTCCGATTAATATACTCTTGCCTATCATAACCTTTCTTGTGTTCAATTTCCTACAATATGTATGCAGATAGAAAGCGGCCATTTTCCCATTTTTTATGAAACACTTAAGGCCCTTACACATTTTCAGGTAATAGGCAAAGAAACAGGAAATAGAAAATATCCACCAATAGAAGCAGGAAATAATATCTGTTCTCTTTTCCTATTGGTGGATATTTTCTATCTATTTCCTGTTCCTATTGCCTGTTACCTGGCATTGTGTAAGGGCCTTTACCAAAGCCTGCTTACTACTGTCATCTACATTCATTTCCAAGGCTAGAATTACACAGCCAAAATCCTTTTTCACTGAGGGTATAATACTTTTTGGTATGAATCTATGCTACATTCATAAATTGAGGGTCAATGGACCAATCAAACATATCTCGTATATGGATTTAATTATATATTTCATTAATTGTCTGCAATTTTTATTTATTTTTTAACATATTGCTCCTAAAATAATAAGATACAAATAATAATTCTAAAAGAGACTTGTTAATCGTTTTTAAAAAAAAATGACAGAATGGCTACTCAAATTTTAATCTTTATTTAATTCTATATAATTATTGTAGAATAATTTTTTAAAAATGTTAAATCCATTACATTAGTTACTTACATTAGTTTTTATCTTTTCCTTTTTTTTAACTTATATATACAATATATCAATATATAATGATTAGCATAAATATATCATATTCAATATACAAGAAAGAATTTTTTAAAAATACGATAAATATATAATTTAAAAGGACAGAGAGAAATTATCATTTATTGTAATATTTTCTATTATTAATCAATGCTTAATTAATCATATTTTAATTTTAATAATCAATTAAAAGTCGAAAAAATTTAATAACCGTGCGTAATTTAACGAATTTTACATTAAAATTTATATTAAAATTTAAAAAACTAAATTTAAAAACTAATATAATAAATTAAAATTAATTTAACACTTTTACGATTAAATTAGAATATTCTAAAGCAACATGAAATTATATTCAGCTTTTATATTCAGCAATAACCTAAAATGTAACAACCATTTCAGAATTCCATATAAGTTATTTCCGACAATTTTACTATATATTTTCACAAAATCATAAAAGTTCTATTAAACCATGCAACAACTTGAAAGAAAGAGCAAACAACGCGAGCAAGAAGAGATCAATTCGTTGAAACAAGAAGAAACAGTGCGAAAAATTATGGTAGTAGAAACGAAAAGACAGCAAGTCATAAACGACGTGGAACTTTCTTTAAAGCAAAGACGATTTGACAGAATAGGAATAGAAAATGCGCATTCCGACATGGAAGCAAGCATTCGGCAGAAGGAAATTAAAGATACGAAAAAAATATGCGGAGAAAAAGCAATGTCGCAGGTTATAATGTAACATCAAAAAATTTATTACTATTTTTATTACTATTAAAAAGACAAATTGTTTGATGTTTTCAGACTATGATTATCATTATAATCTCTCCAAAATGTATATTTTAATATATTTTATTTTATATATATATATAGTTTATTAAATTTTATGAAGGAGAAATTATCTCTTTCTCTCCATTTTATTTGATTATATTTGAATATATTTCAATTATGCCCGCCTAAATTGTACATATATACATAATAACACCAACTTTAACAAAAATTATGTTCGGTATATTATTCTTTCTAATATTTACTATCGATACACATACAATTTATATACCTATGTATATTTTTTCAATCATTAATTTAAAATATATATATATATATTTCTCGACCTAATAACATAACAATATTTATTTGTGCATATTTTAAATTATTAATAACAAATAGTGTAGTCATAAAAGTATTAATAATTTCTGCAATAATTAATGCAACAATATTATAATGACATAATTTAATATAAAACAGTGATATTAGATTCATAATATAAATTATAACATTATAGAATTATTTTAGAGCTCTTTAAAATCCCTTCTTTAGTACATTTTACGTAAACTTGTCGAAATTCTCAATGATTTCACAGATTCGTAAAGATCTCAGTACTATCATCGAAGCGGGTATTAAATGCATTTACCCATCTGTAATCATACCTAAGAAGATTAAATATGATGGTCGTGCAACGCTGACAATTAACAATGTTAAGTACAAAATAAAAAATAATTTACATATTGTTGGCTGGGGTAAGGAAGTTATTGCAATGAGCTCGGCGTTTGAGAAAGTGGTTGGCAAACAACTGAAAAGAGGATTTATAGTGGTACCTCGCAAATCGATCTCTATGATGTGGAACTTTTCGGAAGCGTTTCCAAAGTTGGACAGTCATATAATTTTCGTTGAAGCCGGAATGGATGGACAAGCAGACAAGAAAACAGTCGAAATTACGCAGAAAATCGCGAATTACTGTAAGCGGCTGAAAAAACGTGACTTATTGATAGTTATGCTGTCGCGAGATCTAGACGATCTTCTGTGCTGTCCGCGAAAGACAATTACATTGAAAGATAAGTTAAGAGTTCTCAACAGGTTAAAAGCTGCTAATGCGACTCTCGAGGAGATCAATATCGTGAGAAATAAACTTTCTGCGATAAGAGGTAAGTGGTTTAGTTAGGTGCGAGAAAATTTTATAAGCCTCTTCTCTCTAATAAAACTTTGAACTCATATTTCGGCCCTTACATTCTATCGGAGGTCTAAACATTTTATTAAATAAAAAATAAAATATAATCTGAAACAAATCAATTTCGTCACTTTCATAATTAAATAATATTATATTTGAATTCACAATCAAAATTAAACTGCATTAATTCAGAAATTATTTTATTTTATAATTATATTAATATATTTTAAAAAAAGATATGGGTAAATTTTTTTTTGTTTCTTCTTAAACGCATTATTTAAAAAGAACATCTTCATGTATAGAACAAGAAAAAAGAGAGATTCAAAATTTCAAATTATTTATTTATTTTTTTTTATATATGTTTAAATATTTAATATCGCGCGAAAGAAATTTTTACTTTATAAATGAAATGTTGTCAAACATCTTTTCAGAGTTCAAATACAAAAATTGTAAATTGTATTAGATCCTTTTTTTCAAATAATAATTAAAAGATTATAAGCGAGAAACATATACACTAAAAGAGTAAATTTCAGGCGGTGATCTGGCACGTCTAGCTTATCCAGCTAAAATCATCACCCTCTTCGCATCTGACGTGTCAGCAGAACCATCGGAACAATTGGGGGGTGGTCCATGCGTTTACGATCCAAAAGATCAAAGAGCCCTAGCTATTTTGACGAAGTACAAACTTGTCGACAAAGTATCGCAAAACGTTCGCGAGCTATTAGGGGAATCCGATCCCCGGAAGACGAGGGCGGACGCCCAATTGAACGAGAAGAAGAGGTATAAGTTCGTGCAGCAATATGTGATCGCGTGCAACGCCGATGCTATAGAGTGTATGACGACGGAAGCCCTCAAACTGGGACTGTCCCCTTTGAAATTAAACTCCATCCGTGGCGGGACCGTCGAGGAATTCGCACAGGAGTACGTGAAGATCGCGTCGCTAATGATCCTGGCGGTCGAGAACAAAATTACCAAGTTGGAGATGTACGAGCAGATGAAGGAGAGTCCGGTATGTCCTCTGACCGACCGGAAGGCGTGGGAGATGTTTCCTACGAAGGACAAATGGGCTTTGGGACTATGCCTTTTGCTGGGAGGTCGACCTGTCGTTAATCTCAGCGAGAATTTCGGCAAGGGTGGCCCCAATCAAGAGCTCGCCCTCTACTTTTCCTTATATTGGCACATGCGTACGAAGCAATATCCAATTTTGCGAGCATACACCGTCTGGTTCCTCGGCGGTAGCTCTTATGGAAGAGACGGCAATACCAGCGCAGCTGGCGCATTCGGGTACAAGAGCCTCGCTACTGACGTTCACCCAGAATACGAAAAAGCGAGGAGTATGTATAAGACTGCCTTCCTGAAATGGCGGAAATTCGCCGAAGATAAACAGAGCGAGTCGGGGATCGCGGTAAGAGCACGACAGCGATAGCCTACTTTATTTTTTATCACGCTCGTGTACAGCCGAATAAAGCGGAAGCGATGAAATATTGAAACAACGTACATTGGGGGAAGTCGATGATATTGCCAGCCAGGCGCGGGGGAAAAAGGGACGGGAGAGGAGAGTTTTCAATGCGGAGCACTTTTGCGAAACACAATGCATAGAACTTTAGATTTGTATTATTGCGGCATTGATTCGCGCGGCGCGGTAATTCATGCGAAATCTTTTTGCAGAAAGCTCACCAAGCGATGAAAGACGCGGAGGAAATGAAGAAGAGGTATGCCGCCATTCTGCCGGAACGAGTTTTAAGGGAAAACAACACAAATTTGTTCTTCTCGAGCATCAACAACGGCGACGAGTTATTACAACTAAAGAGAGAAAATTATTACACGCTCGCGGATGTCGGAGATCTTCATGTTATACGTATCGCCCGTTTTCAGTGCAACTGCAGCGGTACCTGTCACGAAGATAGGATATACGCCGATAGAGACTACCCTGTCAATCGTATGTTATCGGCGACGGTAGTCCCAGTGTTACAATATTGTTGTCGGGTCGCAGCACCGAAGAGCCTTTGATTATTTACGACCCTGTTGTGTGCCGGATTTTGTGATGGATTTTACTCCGTTCGCTCCAAATTCATACACGCGACCTGATTTCTTGGATTAATACATAGACATCTTATTTTTTCTGACATTGCGCATCAAACATTTATAAATTATTTAAAACATATTTACATTAGTAATACATATTTCATTAGCCAAAAGAAATAAATAACTATACATTGTAATAAACATCAAAATAGATTCAATAAATCAACAGTGCATACGATAAAATTTTATTACAACTTTCAATTATAGCTTTATCACGATAAATATTTTAAAATCTTGATACTTCTTTCAGATTGACATATGAATATTTTATTATCGATAATAATAAATTGCGCATTCTGAAGCAGATACAGCTATACATTGTATACATATTTTTATTTCAAAATTTACGATGATGTACGTATGCTTTCTTTATTTTGAGATTCTACTGTAAAATTCAAAAAGATCTATGCTAAATAAAACGCATCAATGGTTTATTTATTAGAGAGTATTTGTAACAAATGTAAGACACAAAATAAATTTATCACATGAACAGAAATATGTTACACTGCAAATACTTGAACTCTATAAGTTTATCAAACTTAAATTTATGCTAACATATCTTATCTTTGCACACAGCTGTTTGAGCACTATTGATAACATATTGATTTTTATGGCCTCATATTGCGCATTTGATACATAACGTCACAATATATTTTATACAACAAATCCAACACAAAAATGCTAATGTTATAAATGCTAATGTTAATTATGCCTATACAATTAAAATTATAAATAATGTAATTAATATGGTTTAATTTAGTGTGCAAATTAAAACAATAAATTTTGTAAATTAAAATTTCGTCGTCGACGATAAAATGATTCCTATTGAGTGATCGATTCTTCGAGGAAGGACGAATGAAACGAAAGTCCCAAGAAGCTCATTTCGCCCTTCCTTGACATAATAGAGATCTTCTAGTTCGGCATGTCCCCTGAGCTCGGTACCAATCCCGTTCAACAAAGCCCTGGGAATGGACTCACCTATCCACGACATATCCGCGATACGACGTAGTTCTGTGAGTGCGTTCTTTCTTACCGTTTCTTCGACCAAATCCAAAATGCCTTTGAGAATACCACTTACAGAGAATGAGTGTGCGAACTTCTTAAATTTAACATTGCTCAGTTTAATCCGATTAAGCTTTCCGCTGTTAAAAAAATTGTGAGCGAGATATTGTCGACAATAATAATTCTAATAGAAACAAAAAAGATAGATTTAAAAAGAAGCGCAATTATCTCAATTAAATTAATCTATTTAATTGGTTCGCAATTTAAAAGAAAAAATACTGTACTAAAAAAATTAAATTTAAATTGGCGGAAAAAATTGCAAATTTGTATTAAATTTTTCAAATGTATATTATAATAATTTACTTATTATATTAATAGATAATATACAATTTCAATATATATGAAATTTTATATCTGTAAATAAAAATGCTAAAATGTGTCTACACAATACAGTCTATGAATTTTATTATTTTAAATTCATTATTACTTTGTTTATTTTGAAAATATTGCACGCTTACGTAACTTAAGTATGTATATAGAGAGATGTATAAGAACTGTATAAGCATGATTGTAAAAAATTATATTATGAGCCGACAATCAAGCGTAAGCTGCAAACAGTTTTATCGTCATTCCTGACCTTACAACTATGCGAGGCACTATAAATTTAGTTCGACATTAAGATTCTTCATAACAGTTTGTTGAGAATCTCTCTCGTAACAACATACATATATTGCACAATGAAACGTTACGCGGTGTTCTGCATTTTCCTCTTATTCGTGCATTATTCAATGCAGGTTCCTAAATATGGTATGTAATTTTACTATGAGGTCTTGTATAAACTTGTATATATTCGCTTTCATACAATACGTAATACGTAGAATATTTTAAATAAGTTTGCAAAAGTGTCTTATATATCTTTTTCTGCTAAAAGAATAATTTATTTTTTTTTAAATTTAAAGTGTTCTTTAGCTTCCTTTCTTTATGAATAATAAATAAAATAAGAATTTTTTTAATATATCTAATATTTTATCTTTTATATATGTATATATATATATATATATATATATATATATATATATTAATATTTATTAATATTTGTATGTATATGTGCACATGTATAAAAATATTTACAAATTCTTTAAGTTCTTTAAAAAATCAATTATATATTGTGTATGTAAAAGAGATATTTTCTACTTTTATATTTTAATTTATCATACAAACTATTTCAGAAAACTGTATCAGTGAAGTGCTTCCCACAAATGATCAGCAAAGATGTGTGAAAGTAACATGCACATCACAGAATAAATACACTATAGAAGAGTAAGTTAAAAATAAATTATAAAACAAAATTTAATATCACATTGATCGTAACTAAAAATATGCAACTGTTGATACATAAAATTAATGCATACTATTGTTATATTTGCTCTAGATGTAGATGTGACAAGGATGCAGGACAACATCTTGGAGAACGTCATTCTGAATTCCCCGTTTGCTGTCCGCGATGTAATAGTAATAAAAAACATTAAATACATAATATAAATGTAATATTTTTTTAATTTCTACGTTATGCATAAATACATAATTAAAGTGTTATTAATTGTATACTGAATAATAAATAAATTGCGTCCATCTCATCGTGTGCTTTAGATAAAACATTTTACACATCATTTTGTGTCTATTTTTTAATCTTGTTCGTTCGTTTCACGTAAATTTCAAAATACAATATGTATTTATTATGCTGATATTTTATACATTCTATATTTACATTTTTTATACATATAGACATATTCTATATTTACATATTTCTTAGAAAAAAAAGAAATAAAATTACACAATTGTAAAAATTTAATTAATTTAATAATCTCTATGATCAAAGACAATTTTGAGAATAAACATTATATTTATATATGTATATATATAATTATATATTAAAAATAATAAAATAGTAAAAACGTATATAATTTTAACAAATAAATAAAAGAATTATTACATATGTGTATATTAATTATTGTAAAGACAATAAAAAAAGAAATCAAAAATAGAAATTTATGTAAAATATTATATTGTCTTTACACATCGGAGATTTGTCAAAATGCAAAACTTTATGAAGAATGGTTCTCCGGAGTATAATGGCCGGCGAAATCTTGATTAAGCATGAAGCGGAGTATATTTCACGTAGTATAGAGGCAACCAACCAAGAGGAGCCATCGCTGTACATTTGCATGTCTCTGCAGAGAAGCCACGGCTAAATATGCACTGCTCGTTACTTAACCAACTACCAAGCAGCGTCGGTGAAGCTCTGCCTTTGCAACTATAGATCCACCGCGAAATTCTACCGTGCTTACACGCACCGTGTCGTTTTCCGCGATTTCGTGTTCAAGCGCCTTAATTCAGAAAGGTTTGATTAATTGTAACTCGACATTTTTATGGCATGAAATTGCACGATGTTTTTTTCGACTGAAATCTATCTCACCTTCCGTTTTATCAGATTACTAAAAATTGATCTACACGCGTTAGACACATTTTAAATTCTTTGAAATTAACATAAATATTGTTAATGCAAAACTTCATATGTGATAATCTCATAAGCGCTTGACGTTGATGCTACATTATATAACTCTAAAGTTCTATCTAAAAAATCTCTATGCGCTTTTTTCCGGTTAAATCTACAATGCAAATCGAATGGCGGATAAAAATGCTCGCGAGCGAGGCTTGAAGAGACATATGCTGTGTAGGTACATTTTTTTACCCTAGAGATCTCCAACTAAAATACATGAAATATAAGAGGAACGGCAAATTTCCATATAAATCTCAGTATTGTTCTTTTGCACACCGGAAGAACTGACAGACTATGGAATAAGCATTAGCAATGATATATTATCCTAAAACAGATTAATCTAGTTAGCCTGATACCAGGGTTATGATGCTATCTAAAAGAGATGCAACGTGAGATTTTTCTTCATTAAAGTTGCAATACCAGTATACTAAACAAACGTTTAAGCCACGTGTAATTTATTCTACTAAAGGAAAAAACTTCTTTCTCCCGGGCAAATGTTTTAAAACGTTTCTTCGAACAAAGTTAGTCTTCAAGTAGAATACTCGAAGATTTCCAGACTTTATCTTGAAGGAATGCAATTGTATATCTATAAAATAATAATAACAAGATATTTATAAAATAATAATAACAAGATGTTTAAATATATGAAGATTAAAAATTAAGAACATTTTTTTAATATATGGCTACTTGATAAATAAATATGTCTTTGAAATAAATATGATTATATTTCTTGCAGCATGTTACAAAAATACAATGATAAATCTTTTAATAATAAAATTTTAATATGACATGAAGCTTTTTCTTATTATAATAAAAATTTCTCCGTATAGATTCCTTCTCGTAAACAATAGAATAAAAATACAATGTGTTTATATTATTACAGGAAATATATCTCATTTTTGCGTAAAATTCTAATCAGTCATTTTATTCGATCAAGAATTGAAATTATCAATGTAATCGAATTATGTTTATATCTCTAATAAACATGAGGCAACCCGGACAACTTCTCTCCTATTGGTTGACTGATTATGGAATAATTGGATTGGCAGATAGTAGCAGTTCTGGTCGATGCCAACGATGCCGTCGTATATTCCAGTTTCGTGAATACGCGGAATTAACGTGGAAAAATGAAACTGTCGAAACTTTTTTAAATCCGTATATCTGTAGACCATATATCATCTTCTTCAACAATCCACAGACGCATTATGTCGATGACCTAAACATGACAAGAAGTATGATATGAATACTGAATAATAATTCCTATGAAAGTATTCTCAGGAGGAAAGGAGAGGCTAGGGAGAGATGTAAATTGTGCAGATGGAAAAGTATCTCGCGCTCAGCTCCGCAAATACTGTGCTAGGTGAATCTAATTGCAAGCTGCATTTCATCCCCAGGTTGGAAAAATCTCCAGAGACACACGACAAAGATACGTGTACTTGTGATACCCACCATAACGTTTCGTAACGAGACGGCTTGAGAAATGATGTAAGAAATTATCAAGCCTGAATATTAATGTCCTCGTACACCACTACAGAAAAAAATCTCATGTTTAAAAAAGCAAATCATTATTTCACAGTGCTAATAACTGCGAGCATTTGTATATAAATAAAAGCAAAAAGATTTCATGTGGAATTATTTAAAAATTGCAATTTGTTCTCTTTACAGCAAAATCTTGTTTGAAACAAGCGAGATAGGAGTTTTTGTAGAAAACATCAAGGATTGCAATTTTACATACATATAAAAAGAAAGAGAAAGAAAAAGAGAGAAAGAGATATAAATAACAATCATAAAAAATAATTAAAATGATTAATAAATAAATTACAAATAAATAAAATAAATTAAATAATTAAAAAACAAATAAGATGAAAAAATATAGTAAAATAATAATATATAATAAAAGTTTTATAAGTAAATTAAAAAGAAGCATATATTTTTAAATTATTGAAATTAAAAACATAACATGTATTACAGTACAAATAAAATTTTAATGTGATTTTATCTAGTTTAAAATTCGTCTCTGCTTTTATACTAATCCAATCATTATTGATTTGTGATTTCAAACTTCTATTGACGATTACACGGCCGACCGCTTTAGGTTAAGCAGAATGGAATTGTACGAACCTAGGTCAGCGATTCCGAATGCTCCAAATTGCTTAAACTCTAGAGAAAACAAACCATGGACCTCATTTCCATCCCTTACTGTTTCCGTTCCAAGAGACGAGAAATTTTCTATCATTTTGATTACACGTCAATATTTACTTCCTTGTAGGTCAAAATTTAATTAATAACTGTCAAAAAATATTAATCAAGTTTAAAGTATCATAACATATTATTTAAAATATATTATTATTCTAATTTTTATAACATATTTTTATAACATAATTAGCAAATTGACGCTTTAATCAGCTGACTTCTGTCAAAAAACATTAATATAGTTTAAACACACTTTATATAATTTCTTTTAATATCATTTTTGTAAATACAAAATAGAAGAGTGGCATGCACATAACTTGTTCAGGAATCAACTGATAACAGTCAAAAATATTAATCGAGTTTAAAGTATTATAACATATTATGTAAAACATATTATTTTAAATTTTATAACATATATATTATTATTTTCAAATGTAATTAACAAATTAACGCCTTAGGTGATGTATATAAAAAAATATTATTATAATAAAGCGTTAATTTGCTAATTAAATTTCAAAGTAATAACATTATAAGAAATAAAATAGTAATATGTTGTAAATAATATATTATAATACTTTATCCTCGATTAATATTTTTTGACAGAAATCAGCTAATAACTGTCAAAAATATTAACCAAGTTTAAAGTAGCTAATTTATATCAAAAAATATTAATAAATCTTTTCGTCCATAAAATCGTAATTAGTTTCAATGTTGTGATTATCTCTATTATCAAAAGATTCTTGTAGAAAATTATATTTTTTTGTTCGCACTTTCTGTTAAAGATATAAATACAAAATTTTTATTGCATTGCATAGTTAATTAATAATTAATTAATATATTTTTTTATGCGTTGATTGCAATGCATACATAAAAATATGTGAATTAATTATGCAATACATAAAAATTCATTTTTAAAATCTTTAATAGAGAACAAAAAAATAGAATTTTCTACAAGAATCTTTCGATCAAAATATCTGCGCTTCTATTAGATTCGCGCGTCTGTACACATCCACCACGCTGTACGTCTCGCACGAGACTGATCATTGACATTAATATATATAATATATATATATATATATATATATATATATATTGACATTAATATATAATAAATAATTGAAATAACTTCGGACAATATTGTTTCCTTTGATAAATCTTTTATAGTATTCAGAGCTAATTTTTTTCTTTAATGAAAAAAGTATATCCTAAAAATATTATTTTACTAATAATTAATAATATATTTTTCTCTTCAATACATTATTTATTGTACAATTCCTATGTCGCAATTGTTCAACGCTTTATAAAAAGAAACAGATCTTTGGTTTATACAAAAGATATGCGAATCAGCTTTATTCTCTCGAGAGATTCTTATATCTACATTCTATTTTATTTTATGTTTATAAATTTAACATCGCATTCTTCTTTTCTTTCCCCTCTCTACCCTCTTTCCCTCTTTTTCTCTCTATTGAATTATGCATCGAATACAGACCTATGTTGACATATCTTTCTTACAAGTTATGTCTCTGGTGGCACTTGATTTCCTTAGAGATATTTAGGAATGTCTCGAGAATCATGTTATACCTTTTCGACATTAAAGTTTAGATCCATTTAACAATCATCGTTGCAATAAAATAAAATTGTATTTATGTAAATATATTAATAAATTAAATTTTTATAGAAATATTAAAATATCACTCTAAATACGTACGTACACATATATACAGCTAAAAATAGAAAAGACGATCACCAATAAACATATAACATCACTCAATTCGAATATCGAATTGATTTGCTCCGAGATGAAAAGTGACATTTTTTCTCGGTCAAGCTTCAGCCTGGAATTCCATGTTTAATAATCGAACATTTAGTTTCATATGACGTGCTCGCATTTTGAGGCCTATGCGCACAATGTTATAGTAAATATCCCGATAGCCCATTGCTGTGCGCATTCAATATTGACACATCGTAGTAAAACAATGGAAATATGTTGTGCGGCTACAGTGTCGAGAGAGAAGCGTAAATATCGAGTAAATTAGCATTAATCTGTTGGCGTTTGCATCGGCGCCGTTCAACGGCCGGCTGTTAACGGTTTGAAAATCACGACGACCGAGTTGCCCAGTATCGTTGTAGTTTCGTGTTTGTCGTTCGTTCAAAAAGCCCTCTAACAGGCACGCGAGTCATTTTTTGAAGCCGTCTGAACATAAAACAGACCGATCCAATCGCATGTCCGCCCGCGTGGGAAAAACGGCATGTTATCTCTTTGCCCGACGAATCGGTAAAGCAAATATTTCGACATATGTACGAATTTGAATTTGATGAGAGAAAGACGGAAATACGGTCAGACCAGTATTTATTCCACGTTACTAATGCAACCATATTTATGAGACATTTTACGATTAGTATCTCGCGATGCCTATTATTCTCGCTGGCTGTTCTAGGGCGCAAAGTATTTTAGGGGGATGTTTTATTAAATCGTTAAAATATAATATTCTTGAAATAGTATTTTCGAATTACTTGCTATGCGTGAATAAAGGTAATGACTAAAATCAAAAATTTTTCCTTAAATTGATTAAATACTGCAATGAAAGATATTTTCAATTAAATAAATCACTTTCTAACTACAAATGATGAAGTTAAATTAATGACACTTTTTAGCTACTAAACCACAATAAATCTTCAGTTATCAGACAATGACAATATTTTTAATAGAATTCAAATTAAGCGCTATACAAAAATATAAATAAATTACGAAACATTGGCTATCACTTTAGCTATATACTTACAATTAGAAGAGAAGAGCACATAGTACCTAAATATCACCTAAACATCTCTCACCACGGATTTACATTACATTTTAAAGATCAACGATAATTAAACGTGAATATTTATCGGCGATGAAAGGCTCGTAAAATATTAATAGATCCAATAATTTTGTCATCCAAGTAATAGCAATAGACTTGTCTTTCACCAGGAACCTAATAATTCTACGAGATGCCGTGATTTGGCGACGAATACAGGGATGAAACGACCGAAAATTCGAATTCCGCCGACGGAAAACTCCTGGGACGAAATATGATTGACATCTTACCCAAGTTGGAAAGGTGGATCACGGCATAGACGCGCACAACACGAATGACATAAACCGTCAAACGTGACAGGAGAGAACAGATTGGCCTCAGCGCACAATACGTGATCGGCGTAGGTAGAGTTCTCTGATTTCTCTACATGGCTGTAGAATGCGAAAGAGACATTCTGGAAAGTAGAATAGCGTTTAATACGCCGCGCCGGGCGGGGATGGAACACCGAGAGAAAGATGGAAAGATCGCGAGAGAGATCGGACGTGACGCCATTTCCATTTCCCCAAATTTATGGGCCAAGTTTTGCTCGCACGTGGCCTCGCTAATTACGTGAGAATCGCGGCAGGTTCAGGAATAACGATCGTACGACCACTGGCTGAAATAGGAAGATATGGAAAGGTTGTACATTTCGGTATTGAAACGAGATGGTTTATTAATGAAATTTGGATACAATAAATTTTGCATCGTAACTTGAGAGAACGAATAATTAATGTAAATGTATTTTCAGACGATAAAAAATAAAAAGAATTAATTTAACTCAAAGAAAAGCTAGTAAAGACATGAATAATCTTTGGAAGAAATATAAATGTTTTCTTTTTCTTTTCTATTTTTTCTCATTGTATTTCTCGTTTATGAGATAACATCTAATGCATTGATTTTTAATTATGGAATTCAATATTTATCCACAAAATATATATTTCTATCTTTTTCATTTGACATGAATTATAATATAAAAGGGTTAATTAAGAAAAATTAAAAAGATGAATACAAAAAATAATTGTAGCAGAGTCGTACTAATTAAAATAATTTTGGATTTGACTTAATTAAGACTAAATACAATAAAAATTCATGATTGATAATTATTAAAATTTACTTCTACATATAGTTACTAACAAAAAAATAAACAATATATTTTTAATCATTTACTTAGTTATGCGTTCATACAAGGAACAATAAAGGTGCATGTTAGTGACCTAAATTTTCATTCATTACGTTATGCATTTCAGATTATCGATTAAATTTGCATTATTCAGATTTTTAATGACCTCAATTGGATATACAATAGTTATTAAGTAAGAATTTTAATTTATAGAAACTTTACTGTTCACGAATTTCTGCTAATTAACGTCTTGTTAATTACGCGAGGTCAAGAAACAGGTTTATTCGTTAGATTCGTGAAAAAGGAAAAACTCGCAGTAAATATATTCCCATAAAAAATAAAAATAGAATTAGTCTGTTCTTTCTTTCTCTTTCTCTTTTTCTCTCTTCTGTTTTCGCATACTGCTTCTTGACCGAGGTGTGCAAAGCAGAGAGGCAGTCCCGTTCGATTAAAATCTTATGAAGTGCCGGAGTTTTGGATTTTATGCGCGTTCCGTAATACAGTTTCTCGAATCTCGAGTATTCTATACTGCTCTCTGGTGTACAATACACCGCTCGCACCTGCGATATGCAACGAGCAGTATCGTGTAAAATTCGCCGTAAATTAATCATACGAAATTTCATTAAAGGATCTCTTGAATACTCACAATTAACGCCGCTTTGGCAGCAGCATTCACCGGTGTCATAGCTAATTAATTGCTTAGTGAAAATCTGTGTGCTCGCGCGCGATTCTAAATACAGAATTTTATTAAATATAATTTTAACATAGTTTTCTTTTATTTCTATACAAAATATTTTGATTCAAATTGTAATAAAAGATACGAAGGTAGGTATATATAGATTCAACAGAAAAGTATTTAATTGTATTTCTATATAAACACATAGTATTTAAATAAAGTAAAACCATTGTTTTTATATTACAATGTATACAAGTGCTATTCATAAACTAATATATAATTTGAATAAATTTAATTTTTAATACATATTAATTGTTACACTGAAAAATATAAAAAACTTTCTTCTAATATTAACAAAACAAAACATTTAAAAAAAGCTTAAGTTTTACAGTTTCACCGAATACACACCGAATATGAAATCTTATGCTCATATATATTCATATATATAAATTAGTAGAAATAATGGTTTTCATCTCAACATGTTTCCATGTGCATTGTCCTACAGCACTAATAATATTTTGCTATCCGAATACAAATGCAACTGTACATTTGCTGAAGATATATAAAGTATATATGCCACACATATGCCGAAAAATTCAGCAAAATTCACCGCAACCAAATTTATTCGTTACATAATTTATGTTTTGCTGTGCCCCAAATAACACGGTACAATGCAAAATACATATTAGATTAATATTTTGTATATTTGTATATACGATACATAAGATTTAGAAAATTCAACTTTTAATTTTGATTTCTGAATAGTTTTCTCTAAATTCTTAATCAATCATTGTATCTCGTAGCGGAATAATTAAAAAATTTCTTTATTTCTTCTCTCTAACTTTTATTGTTTAAATCTGATTAAAATGTCACTTTTTAATCGAGGCACATACATTTTTGTAAAGACGTCATTTCAATACGTTGTACACACGTGAATCTACGTATGTACATACATGCGTCGTCATAAAGGCAGTTCGAAATTTCACGTGCTATTCCGATTGTCGTCGTCCGAAGCAATCATCATTGTAACTGCCGGCGAGAATTGCAGAACTTTATCATACGTTCTAAACAATGCTGGATACTGCCGTGATGCCAACACATATGATGTCACGCCAGTTTATCAAAGACAACTAATACAATGGATGATCATTCTAACGTATCCCTCGTTATCACTGGCGTCGAACTACATATGTCGCCGTCATCCTCGAATACACTGATTTCGTGCGGAACAAATGGAAGAATGCACATATTTTTCGGGAAATTATCGTGGAACACGAAATTTATTTAGTTTATAATCCTGCTATTGATTGTTAGTATACAATTTTAATGTGATTCTATGCTGAGTCTGACATTTCATAATATATACTGAAGAAGTAAATGTTAAAATTTTATGGAAATAATTTCGAGAAGGAAACTTTCGAGAAAAGACGATTGACCAAGCTGCTCAACCATGGGTCCCATATTTCGGATGTTACTGGTAACATTATGCGATATAAAGTCGGCCAGTATTCGTTCACAAAATATATTGCTAGATCATCTGCAAATAAGAATTTATATGTAATTAAACGTTAAATTACATAACAAAAAAAACAAATAAAGAAAAAAAAAGGAAGATGTTAAATATATAAAAATGTAAATGTATATTAATGAAATAATCTCTATCTATACCACATATTTGATATTTTTTTATTTGTAATTACATTACAAAGAAAAGAAATCTTCTCGATTTATTTTAATTTATTTTATAGTTTGCAGAAAAGAATGTCAGTTTAGATCTTGCAATTTATTCTTAAATTTGGACACTATTATATTGATATGTTGTCTGACAATGAATTGTCTTGATATGATGTATACATACACACAGACACATATAATATGAATAATATATTGTATAATACTTACTCAATTCTTTACTGCCATCGAACAAATTGTTCAAATCAATTTTCATATTTCCAAAGGAGGGAAGGCAATAGAAATGTTCTATAGTCCATGTATCATTTGCTACGTGTCCTGTTAAATCCCATGTTGCTCTGACATCTTCTAAAGTTAGATTAAAGCTTCCTGTCGCATAAATAGACATAATGGTAGACATATAATTATCATATAATATTTTCCACACTTAATATAATTATATAGTAATAATTTAAAAAATATTAAGAAAAGTCATGACTATTTACATATTAAGAATTATCAATGTATAAAACGAAAATTATTAATTTTATACTAGAAATATAATAATGTATTTGTATACACTGTTATAATCTGACACAACTATTATAATTATTTTGATTGATTTATAATAAAATTATGATAATATAAATTTAAATTCAATAATTTTAATTTAGATGTGTAATTTGACATATAATTAATTTTTTGTCGTTATACATATTATGCTATTAATATTTTCGTACCTTTTCCACCCATTTTAAATCCGCCTACACTACCTTCTGCCTCACAGTCACCTTCAGCAGACATCCTCGACATTCGTGTATCAATTTCCAAACGAAAGACATCATCGAGAAAATGCGCTCTTACAGCCGAAAAATTAGAATTCATTAAACCTTTGACAACAGCATTTCTTACGATTATTGTTCCATGTACTATGTTTCTATCATATTCAAAGTAGCCGTATTCGTAAGACAAAGGATCCAAAGATGGAAAGTCAAGTTCTGGAAGTCCTATTAAAAAAAAATAAAAGAATTAGTATTAATATCAATTTTTTTATATTTAAAAATGGATTGACTAGAATATTTTAAATCTTTTTTATTTTAAATAGATAAAATTGAGCTTATACATAAATTTATGAAAATTTAAATAACTTTATAGTTACATTTTAATTAACTTATAAACATTTCTAATGTTATAATGTTTTACAATAATTGCGTATGTATAAATACATATTATAATTATTTATTATAAAAATTGCATTGCATGTTAACTAATTTCATTTTTTAAAAGTCATATAAGTTAAAATGATATAATTAAATATTTTAAGAATACCTTTAATAAATCGTGGCCATGATTCCTGTATCGCAAGTTTTAAGCAATTAGAATAGTTAGGAGAATTCCGCTGGCAGATGGTTACAGCTGAATAGAAATTATAAAGATATCTGAGTTATTTTAGCCAATAAAAATAATTCAAATATAATTGAAGCAGTAAGTATGTGTATGTTATCAATTGTGCATATAATAGGCATAAAATAAAAAGTTCTCTTTTTTATATTTCTTTATTAATCATAAATTAGTAAATGTTGTTATGCATATGTAATCACGCTTCCTGATATTCACGTAAAACACACATACACACTAAACTCGCGGGCATAAATGAGAGTCTGTGAGTGTCAATGTGTGTATGTGCAATTTTCTCATTTAAAAATGTGAACGTTTAACAAGTAACTTTTTACAAAAATAAGCAAGAGTAATTATATTATATTACTTCTCCAAATATTTTATTGAACTCGATCGTGACATTCATACAATTCCGAGAAGTGTTAGATTTTTCCTTCATTTATTATCTATAATAATTGCGTGTGTGTGTGTGTTTTCTTAAGAAATAATATTATTTCTTTTATATGCTAATATAAGCATTTCTAGTTTTTTACATCATCTTTATGCAAATTTATATTAAATTTTTTCAATAAATTACTTTATAGAAATATATAAATATTGATATATCAATTCGAAATGCACAATTATTAAAATATAAAAATTCCTACAAAAAATTTAAGTATAAGCATAAGCGTAACTTACGAAGCTCTTTTGCTATGCATAATCCAATCGCTGCAACTGCACTGAACATACGTATATAGAATATCATCTTGTTTACTTACTTTCCTTCCGAATAATTCAGTCAGTTATAAAGGCTGGCTTTATATAGGTTCTGCTCTCAAGGTCTTCTGCTTCTGGTCTTAAGGTCATTGATGAAGTCATATGTTAATTAATGCGTGTGAATGATAAAAGAGTTACATTCTTGACAGCTTACATTCCAATATTCACTTAAAAACAACCTTGTGAAGATTAGTTGCGTTTTTGATATCACTCTAAAGATGGACAATAATGAAGTTCATTTTCGGCATATTATGCTTTTTTTATTTTAGAAAAGACAAGAACATAATTCAAACTTGAAGAAAGATTTGTGCCATGTATAGAGAGGATGCAATAAAAGAACAAATGCAAAAAGTGGTTTGACAGGTTCTGTACCGGTTGGATCTCTCGATATACCACGCCTAGAACGGCCGATCGAAGTTGATGACCAAATTCAAGATATATTAATTGAAAATAACTCATTCTGTAACTCGAGTGATTGCAAAAATTCTTAAAATATCGCAAAATATTCTTAAAAGAGAAATCGTCTTCACCAAAAAAACGGCATGAATTTTTCGGTCAATCTAATATATACATATATATATATGCTTCTATGACTAGAGAAAAATAGAAGAGAAATTTGTTATTGATCAACTAAAGCATAAAAAAATTTAAGATTTAAATAAATAGTATGTTGACATAAAATAACTTTAGCGAATTTTCAATATTTAATTATTAATTTGTTTATACTCTTAAGTCTATTTTACTTGATTTATAATTAATAAAATTTTATTTTCCAATTTTATTTATCAATTTTTATTAAATTTTACATCTTTATAATTAAATATATTCTTACAATCTTTCTTGATGCAAATTTGTAAAATATCCCATGTGCTTATATAGAATATTAGTATAAAATATTATATATAAAAACTGTAAAATATATAATAAATAATATTCTCTCTTTTCTATTTAATATACATAAATTTTAAATCTCTTCCTTCATTACTTGGCATAATTTTAGTATTTATAAATGTATTATCTCAATTTCACACACATACGAAGCTCGATCTTTGTATAATATATGACTATTATAGTAATATTTGTGTGATGGAGATCTTTAACAAAAAATCATTGAAAAAATTAGTAGCTCATTGATCTCATACGCCGATCACTATTGGTATCAACGTTCGATATAACGATAGCCAGAATTCATTTACAAAAGTTTCAAAAAGATCATTTATAAATAAAAATTTATAAATAATAAATAAATAAATGTTCTAGAGAAAAACGGATAAAAAATAATGTCATAATTATTTGTACAGATCGTATTCTTAATTGTATTATTTTGTAATTAATTTAAGTCAGCTCACAAGAAAAATCTAAACGGGAATGTTTATGCATTAATGTTTGAAGAGATATCCGTAATCTGTCAATCAATTATTCACATTTTTTAACTGTCATCCAATATTCATAAATTAATTGTCAACGTCGAATAGACGTATTTTAACGGGATGTCCATGTCGGGCAAAGCTGCATCGCGCATAAAACCGAATTTCAAAAGGTTTCGCGGAGGAGCCGCGAACGCAGCCCTTATCTATCGATCAATCTGATTGACAATCGTTTTGCTCGAAGGGTACATGAACATTTTCGATTATCGAGCTCAATACCAACCAGCCGAATTCTCTGCTCTTTGATTGACGCATCTGCGTGCCGGCGAAGCGTAAACACGACCCCCGTTGCGTACCATCTCGTAATGGAATCTCGCGAAACGCTCGGGGAAATTCGTAAGGGCCTCCTAGATCGGCTCCTTTGGGATCTCGTTTAGCGTTCAGCTGATATTGAAACGGGTAAACGGCATTTCCGCGCGAGGTGGAGAGACGCGCGTTTTCGTCGGTTACGTGATGCGGAGATTACTGCGGTTTTGTTTATTCACACACACGTTACACGAGAGGTACGTATTTCTATGAGTACACATACATATGGAAATGAGGATATAGAAACGAGAAATATATGTACATACGAGAGTCGCGAAGGGAAGAGAAAGAACAGCGGAGGAACTAAGAAAAGAATAGGGAAACAAGCGTCATCGAGAGATGATTCAATTTGTATAAGTGGTAGTCATTCCGGAATCATCATACTGAATACACGTGTAGGGTGTAAACTTGGACATTGTTGCTGGCGGAGGGATGTACCTACTACACAAATTGTTGTATGAGCGATGCGCTCGATGCTCTCGCCTCCACATCATGATTGTACGCTAATAAGTTTCTTTGGGAATACATAGTGTGGGAGAGAAGAGCACGTCAAATACTTTATTCCGTTTCATGTCGACTGCGCCGAGTTACAAGCAACGCGGGACGGAGAGATAATTCCCCGGGAGAGATTGTACACCGCGCGAGAATAGGCTCCGATTGTTCTCCGGACAACGCGGGTTGTCAAGTTGGTGAATATTTGATGCCTCCGCGTTTACGTTACTGCATATATACAAGCGCACAAAAAATGCAAACCACACACGCGTTCACCGAGAGATACACAAAATGTGTCTCTCTCGCCGTCTCTCCCGCTTTATATACTCTCGGTCCTCTCGCTGTGCATTTAAAGGCGAAATAGTAAAAGTGCACCGAGAAGATGCGCATAGTTGCGCAGTGCAATTCTAGTTCAAACTCAAATATACGTGCATGTACACTATATTTAGGATTAATGGAGTGGCACGTGGAGAGCATGATTTTCTGACAATCCTACACATGACCGATAAAAACTCGCGCTCTGGAAAAAAAACACGATTGAAACTTTTGCCCGAGTGTGGTCACGATCAAAATTTTTCAAACTCTCTGTAATACTGCCGCGAGTTTGCCGGATCATTGCCGGAGTTTATAGCGGGGCATTCTTGGGTTTTCGAGCAGACGAACGCGGGACCATCCAGACGCGGCCATCCTCACTCGGTACGTTAACAGCTCCTGAAGTCTGAATAGGAAACTTTTACCGTGTAGGAAATCCCGCGATCAACTTTCGGCGAGCATCTATTTTTTTTTTTTTTTTTAAGCGACGCGGCGACGGTGGGTGGATGGAATTGACGTGCTTCATAAAGTTTTTATAGGCTATCCGAGAGAAGTTGCTTCCTCGCATGCTGTTTACGTACATGGCTTTTTACGAAAATTGTTTTGGCAAGAGACCCCCCCCCTTTCGCGTTTGAAATGTAAACGTTAAAAATTTGTTATCTATCGCTGTCATTCATCAATCATATACACGTTTTAAGCTCACTTTTTTATAAAATGTTTCGGAGCTGCATTTTTTTTAACTGAAAGAATTCACGAAATAATTTACTATCATATTTTTGATAACAACAAATGACATCTCTGATTGATAATATCTCTTAACATGGCAATAGATATTATTTTTGTATGATATTTAATAAAACTCTGTTTAAATCAAAATAAAACTATTATTTTCTTCTTTAGATATATTTTTGTGTCATTGTTGAAAATGTTTTAAAGCAAATTGTCGAAATATAAAATCACAGGCATGTTCGGACATTTCGCTAAAAAAATCTAATTTATCTTTTTAACATCTATATAAAAAAATAATTTGCTGAATATTTTTTTCCTGAATATTCACATTATGTATTCTACGAGAATAATTTCTTTCTCCCTCCTTCACTCTCTCTCCAATAAATATGTTATATTAATTAAATTATAAACATATTGTAATGAGATGAAAAACATAAAATAATAATAAATATAAAATAATAAAAGTTTGTCGACATATAATTTAATTTTTATAAATTCCATCTTGTTAACAAACTCAATGTAACATATATTACATTGATTTAGAAATAACGATAATTTACGCACATTTGCTTAATTATCAGATCAAAGTGCACGCCACCACATATTATTATTAAATCAATCGCGCTATATTATCGTCGTACGCGTTGAAATAAATGTGCAAGATATGTCATTCGTAATTTGCTTAACGGTCCATCTGGAATTTCATTAATACAAATATAATTATAAATATACAGTCATGCTGATGCGAAAAGCGAATACAACTGTGACAATTATTTTTAATTATAAAACAAAAGTTTGAAATCATAAAATAATACTCAAAATATTTATTGACAGCGTATTCGAACGTGTTCATTTGGGTCATGATAATAAGAAGAAACTTGGGCAAACTATGACAATTCCAGGAGCTAACAAAATGCATTTGCGAATGCAATAGATATACAGCACATACGTAGATATTCCTTGCACTATATATACGTTCCCACAGACTTCTTTACAGGAAGCGAGCCCAATAGGGTTGCCGCAGAGTCGCCTTATCAGCGGTTTACTACCTCAGGGCGATTTCTATATGAACGGTCCTTGTATGAGCATGTACATGGTATCGTATATAGATGGATATATAGATAGCTATATGTAACTCTTCCATTCTCCCGTTTAACTACCACTATATAAAGTATTGAATATCGTCGAATAAATCAATGGTCTGATAAAATGTTAATCGGACAACATTTTCTCGTACCGTCTTCTATTGGGAAAAACTCGCTAGCACTGGCAGCACTGAGTGTTTGAAGCGTACTTTATTGGTAATATTAGTGAACATGTTTTAAGTGCTGCACATTTCATTGGGAATGCAAAATGCTCTCAGTGCGCACTGAGTGCAGTAAAAGTGGCCCCGAGTTTGAAGGCCGGGGCCACTTCAGTGTTATATTGTTTAAATTTAAATTGTCACTGTTATTGTGACAAGAAATATTAAATATTTTATAATTTAAATATTAATAATTTAAATATATTTATATTAAATATTTTATAATTATTAAATATTAAATATTTTTCTCAAAACTGAGTTCAAAAGACATATTTCATTGAGTATGCAAAACTAGCTAGAACTGGTGGCGTTTCATGTAACGCCGACAAAAAACTCCAAAATTAACGGACACTGAGAGCCAGCGAGTTTTTCCCAATAGAAGACGCTATCAGTTCAACAGTGAATTTTACATTTAAAGTTACATTATTTATTATTTAATCTTGAGGTTTATATTCAATTTTTATATTGTGTTATACTTTTATATTATATTATTTTGTATTGTTATATCACAGAAGACAACTTGAATTGCCATTCAACTTTGAAATAAGAGAACAAATATCCTATACCTACATATCCAAGGCCTTCAATTTCAAGTATTTGAATTGAATAAATATTGCAAAAATTGTGAAGAATATTTACATCTTCTTATCAAATATTTTGTAAAAAAAATAAGAGCTAAGATATTTCTAGATAAAAACTAGTATAAATAAATCAATTAATAATGTGATTGATTCTGCAACTTTGTGTAATTAAATTAAGTATAATTAAATGCATCTTTGCATATATAGAACAAAGATACATTTAATTATACATTTAATTTAATTACACAAAATATTACAGCATCAATCACATTATTAATTGATTCTATTACATTAATTTTTATAATAATAATTATTATTAACAAACTGAGAGATACAATATGTTTATGAATAAATCTCAATTTTAATACAATAACTCTTCTTCTTTTACTTTTTTCACAAATATTAGTCAACGAATATTCTATGCAAGAGATGCAGCTTATATTATGCTAACACTGATTGACAGCAATAACATTGATCTCCGGCTCTTCAGCGACTAATTACGCATAGAGCGCCAAGCACTTATCTGTGGATAATGTATCTCCTCGTCCACCGTATCACCGATACAAACCGGATCTCCGTAATTTCCAACCCCGGCGTCATAACGTCACCGCAACCGTGCGTTCAATTTGTCCGCCGACCAGACACACGTGGTGCGATGCAATATCTCCGGCTCTCATCTCATCGATGTATTCTACCGATTTTGCCCTGCATATAACTATTTCCAATGTTTTCGTGCAACTACTCTCGTGAATGTTATCTCCATTTAACGCGAGGTACCAACGTTATTTTAGGTCTCTACATCAGCGGTGGAGGCAGCTTGTCGATCGAATTTAATCGCATGTGGTCTTCCTGTCATTACAATTTTGGCACAAAGGACTAAATGCTGATGAATACCTTTTCTTGTTATTAGACACACAGTTGATATGATCGCCGAGGCATCGAACGGGCAGTATATTATTAACGGCTCCAATAATTCCGCAACGACGACCCCGAGGGGATTGGGAAACGCTCGAATGAGAAAGCAATCGAACCGATGATACAGCGTCCACCGGCGTCAGGACGCTCTCCTATATCGGAGGAAGTAGGCCGTAAATTTTGCGACCTTATTCAGGACGACGGTGGAACAGAGATTGGTATAAGACGCAGGAACGACAGGAACGATACGCGTTTCTTTCACGAGACGCTGACTTCCTCGGCTTCTTCGTACCGTAAGGCAGCAGCAAGCAGTGATGTGAAAGGAAACACAGGAGAACGTTGAATCGATCAACTTCTGAAATAACGATTTTTAACGCCATTGTAACACGATACGATAAAAACCGAATCTTTTTGATAGATCGTAAAAATAATGGATTTTTTATTTGACACAAAACAGGTGATAAGTAAGATAGATGCAATAATAAAATATTAAGCAATATTGCGGCATAATTTAATATAGAGCTGCAATTTCGAGCGAATCAATGATGTAAGCCATGAATAAAAAGAGGCATGAATCAAATTTTTATCTAAACTTCTTGTATATGATTAATCTAATGCAAAAGTGCAAATATACATCTTTTGATTCTATTTAAAGAAGTATAAAATAGTATAACGATTAAAAATATTTCCATAGTTCTGTTTTCTGAAATTTACCTTAATCTAGCTTATATCATATATACTGTTAAACAAATGGTTGTATCCCGATTCAATCTAATCGATATTATTTTCACCGATACGCGGTATCTAAATCGAAGTGTGGAGTAGGATTTAATCGTACAAGTATCTTAATCGGTGCAGTCGGCAAGCAGACAAATAGTGGCCACAGGCTATTGGCTGGCGGACTTGCGGCAAAGCTCCAATATAACTCAGGCCACCTGATAGTTTCATTACTATAGTAAATTTACCGGCCGTGGTGAGCCCCTTACACGTTCTGCATCGTATATGTGCCAGTGTGTGTTAAACGGTGAGAAAACGAGAGATAAAGAAAAGAAGAAAGAATAGGATGAAAACAGGTGAAAAGAAAAGCGGTAAGGGGTAGTTTACACTGTTCGACGAGTCACGGTGCTGGTAGGTTGAGATGTATCAGGATCGGCTACGATCAGTAGAAAGTTTGGTTGGGAGAGCCATTCCATTTGTTCTGGCGAACACACGTGAAACGTGAAGCAAGCGCTTTAACACTAACAGCACATTAAATGGAAAAATCTTTTTTTTTTTAATACTAGAACAACACAAGCGCGCGCTACGCGCGCGCCATTTCTCGATTTTATATATAAAAAAAATGATATTTTTATATAAAATTTGTTTAAATTTGATTAACATTTTTTGACAGAAATCACATAATTAAAGCGTTAATTTGCTAATTAAATTTTAAAATAAAAATATGTTATAAAAATTAAAAATGTTATAAATAATATTACAAATAATATGTTTACTACTTAAAACTCGAATAATATATTTCATTGTTTGCATATAACTTTTATATATATAATACAATGTACTATCGAAATATACAAGCAATAAATTTTGAATATTAAAAATCGATACTTTGTAGCAGCGGATCTTATATGGCGCAAAATTTATTATGTATATCAAATAAAAGAATTTGCACGCTCGTATCTATTTGATATAAAAATAATCTGCAAACAACGTACTATTGAAAAAAACAAGCGATAAATTATTGGCTCTTTATATTAAATAAAAACGAGCATGCAAATTATTTTATATAATATACATAACATAAGTCCGCGCAGTGTAGGGTTCGCGGCTATAAAGTTTCACCATTAACTATTCAAAAAAAGCATAGAATTCATCGCTTGTTTTTTTAATAGTACATTTTATGCAGATTACTTTTATATCAAACAGATTCGAGCGTACAAATTTTTTCGTTTAATAAACATAATATAATTCTTCGTTATAGAATTTGCGCCGTATTTTATATATTTCAACAGTACATTATCTGCACAATATGATGGTACCATCAGCATACCAGCGTACAAACTATTTGATATAATATAAGTAAAATGAATTCGCGCCGTATGGGATCCCCGGTTTAAAAATTATAATTTTCAATTGTTTAAAGCGAGCCAAAAATTATTCTTTCATATATTTTAACATTACATTGACTGCACATTATGATGGTACCATCAGCATACCAGCGCACAAACTTTTGATCTAATATACGTAAAATAAATCCGCGCCGTATGGGATCCGCGGTTTAAAAATTATAATTTTAAATTGTTTAGAGCGAGCCAAAAATTATTCTTTCATATATTTTAACATTACATTGACTGCACATTATGATGGTACCATCAGCATACCAGCGCACAAACTTTTGATCTAATATACGTAAAATGAATCCGCGCCGTATGGGATCCGCGGTTTAAAAATTATAATTTTCAATTGTTTAGAGCGAGCCAAAAATTATTCTTTCATATATTTTAACATTACATTGACTGCACATTATGATGGTACCATCGGCATACTAGCGTACTAACTTTTTGATCTAATATACGTAAAATGAATCCGCGCCGTATGGGATCCGAGGTTTAAAAATTTTAATTTTCAATTGTTTAAAGCGAACCAAAAATTAATCTTGTATATATTTCAACTCTACATTATATGCACATTATGATGGTACAATCAGCATACCAGCGTACAAACTTTTTGATCTAATATACGTAAAATGAATCCGCGCCGTATGGGATCCGCGGTTTAAAAATTTTAATTTTCAATTGTTTAGAGCGAGCCAAAAATTATTCTTTCATATATTTTAACATTACATTGACTGCACATTATGATGGTACCATCAGCATACCAGCGTACAAACTTTTTGATCTAATATACGTAAAATGAATCGGCGCCGTATGGGATCCGCGGATTAAAAATTATAATTTTCAATTGTTTAAAGCGAGCCAAAAATTAATCTTGAATATATTTCAATTCTACATTATATGCACATTATGATGGTACCATCAGCATACAAGCGTACAAACTTTTTGATCTAATATACCTAAAATGAATCCGCGCCGGATGGGATCCGCGGTTAAAAAATTTTAATTTTCAATTGTTTAAAGCGAGCCAAAAATTAATCTTGTATATATTTCGACTCTATATTATATGCACATTATGATGGTACCATCAGCATACCAGCGTACAAACTTTTTGATCTAATATACGTAAAATGAATCCGCGCCGAATGGGATCCGCGGTAAAAAATTTTAATTTTGAATTGTTTAAAGCGAGCCAAAAATTAATCTTGTATATATTTCAACTATATATTATATGCACATTATGATGGTACCATCAGCTTACCAGCGTACAAACTTTTTGATCTAATAAACGTAAAATGAATCCGCGTCGTATGGGATTCGAGGTTTAAAAATTTTAATTTTCAATTGTTTAGAGCGAGCCAAAAATTATTCTTTCATATATTTTAACATTACATTGACTGCACATTATGATGGTACCATCAGCATACCAGCGTACAAACTTTTTGATCTAATATACGTAAAATGAATCCGCGCCGTATGGGATCCGCGGTTAAAAAATTTTAATTTTTAATTGTTTAAAGCGAGCCAAAAATTAATCTTGTATATATTTCAACTCTACATTATATGCGCATTATGATGGTACCATCAGCATACCAGCGTACAAACTTTTTGATCTAAAATACGTAAAATGAATCGGCGCCGTATGGGATCCGCGGTTTAAAAATATTAATTTTCAATTGTTTAGAGCGAGCCAAAAATTATTCTTTCATATATTTTAACATTACATTGACTGCACATTATGATGGTACCATCAGCATACCAGCGTACAAACTTTTTGATCTAATATACCTAAAATGAATCCGCGCCGGATGGGATCCGCGGTTAAAAAATTTTAATTTTCAATTGTTTAAAGCGAGCCAAAAATTAATCTTGTATATATTTCGACTCTATATTATATGCACATTATGATGGTACCATCAGCATACCAGCGTACAAACTTTTTGATCTAATATACGTAAAATGAATCGGCGCCGTATGGGATCCGCGGTTTAAAAATTTTAATTTTGAATTGTTTAAAGCGAGCCAAAAATTAATCTTGTATATATTTCGACTCTACATTATATGCACATTATGATGGTACCATCAGCATACCAGCGTACAAACTTTTTGATCTAATATACGTAAAATGAATCCGCGCCGTATGGGATCCGCGGTTAAAAAATTTTAATTTTGAATTGTTTAAAGCGAGCCAAAAATTAATTTTGTATATATTTCAACTATATATTATATGCACATTATGATGGTACCATCAGCATACCAGCGTACAAACTTTGTGATCTAATAAACGTAAAATGAATCCGCGCCGTATGGGATTCGAGGTTTAAAAATTTTAATTTTCAATTGTTTAGAGCGAGCCAAAAATTATTCTTTCATATATTTTAACATTACATTGACTGCACATTATGATGGTACCATCAGCATACCAGCGTACAAATTTTTGATCTAATATACGTAAAATGAATCCGCGCCGTATGGGATCAGCGGTTTAAAAATTTTAATTTTCAATTGTTTAAAGCGAGCCAAAAATTAATCTTGTATATATTTCAACTCTACATTATATGCACATTATGATGGTACCATTAGCATACCAGCGTACAAACTTTTTGATCTAATATACGTAAAATGAATCCGCGCCGTATGGGATCCGCGGTTTAAAAATTTTAATTTTCAATTGTTTAAAGCGAGCCAAAAATTAATTATATATATATTTCAACTATATATTATATGCACATTATGATGGTACCATCAGCATACCAGCGTACAAACTTTTTGATCTAATAAACGTAAAATGAATCCGCGTCGTATGGGATTCGAGGTTTAAAAATTTTAATTTTCAATTGTTTAGAGCGAGCCAAAAATTATTCTTTCATATATTTTAACATTACATTGACTGCACATTATGATGGTACCATCAGCATACCAGCGTACAAACTTTTTGATCTAATATACGTAAAATGAATCTGCGCCGTATGGGATCCGCGGATTAAAAATTATAATTTTCAATTGTTTAAAGCGAGCCAAAAATTAATCTTGAATATATTTCAATTCTACATTATATGCACATTATGATGGTACCATCAGCATACCAGCGTACAAACTTTTTGATCTAATATACGTAAAATGAATCCGCGCCGAATGGGATCCGCGGTAAAAAATTTTAATTTTGAATTGTTTAAAGCGAGCCAAAAATTAATCTTGTATATATTTCAACTATATATTATATGCACATTATGATGGTACCATCAGCTTACCAGCGTACAAACTTTTTGATCTAATAAACGTAAAATGAATCCGCGTCGTATGGGATTCGAGGTTTAAAAATTTTAATTTTCAATTGTTTAGAGCGAGCCAAAAATTATTCTTTCATATATTTTAACATTACATTGACTGCACATTATGATGGTACCATCAGCATACCAGCGTACAAACTTTTTGATCTAATATACGTAAAATGAATCCGCGCCGTATGGGATCCGCGGTTAAAAAATTTTAATTTTTAATTGTTTAAAGCGAGCCAAAAATTAATCTTGTATATATTTCAACTCTACATTATATGCGCATTATGATGGTACCATCAGCATACCAGCGTACAAACTTTTTGATCTAAAATACGTAAAATGAATCGGCGCCGTATGGGATCCGCGGTTTAAAAATATTAATTTTCAATTGTTTAGAGCGAGCCAAAAATTATTCTTTCATATATTTTAACATTACATTGACTGCACATTATGATGGTACCATCAGCATACCAGCGTACAAACTTTTTGATCTAATATACCTAAAATGAATCCGCGACGTATGGGATCCGCGGTTAAAAAATTTTAATTTTGAATTGTTTAAAGCGAGCCAAAAATTAATTTTGTATATATTTCAACTATATATTATATGCACAATATGATGGTACCATCAGCATACCAGCGTACAAACTTTGTGATCTAATAAACGTAAAATGAATCCGCGCCGTATGGGATTCGAGGTTTAAAAATTTTAATTTTCAATTGTTTAGAGCGAGCCAAAAATTATTCTTTCATATATTTTAACATTACATTGACTGCACATTATGATGGTACCATCAGCATACCAGCGTACAAATTTTTGATCTAATATACGTAAAATGAATCCGCGCCGTATGGGATCAGCGGTTTAAAAATTTTAATTTTCAATTGTTTAAAGCGAGCCAAAAATTAATCTTGTATATATTTCAACTCTACATTATATGCACATTATGATGGTACCATTAGCATACCAGCGTACAAACTTTTTGATCTAATATACGTAAAATGAATCCGCGCCGTATGGGATCCGCGGTTTAAAAATTTTAATTTTCAATTGTTTAAAGCGAGCCAAAAATTAATTATATATATATTTCAACTATATATTATATGCACATTATGATGGTACCATCAGCATACCAGCGTACAAACTTTTTGATCTAATAAACGTAAAATGAATCCGCGTCGTATGGGATTCGAGGTTTAAAAATTTTAATTTTCAATTGTTTAGAGCGAGCCAAAAATTATTCTTTCATATATTTTAACATTACATTGACTGCACATTATGATGGTACCATCAGCATACCAGCGTACAAACTTTTTGATCTAATATACGTAAAATGAATCCGCGCCGTATGGGATTCGAGGTTTAAAAATTTTAATTTTCAATTGTTTAGAGCGAGCCAAAAATTATTCTTTCATATATTTTAACATTACATTGACTGCACATTATGATCGTACCATCAGCATACCAGCGTACAAACTTTTTGATCTAATATACGTAAAATGAATCTGCGCCGTATGGGATCCGCGGATTAAAAATTATAATTTTCAATTGTTTAAAGCGAGCCAAAAATTAATCTCGTATATATTTCAACTCTACATTATATGCACATTATGATGGTACCATCAGCATACCAGCGTACAAACTTTTTGATCTAATATACGTAAAATGAATCCGCGCCGTATGGGATTCGAGATATAAAATTTTAATTTTCAATTGTTTAGAGCGAGCCAAAAATTATTCTTTCATATATTTTAACATTACATTGACTGCACATTATGATGGTACCATCAGCATACCAGCGTACAAACTTTTTGATCTAATATACATAAAATGATTCCGCGCCGGATGGGATCCGCGGTGAAAAAATTTTAATTTTTAATTGTTTAGAGCGAGCCAAAAATTATTCTTTCATATATTTTAACATTACATTGACTGCACATTATGATGGTACCATCAGCATACCAGCGTACAAACTTTTTGATCTAATAAACGTAAAATGAATCCGCGTCGTATGGGATTCGTGGTTTAAAAATTTTAATTTTCAATTGTTTGGAGCGAGCCAAAAATTATTCTTTCATATATTTTAACATTATATTGACTGCACATTATGATGGTACCATCAGCATACCAGCGTACAAACTTTTTGGTCTAATATACGTAAAATGAATCTGCGCCGTATGGGATCCGCGGATTAAAAATTTTCAATTGTTTAAAGCGAGCCAAAAATTAATCTTGTATATATTTCAACTCTACATTATATGCACATTATGATGGTACCATCAGCATACCAGCGTACATACTTTTTGATCTAATATACATAAAATGATTCCGCGCCGGATGGGATCCGCGGTGAAAAAATTTTAATTTTCAATTGTTTAAAGCGAGCCAAAAATTAATCTTGAATATATTTCGACTCTACATTATATGCACATTATGATGGTACCATCAGCATACCAGCGTACAAACTTTTTGATCTAATATACGTAAAATGAATCCGCGCCGTATGGGATCCGCGGTTTAAAAATTTTAATTTTCAATTGTTTAAAGCGAGCCAAAAATTAATTATATATATATTTCAACTATATATTATATGCACATTATGATGGTACCATCAGCATACCAGCGTACAAACTTTTTGATCTAATAAACGTAAAATGAATCCGCGTCGTATGGGATTCGAGGTTTAAAAATTTTAATTTTCAATTGTTTAGAGCGAGCCAAAAATTATTCTTTCATATATTTTAACATTACATTGACTGCACATTATGATGGTACCATCAGCATACCAGCGTACAAACTTTTTGATCTAATATACGTAAAATGAATCTGCGCCGTATGGGATCCGCGGATTAAAAATTATAATTTTCAATTGTTTAAAGCGAGCCAAAAATTAATCTTGAATATATTTCAATTCTACATTATATGCACATTATGATGGTACCATCAGCATACCAGCGTACAAACTTTTTGATCTAATATACCTAAAATGAATCCGCGCCGGATGGGATCCGCGGTTAAAAAATTTTAATTTTCAATTGTTTAAAGCGAGCCAAAAATTAATCTTGTATATATTTCGACTCTATATTATATGCACATTATGATGGTACCATCAGCATACCAGCGTACAAACTTTTTGATCTAATATACCTAAAATGAATCCGCGCCGGATGGGATCCGCGGTTAAAAAATTTTAATTTTCAATTGTTTAAAGCGAGCCAAAAATTAATCTTGTATATATTTCGACTCTATATTATATGCACATTATGATGGTACCATCAGCATACCAGCGTACAAACTTTTTGATCTAATATACGTAAAATGAATCGGCGCCGTATGGGATCCGCGGTTTAAAAATTTTAATTTTGAATTGTTTAAAGCGAGCCAAAAATTAATCTTGTATATATTTCGACTCTACATTATATGCACATTATGATGGTACCATCAGCATACCAGCGTACAAACTTTTTGATCTAATATACGTAAAATGAATCCGCGCCGTATGGGATCCGCGGTTAAAAAATTTTAATTTTGAATTGTTTAAAGCGAGCCAAAAATTAATTTTGTATATATTTCAACTATATATTATATGCACATTATGATGGTACCATCAGCATACCAGCGTACAAACTTTGTGATCTAATAAACGTAAAATGAATCCGCGCCGTATGGGATTCGAGGTTTAAAAATTTTAATTTTCAATTGTTTAGAGCGAGCCAAAAATTATTCTTTCATATATTTTAACATTACATTGACTGCACATTATGATGGTACCATCAGCATACCAGCGTACAAATTTTTGATCTAATATACGTAAAATGAATCCGCGCCGTATGGGATCAGCGGTTTAAAAATTTTAATTTTCAATTGTTTAAAGCGAGCCAAAAATTAATCTTGAATATATTTCAATTCTACATTATATGCACATTATGATGGTACCATCAGCATACAAGCGTACAAACTTTTTGATCTAATATACCTAAAATGAATCCGCGCCGGATGGGATCCGCGGTTAAAAAATTTTAATTTTCAATTGTTTAAAGCGAGCCAAAAATTAATTATATATATATTTCAACTATATATTATATGCACATTATGATGGTACCATCAGCATACCAGCGTACAAACTTTTTGATCTAATAAACGTAAAATGAATCCGCGTCGTATGGGATTCGAGGTTTAAAAATTTTAATTTTCAATTGTTTAGAGCGAGCCAAAAATTATTCTTTCATATATTTTAACATTACATTGACTGCACATTATGATGGTACCATCAGCATACCAGCGTACAAACTTTTTGATCTAATATACGTAAAATGAATCTGCGCCGTATGGGATCCGCGGATTAAAAATTATAATTTTCAATTGTTTAAAGCGAGCCAAAAATTAATCTTGAATATATTTCAATTCTACATTATATGCACATTATGATGGTACCATCAGCATACCAGCGTACAAACTTTTTGATCTAATATACGTAAAATGAATCCGCGCCGAATGGGATCCGCGGTAAAAAATTTTAATTTTGAATTGTTTAAAGCGAGCCAAAAATTAATCTTGTATATATTTCAACTATATATTATATGCACATTATGATGGTACCATCAGCTTACCAGCGTACAAACTTTTTGATCTAATAAACGTAAAATGAATCCGCGTCGTATGGGATTCGAGGTTTAAAAATTTTAATTTTCAATTGTTTAGAGCGAGCCAAAAATTATTCTTTCATATATTTTAACATTACATTGACTGCACATTATGATGGTACCATCAGCATACCAGCGTACAAACTTTTTGATCTAATATACGTAAAATGAATCCGCGCCGTATGGGATCCGCGGTTAAAAAATTTTAATTTTTAATTGTTTAAAGCGAGCCAAAAATTAATCTTGTATATATTTCAACTCTACATTATATGCGCATTATGATGGTACCATCAGCATACCAGCGTACAAACTTTTTGATCTAAAATACGTAAAATGAATCGGCGCCGTATGGGATCCGCGGTTTAAAAATATTAATTTTCAATTGTTTAGAGCGAGCCAAAAATTATTCTTTCATATATTTTAACATTACATTGACTGCACATTATGATGGTACCATCAGCATACCAGCGTACAAACTTTTTGATCTAATATACCTAAAATGAATCCGCGACGTATGGGATCCGCGGTTAAAAAATTTTAATTTTGAATTGTTTAAAGCGAGCCAAAAATTAATTTTGTATATATTTCAACTATATATTATATGCACAATATGATGGTACCATCAGCATACCAGCGTACAAACTTTGTGATCTAATAAACGTAAAATGAATCCGCGCCGTATGGGATTCGAGGTTTAAAAATTTTAATTTTCAATTGTTTAGAGCGAGCCAAAAATTATTCTTTCATATATTTTAACATTACATTGACTGCACATTATGATGGTACCATCAGCATACCAGCGTACAAATTTTTGATCTAATATACGTAAAATGAATCCGCGCCGTATGGGATCAGCGGTTTAAAAATTTTAATTTTCAATTGTTTAAAGCGAGCCAAAAATTAATCTTGTATATATTTCAACTCTACATTATATGCACATTATGATGGTACCATTAGCATACCAGCGTACAAACTTTTTGATCTAATATACGTAAAATGAATCCGCGCCGTATGGGATCCGCGGTTTAAAAATTTTAATTTTCAATTGTTTAAAGCGAGCCAAAAATTAATTATATATATATTTCAACTATATATTATATGCACATTATGATGGTACCATCAGCATACCAGCGTACAAACTTTTTGATCTAATAAACGTAAAATGAATCCGCGTCGTATGGGATTCGAGGTTTAAAAATTTTAATTTTCAATTGTTTAGAGCGAGCCAAAAATTATTCTTTCATATATTTTAACATTACATTGACTGCACATTATGATGGTACCATCAGCATACCAGCGTACAAACTTTTTGATCTAATATACGTAAAATGAATCCGCGCCGTATGGGATTCGAGGTTTAAAAATTTTAATTTTCAATTGTTTAGAGCGAGCCAAAAATTATTCTTTCATATATTTTAACATTACATTGACTGCACATTATGATCGTACCATCAGCATACCAGCGTACAAACTTTTTGATCTAATATACGTAAAATGAATCTGCGCCGTATGGGATCCGCGGATTAAAAATTATAATTTTCAATTGTTTAAAGCGAGCCAAAAATTAATCTCGTATATATTTCAACTCTACATTATATGCACATTATGATGGTACCATCAGCATACCAGCGTACAAACTTTTTGATCTAATATACGTAAAATGAATCCGCGCCGTATGGGATTCGAGATATAAAATTTTAATTTTCAATTGTTTAGAGCGAGCCAAAAATTATTCTTTCATATATTTTAACATTACATTGACTGCACATTATGATGGTACCATCAGCATACCAGCGTACAAACTTTTTGATCTAATATACATAAAATGATTCCGCGCCGGATGGGATCCGCGGTGAAAAAATTTTAATTTTTAATTGTTTAGAGCGAGCCAAAAATTATTCTTTCATATATTTTAACATTACATTGACTGCACATTATGATGGTACCATCAGCATACCAGCGTACAAACTTTTTGATCTAATAAACGTAAAATGAATCCGCGTCGTATGGGATTCGTGGTTTAAAAATTTTAATTTTCAATTGTTTGGAGCGAGCCAAAAATTATTCTTTCATATATTTTAACATTATATTGACTGCACATTATGATGGTACCATCAGCATACCAGCGTACAAACTTTTTGGTCTAATATACGTAAAATGAATCTGCGCCGTATGGGATCCGCGGATTAAAAATTTTCAATTGTTTAAAGCGAGCCAAAAATTAATCTTGTATATATTTCAACTCTACATTATATGCACATTATGATGGTACCATCAGCATACCAGCGTACATACTTTTTGATCTAATATACATAAAATGATTCCGCGCCGGATGGGATCCGCGGTGAAAAAATTTTAATTTTCAATTGTTTAAAGCGAGCCAAAAATTAATCTTGAATATATTTCGACTCTACATTATATGCACATTATGATGGTACCATCAGCATACCAGCGTACAAACTTTTTGATCTAATATACGTAAAATGAATCCGCGCCGTATGGGATCCGCGGTTTAAAAATTTTAATTTTCAATTGTTTAAAGCGAGCCAAAAATTAATTATATATATATTTCAACTATATATTATATGCACATTATGATGGTACCATCAGCATACCAGCGTACAAACTTTTTGATCTAATAAACGTAAAATGAATCCGCGTCGTATGGGATTCGAGGTTTAAAAATTTTAATTTTCAATTGTTTAGAGCGAGCCAAAAATTATTCTTTCATATATTTTAACATTACATTGACTGCACATTATGATGGTACCATCAGCATACCAGCGTACAAACTTTTTGATCTAATATACGTAAAATGAATCTGCGCCGTATGGGATCCGCGGATTAAAAATTATAATTTTCAATTGTTTAAAGCGAGCCAAAAATTAATCTTGAATATATTTCAATTCTACATTATATGCACATTATGATGGTACCATCAGCATACCAGCGTACAAACTTTTTGATCTAATATACCTAAAATGAATCCGCGCCGGATGGGATCCGCGGTTAAAAAATTTTAATTTTCAATTGTTTAAAGCGAGCCAAAAATTAATCTTGTATATATTTCGACTCTATATTATATGCACATTATGATGGTACCATCAGCATACCAGCGTACAAACTTTTTGATCTAATATACGTAAAATGAATCCGCGCCGAATGGGATCCGCGGTAAAAAATTTTAATTTTGAATTGTTTAAAGCGAGTCAAAAATTAATCTTGTATATATTTCAACTATATATTATATGCACATTATGATGGTACCATCAGCTTACTAGCGTACAAACTTTTTGATCTAATAAACGTAAAATGAATCCGCGTCGTATGGGATTCGAGGTTTAAAAATTTTAATTTTCAATTGTTTAGAGCGAGCCAAAAATTATTCTTTCATATATTTTAACATTACATTGACTGCACATTATGATGGTACCATCAGCATACCAGCGTACAAACTTTTTGATCTAATATACGTAAAATGAATCCGCGCCGTATGGGATCCGCGGTTAAAAAATTTTAATTTTTAATTGTTTAAAGCGAGCCAAAAATTAATCTTGTATATATTTCAACTCTACATTATATGCGCATTATGATGGTACCATCAGCATACCAGCGTACAAACTTTTTGATCTAAAATACGTAAAATGAATCGGCGCCGTATGGGATCCGCGGTTTAAAAATATTAATTTTCAATTGTTTAGAGCGAGCCAAAAATTATTCTTTCATATATTTTAACATTACATTGACTGCACATTATGATGGTACCATCAGCATACCAGCGTACAAACTTTTTGATCTAATATACCTAAAATGAATCCGCGCCGGATGGGATCCGCGGTTAAAAAATTTTAATTTTCAATTGTTTAAAGCGAGCCAAAAATTAATCTTGTATATATTTCGACTCTATATTATATGCACATTATGATGGTACCATCAGCATACCAGCGTACAAACTTTTTGATCTAATATACGTAAAATGAATCGGCGCCGTATGGGATCCGCGGTTTAAAAATTTTAATTTTGAATTGTTTAAAGCGAGCCAAAAATTAATCTTGTATATATTTCGACTCTACATTATATGCACATTATGATGGTACCATCAGCATACCAGCGTACAAACTTTTTGATCTAATATACGTAAAATGAATCCGCGCCGTATGGGATCCGCGGTTAAAAAATTTTAATTTTGAATTGTTTAAAGCGAGCCAAAAATTAATTTTGTATATATTTCAACTATATATTATATGCACATTATGATGGTACCATCAGCATACCAGCGTACAAACTTTGTGATCTAATAAACGTAAAATGAATCCGCGCCGTATGGGATTCGAGGTTTAAAAATTTTAATTTTCAATTGTTTAGAGCGAGCCAAAAATTATTCTTTCATATATTTTAACATTACATTGACTGCACATTATGATGGTACCATCAGCATACCAGCGTACAAACTTTTTGATCTAATATACGTAAAATGAATCCGCGCCGTATGGGATCCGCGGTTAAAAAATTTTAATTTTTAATTGTTTAAAGCGAGCCAAAAATTAATCTTGTATATATTTCAACTCTACATTATATGCGCATTATGATGGTACCATCAGCATACCAGCGTACAAACTTTTTGATCTAAAATACGTAAAATGAATCGGCGCCGTATGGGATCCGCGGTTTAAAAATATTAATTTTCAATTGTTTAGAGCGAGCCAAAAATTATTCTTTCATATATTTTAACATTACATTGACTGCACATTATGATGGTACCATCAGCATACCAGCGTACAAATTTTTGATCTAATATACGTAAAATGAATCCGCGCCGTATGGGATCAGCGGTTTAAAAATTTTAATTTTCAATTGTTTAAAGCGAGCCAAAAATTAATCTTGTATATATTTCAACTCTACATTATATGCACATTATGATGGTACCATTAGCATACCAGCGTACAAACTTTTTGATCTAATATACGTAAAATGAATCCGCGCCGTATGGGATCCGCGGTTTAAAAATTTTAATTTTCAATTGTTTAAAGCGAGCCAAAAATTAATTATATATATATTTCAACTATATATTATATGCACATTATGATGGTACCATCAGCATACCAGCGTACAAACTTTTTGATCTAATAAACGTAAAATGAATCCGCGTCGTATGGGATTCGAGGTTTAAAAATTTTAATTTTCAATTGTTTAGAGCGAGCCAAAAATTATTCTTTCATATATTTTAACATTACATTGACTGCACATTATGATGGTACCATCAGCATACCAGCGTACAAACTTTTTGATCTAATATACGTAAAATGAATCCGCGCCGTATGGGATTCGAGGTTTAAAAATTTTAATTTTCAATTGTTTAGAGCGAGCCAAAAATTATTCTTTCATATATTTTAACATTACATTGACTGCACATTATGATCGTACCATCAGCATACCAGCGTACAAACTTTTTGATCTAATATACGTAAAATGAATCTGCGCCGTATGGGATCCGCGGATTAAAAATTATAATTTTCAATTGTTTAAAGCGAGCCAAAAATTAATCTCGTATATATTTCAACTCTACATTATATGCACATTATGATGGTACCATCAGCATACCAGCGTACAAACTTTTTGATCTAATATACGTAAAATGAATCCGCGCCGTATGGGATTCGAGATATAAAATTTTAATTTTCAATTGTTTAGAGCGAGCCAAAAATTATTCTTTCATATATTTTAACATTACATTGACTGCACATTATGATGGTACCATCAGCATACCAGCGTACAAACTTTTTGATCTAATATACATAAAATGATTCCGCGCCGGATGGGATCCGCGGTGAAAAAATTTTAATTTTTAATTGTTTAGAGCGAGCCAAAAATTATTCTTTCATATATTTTAACATTACATTGACTGCACATTATGATGGTACCATCAGCATACCAGCGTACAAACTTTTTGATCTAATAAACGTAAAATGAATCCGCGTCGTATGGGATTCGTGGTTTAAAAATTTTAATTTTCAATTGTTTGGAGCGAGCCAAAAATTATTCTTTCATATATTTTAACATTATATTGACTGCACATTATGATGGTACCATCAGCATACCAGCGTACAAACTTTTTGATCTAATATACGTAAAATGAATCCGCGCCGAATGGGATCCGCGGTAAAAAATTTTAATTTTGAATTGTTTAAAGCGAGCCAAAAATTAATCTTGTATATATTTCAACTATATATTATATGCACATTATGATGGTACCATCAGCTTACCAGCGTACAAACTTTTTGATCTAATAAACGTAAAATGAATCCGCGTCGTATGGGATTCGAGGTTTAAAAATTTTAATTTTCAATTGTTTAGAGCGAGCCAAAAATTATTCTTTCATATATTTTAACATTACATTGACTGCACATTATGATGGTACCATCAGCATACCAGCGTACAAACTTTTTGATCTAATATACGTAAAATGAATCCGCGCCGTATGGGATCCGCGGTTAAAAAATTTTAATTTTTAATTGTTTAAAGCGAGCCAAAAATTAATCTTGTATATATTTCAACTCTACATTATATGCGCATTATGATGGTACCATCAGCATACCAGCGTACAAACTTTTTGATCTAAAATACGTAAAATGAATCGGCGCCGTATGGGATCCGCGGTTTAAAAATATTAATTTTCAATTGTTTAGAGCGAGCCAAAAATTATTCTTTCATATATTTTAACATTACATTGACTGCACATTATGATGGTACCATCAGCATACCAGCGTACAAACTTTTTGATCTAATAAACGTAAAATGAATCCGCGCCGTATGGGATTCGAGTTTTAAAAATTTTAATTTTCAATTGTTTAGAGCGAACCAAAAATTATTCTTTCATATATTTTAACATTACATTGACTGCACATTATGATGGTACCATCAGCATACCAGCGTACAAACTTTTTGATCTAATATACGTAAAATGAATCCGCGCCGTATGGGATTCGAGGTTTAAAAATTTTAATTTTCAATTGTTTAGAGCGAGCCAAAAATTATTCTTTCATATATTTTAACATTACATTGACTGCACATTATGATCGTACCATCAGCATACCAGCGTACAAACTTTTTGATCTAATATACGTAAAATGAATCTGCGCCGTATGGGATCCGCGGATTAAAAATTATAATTTTCAATTGTTTAAAGCGAGCCAAAAATTAATCTTGTATATATTTCAACTCTACATTATATGCACATTATGATGGTACCATCAGCATACCAGCGTACAAACTTTTTGATCTAATAAACGTAAAATGAATCCGCGCCGTATGGGATTCGAGTTTTAAAAATTTTAATTTTCAATTGTTTAGAGCGAACCAAAAATTATTCTTTCATATATTTTAACATTACATTGACTGCACATTATGATGGTACCATCAGCATACCAGCGTACAAACTTTTTGATCTAATAAACGTAAAATGAATCCGCGTCGTATGGGATTCGTGGTTTAAAAATTTTAATTTTCAATTGTTTGGAGCGAGCCAAAAATTATTCTTTCATATATTTTAACATTATATTGACTGCACATTATGATGGTACCATCAGCATACCAGCGTACAAACTTTTTGATCTAATATACGTAAAATGAATCTGCGCCGTATGGGATCCGCGGATTAAAAATTTTCAATTGTTTAAAGCGAGCCAAAAATTAATCTTGTATATATTTCGACTCTACATTATATGCACATTATGATGGTACCATCAGCATACCAGCGTACAAACTTTTTGATCTAATATACGTTAAATGAATCCGCGCCGTATGGGATCCGCGGTTTAAAAATTATAATTTTCAATTGTTTAAAGCGAGCCAAAAATTAATCTTGTATATATTTCAACTATATATTATATGCACATTATGATGGTACCATCAGCATACCAGCGTACAAATTTTTTGATCTAATATACGTAAAATGAATCCGTGTCGTATGGGATTCGAGGTTTAAAAATTTTAATTTTCAATTGTTTAAAGCGATCCAAAAATTATTTTGTCATATATTTTAACATTACATTGACTGCACATTATGATGGTACCATCAGCATACCAGCGTACAAACTTTTTGTTCCATTATACGGAAAATGAATCCGCTCCGTATGGAGTCCGCGGTTTAAACATTTTAATTTTCAATATTTTGAAACGAGCCAAGAATTAATCTTTCATGTATTTTAACAGTACATTGTCTGCACATTATGATGGTACCATCAACTTACCAGCCTACAAACTTTTTGGTATAAATTACGAAATATAATTGTTTGCCGTATGGGGTTAGCGGCTTAAAAATTTTAATTTTTAATATTTTAAAACATGCCTAAAATTAATCGTATATATATTTCAATAGTGTGTTGTGTGCAGATTATTTTGGTACTATAAGCATACCAGTGTACTACTTTTTTGGTCTAATATACGTAAAATGAATCCGAGCCGTACGTGGTCCGCGACCGCGGCTTAAAAATTTTAATTTTTATAATTATAAAGCGAGCCAAAAATTAATGTTTTATATATTTCAAATGTACATTGCCTGCACATTATTATGGTACCATCAGCATACCAGCGTACAAACTTTTTGATCTAACAAGCGCGCTTTACGCGTGCGCCATCCTTGATTTTATCGAAAAAATATTGATATTTTTATATAACGTTTGTTAAACTAGATTAATATTTTTTGACAAAAATCAGCCGATTAAAGCGTTAATTTGCTAATTAAATTTTAAAATGAAAATATATTTCATAATAATAAAATAATAATATTTTACAGTGAGAATTTTTTTTTAGAATTTGATTTAAAAAATTAAGGCTTTGAAGGAGACCTTTTAAACACGTCCAAATAAAATTTTCTACGAATTACACAGGTCTTAATTTTTGCAAAAAACGTTTAAACTTTGAATTAAAAAATTGAGGCCTGTGTAAGTCATACATTTTCGTTGAGCTCGTTTTAAAGATCTCTTTGAGACCTATAAAATGAGCCCAAAGAAAGTGTTCTACGACTTACACAGGCCTTAATTTTCGCAAAAAGCGTTTAAACTTTGAATTCAAAAATTAAGGCCTGTGTAAGTCGTAGAACATTTTCTCTGAGAACTCATTTTGTTCGTCTTGAAGAGATTTTAAAAGATCGTTATAAGTTCGTCTTGAAGAGATCTTTAAAAGAACGTTTAAACTTGAAAAGATTAAGGTCTTTATAAAGCCTAGAACATTTTCTGTCGGCTCATTTTGTAGGTCGTGAAGAGATATTTAATAGATTTCTTCAAGACCTTCAAAATGAGCCGACAGAAAATGTTCTAGATTTTATAGAGGCCTTAATTTTTTCAAGTTTAAACGTTTATCGGGAAAATTCAGCAAACTATATAATTAAAATAGAAATATGTTGTGAATAATATGTTGTAATACCTTATTCTCGATTAATATTTTTGTTACAGAAATCAGCTGATTAAAACGTTAATTTGCTAATTACTTTTCAAAATAAGAATATATGTTATAACATTTAAAATAATAATATGTTTTAAATAATGTATATTATAATTCCTTAAACTCGAATAATATTTAGGACATCTATCAGCTGATTTCTGTCAAAAAATATTAATCGCAGATAAAGCATTATAACATATTATTTATAAAATTATTATTTTAATTTTTATAACATATTTTCATTATAAAATTTAATTAGCAATGTAATGCTTTAATCATCTGATTTCTGACAAAAAATATTAATCAAGTTTAAACAAATTTTATATAAAAACATAATTTTTTTTATATAAAATCGGGGAATGGCGTAGCGCGCGCTTGTGTTGTTCTAGTTCTTTTCTAAAAAAAGACATATTATGTCGATTCTCGCAAGTATTGTTGCCTTTTTTCCGCGAAAATATTAATCAAGTTTAAAGTATTATAACATATTATTAAAAACATATTATTATTTTATTTAATTATATTTTGGACTAACTGTCAAACTGCTAACTGCTAATTCTCGCGATGACAGCCTCTTCATGCTACGAATATAACAACACAACGCGAATGTCAAAAATATTAAAAACAAGTTTAAAGTATTATAACATATTATTTAAAACACATTATTTTATTTTATTTTATTTTGGACTAACTGTCAAACTGCTAACTGCTAACCCTCGCGATGACAGCCTTTCGATGCTACGAATATAACACATCGCAAATCGACAGAGAGCCAATCAGCATTGCGGAAAAGAGGCAACATTACACTTCGAGACTTTCGAATGCATTGCGATACATTTAAGAATCGATTGAACATGCCTTTTTAGATAGGGATTAGATAGGGAAAGGAGGAACCTGCGAATTGATTGATATCTTTTTCATCGTGAAGGATATCCATATTTGCACTTAAATTAAAACTCTTTATAACGCCAATTTAAGTATTAAATAAATTATTTGCTCAATATTTTAGTATTGACGAGAACATTTCTTAAAAATTACTCGGTTAAAAATGCAATTAAAAATTTAACTGCATTAGCGAATTTATTTTCGCTATGAGATATATTTTTTTTCGAAAGCTGAACAGTTTATATTCTCGCGTAATATGCAGAATGAAATTTATCTCATATTTCGCGCTTGCGAGGACTTTTAAGAGACGGCAAAGACCGCATTGCGAGTTGCGAAAACATGCTCTCGTCTCTCGAAAACGTCGAAAGTGTTAATTCACAAAGGGACCAGGGGCGCGTTTGATGCACCCTTTGAGACGTTGTTCGCATCAGGAATTACTCATTTTCCAATTTATTTCCGAGATTTCCGATGCGCATCTCTCTCACGCACATCTCTCATCCCCGTGATATAACTATGCTCTATATAGATATAATGCCAGTTAGACAGTTCGTTTGATGTGGCTCGGTCGGCAGTCGATTTCTCCGCCACCGGTGCACTCCACTTCGTTGGAAAATGTTAAAAAACTTTACCTGCTCATAACTGGAGATATAGCGCTTTACTTATATAGGAAACGGGACCCCGCGAGAAAAAGCGCAGACGCTTTTAGTGTGTCTGCTCGCGTCCCGATGCGGCGAATAGGCTGCGGCGCGGAAAGTTTATGAAAATATGAATGCTTCGGGTTTATTTTTATTACAGCGCCCCTGTGCCCCCTTCCCTCTTTTTTTATTCGGAGGGTGTGCGCCGGATCCCCTTACAAGTCTTCCTCATGGATGGGAAGGGCGCGCGCTTTTCCATCAGGAAATATTCCACCTTTTGATGTTCGAAGCCACTTCGCTCCAAATGACATTACGGGAATAGGGGTAATGCGCCGCATTCCAACCGGCATTTTCAACATCCTCGTTCACCATCTTCGGCCCCATATGCCGGAGAACCTCGTGTATGCAACTTTCTCTCTCGCTCTAGCTATCTCTATCTCTATCTCTTCGACTAATTCAGCCTATCGTCAAAAACTCACGGATGACTCTCGACATTCGCGGGCAAATGCGTCCTTTCCCACACAGTGACACTCTCAATTTTCTGTTTTCTCGCTGACTTTTCTTCTCTTCTCTTCTTTCTCGTGTAGTCGATTAGGAAATAAGCATATAATATATATTCCTCGCGATAAGTTTTTGCGAGCATATATATTTCTTTGACCTAAATATCTACTTTTACGTCTTATGATATAAAAATATTATCTTCACTGCATACTGCGCATATATAAATTATGTATATTAAATAAATGAATTTGTAGGCTCATCGTATTTGTTTGGTATAAAAATAATCTTTATACATCAAAATATACAAACGATAAATTTTTGACTTCTCTAAATATAGTAATATACGTAATATAAAAATGCGCCGCATAGGATCCGCGGCGAGAGAGTGTCGACATTTAATATTTTAAGACGAGTGAAAAATTCATCTCTTGTATATATAGATAGTACATTGTTTGCAGAATATTTTGGTACCAAGCAGATATCAGCGTACAAATTTTTTTATTTAATATATATAATATAAGAATACGTTGCACAGTGTCCGCGACGACATAGTGTCGGTTCTTAATATTTTAAGACAAGCCAAAAATTAATCTCTTGTATATTTCGATAGCACATTGGTTGCAGAATATTTTGGTATTATGCAGATACCAGCGTACAAATTCTTTTATTAAATATACATAATATAAGAATACGCCGCCAAAAATATGTATTATAATTTATAATATAAAAATACGTATATGAAAATTTTACATCGATAACTCGCAGTTCAATTAAATTTAAAAAATACTGTATATAATTGTCATAATGAGAAAAATAATTTTAAATATATTTACGATACAAAAATTTTACGCTTTGTACTTTTAAAAGAGATTTTGTGATAAATAATTTCGCTAATGACACATGCAACATATGTTCTTGGATTTATCGATTGCTTCCGTCAGGAGAGAAGAGTTGGTCGTACTGCACGACTTTCTTCATTAAAACCGTGCTGCTGTATTTCATAAAGATTTTAATGAAAGCACGTAAACGCCTATGAAATGTTCCAACGGCGCGCAACGGTACCGACGAGATTTATTTTATGGCTGTACTTTTCGACAACGATGCTCTAAATTCATTACAGCGAACATTGGAGGCCGGCACACGGACGCGATCAATCGCCAGAATTATTAGCGAAATATTGTGTAACGCACGCGACTGAAAACTGACTTCATCATTTAATTCGCTACACATACAGCTGCATATATACATATAACGCATTGTTCGTAGAAATAATATTATTACTATATATCTATTGTCATTAAATGTGATATATTAATCTATTAATATTATGTTTGATCTATCTGATATGGAGCTTTAAATGGGACAATACTGTTGTATTAAATTAACGATCGTTTATTCATATTGTGCTAATCGTACTGCGTTATTACGATGTTAAAACGCTTGGCAATTTTATAATCTTTTTAACTGCGTGTGCTTTGAATGATTGACGTGATTTTAAATCCAATATTAATGAGTATCGACACGTAGCAATGTTACATGAATCTCGATACTAATCGAAACTAACCATACGACTTAATCAAAGTTTGGATAAACTTATGCAGTTATGTGACGTTATGCGTAGGTAATCCTGTTCAAAACTATACAACCTCAACACGAAGAGTACAAGTTAGACTCATCCTTGTAACAGAGTCAGAGGAGATGAGATGTAGTTTGATACAAGACAAGGAGTTACAAAATGTAATTTTACGATAAAGAGTAACAAAAATATAGAAAATATATAACAAAATATTTAATTATAAAAAATATTTAAAATATTAATTAGCAAAATATTAAATGGACGAAATATTAAATAGCATTAACACTTGTATGAAATTACATAGAGCATCATTCAGCCTACTTTTCTATACATTCTTATTAATTCTAGCTTCTTTGTATTCGCAAACATCAATTGTGTCATTAATAAAGATACTAAAACGTTTACGATTTTAATTGTTCAAATGCGATAAATGAATAATCTGGGTCGATAATAGAATTTACGGTTTATTTTTCCTCGATAAAACGATTACATCTGCTAGCAAATTAACGGAAATTGTGGCATTTCGACATGCCGTGTAAAAAGAGCAATTTGTGAAAGAACTTTTAATATGTTGAGTCATTCATGTTTTACTAGTTTCCAAACTTTTTACTTAAGCTCTCACGAGAAGACAGCGTAAAAGCGAGTCGTAAAAAGTGCGAGCAATCATGTTTATATGACATAAATGCAAATTTAACTTTGCCCCAGAAAGTATATTGCACAAATATCTGATAAAATGGTGAAATACAAACTCATAAAACTTATAGAACACTTTTGATACGTGAGATAATATAATATCAAGTATTTTTATTGATTTCCAATCTCATTTACACAACAAAGAAAAACTATAATATAAATATTATAATTAAAAAATTATATAAATTTAATATTATAATAAAAATTTAATTAAAAAAAGATTTAAAAATGTAATAAAAACTCTCAAATCTACAATTAATGGCGACAATCATAAGCCAATAATAAGTACTTAAAATGTTTAAAATGCGTTCAATGATTAAAAATGTAATTATTTACATATCATATTATAATACAAAATTATATATTCTAAATACTTAGCAAAAATCTCATTTCTTTCTAGAATTATGTTACACATAATTAAGTTCATTGTCTGACAATAAAATACTAACAATCTGATATATACAAGAAGTATATTAATGTATAATAAAAATTTACAAGTGTGTTTTATAAAATAATATTACTTGTGTGTGTCATATCACAATATTATATATGCATACACTAACGGATCCGGGGGAGGGGGGATTTGGCGTTAAACCCCACCCCCCTTGCAAATTAAAAGAAACAGTTTTGCTGAATTTATTTAAAAAATATAAATAAAGAAAAACAAACATTAAAGAGTTATTGACATCAGGATCCGCTATAGTGTATATATATAAGTATAAGATACACTGTAAATTATATACTTATTACGCATTCAAGGAGTTAAATATAGATTAAGTCAGACATAGGACGAAATGATGAGATAATTTCATTGCACGAAAATAATTAGGTGAAATTCTTTATATCTATATAACATATATATAATATATATTATATCTATATAATATATATTATATCTATATAATATATATTATATCTATATAATATATATTATATCTATATAATATATATTATATAGATACAAAGAATTTTGCCTAATTATTTTCGTACAACAAAGTTATCTCATCATTTCGTCCTATGTCTGACTTAATCTACACTTAATTCCTTGAATGTGTAATGAATATAATTTACAGTGTATCTTATACATACATATTGTATATATTATATAGATATAAAGAATTTCGCCTAATTATTTTCGTGCAACGAAATTATCTCATCATTTTGTCCTATGTCTGACTTAATCTAAACTTAACTCCTTGAATGCGTAATGAGTATAATTTCCAGTGTATCTTATACATACATATTGTATATATTATATATATATATATAAAGAATTTCGCCTAATTATTTTCGTGCATGAAATTATCTCATCATTTCGTCTTATGTCTGACTTAATCTACACTTAACTCCTTGAATGCGTAATGAGTATAATTTACAGTGTGTATCTTATACTTTTATATATATATATATATATATATATATATATAATATATATATATATATAAAAAATTTCGTTGCACGAAAATAATTAGGCGAAATTCTTTATATCTATATAATATATACAATATATATGTATAAGATACATTGTAAATTATACTCATTACGCATTCAAGGAGTTAAGTGTAGATTAAGTCAGACATAGGACGAAATGATGAGATAATTTCGTTGCACGAAAATAATTAGGCAAAATTCTTTATATTTATATAATATATACAATATGTATGTATAGATATAATATATATTATATATATATATAAAGAATTTCGCCTAATTATTTTCGTACAACGAAATTATCTCATCATTTTGTCCTATGTCTGACTTAATCTAAACTTAACTCCTTGAATGCGTAATGAGTATAATTTCCAGTGTATCTTATACATACATATTGTATATATTATATATATATATATATATATATATATATATAAAGAATTTCGCCTAATTATTTTCATGCATGAAATTATCTCATCATTTCGTCTTATGTCTGACTTAATCTACACTTAACTCCTTGAATGCGTAATGAGTATAATTTACTGTGTGTATCTTATACTTTTATATATATATATAATATATATATATAAAAAATTTCGTTGCACGAAAATAATTAGGCGAAATTCTTTATATCTATATAATATATACAATATATATGTATAAGATACATTGTAAATTATACTCATTACACGTTCAAGGAGTTAAGTATAGATTAAGTCAGACATAGGACAAAATGATGAGATAATTTCGTTGCACGAAAATAATTAGGCAAGAAATTCTTTATATCTATATAATATATATATACACTGGCGGATCCGGGGGGGGGGGATTAAACCCCCTCCCATGCAAATTAAAAGAAACAATTTTGCTGAATTTGTTTAAAAAATATAAATAAAGAAAAACAAACATTAAAGAGCTATCGACGTCGTTGATCCTGGAATAAAAGCTAATCATGAAACCAAAAATATTAAATAAAATAATTATGCAAACCCCCCCCCCCCCCATTATCGACGTCAGGATCCGCTAGTGTATGCATACATACGTATCATTTGCATTGATTCGCTGTTTCACACACAGATTGCAAAAGCCAAATGACCAATTGCAATCTGCGCGTATGTTTCACAATTTTTCAAATCGTGAAACATAGTTTGAACCTTTCTTAGCCGCTCCTTCAACATCGTCTCGGCAAGTGCTCGGCGAGACCGATACAGAGCGAGCTCATCAGTTTCTCTAGACTCTGTACCACGGTTGTTACAAAAAGTAGTCGAAATGAAAGGAATCCGCATCGTCTACTGAAAGACATTCAGCCTCCCTTAATGGTGTCCGTGCAAAGGACGCTCTTAGTCGTGCAATGTACCGGTTCATGAAGCGTCAAAGGAAATTTCACACTTCGCGATATATTCGTGCCTTTCATAAATATACATGTAACCGTCGTGTTTGTCAATCTGATCCACTATGACAAGGTTTCTACGGCTTCTTTTCTTGTCACATACGCGAACACTTATTATTCATTCTCTTTATCATTGATTCGATGATACGTCACGTTAATGAACTAAACGATTTTAATTTAAGCAACTATTGCTATGGATTATGTCACATTTGTGTCGACTGTTATCGAATAACATACGACTTCCACGAACTCCATGGAGACAATCGTTAAAACATTCATGCACATGAGAACATTGCATATGTATCATTTATAATACCATGTTCTGTTTCTGTTTCTATTAGACGTGTGTCATATTGTGCAATATGTAGAATATCGTTATACATGACATACATGCGAAATGCAAAACAGCCCCTACTAAACATAATACATCGCGCTAACGCATTGTTATTATGATATAAATAAAAGCGTTAAGTAAAAATGATTATATGCGCGTAATAAAATTTTAATTAAACATATCTTATTAATATTAAACAGGAAACCAGAAAAAAATATATATCAATTTTACTAATAAATGTCGTGTTTAAATTGTAATTTTTTGTAATCTAAATCATTAATTTTTACAAAAATATAATAATCAAATAATAGCAAAAATAAAAAAGTTTTACATTATTTTACATCCACAAAGGTTGCTGCAAATGCATCAAATATATGAAATTTTTAATCTTCACTTTCCGATGCTATTGCAACAATGAATTAAAGAATAGAGAAAGAGATGAATCTTAAAAAAAGATATTGTGTCCGTGACGTATATCAAAACTTAAAAAAGGTAAACTTCGCGCCACGTCATCATGTGTCACGTACTTTTGTATTTACGCCGCAACAAAAGGTGCTCGGGGCAGCATGTTTCTATTGCAAACTTCATTGCTTGATAGGGGCATTTGGACTTTGTCCGAAGGTGCAAGCACCTTTTCCTGTCGCCGTGACCTTGCATACACAACCTAGCCACCGAACGCTCTCTCTTCCTCTCTCACCGTGGTTCCACATTCTTCGTCCTTTACAGAGAGCTACTCCTCCTTACCCACATACGAGTTTGCTCACGTACTTCAGTAGTCCTATTACCCCGATTTCTTTGCTTTCCGACGCGATACATCATCGAAGTGGCTTTTCACCCCCCTCGTCCACCCCATCCAACCCATCTTGGCACGTACGTGCTTCTTCTGTGCCGCCACTCGTCTCACCCTTGTCCATTATGAGCGTTCCACCTTCATTCGCTTTCTTCAGCCGCAGCTACACATTTTTTTATCCGTACACGAATGCACAATATAAATACGCAATATGAACATATACTTGTCTATTGATTAAACTGTAAAATATATTAGTCGTGAAATTTTACATCTGCTCTATATCTATAGGAAATATTTAAAATTATAATTAAAATCATCATCATTCTTAACATTATTTGAGCCTGTAATTTATCGTATTATTTTGTAAGCTATATGACGTCGAAGATAAGCTTAGAAAGTCCAATTATCAAAATAATTTATAATACTTATATACTATCAAATAATTTATATTCAGTTTATAATAATCTTTATATTTTATTTGTTCGAATATGCACAGCGGAATATGCATTTTATTTCTATTTTAACATTGACAGACAATTCGTTTTTTTTTTTTCTAATATGTTTCTCAGACAGCATTAAGCGTCATTATTTCGAGAGAAACTGTATGAATTTCTCAGCATATAGTATCTTATATAGTGAATTCCCCAGAGATTGTGGTCCAATTCATAGTAGATGGAACATGGAGTTGCGGCTCCCTTCCTAAGGGACCACCATTACAGAGGTATCGTAATCCAATGTTATTAGTATGCATATTGAGTTTTTCTATTGTCCCGCCAATAGTCTCATGACTTTTTAATGCAACGGATTATAACCGCACCTCTTAGTGCAGGTATTGCATCGTTAATTTAATAATGGCCGACTCTCATAGTTTCAAAGCAAAACCAATTATAGATCCATCGCGTCGAAACTTTTAAATTGCTTTCATCTATAATATAAAAGATATTCAAGATTTCGATAATATACAATATGTACGCTGTATGTGCGCGCATATATGAATACCGCTAAACTTTTAATAATAATGTTAATAAAAAAACATCAAAAATGAATTTTCGCGTTTCCATTTTATAAAACAAATCACAGTTAGTCTAATTCACAATAAAACATGATAAATCGTTAATGGACAAAATAATATGTGTGACATTATTTTGAAGATAATATTTTATCTTTTATTATATATTTAGTTTACCTTATTATATATATAATAATGCACTCTACACGCATCTATATGCAATATGCATAATGATACTTATTAGTAAAAATTAATTATAAACTTCGCAATTATTAATTAAATATTTAATACAAATTTTTAGATGAAACTTGTAGAGTGCAGCTTACAAATTTTAATGAAAAAATTGTGTAACCGATGGATAGAGAGCGTTCATTTAACTTAATCACATCGCGTAATCAGGTAATAAAATCCTTAACCATACGAAGTGACTTCCAAATATCTACGGAGATTACAATCGATTGAATTATTAACAGCATAAACTGTGACGATAACCAAAATTAACGATTACGCTGATGGCTGGAAAATTGGCTCGTCTGACGAAAAGTTACCACGGCACATGAAAGGCTGGGAATGTTCGGCAGTAACCTTTGATCCGTGAACTATGCGGCTATGTCATACCGCTTCAGCGGTTACGCGAAAGTAATTTAGTTAAACCATCCCATATGCGCAATAAAACGACTTTCTCGTGCATGTATGTATAGTATGCGTCATATCAGAGGGGTGTAAGGTCCTAAAATTCTATAAGCACGCACAACGGTATGGTGCGTAGACAACAATTTACGCTGAACTACATAAACTCGCGTGGAATTTTATCATATTTTACAGTTAGCTTATATTCTACGTGTTGCTGCGAGCAATCTGTAATAATCTTAATTAAGCAGCATAGCTGTACAATTGTAATACATTTGTGCACACATACACACACACACTAGCGGATCCTGGGGGGGGGGGATTTGAGGTTAACCCCCCCCCCCTTGCAAATTAAAAGAAACAGTTTTGCTGAATTTGTTTAAAAAATATAAATAAAGAAAAACAAACATTAAAGAGCTATCGACGTCGTTGATCCTGGAATAAAAGCTAATCATGAAACCAAAAATATTAAATAAAATAATTTTGCAACCCCCCCCCCCATTATCGACGTCAGGATCCGCTAGTGCACACACACAATTACTAAGAAAAAGAATAAGATAAAACGTTTATAAACAATTGATAAAATCGCACTATTCATTATATTTTTAATTGTATTTTAAAAATTTTATTTAAAAAATAAAAGAAATTTATAAACTCTAAAAAATTATACGAAACTTGAATATTTTCGATAAGGAAAGATTTGATTGCCAATTTATTAAAAAAGCAGCTGTATAAATGTCTCGATAACAATATCATATTTTCTAAAGTAAATATATGAAATTACATTACATAGAGTTATATTAATTTTTTAATATTTCCAAAACAAAAATGAGAATAAAAATTCTCTCTCGTTTTTTCAACATATATACGTATGTGTTAAAGTTTCATAAGTGCATAATTTATTATGTACAACATTGGCAGGTCTCAAGTTTCCAAAACATACAAAATTTATGCGTGCGGTCGGACACTTTAAAAACACGCGTTGGAATCAAAGGATACTAAAGCGAAGAATGCTGTTATGTGACATGCTGTGAGAAAATTGGTCGTAGTCTCTTCCGCCCTCTCTCTCTCGTATAAAAGTTTCTTTATGCAAATATCGCGGGTCACCCCAAGATTGACGACAACTTATGCCGCTTCAGCAAACTTTGCGCTGTTCTTGTTGAAGGGACAAAGGCGCACGATATCATGAAGGCTGGTATTTCACCGCCACGCGGAACTTAAGCTATTCGAGTTATTTATCCTAAAGATTGCAAAGTATGCTTTTAAAGATGCAACACACCTCGCGTGCCAATCAATATATATATATATATATATATATATATATATATATATACATATATATATATATGTATGACAAAATAAAACTTAAAACTACACAACGTTACATATCTCCATTTTAGATAAAGAAATACTATAGAATTGAATAATATTGATTATTTTAAAAGATTAGATAACTTTTTTAGATGTAAAAAATTTTTAGTTTTATTTTCTTAAGTAATTTTAATGAAAGTGCGAAACTCTTTTATAACATTTTTACTTTATATTGTTTTATGCTAGGCATACATCGTCTGTCCGAAAAGTTCCGAGATTGATTTTTTCCCAGTCTATAAATGATTTTAATCGTTGGCCAACTGGATAATCTTTTAGTAGCAACACTCAGCTGTATACGTGCATTTGGTTAACCAGTTGCTACCATTCTGTACTAAGTACTAGGCTTGTAAATTTTTTCTGTTTTTCTTTTGGTCTGTCAAGAAAATTGTGATGGAACAGAAAGCAATGATCAAATTTAATTTTAAAGTCTACAAATAAATAGAAGCGAACATTTCGATCCCTTTTATTTGGACTTTCATCAGTGCATTAAAAAACAATATAAATTTTATCTTATTTTTAAACTGATATATGTGCAATTTAATATAACACAATTTTCTATATTCTTATTATTTTTTTCTCTAGAATAAATTATTTATGTAAAATAAATAATAATTTTTATATATATAGAATTCTTATAAATTTAAAGACTTGTGTGGTTGAATCTTTAAAATAAAATAAATAGTATTACTTAATTGCATTATGACTTAAAATTTATTTGCTTAGACTTATTTCTTGTGGTGGAAAAGAAAATTTCGATACGGTATAAAATATTATTACTGCTTTCGTGAGCTCTAGCCCGTGTATTTTCTCAAATTTTCTTTCGGCCGGTTAGAAGGTATTACATATAAGCGAAATGCAGCTATCGCTTGTGCTTAAGTGCACAATTGTAGCTTTTCGATTTCATTTACGGAGGTACGCCTTAGTGGATAAGGCGGAGACTGGTGGTAACAGTAGGTATGGCAATTTCGATCCCTGTCCTCTCCACCTCACCTTGGCGAACGTAAAGAAGTGTTAGCCCCACAACCAATGTTGTTCACGGTCCAATACATCTTATCGACTTTACTTCGTATCCCATCTACGTGGGAAAACTCTCATTCTTTTCCTCTACGTCGCACTTTTCGTCCTTCCTTTTACTCTCTCCTCCTCTGCCTGCTTTTCCTACCACTTTGCCGTCCGCTTTCCTTCTTCCTCCTTCTCAAGATTATTTTTGTCTACGGCTTTAAATCTTCTCTCGGTACTTTCAAATAAAGTTTACGGTAGCGCCGGAGTTGATTTATATCGAGAAAAAGGAAAAAACGAAGGGAGAAAGAGCTGTGTCCGTTCTCGCGTCGCTATGCGGGTGCAATAACTGCGGCATTCTGCGCCTTTGAATTGCAGCTGTACCTTGCATGGAGAGCCTAAAGTCCCGAAGCTCGCGTTCTTTATAGACCACGCGCGATATTAGCCGCGACACCGCATTTACACTCGTTTCCAGGTTGCGAATCTTCGTAAACCTACGTTGAGACACGCGATTACCACCGGCTCGCGCGATACTACTGTTGCTTTTCCTGCAGGGAGAACCCGAACATTTATCCTGCTTAAATCGTGGGCACGCTGGGAAAACGATCGACAATTCGCATTTGTCCCCCAGGTCGTTTCCTACGACGCTGCGCGCGATAAGATGTACAGGTGCTCGCCAAAAGGCAGCAAACGAGGTTTTTAGAGTCCTCTTTGTGTTTGGAAAGTGTACAATCGTAAATGTTATATTGCGTTCGCATTAGTATTTTAATAGCAATATATTGTCTTCGGAAAATAAATCAGAAAAAAATTCTGACGATTAAACATGAGAAAAAATTGTTATCCATTTCAAATAAAATTCTCTATTTTCTAATGATAATGTTGCGGCACGTCTTACGATAAATTACACACCGATGCATCTGCTTTCGTCGGTTAAATTGACCTGCATTTAGATACACGACATTTTAATTTCTGAGATCTCACCTAAAATAAACTGTGAATCTGACTTTGCTGCTGGAATCCCTTGGCTACGAAATCTTATCGTAAGGTATACACCTCATGAAACAAGGGAGAAATACAACGACTATTCTATCGCAAGCTATTATGCGGTGACTGCACCCTCGTTACCGCTTCTACGATTACAAATAGAGAAGGAAACTTGATTTATCGATTCGTTTAATTTCTGTTTCCTTCTTATTGCGCGCGAGATTAATTTTGTTTTACGCGTGAGAAAGAACTAATTGTTTGTAAATGCATCCACTAAAAAAATTTTTATAATTTTCGTTTAAAGCGATTAAAAATATATGTATGCATTTATATAAGTAAAATAAAGCTGCTATGAGTTATTTCAAACAGAATTAAAATTATTCCACGATTTAATTAATCGTTAAATAATTTTAAACAATTCGATAATTTTTTATCAAGTACAAGGATTATAAATCTCGAGACATAAATAAATCAATAAATTCTTAAAATTGTAATCTTAATTTATATTTTGAATAGAAAAGATTGTAATAATCGATATTGCATTTATACATATTACTTTTAAACATTTGGAGATTAATGTTAAAAATTATTAATTTATGAATAGCTTTAAAAGTGTTTTAATCAATTTTTTTTTAATTTAAGAATCCATTAAATATTAGTTGTGGTTGTCAAAATATCGATACGCACGGTTGATGCAATAGCTCAAAATAGCCGCAAATATGACAATATTATTACTGGATAATAACAATGTTATTCCAGTCATACATACGTCTCACTAATACCCCTAAATCTCTGTAATGTGGGATTTTACAGCGCGTATCCAGGTGCGGCACAACGAGGTGCACATCTGGCAGCAAACCACGTGTTCACCTGCACACGCTTAATGCCCAAATAGCGTGCCTGTGAAATTGGAAGAAAACAGGAATCTGACATGGGTGAGAACTTACATGCCAGTTATATACCACATATGGATCATACATGATTTCGATGAGCACCTAGCGATTTACGTAAGTGGAAAGGACGCCCTGATCTTTCCCAAGAGACAAAATTAATCTTCCTGTATGACATGCGTGCAACATATCTAATAATTTACTTACACTACTTATAGCGTATACTTATACTACTTACAGCAAACGCGTTTAACTCAAATATTTATTCAAAATACAAAATTATATTTTCTCTCATTCTAAAAAAAGAATTAAAAATTTAAACAAGTTAATGTTTAATTGAATTTAAAAATTAAAAATTTTGTAAGTCTTCAGTAATATCCGATCGTTTTGAAATTTATAAAAATAAAAAAATTTCTCGATTTAAATATAATAAATCAAATTATAACTCGTCTATGCACTTTGCTGCACAACAATTTTGTAAATGAGTATTATAAGACCGCTATTGATTACCGTTTGCATCGGTCGCATAAAGAGAAATAAAAGGCATTCCCTGATTATCCATTGCGCGCGAGCAAAATTCGCTAGTGGAATGCTAAAAAGTCCGCTCTTTACAGAAACTATAGTAACGCGACTGGATTCCGAAATCTTCAGCGTGAAGGATCGTTTCGTATTCCGAGTAGCGAAGATGTAAATTTTCTCGCGGCGCGGCGCCTTCACGCGTTGAAACCCGGGGAAAGACAAGCGACGTCTTGCCCGTAACCGTCCTTATCCCCTTGCTACCCCCGCTCGCAACTTTCTTAAGGTATTTCGCTCGTGTTTTCAATACGTAGGCACTGCAGTATTTTCGTACGTTACGAGCAAACTTTTCACTTAAGTTCCTTCATTTAGTCGGCCGCGGCAGTATATTGGTTCAACTTGTACCGGTCGAACTTTTCTTCCCTTCTCTCTCTATCTCTCCCTTTTTCCGGCTTTACTGTTTCTGTCCGCGCACCCTGCAGCTCGTATTTACTTACGCGCGAGCGGGGGATGTTTTACCTCGCGGCGGTATGAACACTTACAAAATTTACGTCTCTTACGTTTCTTGCCACGTTGCGTGCAATCGAAGAAATTTCCTTACTGCGGCTCAAACTGCACGCGGATTCCCTGGAAACTCTCTCCGCGATTCTTTGTACCGTCGCGGTTATCCTAGGAAGCGCGTTCACTTCAAATTAATTGCAAAACTTTCATAATTATAAGTTATAATTTATATTGTCTATGCAAAGGGTTTTTACTTGAAACATGCGATTATATGATTGCATTATACATGCATATCATTTTGAATTTGTAGGAAACTTCTATCGTTTATATGTATAATATACACAATATTAACATAAATCTTTCAAAGTAAGTCAGTTAATTTGTTCGATTTCACATAGAAAAAAACACGAATTTTTTGAAAACAATACGATTAATTAGAAAGCTGCGTTTCCTGAATCGCTTCTTTGTAACAAATTTAATGTACCATCATATATGTATCTAAGATTAATGTAAATTTTACATGGAGTTGAATGATGTATTACGAACGACAATACGAAAAGCTTTGTGTTAATTATGCGTATATTATAAACAAGAGAAGTTTGTGATACAAATTTCAAAGAAAACTGCACGTATTTGTCCATTTTTCTACTCTTTGACTTAGTCATGTAATACGCGCTCGTAATAATATACATTGGCATTTATATGAATATACAGTCTCCTGTATTTTAATTTACATTATTTTTATTCATAATCTCCACATCACATGCATAATAAGCACTGTAGTAAAATTATATTTCTTAGATAAATATATCAGAAAATAATTATAATAAATATTACGTCATCAGATGAATGATGATGATTCAATTCAACATTTATTCACAATTAGTATTACAGCTTGTATCTCACATTTTGCAGCCAAACAATTTCTCCTTTCAGATCTCTAACATTTTTACAATAAATAAAACAGTCCTCTCTTTTCACGCTGTATAGAATTTAATACATAAAAATCACTATAAAAAAGCAATAGCAGAAATGAAAACCATTCGAGCGACTCGCTGTGTGTGTGTCTGCTATCTCCCGTACATAATACATTGCGCCACTTATCATCAATTTTCCCCTGACCCATTTCCGAGATGCTGCAATGTCGCATCGCGATCTTGCCGCTTGCATGGAAAACACGTGAAATACCCAACACGGCGGCAGCCACCAGCGCGGTATGCCTCCAACACCGCGGAATCTCAGCGAAGAGTCGCGTAACACAGGGGACGTGCGCGAGCGATTTACGAAAGCGATGTGCCACTACCAACCCCTCTCTGCCGGGGTTGGCACCCTGCGATACCGTCCCCATGATCGGACCAGCATCAGGCAGCGCAATGCACTGGCTCCGGTCCGCGTAATTCTGTACAAGTATGCGGACCCATAAACGCCACAACTTTCCTTATTTACGGCTGCCACTTGGCTACACCGAGCTACTTTTCGCCGATGTATTTATTTGTTGTTCCCGCAACGCGAACTCTGGAGAAAACTGGGACGGTCGCGCGTGTACGCGTACTACGGCTCTAAAGCCATTATTTACCGAGGACAAGCGGCTGTTTCGAACGCAGGCGATAAATATGCGTAATGATATGAAACGAAATGTTTTTTCATCCCGTTGCGATCGTACGGAGAAAGGGCATTGTGTCTTATCTCCCCGATGTCGCGACCCTCTACTTTTTGCATCGATTTTACATCACAATTGCACAGCATTTTTATTTACCTATTTTGAATGTAGAATACAAAAATCAAATCCCTCCTGGTCTTATATAAATTCAGAATCCAACGAGCAACAAGAAAAAGAGAGACTAGAGTTCAATAATGCTAATAATAAGAAAAAAAAGAGAACAGTAAAAAGCACTCTGTAATATCACATTTTATGCAATCGAATCTTATAGCATTAAAAAAATTTAATGTTTCCCAAATTACGTAAAAATACATGTAATTAGATATTAGAGATATTAATTAAAATGAAAAAATATATGTACACTTGTAAAATAACATTTTTTGAGGACGGCAATTCATTAAATTAAAATTAATATGAAAAAAATCCATTACATATATACACTGACGGATCCTGGGGGGTTAAACCTCCACCCCCCTTGCAAATTAAAAGAAACAGTTTTGCTGAATTTGTTTAAAAAATATAAATAAAGAAAAACAAACATTAAAGAGCTATCGACGTCGTTGATCCTGGAGTAAAAGCTAATCATGAAACCAAAAATATTAAATAAAATAATTTTGCAACCCCCCCCATCCAAAATTATCGACGTCAGGATCCGCTAGTGCATATATATAGACGCATCATCAACATTCGATTAGTGGCACAAGTTGGAAAAGTGTTCTTAGTGATTTTCACTAACCCTTAATTATGTAAATTCGCGATAAACACATATACAGATAATAAAGTTTTCTCTGTGTGTGTGATATATATATATATTAAATAAGAATATTGCGTGCATTACTCGCTTATAACAAAAAACAGATTGTCCCCTATGTTCAAATGTTCCAATATATCCATTTCTAAAAAGTGCATGTTAAGTCGATTCTCGAAAGTCTCGAAGTATTGTTGCCTCTTTTCCGCAATGCTGATTGGTTCTCTGTCGATTCGCGTTGTGTGTTATATTCGTAGCATCGAAAGACTGTCATCGCGAGGGTTAACAGTTAGCAGTTTGACCAAAATAAAATTAAATAAAATAATAATATGTTATAATACTTTAAACTTGATTAATATTTTCGCGGAAAAAAGGCAACAATACTTGCGAGAATCGACTAAATATGTCTTTTTCAAAAAAGAACTAGAACAACAAGCGCGCGCTACGCCATTCATCGATTTTATATAAAAAAGAATGATGTTTTTATATAAAGTTTGTTTAAACTTGATTAATATTTTTTGACAGAAGTCAGAAGATTAAAGCATTACATTGTTAATTAAATTTTAAAATAAAAATATTTTAAGAAAATTAACATAATAATTTTATAAATAATATGTTATAATGCTTTATCTGCGATTAATATTTTTTGACAGAAATCAGCTGATAGCTGTCATAAATATAAATCGAATTTAAGGAATTATAATATACATTATTTAAAACAAATTATTATTTTTAATGTTATAACATATATTCTTATTTTAAAAATTAATTAGCAAATTAACGTTTTAATCAGCTGATTTCTGTAACAAAAATATTAATCAAGGATAAGGTATTACAACATATTATTCACAATATATTGCTATTTTAATATTATAGTTTGCTGAATTTTCCCGATATAAACGATTAAACTTGAAAAGATTAAAACCTCTATAAAGCCTAAAACATTTTCTGTTCTAGGCTTTATAGAAGAGATCTTTAAAAGATTTCTTCAAGAGCTACAAAACGAGCCGACAGAAAATGTTTAGGCTTTATAGAGGCCTTAATCTTTCCAAGTTTAAACGTTCTTTTAAAGATCTCTTCAAGACGAACTTGTAAGGATCTTTTAAAGATCTCTTTAAGACGAACAAAATGAGTCCTCAGCTAATGTTCTACGACTTACACAGACTTTAATTTTAGAATTCAAAGTTTAAATGTTTTTTGCGAAAATTAAGGCCAGTGTAAGTAGTAAAACATTTTCTTTGGGCGCGTTTTAAAGGTCTCTTCAAGATCTACAAAATAGGACCTCAGAAAATGTTGGACGACTTACTCAGGCCTTAATATTCGCAAAAAACGTTTAGGCTTTCAATTCAAAAATTAAGGCCTGTGTAAGTCGTAGAACATTTAACATCATAATGTGCAGACAATGTAATGTTGAAATATATAAAAGATTAATTTTTGGCTCATTTAAAATATTGAAAATTAAAATTTTTAAACCGCTGACCCCATACGGCGTGGAATTATTTTACATATATTAGATCAAAAAGATTGTACGCTGGTACACTTATGGTACCAAAATAATTTGTAAACAATACAGTATTGAAATATATATACGATTAATTTTTGGCTCGTTTTAAAATATTAAAAATTAAAATTTTTTTCCCGCGGTTCCATACTGCGCGGATTCATTTTACGTATATTAGATCAAAAAGATTGTACTCTGGTATGCTGATAATACCATCATATTGTGCAGATAATGTACTGTTGAAATATATATAAGAATAATTTTTGGCTCGTTTTAAAATATTGAAAATTTGAATTTTTAAACCGCGAGCCACATACGGCGTGGATTCATTTTACGTATATTAGATACAAAAGTTTGTACGCTGGTATGCTGATGGTACCATCATATTGTGCAGATAATGTACTGTTGAAATATATAAAAGAATAATTTTTGGCTCGTTCTAAAATATTGGAAATTAAAATTTTTAAACCGCGGTCTACATACGCCGCGCATTTATTTTACGTATATTAGATCAAAAAGTTTGTACGCTGGTAAGCTGATGGTACCATCATAATGTGCATATAATGTACAGTTGAAATATATATATGATTAATTTTTAGCTCGCTTTAAACAATTGAAAATTAAAATTTTTAAACCGCGTATCCCATACGGCGCGGATTCATTTTACGTATATTAGATCAAAAAGTTTGTACGCTGGTATGCTGATGGTACCACCATAATGTGCAGTCAATGTAATGTTAAAATATATGAAAGAATAATTTTTGGCTCGTTTTAAACAATGGAAAATTAAAATTTTTATACCTCGGATCCCATACGGCGCGGATTCAATTAACGTATATTAGATCAAAAAATTTGTACGCTGTTATGCTGATGGTACCATCATAATGTGCATATAATGTACAGTTGAAATATATATATAATTAATTTTTGGCTCGCTTTAAACAATTGAAAATTAAAATTTTTAAACCGCGGATCCCATACGGCGCGGATTCATTTTACGTATATTAGATCAAAAACTTTGTACGCTGGTATGCTGATGGTACCATCATAATGTGCAGTCGATGTAAAGTTAAAATATATGAAAGAATAATTTTTGGCTCGCTTTAAACAATTGAAAATTAAAATTTTTAAACCGCGGATCCCATAAGGCGCGGATTCATTTTACGTATATTAGATCAAAAAGTTTGTACGCTGGTATGCTGATGGTACCATCATAATGTGCATATAATGTACAGTTGAAATATATACATGATTAATTTTTGGCTCGCTTTAAACAATTGAAAATTAAAATTTTTAAACCGCGGATCCCATACGGCGCGGGTTCATTTTACGTATATTAGAGCAAAAAGTTTGTACGCTAATATGCTGATGGTACCATCATAATGTGCATATAATGTACAGTTGAAATATATATATGATTAATTTTTGGCTCGCTTTAAACAATGGAAAATTAAAATTTTTAAACCGAGGATCCCATAAGGCGCGGATTCATTTTACGTATATTAGAGCAAAAAGTTTGTACGCTGGTATGCTGATGGTACCATCATAATGTGCATATAATGTACAGTTGAAATATATACATTATTAATTTTTGGCTCGCTTTAATCAATTGAAAATTAAAATTTTTAAACCGCGGATCCCATACGGCGCGGATTCCTTTTTCGTATATTAGATCAAAAAGTTTGTACGCTGGTATGCTGATGGTACCATCATAATGTGCATATAATGTACAGTTGAAATATATACATGATTAATTTTTGGCTCGCTTTAAACAATTAAAAATTAAAATTTTTAAACCGCGGATCCCATACGGCGCAGATTCATTTTACGTATATTAGATCAAAAAGTTTGTACGCTGGTATGCTGATGGTACCATCATAATGTGCAGTCGATGTAAAGTTAAAATATATGAAAGAATAATTTTTGGCTCGCTTTAAACTATTGAAAATTAAAATTTTTAAACCGCGGATCCCATACGGCGCGGATTCATTTTACGTATATTAGATCAAAAAGTTTGTGCGCTGGTATGCTGATGGTACCACCATAATGTGCAGTCAATGTAATGTTAAAATATATGAAAGAATAATTTTTGGCTCGCTTTAAACAATTGAAAATTAAAATTTTAAACCGCGTATCCCATACGGCGCGGATTCATTTTACGTATATTAGATCAAAAAGTTTGTACGCTGGTATGCTGATGGTACCACCATAATGTGCAGTCAATGTAATGTTAAAATATATGAAAGAATAATTTTTGGCTCGTTTTAAACAATGGAAAATTAAAATTTTTATACCTCGGATCCCATACGGCGCGGATTCAATTAAAGTATATTAGATCAAAAAATTTGTACGATGTTAAGCTGATGGTACCATCATAATGTGCATATAATGTACAGTTGAAATATATATATAATTAATTTTTGGCTCGCTTTAAACAATTGAAAATTAAAATTTTTAAACCGCGGATCCCATACGGCGCGGATTCATTTTACGTATATTAGATCAAAAAGTTTGTACGCTGGTATGCTGATGGTACCATCATAATGTGCAGTCGATGTAAAGTTAAAATATATGAAAGAATAATTTTTTCGCTCGCTTTAAACAATTGAAAATTAAAATTTTTAAACCTCGGATCCCATACGGCGCGGATTCATTTTACGTATAGTAGATCAAAAAGTTTGTACGCTGGTATGCTGATGGTACCATCACAATGTGCATATAATGTACAGTTGAAATATATACATGATTAATTTTTGGCTCGCTTTAAACAATTGAAAATTAAAATTTTTATACCTCGGATCCCATACGGCGCGGATTCATTTTACGTATATTAGATCAAAAAATTGTACGCTGGTGTGCTGATGGTACCATCATAATGTGCAGTAAATGTAATGTTAAAATATATGAAAGAATAATTTTTGGCTCGCTTTAAACAATTGAAAATTAAAATTTTTAAACCGCGTATCCCATACGGCGCGGATTCATTTTACGTATATTAGATCAAAAAGTTTGTACGCTGGTATGCTGATGGTACCACCATAATGTGCAGTCAATGTAATGTTAAAATATATGAAAGAATAATTTTTGGCTCGTTTTAAACAATGGAAAATTAAAATTTTTATACCTCGGATCCCATACGGCGCGGATTCAATTAACGTATATTAGATCAAAAAATTTGTACGCTGTTATGCTGATGGTACCATCATAATGTGCATATAATGTACAGTTGAAATATATATATAATTAATTTTTGGCTCGCTTTAAACAATTGAAAATTAAAATTTTTAAACCGCGGATCCCATACGGCGCGGATTCATTTTACGTATATTAGATCAAAAAGTTTGTACGCTGGTATGCTGATGGTACCATCATAATGTGCAGTCGATGTAAAGTTAAAATATATAAAAGAATAATTTTTGGCTCGCTTTAAACTATTGAAAATTAAAATTTTTAAACCGCGGATCCCATACGGCGCGGATTCATTTTACGTATATTAGATCAAAAAGTTTGTGCGCTGGTATGCTGATGGTACCACCATAATGTGCAGTCAATGTAATGTTAAAATATATGAAAGAATAATTTTTGGCTCGCTTTAAACAATTGAAAATTAAAATTTTAAACCGCGTATCCCATACGGCGCGGATTCATTTTACGTATATTAGATCAAAAAGTTTGTACGCTGGTATGCTGATGGTACCACCATAATGTGCAGTCAATGTAATGTTAAAATATATGAAAGAATAATTTTTGGTTCGCTTTAAACAATTGAAAATTAAAATTTTTAAACCGCGGATCCCATACGGCGCGGGTTCATTTTACGTATATTAGAGCAAAATGTTTGTACGCTAATATGCTGATGGTACCATCATAATGTGCATATAATGTACAGTTGAAATATATATATGATTAATTTTTGGCTCGCTTTAAACAATGGAAAATTAAAATTTTTAAACCGAGGATCCCATAAGGCGCGGAATCATTTTACGTATATTAGATCAAAAAGTTTGTACGCTGGTATGCTGATGGTACCATCATAATGTGCATATAATGTACAGTTGAAATATATATATATGATTAATTTTTGGCTCTCATTAAACAATTGAAAATTAAAATTTTTAAACCTCGGATCCCATAAGACGCGGATTCATTTTACGTATATTAGAGCAAAAAGTTTGTACGCTGGTATGCTGATGGTACAATCATAATGTGCATATAATGTACAGTTGAAATATATACATGATTAATTTTTGGCTCGCTTTAATCAATTGAAAATTAAAATTTTTAAACCGCGGATCCCATACGGCGCGGATTCATTTTACGTATATTAGATCAAAAAGTTTGTGCGCTGGTATGCTGATGGTACCACCATAATGTGCATATAATGTACAGTTGAAATATATATATGATTAATTTTTGGCTCGCTTTAAACAATTAAAAATTAAAATTTTTAAACCGCGGATCCCATACGGCGCAGATTCATTTTACGTATATTAGATCAAAAAGTTTGTACGCTGGTATGCTGATGGTACCATCATAATGTGCAGTCGATGTAAAGTTAAAATATATGAAAGAATAATTTTTGGCTCGCTTTAAACTATTGAAAATTAAAATTTTTAAACCGCGGATCCCATACGGCGCGGATTCATTTTACGTATATTAGATCAAAAAGTTTGTGCGCTGGTATGCTGATGGTACCACCATAATGTGCAGTCAATGTAATGTTAAAATATATGAAAGAATAATTTTTGGCTCGCTTTAAACAATTGAAAATTAAAATTTTTAACCGCGTATCCCATACGGCGCGGATTCATTTTACGTATATTAGATCAAAAAGTTTGTACGCTGGTATGCTGATGGTACCACCATAATGTGCAGTCAATGTAATGTTAAAATATATGAAAGAATAATTTTTGGCTCGTTTTAAACAATTGAAAATTAAAATTTTTATACCTCGGATCCCATACGGCGCGGATTCAATTAAAGTATATTAGATCAAAAAATTTGTACGCTGTTAAGCTGATGGTACCATCATAATGTGCATATAATGTACAGTTGAAATATATATATAATTAATTTTTGGCTCGCTTTAAACAATTGAATATTAAAATTTTTAAACCGCGGATCCCATACGGCGCGGATTCATTTTACGTATATTAGATCAAAAAGTTTGTACGCTGGTATGCTGATGGTACCATCATAATGTGCAGTCGATGTAAAGTTAAAATATATGAAAGAATAATTTTTTCGCTCGCTTTAAACAATTGAAAATTAAAATTTTTAAACCTCGGATCCCATACGGCGCGGATTCATTTTACGTACAGTAGATCAAAAAGTTTGTACGCTGGTATGCTGATGGTACCATCACAATGTGCATATAATGTACAGTTGAAATATATACATGATTAATTTTTGGCTCGCTTTAAACAATTGAAAATTAAAATTTTTATACCTCGGATCCCATACGGCGCGGATTCATTTTACGTATATTAGATCAAAAAGTTTGTCCGCTGGTGTGCTGATGGTACCATCATAATGTGCAGTCAATGTAATGTTAAAATATATGAAAGAATAATTTTTGGCTCGCTTTAAACAATTGAAAATTAAAATTTTTAAACCGCGGATCCCATACGGCGCGGGTTCATTTTACGTATATTAGAGCAAAAAGTTTGTACGCTAATATGCTGATGGTACCATCATAATGTGCATATAATGTACAGTTGAAATATATATATGATTAATTTTTGGCTCGCTTTAAACAATGGAAAATTAAAATTTTTAAACCGAGGATCCCATAAGGCGCGGATTCATTTTACGTATATTAGAGCAAAAAGTTTGTACGCTGGTATGCTGATGGTACCATCATAATGTGCATATAATGTACAGTTGAAATATATACATTATTAATTTTTGGCTCGCTTTAATCAATTGAAAATTAAAATTTTTAAACCGCGGATCCCATACGGCGCGGATTCCTTTTTCGTATATTAGATCAAAAAGTTTGTACGCTGGTATGCTGATGGTACCATCATAATGTGCATATAATGTACAGTTGAAATATATACATGATTAATTTTTGGCTCGCTTTAAACAATTAAAAATTAAAATTTTTAAACCGCGGATCCCATACGGCGCAGATTCATTTTACGTATATTAGATCAAAAAGTTTGTACGCTGGTATGCTGATGGTACCATCATAATGTGCAGTCGATGTAAAGTTAAAATATATGAAAGAATAATTTTTGGCTCGCTTTAAACTATTGAAAATTAAAATTTTTAAACCGCGGATCCCATACGGCGCGGATTCATTTTACGTATATTAGATCAAAAAGTTTGTGCGCTGGTATGCTGATGGTACCACCATAATGTGCAGTCAATGTAATGTTAAAATATATGAAAGAATAATTTTTGGCTCGCTTTAAACAATTGAAAATTAAAATTTTAAACCGCGTATCCCATACGGCGCGGATTCATTTTACGTATATTAGATCAAAAAGTTTGTACGCTGGTATGCTGATGGTACCACCATAATGTGCAGTCAATGTAATGTTAAAATATATGAAAGAATAATTTTTGGCTCGTTTTAAACAATGGAAAATTAAAATTTTTATACCTCGGATCCCATACGGCGCGGATTCAATTAAAGTATATTAGATCAAAAAATTTGTACGATGTTAAGCTGATGGTACCATCATAATGTGCATATAATGTACAGTTGAAATATATATATAATTAATTTTTGGCTCGCTTTAAACAATTGAAAATTAAAATTTTTAAACCGCGGATCCCATACGGCGCGGATTCATTTTACGTATATTAGATCAAAAAGTTTGTACGCTGGTATGCTGATGGTACCATCATAATGTGCAGTCGATGTAAAGTTAAAATATATGAAAGAATAATTTTTTCGCTCGCTTTAAACAATTGAAAATTAAAATTTTTAAACCTCGGATCCCATACGGCGCGGATTCATTTTACGTATAGTAGATCAAAAAGTTTGTACGCTGGTATGCTGATGGTACCATCACAATGTGCATATAATGTACAGTTGAAATATATACATGATTAATTTTTGGCTCGCTTTAAACAATTGAAAATTAAAATTTTTATACCTCGGATCCCATACGGCGCGGATTCATTTTACGTATATTAGATCAAAAAATTGTACGCTGGTGTGCTGATGGTACCATCATAATGTGCAGTAAATGTAATGTTAAAATATATGAAAGAATAATTTTTGGCTCGCTTTAAACAATTGAAAATTAAAATTTTTAAACCGCGTATCCCATACGGCGCGGATTCATTTTACGTATATTAGATCAAAAAGTTTGTACGCTGGTATGCTGATGGTACCACCATAATGTGCAGTCAATGTAATGTTAAAATATATGAAAGAATAATTTTTGGCTCGTTTTAAACAATGGAAAATTAAAATTTTTATACCTCGGATCCCATACGGCGCGGATTCAATTAACGTATATTAGATCAAAAAATTTGTACGCTGTTATGCTGATGGTACCATCATAATGTGCATATAATGTACAGTTGAAATATATATATAATTAATTTTTGGCTCGCTTTAAACAATTGAAAATTAAAATTTTTAAACCGCGGATCCCATACGGCGCGGATTCATTTTACGTATATTAGATCAAAAAGTTTGTACGCTGGTATGCTGATGGTACCATCATAATGTGCAGTCGATGTAAAGTTAAAATATATAAAAGAATAATTTTTGGCTCGCTTTAAACTATTGAAAATTAAAATTTTTAAACCGCGGATCCCATACGGCGCGGATTCATTTTACGTATATTAGATCAAAAAGTTTGTGCGCTGGTATGCTGATGGTACCACCATAATGTGCAGTCAATGTAATGTTAAAATATATGAAAGAATAATTTTTGGCTCGCTTTAAACAATTGAAAATTAAAATTTTAAACCGCGTATCCCATACGGCGCGGATTCATTTTACGTATATTAGATCAAAAAGTTTGTACGCTGGTATGCTGATGGTACCACCATAATGTGCAGTCAATGTAATGTTAAAATATATGAAAGAATAATTTTTGGTTCGCTTTAAACAATTGAAAATTAAAATTTTTAAACCGCGGATCCCATACGGCGCGGGTTCATTTTACGTATATTAGAGCAAAATGTTTGTACGCTAATATGCTGATGGTACCATCATAATGTGCATATAATGTACAGTTGAAATATATATATGATTAATTTTTGGCTCGCTTTAAACAATGGAAAATTAAAATTTTTAAACCGAGGATCCCATAAGGCGCGGATTCATTTTACGTATATTAGAGCAAAAAGTTTGTACGCTGGTATGCTGATGGTACCATCATAATGTGCATATAATGTACAGTTGAAATATATACATTATTAATTTTTGGCTCGCTTTAATCAATTGAAAATTAAAATTTTTAAACCGCGGATCCCATACGGCGCGGATTCATTTTACGTATATAAGATCAAAAAGTTTGTACGTTGGTATGCTGATGGTAACATCATAATGTGCATATAATGTACAGTTGAAATATATACATGATTAATTTTTGGCTCGCTTTAAACAATTGAAAATTAAAATTTTTAAACCGCGGATCCCATACGGCGCGGGTTCATTTTACGTATATTAGAGCAAAAAGTTTGTACGCTAATATGCTGATGGTACCATCATAATGTGCATATAATGTACAGTTGAAATATATATATGATTAATTTTTGGCTCGCTTTAAACAATGGAAAATTAAAATTTTTAAACCGAGGATCCCATAAGGCGCGGAATCATTTTACGTATATTAGATCAAAAAGTTTGTACGCTGGTATGCTGATGGTACCATCATAATGTGCATATAATGTACAGTTGAAATATATATATATGATTAATTTTTGGCTCTCATTAAACAATTGAAAATTAAAATTTTTAAACCTCGGATCCCATAAGACGCGGATTCATTTTACGTATATTAGAGCAAAAAGTTTGTACGCTGGTATGCTGATGGTACAATCATAATGTGCATATAATGTACAGTTGAAATATATACATGATTAATTTTTGGCTCGCTTTAATCAATTGAAAATTAAAATTTTTAAACCGCGGATCCCATACGGCGCGGATTCATTTTACGTATATTAGATCAAAAAGTTTGTGCGCTGGTATGCTGATGGTACCACCATAATGTGCATATAATGTACAGTTGAAATATATATATGATTAATTTTTGGCTCGCTTTAAACAATTAAAAATTAAAATTTTTAAACCGCGGATCCCATACGGCGCAGATTCATTTTACGTATATTAGATCAAAAAGTTTGTACGCTGGTATGCTGATGGTACCATCATAATGTGCAGTCGATGTAAAGTTAAAATATATGAAAGAATAATTTTTGGCTCGCTTTAAACTATTGAAAATTAAAATTTTTAAACCGCGGATCCCATACGGCGCGGATTCATTTTACGTATATTAGATCAAAAAGTTTGTGCGCTGGTATGCTGATGGTACCACCATAATGTGCAGTCAATGTAATGTTAAAATATATGAAAGAATAATTTTTGGCTCGCTTTAAACAATTGAAAATTAAAATTTTTAACCGCGTATCCCATACGGCGCGGATTCATTTTACGTATATTAGATCAAAAAGTTTGTACGCTGGTATGCTGATGGTACCACCATAATGTGCAGTCAATGTAATGTTAAAATATATGAAAGAATAATTTTTGGCTCGTTTTAAACAATTGAAAATTAAAATTTTTATACCTCGGATCCCATACGGCGCGGATTCAATTAAAGTATATTAGATCAAAAAATTTGTACGCTGTTAAGCTGATGGTACCATCATAATGTGCATATAATGTACAGTTGAAATATATATATAATTAATTTTTGGCTCGCTTTAAACAATTGAATATTAAAATTTTTAAACCGCGGATCCCATACGGCGCGGATTCATTTTACGTATATTAGATCAAAAAGTTTGTACGCTGGTATGCTGATGGTACCATCATAATGTGCAGTCGATGTAAAGTTAAAATATATGAAAGAATAATTTTTTCGCTCGCTTTAAACAATTGAAAATTAAAATTTTTAAACCTCGGATCCCATACGGCGCGGATTCATTTTACGTACAGTAGATCAAAAAGTTTGTACGCTGGTATGCTGATGGTACCATCACAATGTGCATATAATGTACAGTTGAAATATATACATGATTAATTTTTGGCTCGCTTTAAACAATTGAAAATTAAAATTTTTATACCTCGGATCCCATACGGCGCGGATTCATTTTACGTATATTAGATCAAAAAGTTTGTCCGCTGGTGTGCTGATGGTACCATCATAATGTGCAGTCAATGTAATGTTAAAATATATGAAAGAATAATTTTTGGCTCGCTTTAAACAATTGAAAATTAAAATTTTTAAACCGCGGATCCCATACGGCGCGGATTCATTTTACGTATATTAGATCAAAAAGTTTGTACGCTGGTATGCTGATGGTACCATCATAATGTGCAGTCGATGTAAAGTTAAAATATATAAAAGAATAATTTTTGGCTCGCTTTAAACTATTGAAAATTAAAATTTTTAAACCGCCGATCCCATACGGCGCGGATTCATTTTACGTATATTAGATCAAAAAGTTTGTACGCTGGTATGCTGATGGTACCATCATAATGTGCAGTCGATGTAAAGTTAAAATATATAAAAGAATAATTTTTGGCTCTCTTTAAACAATTGAAAATTAAAATTTTTATACCTCGGATCCCATACGGCGCGGATTCATTTTACGTATATTAGATCAAAAAGTTTGTACGCTGGTATGCTGATGGTACCACCATAATGTGCAGTCAATGTAATGTTAAAATATATGAAAGAATAATTTTTGGCTCGCTTTAATCAATTGAAAATTAAAATTTTTAAACCGCGGATCCCATACGGCGCGGATTCATTTTACGTATATAAGATCAAAAAGTTTGTACGTTGGTATGCTGATGGTAACATCATAATGTGCATATAATGTACAGTTGAAATATATACATGATTAATTTTTGGCTCGCTTTAAACAATTGAAAATTAAAATTTTTAAACCGCGGATACCATACGGCGCGGGTTCATTTTACGTATATTAGAGCAAAAAGTTTGTACGCTAATATGCTGATGGTACCATCATAATGTGCATATAATGTACAGTTGAAATATATATATGATTAATTTTTGGCTCGCTTTAAACAATGGAAAATTAAAATTTTTAAACCGAGGATCCCATAAGGCGCGGAATCATTTTACGTATATTAGATCAAAAAGTTTGTACGCTGGTATGCTGATGGTACCATCATAATGTGCATATAATGTACAGTTGAAATATATATATGATTAATTTTTGGCTCTCTTTAAACAATTGAAAATTAAAATTTTTAAACCTCGGATCCCATAAGACGCGGATTCATTTTACGTATATTAGAGCAAAAAGTTTGTACGCTGGTATGCTGATGGTACAATCATAATGTGCATATAATGTACAGTTGAAATATATACATGATTAATTTTTGGCTCGCTTTAATCAATTGAAAATTAAAATTTTTAAACCGCGGATCCCATACGGCGCGGATTCATTTTACGTATATTAGATCAAAAAGTTTGTGCGCTGGTATGCTGATGGTACCACCATAATGTGCATATAATGTACAGTTGAAATATATATATGATTAATTTTTGGCTCGCTTTAAACAATTAAAAATTAAAATTTTTAAACCGCGGATCCCATACGGCGCAGATTCATTTTACGTATATTAGATCAAAAAGTTTGTACGCTGGTATGCTGATGGTACCATCATAATGTGCAGTCGATGTAAAGTTAAAATATATGAAAGAATAATTTTTGGCTCGCTTTAAACTATTGAAAATTAAAATTTTTAAACCGCGGATCCCATACGGCGCGGATTCATTTTACGTATATTAGATCAAAAAGTTTGTGCGCTGGTATGCTGATGGTACCACCATAATGTGCAGTCAATGTAATGTTAAAATATATGAAAGAATAATTTTTGGCTCGCTTTAAACAATTGAAAATTAAAATTTTAAACCGCGTATCCCATACGGCGCGGATTCATTTTACGTATATTAGATCAAAAAGTTTGTGCGCTGGTATGCTGATGGTACCACCATAATGTGCAGTCAATGTAATGTTAAAATATATGAAAGAATAATTTTTGGTTCGCTTTAAACAATTGAAAATTAAAAGTTTTAAACCGCGGATCCCATACGGCGCGGGTTCATTTTACGTATATTAGAGCAAAAAGTTTGTACGCTAATATGCTGATGGTACCATCATAATGTGCATATAATGTACAGTTGAAATATATATATGATTAATTTTTGGCTCGCTTTAAACAATGGAAAATTAAAATTTTTAAACCGAGGATCCCATAAGGCGCGGAATCATTTTACGTATATTAGATCAAAAAGTTTGTACGCTGGTATGCTGATGGTACCATCATAATGTGCATATAATGTACAGTTGAAATATATATATGATTAATTTTTGGCTCTCTTTAAACAATTGAAAATTAAAATTTTTAAACCTCGGATCCCATAAGACGCGGATTCATTTTACGTATATTAGAGCAAAAAGTTTGTACGCTGGTATGCTGATGGTACCATCATAATGTGCATTTAATGTACAGTTGAAATATATACATTATTAATTTTTGGCTCGCTTTTATCAATTGAAAATTAAAATTTTTTAACCGCGGATCCCATACGGCGCGGATTCATTTTACGTATATTAGATCAAAAAGTTTGTACGTTGGTATGCTGATGGTAACATCATAATGTGCATATAATGTACAGTTGAAATATATATATGATTAATTTTTGGCTCGCTTTAAACAATTGAAAATTAAAATTTTTAAACCGAGGATCCCATAAGGCGCGGAATCATTTTACGTATATTAGAGCAAAAAGTTTGTACGCTGGTATGCTGATGGTACCATCATAATGTGCATTTAATGTACAGTTGAAATATATACATTATTAATTTTTGGCTCGCTTTAATCAATTGAAAATTAAAATTTTTTAACCGCGGATCCCATACGGCGCGGATTCATTTTACGTATATTAGATCAAAAAGTTTGTACGTTGGTATGCTGATGGTAACATCATAATGTGCATATAATGTACAGTTGAAATATATATATGATTAATTTTTGGCTCGCTTTAAACAATTGAAAATTAAAATTTTTAAACCGAGGATCCCATAAGGCGCGGAATCATTTTACGTATATTAGATCAAAAAGTTTGTACGCTGGTATGCTGATGGTACCATCATAATGTGCATATAATGTACAGTTGAAATATATATATGATTAATTTTTGGCTCGCTTTAAACAATTGAAAATTAAAATTTTTAAACCGCGGATCCCATACGGCGCGGATTCATTTTACGTATATTAGATCAAATAATTTGTACGCTGGTATGCTGATGGTACCATCATAATGTGCATATAATGTACAGTTGAAATATATATATGATTAATTTTTGGCTCGCTTTAAACAATTGAAAATTAAAATTTTTAAACCGTGGATCCCATACGGCGCGGATTCATTTTACGTATATTAGATCAAAAAGTTTGTACGCTGGTATGCTGATGGTACCATCATAATGTGCATATAATGTACAGTTGAAATATATATATGATTAATTTTTGGCTCGCTTTAAACAATTGAAAATTAAAATTTTTAAACCGCGGATCCCATACGGCGCGGATTCATTTTACGTATATTAGATCAAAAAGTTTGTACGCTGGTATGCTGATGGTACCATCATAATGTGCATATAATGTACAGTTGAAATATATTTATGATTAATTTTTGGCTCGCTTTAAACAATTGAAAATTAAAATTTTTAAACCGCGGATCCCATACGACGCGGATTCATTTTACGTATATTTGATCAAAAAGTTTGTACGCTGGTATGGTGATGGTACCATCATAATGTGCAGGCAATATACTGTTGAAATATGTAAACGAATAATTTTTGTCGCGTTTTAAAATACTGAAAATTAAAATTTTTAAACCGCGGATCCCATACGGCGCGGATTCATTTTACGTTTATTAGATTAAAATAGTAGTATTGCTAATATGCTTATGCTACCAAAATAATCTGCAAACAATACACTATTGAAATATATATACGATTAATATTTGGCTCGCTTTAAACAATTGGAAATTAAAATTTTTATGTCGCGGACCCCTTACGGCGCGGATTCATTTTACGTATATTAGATCAAAAAGTTTGTAGGCTGGTATGCTGATGGTACCATCAAAATGTGCAGACAATGTACTGATAAAATATATGAAAGATTAATTTTTGTCGTTATAAAATATTGAAAATTAATATTTTTAAACCGCGGACCCCATACGGCGCACAATTATCAGCTGATTTCTGTAAAAAAATATTAATAGAGTTTAATGTACTATAACATTTTATTTATAACATTATTTTATAATTTCTATTACATATACTATTATTTTAAAATTTAATTACCAAATTAACGCTTTAATCAGTTGATTTCTATGAAAAAATATTAATCGAGTTTAAACAAATTTTATATTATTTTTTAATAAACAAAACCGAAGAATGGCGCGCGCGTAGCGCGCGCTTGTGTTGTTCTAGTTAAAATAAAATACTAAAATGTCAAACTTGTTAAATAATGCGTGAAACAAATATCTTTTAAAATAGCAATTTCATACCTCAATTGCAGATTTAACAATACATTTAATACAGTAAAATACTATATAAAGTAAATAGCGTAATGACTAGTTTAGCAGGTCTTATTATAACATTTATAATTCAGTCATCATATATTATTACCACAAACAAACCAACATTAAATAATTAAATATTTACTTGTTTAAATTAATTACGACAATGTAGGCGCACAAATTGGTCACAATCGATTATAATTATCCTTCCGCATTTGTAAATATACAAAATTGCGCAAAGCGCCAAATCTAAATAAAGCCGAAAAGAGAAAAAAATGATATATATGCTTTACTCCACTCAATTGTATATAATTGTAAAATTCGTGCTTGACTCTATTGGTCGTTTTAAAAAAAAAATCATATTTATTTATTTATAATTGAAAAAATTAACAGAAAATCTCTCTCCATTTATTAGACAACATATCCTATATTAATAAATAAATACATTCTATCGCCTAAAATTTTTCAAAGAATTTTCAGAATTTAAAGATATTTTCTAATTTTGCTATTCTCAAAATTTTCAAAAAATAATTTTTTCGAAATTTTTTTAACATTATAGAAAAAAATCGTTCTTTTCTAAAAATTCTCAAGACACTAAAAAATCTAAAATTTTTTAAAACATGTAGTTCTCTTGATATGTATATTATTATATTTATATATCGATATTAATTAAATATCTATGATATTGATATAAGCTTCAATTATTATTTTACATACGTAGAGAGCTAACAGTGAAAGAATAAGCTTATAAATTTTTTTTATGGATCGCATTTTCCTAGGAAAGCAATGAATATTCTATTACCTCCCTACGGAAATCTCAGAGTATAATCCTGCTCTTCCGCGTAGATGCTTGATTCCAATTTGATGAATTATTCGTATGAGCGACTAAGGCTCACCGTGGAAATCCTATTCGATGAATAATATCGGTAATACGGATGGTCGGCGAGGAAAGTGAATCGCCGGGCGTGTAACTGTCGCCGTTTATCGCCATTAAACTTCGCGGCGCGAATTCTTGAGTACGAGAAAGGCGAGAAGTTAAGGGTGTAATCACTGTTTAGTCAGCTCACTGTGGGAGATTATCCGCTCGTTATCGCGTTATCCTCGACGCCGTCACGCCGTCACGTTTCTATAGCGATTTCCGCGGCCAGGATGAGCCGAAAGGAAAACTGGCGTTTACCGCGACGAACCTTTCTACGAGATAACATTGTGCTTGTTTCATGCTACAGCGGACAAGAAAAAAGCCACTTCCGTCGTTATTTATTATCCTGTCTGTGCCGAAAATATTCTCATTATACCGATATTATAACAGCCTTCGGCTATATAACATTTTTCACATCTTCTTTTCAAGTCAACCATTAGCGCTGAACATACAGCCTTTTGGTATCTTAGGCACATGATAGTTTGAATATATTACAATAAATGAAAAATGATTTATCTTAAATATCCTGTACTCGACAATTATTATTAAATACGATGACGTTGCGTTAATTAAATATTATTGTTATTTGAAAGTAATAAATTCTGTTTTGATGTAAAAATAAGTATGCATATATCTTATTGTTGCACAAGCATATTCTTGTAAAAAAAGCAGTCTTCTTAAATACGGACGTTAATTCAACAATATTTTGCTTTGTTTAAAAACTATTTTACGTTAAAAGCTCGGCAATAAGAAACAGACAAATTAACGCGCGCTGAAAGTTGCATCGCAACGGAGTAAGGAGAAGAAAATAGTTATGACAGACCGGCGCAACCGGTGTCATTCTTAATACGAGTTATCTACGATCAATTTAGTGAGTAGTCTAAGATAGACAAGCATTACGAATGACACGTATACAGAAATTTCACGATATCGGGACTAAAATCATCATATAGAGCGCGATTATCATACGATGCGCGCGCGATTGCCATCCATTCGCACGAGTAGACATAGTCTCAGGCTTCTCCGGCCGTCTAGCTGTACACACGATCGCTCTTCCAATAATAACATGTTTATCGAATGATGATGCGACTATTAAGCTGAATGTAGCGCTTGGGTAATTATTCGGCGACCTATCAGGCTGGAAGCACGGCTCGGTTAACACCATAGATACCGATGTGCTTCTATATTTCCCTATCCCCTCCGTATATAAGCCGCCTTCGTGCATGCGGATCTGGGCCAGCCCAATTACACGCTCATCTACGATCCAGGGATCTAGGAGACGTACAAATTGATCTGTCTAGGAAGTACACCGCGAGCCGCCACTCGACAGAGCGTATGGTTATGGATATCGACGGTATCGGGAGGGATTGAAGCTCTCTCTCTCTCTCTCCCTCTCTCTCTCTGTGCAGCATCGGCGCGGCTCCGGCCTCCTGAAGGCGGAAATTACGGATACTGCGGATATCCCCCAATTTAACAGCCATCGTATAATGCGATACGTCTTCCCAGCAATCATCGAGATATACTGCGACAGCGGGTAATCGATTGCGTTGTTTTCGTACCTCTCTTGATGCGCTTGATTGCGCGCGCGGCACGCTCTATTTTCTCCTCGAATCAAGAAATTGAGAATATGATATACGAGATGCTGTTTCAGCTCTTTCTAGGAACATATTTTTATATGACCCAATCGCTAATAATGACAAAATGATGATAATGATAATAATAATAAAATAATGTATGTTCTCTTCTTTCCATTCAAGATTAAAATGAGTAGGTTTTACTCTGAAAAGTCTTTGAAAAATGTAGTAAAGTAAAATTTATTTATGATTGTAACAGAATAAAAAATACACGTTATGCAAATCTTTTTATGTTTTCTAATAAATTACTTCCTTAATATGTTTTTTGTTGCATCATCCGTTTTTTACCCATAATTTCTTCCTTTAACTGATTACATAATGTTTGTTACATGTTAGTCATAACACTTTAGACATGAACGATTCGAGATAAATCATGATCTCGACGCTTATTTACGATCAAAGTTCAGGTATTCGTCACTCAACGCTAATGGAATTTGTCGTTTGTTTACGGCCGCAATATCGACAAACCGAGCTAACTGAGGTACTATACTTAGTACCAAACTAGGCAAAGACGCATAGCTTGTGTATACCCAAGTTTGTGTATAATTGATTAACTTATATGACCTTATGCAACGTTTGTGAATATTGAGTCATCGTTTAACAATGCCTTTATTTTCAGATCGAGAATGAATAATCAACCGTTGATTCAAAAAACATCTTTTATACTTTGTTCTTTTCTACATTTAAACTTTTAGTTTTTTCTCATTTTTACACAAAATAGTATATAGTATAGGATATGCTAAAATTTGAAATATCTTGAAAATATATTTTTATCGGAATTAATGTATAGCTTTTTATAAATAAAATTAACTACAATTGCAAACATTCAATTATGATTATATCCAATTAATAATAAGTAGAATAATAAAAATATTCATTTCTTGTTAAATACTACAACTGTAATTTTCTTCGATTAATACGTAAAGTAGATCTGAAATATATAACTCGAAAAGCTTTTCGAGATAGCGCCTGATTTGCATATCAAGCAAGTTGGTAATGAAATTATTTTTAAGTGCTTAATGAAAGTTTGAAATGCACCATTATCGAATTGAGAAGAGGGCTCGATACTTTACATACCAAAGAAATACTTTGTTGGTAAAGTGCTATTATATATGTATATGTCGGTCATGAAAAAAAAATCTACGAAATTTTATTTACATTTCTTGAGATGTTAACTCGACTATATAATGTACGATAAAAATAAATCAATTAATTAAGTTAACAATAGCTATTTTAATATCTACACGAGTGTTAGAGATTATAACGTAAAGATTTATTTCTCTCTCAAAATACATCTGTAATTATTTTATAATTATTTTATTTCTGACAATAATTATATTAAACCCTATTATCTTTTCTTCTCTTTCCATCTCTCTCTACTTTTATTCAAATTACTAATTGGAAAAGTCTCGTCGACTAAATTCGATTGACAAAACTTTATAATAATACTAACTATATTGCATTTTTTACAAACCAACTCATATGACCATGAAAACAAATATATAGGATTTGGAAAATATATGGTATTGCTCACCTTGCTTAACTCGGTATTAATAAGAAGCGAGAAGCTAATGAATTAATAAAGTCTCAAGTTTGCCAAGACCGGGAGTCGAGTCTCTTTCTCCGACACCTAACCGTATAGCAACATACACGTACGCTTCGACCGACTTCGTATATACCCGGCGTATACCGCCGGAAACACGACCGCAGTATGACATGCAGCCCCGTGCTTGCGCGAGTCTGGTAGGTGGAAAGCGCACCTACCGCGTGCGAAACGACGAGACTTGGCTGCTGCCGTAGCAGAGGTCTCGGGAAGTTTCCCATTATAGTCTCTCTTAACTGGTAGTACTAGCTCTACTCTCCACTGGCAACCAGTCCCAACCTCCCCACAGTCTCTCTCCTCTTCACAGCTCCACACGCTTGGCGCCTCGCCCTCGTCATCCCCAACCCTCTTGCCTAAAGTACCGCACACCTTCGGTGGTAAGCTATGAGCTCGAACTATTCCATCGTTACCGCTATAGTTTAGTTAAACGTGCCCTTTCGCCCCGGTCCGTGGCTCGTTCCTTGCTCACCTCTCCGATCCGCATCACGGTCTTTCCTTTCTCTCTCTTTCTCTCTCTCTCTCTTACTCTCTGTGTCTCTGTGCGTCTCTTGGACCTAAGTCCACAACATGCAAATTTGACCCTCGCCGAATTTGTCGAACCAGCCAATCTTCATTGTTCGGCAAACTGTGGCAACGGGCCGAGTGACATGAAGAGACGGCTGCCTTCGTTGCAGTCGGCTTCGTCAGGATCGACTTGGAATTTCGAGGACGCACCGCCGAATTAGGAGAATTCGATTAAATCGGATTCGTGTAAACAGCCACACCGCACGGTGGAAAGTTTGGCACGAGGTTTACTGTAGCTGCACGCGACGCGCGTAGAGCCATCGGGGGAAGAAGGGGACAGTTTCTCAGGGGGAACTTCGAGGCAGGTGCATGTGACTTTGGCGACATTTCGGGTTAGACTTTGCCTTAACGTGAGCTTAATTAAGCTTTCGCTACAACGCGCATATGTAAATATTGTTTGAGTGTAACTATCAATCAGCAGGCTTTGTGCGTCGTTCATTAGTTATTGCCTAATTAAGATTTGCTTAATCATTGAAATAAAAGAAAATTAATAGGGTAATGACACCAATAGTCGGACACTTAAGAATGTATAACATTTAATCAATTCCTTTTACTAATTATTAAGTTATTCGGGTTTTCGAAAATTATTTTATTATGTTTTTTGATCTTCAACAATTTTTTTAGTGTAAAATTGTTAATAAAATTTTTATTTATTAAATTAAAATACAATAAAATTTTCAATTTTTGACTAATTTATCAGTAGTTGGAAATCATTAAAATAATGATGAAAGACAGTTAATACTGATAAAAAACAGTTTCATTGTAGCGAAAACTTATATTTAATTACACGATTATTTAATTTGAAATTAATACAGCAATTAAATATGTTACATGTCCGAGTACTGGGTAGTGTCCGACTATTGGTGACATTATCCTATAGTATAATACTTTTATTTTATTCGTGTTTATTTACAATAGAACGCATTCTAAATATTAATTTTATTAAAGAAATTGGAAATTTTAATAATCTCAATACTTGTATTTTTAACATCATTATATATAACATATATAATACATATAGAATTACTATTTTATCGAGAAAAAGTGTTTAAATCTTTTTTTTTGTTTTTAATAATAAGATAAACAAAAATTTATAGTAAATAGAATATTAATCATTCTCTCTTGCAAATTGTATCTAAAGACATTATAACGACTTAACTAGATTTAGTGAAACTTGTCTCAAAGAAAAATTATTAAACCAAAATGTTATATTCAGCTGGAAATTATGACCTCAATTTCCCAAAGAAAGAACCGAGTATATAATTTAAAAATTTTGTACGAACGAGATAATCTCAACAGACTAAAAAATAGATTTGGAATAGACAGATAAGACAAGATTAAATATCACTCCATGTAGTCTTTTGGAAAAAAATGGCATGGTATAACGAATGCAAGGCTGTTTCAAAAAGAGAGACGTATTTCGTCAGTACGATGTGTAATGGGGAGCACGAGATACAATCTTCCCGTTATCTTCTTAATTAGTTTCATTTCGTAATCTCTCCGTGGAACTCTCCTACAACATTTGACAAATGATGTAAGGGGTTCTTTCTGGAAGGATCTTACATCTTGCCCACCCAATCGCAGTGAATAACATTTTTAATTAAGCAACGTGCCTCAACGAACATGCCTAGCAGAAGGAAATGTATCGCACCATATGATATTGGGGGAAAGCTTGATAACGATAAGATTTCACCGGATAATAGCCTTCGTTAGACGCGACAGCTGAATTAATTAATTAAATAATATAAGCATGGCGAACATCACATAAAACAATCAAGAGAAATTCTTCATCACGTAATTAATTAGCAATTTAAAATGTTAAAGAGCAACTTTTAAACATATTAAAATATTTGAATAAATAAAAGAGAAGAAGAGGGAGAGGAAGAGAGAGAAATAATAATTATTTATCATTTATTTATTTTTTGTTACTATGTGACTTTTATTTATTTTCTCTTCTTTCTCTTAAACATCTTAAACGTTTTATCTGATACACTCCATAGAATTATTTTATCTAATACACTCCATAGAATATATGTACATATGTATATGTAAATTTGATTGACAATAAAAATCTTCAAATTTATAAGTTTATAGAAATTTTAAATTAGAAATAAAATTTCAACAACAAAAGAAAAAAGCGTTATATACTAATATATACAATAATACACATATAAAACTATAATACTGTTTACTTGTAAAAAATTTCCTAATTTCTATCAAAGATTAAGGATTTAAAAAGTTCCACAAACATCACCCTGATTTAAATGGCACATACAGTTGTCTTCTACAAGGACTACTATTATATCATCCGCATGAATATATTGAAAGATTGTGCGTTTTGTTCATAGATTATATATTACAGGACAGATCAAAATCTTCTCAGACAGACTGATGGTGCGAGAGGCGAATAACTGTAAATAGATCGAGGAATTTCTACCTCTGTCTTCCGCGCAACACGTTCTGCCTCAGCATCGGGCAACGTGTACCGATCTTCAAATATACATGGATAGACTTCGTATCGGATTTCCCTAGCGAGCAGAAGAAGCGGCTCCGTTGACGGTACTTCTCCTCGTGCGAATAAGAAGTTCCTTTGGTACGACACGTCGTGTCTCGTCGGTAGATTCCCGTTTGTCCCACAAGCTGCGACGTGAGCTTGGCAAAAGGCGGATGCCAAGGCTCCTGCGCTATACGTGGTACAGGTCTCCGGCGTGCCCTCCGAATCCGCGTGCACGGATATAGAAATCTCCTGAATTGCAAATTATATCGGCATCGCCCTGAGAAAAGTGTGGCTCCGATGCGCTTTCATATGAGAACGGCACGATTGAATGATTTAATCCTTTTGACATCTTGAGCTTTGCGAAGCTGTTGGATTATGGAGCGCTCGTTATAATTCAATTTTGCAGGGAAATCCGAAACAAATCGATCGTAAGGAAACTAGTTCTTTTCCACTTATTTTTTTTAAAGTCACATTAATTTGCGAAAAAAGAAATATTAATATTTTATATTAATATGTATTATGATAATGTCAAGAGATGAAATGCAATAATGTGTACGCAAGCACTAAGTTTTAATAATATTAACAATTTGCTGACCCTTTTTTAATAAATGCAATGGTAAAATACGCTTCTCTTATCGTAAATTTCTTTCGACCACTTTGATAAGAAATTCATTACTTATATTTATCGCTTCTTTTCAATCCCAGAAAAATGAATTCCGCGGACACGTTCTTAAATCATTAACTTTACACGATTGTAACAGAGATAAAGTGAAGCGCTTAGTGGTCGTCGATAATACTGGCATAGAGACATCGTGTATCCTTTAGCCTGTAGAAACGGTTTGCCATCTTCACGCTGGTATTTTCCTCAGCATCCTGCAACACTCTCCCTCTCATCATTTCTTTCCCTCTCTCGCGCTAACTCTGTCCCTGTCTGGTTGCCGTGTTCCTATGGGATTGCAGGAACCTTGCCGTTCGCAAATCCCTTTCCTTACCCCGACGGAGCAAGAAATGCAACTCTCCTTGGGGAATTAATTGCGCCGTAAAACGTAGATTCAAATCCGCGCTTCAAAGAAGAAGAGAGACGAGGAGAGAGAGAGAAAGATAGCAGAGCCGTTCCTTTTCTTCCATCGTCCGAAAGATTTTCCCAAGATAGTTCTCATCTCGACTGCAATCAGTGTCGTAAATTGCTTGCAATCGGCCCTGCAATTAATTCCGGCTCATCCTCGGGGATTTATTATTCTCAATAATACCATAATATTCTTAGCGGCGAAAGAATCTGGCGCTCTCGCTACGTTTTGTGTTTTCTTTCTGCTTTGACACAGATATATTTTTTCATATAATTTTATGCACATCATATACTTTTCATTCCATAAAATTTAAGTAAAAAAAATCATGTTTTTAAATTTGTCGACACAGATGTATATCAAGTCGGAAATCTTCGATTTAATTGCGTCATGTATCCAGACAAATTTATATTTATTTTATATATATATATATATATACATGCAAATATTTTATCTATTTTACTAACATATTTTTATATTTTATGTCGTCCATTTTGACATAGAATTTAATCTTGTCTTAAATTGTTCCGTTGTATCATAAAAGGCAAAACTATACCGCGCTAATGCCTTATATTATATGTATATATCTCATTATAATGCATAAGAAAAGATATAATATATGCGTCAGCGAATACATCCTCATATTCATTTTTGTGACAAGTTTGTTGTATTAGAAATAGGGGTCATAAATGGCTAATTTTTTAAGTTTTTACCTAATTTCCCCACACTTTGACAGCAAACTAATGTCACTACGTCATTCTACGGCCAAAAACTATACGAAACAATGCAAATTTTACATGCCGGCTTGAGGGCAAAAATCGGCCACTTTTTAACATACTCCTTTATAAAGAATTACATATGTAGATGAATTCTTATGCAGCTTTTTCTATATAATACATCATATAAAATAAACTAATAAAATTATGTGATAGATTACGTAATTATTTACGTATAATAATAATTATACTAAATTCTTGAAATTTTTATGTTAATAAATCCATGAAACATAGTTTTTATATGTGCATTATTTAAAATTATCTTTCAAAAGATGTAAATATGCAGCTTCTTTTTTTTAGAATCAGAGAAATAAAATATATTTTTTAATTTGATCAGAATAATAAAACACATAATTATCCGATGTTAACATTTTTCTTCACTTATACGTCAAGGCTAATATTGTATTGTCGGAAAAATTTCGAGAAACAAAATTATACAAAGTGAATAATCGATAGAATTAATAGTTTATTAGTACATTATTATTCAAGGTTGACTTTTTTGTTCATTTCAAAGAGCACGCTGATAATCTATTATTATTTTATATAGAAAAAAAATCTTGAGAGAGAGCCTATATAAAATGAATTTTTACAATCGATTGAAGTATTGGCAGAACTATTTATTAAACAAGATGATACTCTACGCTCTTAGTATATTTAGCATTGTAACATCTATACTCTGTAGAGCGGAAAAACTTATGCTTTGTAAGTCTCATTTTTAAAATTCTTTAATATTTCAATGTTATTTAATGAAATACGGGAAAAGTAAATGGGAAATAAAATTCTATAATTCAAATTCGCGACATAATTACATATATATAATATAAAAATACATATTTTCTTTATAAAAAATTTAATCTATTTTCTTATTATATCCAAATTATTTTATTTTAAACTCACTTTTTTTATTTCTACTGTTAATTATTTTAACTCTGTTTTTATTTTTATTCAGCTGTAACCACTTGCAAACAGAATTCAACTAACTATACGATTTGCTTAAAAGTCGCGTTAAAAGAATTATGGCCACAATTTGTAGAAGGTATATTATATATATATTTATAGTAATTAATTTTATTATTTTGATTTATACATTTTTCCAAAGAGCTAGAATTACGCATTGATTTATATACACAATTGCTATAAAGTATTATAATGTAAGAATATTAATAAAATTAATAATGTGAATAAACGTTTATAAACTAATTATAAATTAAATAGATTTGTACTAGAATTCTCCTTGCGATAGAAGAATAATAGACTGTAATTGGTCAATTTCTTACGATTCTTACGACTGCGACTAATGTAGAATCAGCCTTAGATAACATATCATCATAATTAACATCTGAGAAATAAGCATTCAAAAAGAATCTAACAAAAAAGAAATATCCGAGAAAAACAACATTATTACCTAGATCAAATTTTTTCACACACATACACATTATTCATTAAATATTGAATTATGTATAGCAAGAAGATACATATCTATAAGATAAAAGTTCACATTTCGTTTCCATACTCCATATATTTGTATAACTAAAAACAGTATTGCAATAATTGTTATAAACTCTATGCTGTTTCTTTCATTTATTGTCTTTATTCTCTCTTGATTATCTTGTTAGATTATAAAGAAAAAAAACATCCATAATACAATACGATCTACGATGAAAATAATTTCTATTGTATTTATACTGTTATAGAAAATACTTCTGGCTTTTCTATTTCAATTTAAATTAATAAAGATAACAAATTTTATTATAAACAATAGAACATCGTTATAAATAGTAGTATTATTTTTTCTTATTAATTCGAAATTAAAATTTAATTTAGCAAAGAAATTATAAGAAAATTTCCGAAAGAAACTCGATTCTATTTATTTAATGCTTCTAGTTACATATTCGATTTATATATTTTTTATAAAAATAATACTATAATTACTATTATTAATATATAAAAAACTATATATGTGAATGTACTTCCAATCTCAATTCTTTTGTATTATACGGCATATAAAATAATCAATGAAATTTTATCGCAGCATTCATAACGTGTAAAACAAATTTAAGCAAAAAGCTGATCATGAAGTATTATAAGAATTAATCATTTTTATGTCACATGTTAATGATATGCAGCTTCAATATTAATAATATCAAAGAGATCTTGAGAGCGAAAACTATATAAGAGAAGTTTGCAAATAAATCAAATTATTCCTAGCAGAGAGTTTAAATAAACAAGATGATATTCTATATGCTTATTGTATTCAACGTTGCAACGTCTGTATTGTGCAGAACGGAAGAAGTTCGTCCGCTTCGTAAGTATTTAACTTTTGAGATTCTTTATATTTTATTGCTTGTCAAAATAGTAAAAGATATGAAAAAAAAATCTTGATTTATTATAACTCTATGATATACATAATTGATAATATGAAAATATTCTTCTAAATTGCTTATAATTTAAATTATGTTCGAATTCTCTTTATATAATAACTTTATATACTATATGATAACTTCTATAATAACATAAATTATATATATCTCTTGCTATTACCATTACTTTACTGGATTTTTATTTCTACAAAGCTGTAAACCACTGCAAACAAAATTCGACCGATTATATCGCCTGTTTGAAAACTACAGTAGAAGAATTATGGCCAGAAGCTGCTATAGGTATATTTTAAAAAATTAATATTTTAATATATATATATCTTTTTTTAATAAATAAATTATCCATTATTGTTATACATATAATTAATATAAAATCCTCTAACATTAAAAATACTTACAAAACTACAATATTACATACACTTCTATTAATTTATAAATTTATTAAATTTTAACATCAAGTAAAAAATATTTAAAACACATTTATTTAAACCATTAAAATATCAAAAAGTATTAATATTAATTTATTTATTTTGATAGGATATCCACAAATCGACTTACCATCCTTAGATCCATTATTCTATGATTATAGCAAAGCTGCATTTAATATAGGGGAATTATATGGAGAACTAATCGTGTCAAATATCATTATTACCGGTTTAAAAAATATGCATTTCTTGAGTATAGGAGTGTACAATCATAATGACAGCTATCATTTCGAAGGTGATGTTTTAATACCAAGATTGTTTCTTGATGGTGATTGTAATGCAACAGGCTATATAGGCAGTTTAGGAATCAGGATGGGTGGCAAAGGTATGAAAATAAACTCTAAATGCATTTTGCATAAATTAGAGTAAGAAAACCAGTTTTTTTTTTTCAATTTACCCGTGTTTACCACGACAAAAAATTTAATCATACATCAAATTACATATTTAACGAAAAATTTGTAAAATTTTGTCATTTTTTAAATTATTTTTTATCATTTCTATATGAACCAATCAAGATTTTGTATGATTCAAGTATTACAGTTACAGTATACATAAATGTATCTGTGTGCACTTAAACAAACACATATACACATATGTATAATAATTTTTTAATTTTAAATTTATATTTTGTTTATAATATTTATTTTATTACTTAATATAAAATAAATAATTACATAACCTTTTTATAATTTTTTAATTGTTATTATTTTATTATTATTTTATTTAAAATATAGTATCATCTTTCTGTTATCTTATTATTATAACTTCTTGAACAGGACGTTTTAATACAACCGTAGAAAATGTTAGAGCATCAGCCTATATAACAGGACATGCAGAAAATGATACATTATTAGTTTTAGATCATTTTCGAATAAATCCAACAGTTGAAAAGCTGAAAATCCATATCAGCGATTACTTTGAAGGAAATAAAGAACTTAGTAAGTATTAAATTATATCAAATATAACTTCACATATATTTTTTTTATGTTACTCTTCCAACATACTGAATAAAGTGTTAATCTAGTACAAAGAATTTAATAAAAAGAAAATCTAATGCTACGCTAATTTAATTTTGGAATAAATGTGTGTGTTATTATAGAGCAACGATTTGTCTAGAAAATAAAAAATTAATTTATCATGAGTTTCTTTTGCAATTGATTAAAAATTAACGACATATAATCTTGGTCATTAAGTAAATAAAGTTATTTGATAAATATTGTTTATAAAAAAAATTTTTTAAGTCTAAACATCTGTAGCTTTACGTTAAATTAATATATATATATATATATATATATATATAGTATATATATTTTTAAAATATTAGATGTATTTAAGATATTTTTACATATTGTCTTTCCGTTGTTATATTAGAATTAATTTTTTAAATAAATTTTATATTCTTTATAAGCTTCTAACTAAACAAATATACAATATTTTTTGTGTTATTATTTATTTATTCAAATATTTTAAAACAGATTTAAAACAGTTGAAAATAAAGTTATAAACACATCAAATAAATAGATAAATCTGGCATCAAAATTACGTATTGAAAATTGAAATTATACATAAGACAAATCAGAAGAAAGAAATATATTTACTCCTTTTGTCCTGATGAATCAAATCCGATATAGATTCAATCTTTAATGAACAATCTTTAATTAAAACAAAAAACAAAGATTTCTTTGTTCTAAGTAATCAAATCTCATATTTCCAATTAATCAAATTTTTAATTTTATATGTATATATGTATATTGTGTGGTGAGATGTATCTATTAATTTATATATTACTTATATTTATATATTATATATTAATTTATATATTTACCTATTTTATATATTTATATGATATTATATGACATTATTATTTTACCCGATTCTTTTCTAGAATATTACTATTTATAAATTTTTTATTTATAGATGATCTTGTTGAACTTTTTATGAACGAATTTTGGCCACCGTTATATCGAAGGTTGATACCAACATTGATCGACGTAATAGACCATTGGGCTACTAATTTTTGCAATCGTGTTTTGTCAAACCTCTCCCTCTCGCAAATATTCCCATAAAAGTCATTATTAACAAAGCGCAAACTCTGCATGTGTATAAAACTGAGATAATAACGATTATAAATACTGAAATTAGTAATGCCAAGTAATAAAGGAAGATATTTCTGATTTATATGAAATAAAAACAGAATATTATTTCTTACATATTTTAGAGAGATTTATATATAATATTCTATACTATATAAGCACATATAGGATATTTTACAAATTTGCATCCAAGAAAGATTGTAAGAATATAAAATTGAAAAATTGAAAAAAATTAATTTAAATTAGAAAAACACAAATACTTCATTTCAAACAATAGAATTCTAATTATAAAAATTTGTTCAATAAAAATTGATAAATAAAATAGAAGAAAAAAATTTCACTAATTATAAACCAGGTAAAACAAATTAATAGTTAGATATTGAAAAATCGTTAAAGTTATTACATCAACATATTTATTTAAATCTTAAAATTTTTTATGTTTTAACTTTAATGGATTAATAACAGATCGATTTCTCTCTAGACGTAGGAACATACATATTTTTTAAAAATTTCTTCGAAACAATGGATACATAATACACAGACTAACTTTGAAAATGTATACTTTGAAATAACATGCCTTCTTTAATTGATCAGAAGATCAAAGATGTAAATTGTTCAAGGTTGACTTTTTTATCATTTGCGTAAGCATTAATTAAAATGTGACTTCATCAATGAAACCTTGAGAGCAGAATCTATATAAAGCTAGCGTTTATACCTGATAGAACTATTCGCAAGAAAAGTAGATAAACAAGATGATAGTTTATACGCTTAGTGTGTTCAGTGCGGTTGTAGCGATTGGATTATGTATAGCAGAAGAGCTTCGTAAGTTAACTTATATTACAAGTGTAATTATGCTTATTCTTACACTTGATTTTTTGTAAGAATTTTCTATATTTTAATATTTGTGCATTAACGACGAATTGATATATCAATATTTGTATATTCTTATAAAGAGTAATTTATTGTAAAAAATCAATATAAATTTCGTATAAAGATAATGATATTAAGAAAATATCAAAAACCAGAAAAAACATTTATTAGTATATAAAAGAGATAATAAATGATTTCTCAAGAAAACAATTTATATAATAAATAAAAGGAAAAGAAAACAATTTATATAATAAATAAAAGGAAAATCTGACACTCCACAGAATTGTATATTTATCACGATTGTGCGTTTAATAATATATCTGAAGAAATAATATAATAATTATTCTAAGTGTTATTATTGTAAAATGTTACTTGTTAAACATTTACATTTTTTTAAATAAAAAAATTGCACATACACACTGACATTCACATTTATTTTCACGAATGTTAGTGTGTGTGTGTGTGTGTGTGTGTGTGTGTGTGTGTGTGTGTGTGTGTGTGTGTGTGTGTTCTGAATATTGCAAACAAAATGCATATTACAAATGCAACAACATTTGTTAACTTATGATTAAATATAGAAGAATAAAAAAAATAAAAAAGAATTTTTTATTTCGTGCCTATGCACACGTTACATGCACAATTGGTAACATACAAATATACTTATTGTTTCAATTATATTTAAATTATTTTCATTTACAGTAACTCAGGTATCTTTATAATTTCTATTCAGCTGTAACCATCTGCAAGAGGAGTTCTCCTAACTATTCCAATTGCTTAAAACTTGCGATACAAGAATCATGGCCACGATTTATTAAAGGTATTCTTCTTAAAATATTTAATTATATTTTATCATTTTTACTTATACATCTTTTTAAAAATAAAATTAACATACAATGCATGTTATAATAAATAATTATATGTATTTTATACACAATTGTTGTAACGCGTTATAATGTTAAAAATGACTAATTAAAATGTAACTATAAAGTTATTTAAATTTTCATAAATAAACTCAATTTTATCTATTTAAAATAAAAAAGATTTAAAATATTCTAATTAATCCATTTTTATATATATATCAAAAAATTGATATTAATACTAATTCTTTTATTCTTAATAGGACTTCCAGAATTTGACTTTCCACCTTTGGATCCTATGTCTTACAAACAGGGCAACTTTAATTTTGATAGAGGCGAAGTACATGGAACAATAATCATAAGAAATTCTGTTATCAAAGGTTTAACGAACACTAATTTTCCGGCTGTAAGAGCGCATTTTCTCAATGATGTCTTTCGTTTGGAAATTGATACACGAATACCGAGGATATTTATTGATGGTGACTGTGAGGCAGAAGGAAAAGTAGGAGGATTTAGAATGGGTGGAAAAGGTACGAAAATATCAACATAGCATAACATGTACAACGACAAAAAATTAATTATACGTCAAATTACACAGTTAAATTAAAATTATTGAATTTAAATTTATGTATATATATATTGTATAATATTTAATATTTAAATTTATATTATCATGATTTTATTATAAACCAATAAAAAAAATTATAATAGCTGCGTCAGATTGTAACAGTATATACAAATACATTATTATATTTCTAGTATAAAATTAATAATTATCACTTTATAAATTGATCATTCTTAAATATGTAAATAGTCATGACTTTTCTTAATATTTTTTTAATTATTACTATATAATTATATTAAGTGTGAAAAATATTATATGATAATTATATGTCTACCGTTATAATTTATGCGACAGGAAGCTTTAATCTAACTTTAGAAGATGTCAGAGCAACATGGGATTTAACAGGACACGTAGCAAATGATACATGGACTATAGAACATTTCTATTGCCTTCCCTCGGTTGGAAATATGAAAATTTATTTGAACAATTTGTTCGATGGCAGTAAAGAATTGAGTAAGTATTATACAATATATTATTCATATTATATGTGTCTGTGTGTATGTATACATCAAATCAAGACAATTCATTGTCAGACAACATATCGATATGACGGTGTACTAATTTAAGAATAAATTGCAAGATCTAAGCTGACATTTTTTTCTATAAACTAAATCGAGAGAGAATTTCTTTTCTAATCTTTAAAATTATTTAGAAGTATTTCTAAATTTCAATCACTTATTTCAACATAATACTACTTTGTAATAATGTAATAATGTAATTACAAATAACAAATATTAAATGTGTGGCATAGCTAGAGATTATTTTTTTACATACATTTACATATTTAACATCTTCTTTCTTTAATTGCTTTTTTTATTACGTAACATTTAATTACATATAAATTTTTATTTGCAGATGATGTTGCAATGTTTTTTGCGAATGAATACTGGCCGAGTCTATATCGCGCGATGTTACCAGCAACATCCGAAATATGGGACTCATGGTTGAGCGACTTGGTCAATCGTCTTTTCTCGAAAGTTTCCTTCTCGAAATTATTTCCATAAAATTTTAACATTTGCCACTCCAGCATATATTAAGGAATACCAGACTCCGCAAAGAACTTAAAATATATTAAGGTTAGATTAGATATTTAGATGGAAGTAGAAATATTGTATACTGAACAGCACAATATTACCTATTAAACTTCGGCACACACATACATGCTCCATTCACTTAATAACGTTAATTTTCTAAGTAGGTTTTTTTAACAATCTTTCAGTTTTCTTCAAATTTTTGATTTGTAACTTCAACAGCACATGGATTTCAATTACGTAAATTGGTTTTGCTAACTCCAACTCTTTCCTTTAATTTCGCGAAATGGACTTTTCTAGAAGATAAGGATTAAGAATATTGATCTCCTGCAACTTCAGCAAAGAGTGCCGCATTCGGTGTCGTGTTTGTCGTACACGCTTGCGCTATTTCCTTCTCCTCGTAAGGATTAATTGGTCGCAAACAAGGATCGTGCGAAACTTTGCTCGTTCAATTTACACTCGAGATCCGACATGTATACGAACGCGGACGCGGTCATGCAATTTTCAACCGCGACAGGAAATCAAGATCGCTTTCTTTTGAGTATAGTTTCTCCCCTCCTCTCCGTGCGCGCTGATATTTTTGTCGTTATATCTCGCGAAAAGAATCGGAAAAAGAAAGCGTGTGAGAAAGATAGAAACCAAGAGAGAAATGAAGAGGCACGGACTTTGTTGCGGACGGAAAGTCAAGAGGAGAAAGTTGAAATACGCGCCAAGAGCGCGGAAAGTTGTCAAACTTTCGCATCAGGGAATTCTTTCCGGGCTCCCCGGAATATCCGTAATAAAGTTATAAACTTTTAGGAAGGGCCACGCCATCTTCGTTATATAACTGCTTACTCTCAGTTCCTCGCGGTGCACAATGACCAAACTAAATTTCGCTTTTTTCGAAAATCATTGACTGAATCTCGGTGAACAAGTTTCTATAGTTTCTAACAAGTTAATGGGTATTTCATTAAATTACGTGATAAATTTGTTGATACTGTGAAAAATAATCTACTAATTCACGAAACGATAAATATCAGGAAAACATTTTTAATACATTTCTTTCTTTAATATATGTGTATATATTTTTTATTTATAATATGTAAAAATTTATATAGGTTTCTCACCCATTAACTTATATAAATTCATTTAAAATCTAGATTAAAAATAATTCAACACTCGATATAATGCGCATCTCTCTTCTATAAATAATCTGATTAAATAGAAATTTTCGACAATTATTGAAATAATATTTATATATAATTTTACACCCTGTAAAAGATGTTATGTTGCTAACATGTTTTTTAAATTATTTCATTTTTAAAACAGAACATTTATCTAGAATTTCCCACATTTAGTTCCTACGTTCAGTAAATGATATAATAATACGTTGTTTATATACGCGCGTTCTTTAAGATTTTTTACTTTTTAAAATACTTTTAAAAAAGGGCTCTTATATTTTTGATTTTCCTACGTTTTATATAATATTCTTTCATTATCTAAAGAGTTTTAATCAGAGAATTAATTTTTTCATAATTTAATGGTCGTCCTTTACGTTATGTCATGTGCTTTTTCAATATTTTTTATTATCGAGCGGAGGATTATTTTATTAATATTTTCCTATATTTTTAAACGCACTCTTTTATTTTTTTTAAACAGTTTTAATCATTAGCGGCAATATTTAATTTTTTTATAATTTTATGGTCATCCTTTACGTTACATTATGTCACGTATTGTTTCAATATTTTTTATTATCAAACGGAGGACCATATTATTAATATTTTTAAACAGCTCTCTTTCATTTTTAAAGAATTTCAATCATTAGCAGCCATAAATTTTTTTCGTAATTTTAGGATCGAGTATAATATTATGTTATGTCACATGTTTTTCAATATTTTTTATTATTGAACGGAGGATCATTTTATTAATATTTTTCTATATTTTTAAACATGCTCTTTTATTTTTTAATGAATTTTAATTATTAGCGGCAATAATTAATTTTTTCATAATTTCACGGATGCCCGATAGAAAATATGTTAACACATTTTTTAAGATTTTTTCTTTTTGAAGCAGAGGACTATTTTATTAGAATTTTTCTATGCTTTATAACATATTCATATATTTTCTGAAGAGTTTTATTCATTAATAGCAATTATTTATTTTTTTGCAGTTTGAATATATTCTGTTTATATTATATAGGGGGTCGATAATGATTGTATCAACGCTCGTGAGCAGGTAGAGCACAGTATATAGTTACTATCACAATACATAATTAAACTTCATTATTAATCTCAATACTTTATCGCATTCCTAGTAATCGCGAAACATGACTGTTTCTTTTTGCTCCTAGTGAATTAATTAATTTATTAATTTATTAATTATTACGTAAGTTTCAAAATAAAAAGTACTTTTCTGTTCAGTTTACTATGTTCTACTTGCTAACGAGTATTGGCACAATCTTTATCACAAACAACCTGAATATATATAATATGCTACTACAGATATTTATGGCAATTAATTTTAGATGTAACTAATAAATTAAATAAATTATGCTTTTTCTCGTGCTTGCTCAGCTGTCACTCGATGTCACCTCGGACTTACTTCTCTCATGTTCGTTCTTTGCTTCTTCATACGGCATTCTCACTCGCGAAAATATGATTTAATTACAATCGAGCACTCACTAATCAGTCAAATATGATGATCATGTGGCATTTTATACAATACTCCCGATATTAATCACACACGACGCGTACACTTTATTATATATATTGCGGCGGGAGAATAACGAATAAATCTCACGAAATGTGCATTTTGACAAATTACGGCGATGTATAAACATCAAATTTATGTGATACGCGGTTGATAAATATGGGGGTTAATAACAGCTGTATCTATTAATTAAAGATATCGCGAAACCGTTCGACCAAAGTCGATTTGTTCTGTACCTGCGATGTTTTGTTAATAACCGAAAAATATTAAAATGACATTGGCAACTTAAGCCTATACAATACCATGCAATATCAAACAAGTCAAATTAATGGCTCGCTAAGACACAATAGATCATGCAAAAATATGGCAAAATCAAAATTTATTATTGTATGCGTGATATAATTCAAAATAAATTTATTTTTAATTATTTTTAATTATAAATTTATTATTAATTAATGGTCGATATATATCATCATTTTCTATTACTTGAAACTTAAATTATTCATTGCGGCATACCTATATATATGCCGCAAAAAAACGAATTTTAAACATCGTATCATAATTAAATCCTTAGCGATACAAAATATTTAACATACTATAAAATAAAGTGAAACGGAATATTTTATTACTTGAACTAATTATTTATATTACAATGTTTTGTTATTTAAAGTCAATTCGTGTATTATTGCCTGCTCTTTCAATCTGAAAATATTTGGTATCTTATATTTAAATCGGTAAAAATTCATAGCGCAACAGATACATATATGTATATGTGCTTGTAAGGAAAACTAGTTTGTTGAGAAGATTGAATGGAATTACTATCAAAGATCGAAGGCTGTGCCAAATAGAACACACCTTGACGTATGTTGATCAAATAATAATAATCTTTTCGTCTCTCTGCAGGTCAGTCCTTGGCTTGTTCCTCTACTCAATATCTCTTGTTAGTAGAAGAACGCACCCCACTTCGCCTCACTAACATACCGCCAAGTATGTAAATAACGACGCAACACTATGCTTAAATTTAAATGTCACTGAGAAAACAATTATCGCTGATTCATTATATCAATAAAATGATAATTTATAACTCACTGTCTCTTTAATTTCTACTTGAAATATATAATACATAAAGTCGTCTAGCCTTTGAAAAATGCGATAATTTTTTACAATTATTACAATTAGTGATCAAATGATTCGTTGTATCGAAGTGATAGCTATTTATAAAAAAAATGTTCAAAAATGCGTTTAAAAATAAGAAATTTTCAAAAATATTTTACAATCTCTCTGAAATTTTTTTTTAAATCGAATCCACATCTTAAAAGTTTCTTGTCTCAATATACGTTTAGATACTAGTAATATCGTATATCTATATACAAAATATGGCAAAAGTTCTTTTGAGATTTTGACTTGTCTTGACTCGAATTGTCAGCGTGTCGCTTTCTGGAATTGTGTATTTGAAATTACGATTATTAATTACGATATATTATGTGACAATAAGCATTCGAGATTCTGATCTTCATGTGATTAAATCCCGATCCGCTTCGAATATTCAAGTCCGCAATTTCGGATACCATATGATTAATAATTATATTTTTAAGGGCAATTGAATTATTTAATAATTATTCAAGTTTGCAATGCAGTCAAAGTGAATCAATTGCACTTCCGAAAATACGCGCTTTCATCGTTTATATTTTATTAAATTATCACATCCGCATAATTATATGATTTATATAATTATTCCTTTCATTTAAAATCTTATTTTGAATATCAAAACAATAACAACGCTTAAATTTATTGAAAACTGTTTAAAGTTAACTAAAATAAAATATATATGTCATGTAAATGTATTTGCAATATAATGCCGATATATTTTATTAATTACTTTTACAATAATTAAGTCATATTAATCTAAAATAATTATAATGACAAAGAGATTATTTTTCATCAATAAATTGATTGCACAAAACTTAGAATTAGCATATATTTTAATATTTTTAATGTTTTAAACGATATATTAAAATTGTCAAATGGGAGGCGCATGATAGTATAGATTCAAGATAATCTTGATGTAGATAAAAAGACACAGACGAGAAAATAAAATTATCAAATCTTTTTAAAATCTATCTATACACATTATATAAAGGGATATTTTCAATTGAAAGTTAGTATAAAACTTTTACGAGTAACTTCATGTGACTTCGAATTTTATAGACCTAAACCTAAAACATTCGAAGGAAATATACCAGCAGATTTAGTAGAAGTCATACATCTTCACTTTATGTATAGAAAAATCGTTACGCACAAAGTTACAAATTTCAGCGCGAACAGGAATCTACCGCCATCAATTTTCATGGGCGACTAAGCGACTTCAAAAATTTTAAAGTTCTTAGGAAGATTTGTCATCAGCAAAAACTTGCGTAATTCGATTTGTCGATCCAAAATAAACAGCTCCACGAAATTACAAATCCCGACTCGAAGATGCTAACTCATTTTATTTATATTTTTTATTTATTCGTCATCGATTATTGTGCAGCATCGCAACACGAAGATATTTACGTTAGACTTTAATAAATTATAAATTTATCAAGCGTAAAGCATACACAATTTAACTTCTATATATAATAAATTTTTTGTTGTATGAATCTATTTGATTTATCAATTTTTTAAGGAAAAAGAATTTTAAAAAACAAGTATGAAAACATGCATATGCACACTTAATATGTTTGTAAATAAAATAGTTTTCATCGCGCAAACTCGACGTAACAACTCTAGCTCGTATTGCATCGTATTCGACAAGCGGGGCTCAGATTGACAAGACCGATACTCCGCTGTGATGGAAACCATCAAGTTCCGTCACGTAACTGAATAAATCATAAATACACGACTACCTGTGGAGACTTGCGTTAATACCGACTATGCGTGACAAGGTGCAATTAATCCGTAATAAGTGCGATTAATTTAAAGTGGTTTTCTCTTTGCCATTGACCGAATTAATTTAATCACGATCTATCATAAAAAAGAAAATAATAAAATCATAAAGAGATCGAAATAAGCAAGACAAGATTTCGTATCCTCTCCATCGGATGTGGCAAACCAGGATGCGGAAGGTTCGTGAGTGAAAACATCGATCGCGTGTCGGCCAGAGCGAAGTCGGTAGACGCGTGAATCTTAATTTGCCGGGTTGGTCCCTGTGGACAGACGGTACTTTTGCGTGCATTTACCGAACATTTACATAAGGCATCTTTCGTGGCGACGCAACATATTTCATTCCTTTTTTTTTTTTTAAATTAACTCGATTGATTGGAACGTCAGCGTAAAACCTAGAAGAATTTTAGTAGTTGAAAATAATTTTTTAATCAAACTTTTTCACAATAAATAAGTATTAATTGCACACAATTACTGCACTGTACAAAATATCAAATAAAAAGAAACAACGCAATTTCTGCAACAAACGTTGCATATAAATGTACGTTATACATGATGCATTTTTGTCTCAGAATCGCCAAATGACATCAATAATTGTCTACTTAACTGACCCAATTCTTTTCCATCTCTTGGCGATCATCATCGAATGTCGTTCTTGGTGACACGAGCTCTTCGTTCTCTTTGAATTCTTAGTGGCATAGAACGACAATTAAAGTATTGCGAAAAGAGGAATGCCGACAGCATTCGTAACGATTGGGCGGAGTAACGTCACGTTCGCTTCGTCTGAACGGCATGGCTAATTAATCAAGCTTTTATAGTCGTCGTCCAGTTGAACCCTCGACCATCGTCCAGTCTGCCGTCATTCTCTCTTTCCTCTTCGCTCTTTTCTTCATCGATCTATCTCGCTCCTGAACACATGCTTGATCTCTCATGGACCATCGACGGAAGGAGGTCATGGAACACGCCATTTACACTTTGTAACACTCGTCGCGTTGCTCGTGCGATCGTGCAAGCGCATAAATTATTCATGTCGCGATTAATGCGGTTAAATATTTAGGTACTCCGTTATTCTTTCACTTTAACACGTCGCGCCTTTGTAGGTGTCAAGCGGGGATTACCACGCGCTGCCGTCTCGCGCAAACAAATTTTCGCGAGGAGTCGTCTCGACGTACAGCCGCCGACGGTGTCCTTAATTGGTGCTAATTGGGCGGTTATACATTAAACGCGTACGGATGTCGCGAGCGCGCTTTCTCTCGCTCGTGAAGAGGGTTGTCGATGGCGTTGCTACGTTTTCAGTACATAAATGCATAACACAAAGATACTTTCTACTAACTCTTCAAATGCATTATTTCTTGTGTCTTCAGATTTTCGCGCACGTAATTTTATCTCAATAATCAAGTGAATATACGATCTTTAAAATTAAAATAAGAAAATATAATGTGTGTAAAAACATGTTTGTATTCCTTTCGGGTTTGTTCCATTATATATGTATGTATAATTGATCGTTCCCTGAAATTTTGATTACTAAACGCGTTGGTGTTAGTTAATAAAGAATGGCCAGTTTTATACGAAAAGCGCGTACACGTATTAATCCCTCTCTATTACAAATCATCGTATAGCTTCAATGTTTCGCAGGTATCTTGGAAGACGTGCATGATATACATAAGCGCAAACAGCTACGTGAACACAGGATAGATGGGCTGCACGTTGTGGCAGAGGGATATTCTCGGGAAATTCACCATTTTTAAGCTTATCCATGGTACTTATTTCTCGGGAGATACGGGAGGCCCAGGGTTTCACCCTGGCAGCGAGCGGAAGGATACAAAACGAGCGCGAGTTCGCCGGCGTAAAGGATGGACGTGTTTTCCAGCTGTAAGGACGAGATACGTTCTTGGAAAATCGGTGACCACTTTAATATGAGGCAAACGCGATTATCAATATTTATCTCTTACGATTTATACCATAACCGAAACTTTATTTAATTATTAAACCCAACATCTTTATATTTTTATATATGTATATATTGTCATTGATAAGTAAATATTGCTAAATAATTATATTTTTTTTATTTTTATTTTATGCAATGTTTAACCAATATATCAAATATTTAAAATTTTGCAAATGTATATAATAGAAATGCATATTTTCGCGTTTGTACGTACTTTTTGATATCAAGATTTATAAGCAATAATATATAGTAACAATCTTATATTCCTTTATATTATTCCTTTATGTTTTATTGCAGTTCGTCCATAAATTAATCAAAAGAATATCACTTAACCAGTGACAATAATTCTTCAGCGCGAGAACTAGATTAAACAGACGATATAGGTCTCCGTAAGAGATGATAGCGCAATTTTTTGACGAAGAACATTTCGATAATTTAACCGGGATAATTCTTTTTAGATATTTTAATGAAATTCAATAAAAATCGCATAATATAAAAAAAATATTCTTGTTCCTTAAAATAAAAATTGTGTAATTTTATGTCTGATTATATTAAAATATTTTACAAAATTGATATATGTATATTTGATATTATTAACTAATATTTGCACTGCAAACTATCTGACTTGTCCATAAAAACTGTTCGTAGATTTTATTCAAAACGCAAATTCAAGATTATATCTATTTTTATTGTTTCTATAAACACAATTTATCTTATTGCTAAAATCTATAATATATCGTTTGACATATATTATAACATGTAAATCAATTCAATATCGAATACTTTATTTTAGGTCAACCCTTCATAACAGCCACACACGTTTTTCGCAAAAAAATAAAACTTTGTTCTATAATTCATCTTTTTTTTATTCTCATTCTTTACATCGTGACCTCCCTGTGCGGATAATCTTTACAGTAGTTTTTCGACTTGCTGTGCACGTTCGATACTGTGGTAGTCCGACAAATTTATAAGAAGCACATTTATTTTTACAAATAAATTCACTATTCTATCTTTTTCCATTTCCATTTTTCCATAAAAAAGTTATAATGACACTATTCATTTATAGTAAATGAGAAAAGAGTTTTAAAACAAGTGTAGCAAAGCTTGTGGAAAGGTTTGTAAAACGAATGAAACGGTATATTAAAAGTATAATTAGACTTGCAAATAACATTTATGTGACGTTTCAAAAATAGTAATTCACAATTAAAAGTAATCCTTTATTTGATCGAAAGCTGAAAGCTTCTCTACATTTGTTTTAAAACTCGTTTTTCATTTATTATACCTAAACGGACAGTGTCATTATAACTTTCTTATGGAAAAATGGAAATGGAAAAAAATCTAATAACAAATTTATTTGAAAATAAATGTGGGCCATATAAATTTTTCGGACTATCACAGTATCGAACGTGTACAGCAAGTTGAGAAACTGCTGTAAAGATTCGATACTCAATGCTGTTCACCTTGAACTGTGTGAAAAACCATCGAAATTGTTCGTACGTGCGAAACTGCGATCTTGGGCAACCCGTGGGTCATAAAAATCTGACGTTGTAAAAATTAGAATTGCCCTAGGGAGTAATGTGGAGGGGTTTGTAAGTTTATGTGAGTTTCGAAACCCTCTACGGTTGTAAAAGGCTTCGAGAAGTAGATGTTAAATCTTTAGGGAGAATCCTGCATGTTCGATAATAAGCTATAAAGCGAGAACTCAATGTATTTTTTTATCAATTATCAATTTACCAAAATTTAGAATTATATTGTTTAGTAATCTATTAAAATTAATTTGTAATTATAAAAAATATACAAGAGAAGAAATTATATAATATTATTCTTAAAACAAACGATATTCTTCTCCATGTTATAATACAATTGCAGTACAATGCAGAATGTAAGAATTGCACACAGAACAACAATTAGTATAATGAATAAGAAGGCAGCAAGGAAAAGCAGTGTCTTTCACGTTTGATATGTCTGGTTACAACGACGTCTAGATTAAATTTCTCGCGCATTGACATTGCAACAAAGCGAATATATCTTTGTGTAACGTATAACATTACTTTGAATGGCGAGACTCGCAAAGAATATCTCGCAAGAGACATCTGAATATTCACATATCATCTCTTCGCTATTGTAGCTTTTATTTGCACTCTACATTTTCTTTTATTCCGTTACGAGCAGTTCCGGGAAGACCACAGCACTAAATCATAGAACAGCGAAACTGATGAAACGCATTTCAAAATGTGGCCCTAGGGAAAAGAGAGACGACATTATCCCAGATCGATATCTTCAATATAATACGTCGAGCACACAACGAATTGTTCGATATTTATATATAAAAATTTTCCATTCGACATACTTTACAAAGTCAATTCTCTTTTTCTTATTACGCTTGTATTAAACAATACTACTGTAATAATGACAATTTACGATTGATACTACGTGTGGTACATTTATTCTCACAGTCATCTCGGATTATTTCATTTTATTAATCTATATTCATATTTTAAAAAATAACTGGGTTTTAATGGTTCGTCTAATACTAAGGAACTGAGTTAAAATTTTAAATAAATTTATTTGTTACTACAATAGAGATCGTATGACAAATTATAACACAGTTGGATGCAGTTAGAATTTAATAAATCATTAAAGCAGTTAAATTTCAAATTAAGATTTTAATTAAAATGTTTATATTATATATAAAAAAAAGTTTAATAAAAGAAATAAACAAGCGGAAAAATTAGATAAAAAAGAAACATATCACAAAGAAAAATTATAAGATAATTTGAAAGGAGCTCCTTTAATAATGGCCAGAAGAATTAGTAATGCAAGTTTGAACGAATGTAAATGTAATAAAGTGCGAGTTTTTAATTTAAAATACGTCACCTAATCTCATATATATATCTTGTTTGTTTAGGAAAAAGAAACTTCAAATTACATCATAATAAATGATAGGGCGGAGTATGCGATAAAATAAGAATGCAAAATTAGAAAGAATTTTTATTAACACCGCATGCGAGCGAGTTGTTTTTCTTCCAATTATCTCTGACACAATAAAAAAATTGTCAATAAAGCACACTAACTGTTAATTGAAGTAAGTTCCTAATTTCATTTAACTCGCTTTTGAAAGGTGCGATCTTCGCAGCTGTGGGCGAGGCTTCATCGAGACAATCTTGAAGAAAGAAAGAGTTTAGCAGATAGCATCGTCAAAGTATAATAACGACTTTAAAACATCTGTACATACTGCGAATGACGTAATTCCGTGGCACGTCGTCGGTTTTACGTTCTCTATCGATTCCCCGGAACAAACGCATTAACCACGAACCGCGAACCGCCTTAGTCTCAAAGGAGCAATGTGGCTACCGCACTCTACTAATGCAAAACCCTCCACCGCTGTCCTGTGGCCTTCTCTCTCTATCACAAGTATATATGCGTATCATCCGTCCCTTTTCCAGGGGCCCTTTCTCTCCGCCGCACAGTCCCTTGCACTTCATCGAGGGCTCGCGGCTCCTAAATTTCCTACCCTTTAGTAATAATATATCTGTCCCTTGGGTGTCGCTGAGAAAAGGCCACCTCGTCCTACCCAAGACCCCACGTGCGACTATTATCTTATATACATATAACCAAGCTCCCGAACTCGAGTTTCCTCCCGAGCAATTCTCGCAACGTATCTTCGGACGTATCTTTTTAAGATTGCACACCACCGGAAACAAGCTCGTGCCGGTGCGCCTTTATGCCCCAGCATACGACGATCCCCTTTGAAGGATTTACTGAACGATGCGCAGAAAGAAACGAGACTCCTTGAAAGTACAAAGTAAGAGAAAGAGAGAAATGGACGGTTAGCGGAAATTGGAAAGAATGAGTTAAAGAAAGGACGAGTCTCTAAATCGATTAAATGTCTTTCAAAACCCGTTAAGGGTGTCCGGCTTCTTGGACATCGCACAAGGCATTCTACTTTTATTATATCTGCTTTATCTCGTTTATTGAATAGAGCACGTTACTTTTTAAGCTATTAATTCTGACATCAACAATTTCAGCCAATATCCACGAATCGCTTTACTAATATTGTCTTGCATTGATAATTTTATATTTATGGCTTTTAAAGAAAAAGTAAAAGCTTTCAACAATTCAGGAAAATATTTATCTGAAAAATTTATATAATATTGAGTGATACTGTTCAATTTTCGCAGCAATCTAAAAAATTTTAAAATTAGTCTTATAAAAGATTTACAAGTAATCTCAACTACTTTACCTATAACAAAACGCACACTAAATAGATTTTTAACTTTTTTTCCGATAAGTTTTTTCTTATATTTGGAAGATGTGGTATTCTATTATGAAAATGACATTGTAATATAAATTTGATACTTTCTCCGCCAATTTTTATAAAAAAAAACTGTTGTGCAATGTGTTTAAAAACAGCGTACTTTTTCAGAAATTGTCGTTAGCCATTTGCATTTTAAGTATGTTGACATAAGAAATATCTGACATTTCGCATGCTGAACAAGAACATTTGCGAAACCCTTTTAACGTTTCACTACTGCGCGAAAATCTCCTGGGAAACCAGAGTTAAAAAGCGTTCTTGAGTTTGTCAAACTGAAAACCTGAAAGATTGGCTAAATGAGAAATATTACGATTTTGCGAAATATATTTGATCGAATTTTTTCTTACATTCTAAAGATCCGTAATACGGCAGAATGTACAAAAGTTGGTGACATATCTGATGTGATTTGCGTCATTCTCTCTTTTGTTAATTATCTCCTCTCAGCTATATAATTTAAATTTATATACATTCTTATAAAAAGACATTTACCTTATTCGCTAAACTCTAAATAGATTCACATACTTTTTGGGACTACTATATTTCTCTTCAAAAGATGACTTCTGTATATATAACATTAGAAGACTTTGTTTAGCGCGTTCGGGCGGTTTTATCTCCCATAAATTATATTAAAATACTGTCGGGTTCGCATTTTCCTTTTTTGAGACCAACGCTTTCTATGAACATTTCCGCTTGTTATCGCAGAATTAAATAACTTTCCGCGCCCCACTGTTACGATAAAACATATACCAAGAAACGGGTTTCTACACGCTTTTATCATTACAAAACTCAGTGACCCCATAAATAGTCGTCGCTTAAATGCAGTTTCAAAAATATTTTTGTAAGATAATATTACAATATTTGCAGATTATGCATGAAATCAATTAATTAAATAAAAACTGGTAAATATTTGTATTTGATTAATAAATGTTTACAGTTTTTATTTTATTAGAGATCTATATATTTAAAATATTAATCGGATATATAAATTTATATCTTATATATCTTGTCATATAACGTTTAAAATTAAAATTATACTTAAACATTATACAATAACAATAATGATAAGATTGATAATAATTTTTATTGTGCAAAATAATGTACATACAACAAATGAACAATAGTGTACTGTTTTGTGTGTTTGTAACAAAAGGCGAGACAATAATTCTCGCACTATAAAACACATATTATCATATATGTTATTACATAAGATATATGTACATATATCAATAATTGTACGAAACGAAAATGATTTATCTAATCATATTAATTATGTGTTCGAGGTTGCTTTCAATAAAGGCTGCTATTATACGTATGACCAAATATGCGGTGTAATGCGGTCGATCCTGGAGTACGAAACTATGTGATTATCGATGGATACTGTGTGCAAATTGTGCGAATTACTTTCACAAATTATGCGGAATTCGTGAACTTCCGCATTTCGGAGGTCGATCATACATGAATATCTGCTTGCACTTTCGACTGCTTCTTCGGAACGAGTTTGGTATGCCTAATCCCCTACCTTTTCGACCTCTCGAGAATTGTGTCGCATCATCTATAATTTTGTGGAACACTAAACATCCTCAAGAATTTGAGGATAATATTTAATAGAATGGTACTCTTTTTTGGCGTGTAAGTAAAAAATAATTTATAAAAAATAATCAAACTTGTATAAGTATACAGAATTGATCTAACAAGTTGAATTTTTTTTTTTAATTTCAGTTTCCTGTTGTCTCACGAATTCCAGGATCCATGAATTAACATTTAATTTGCTCTGAGCAGTCACGCAATGTCGCCTATATCTCTACGACACACGAGGTAAAAGTTGTTTCTATTTATCAAGACTTATTGCTATGGATTATTTAATATTCTAAATGCATATTTATTGGCTTCATTTTTCATGCGTGAACCTACTGAACCTTGCAAGATTAATAAATTAGCTATAAAACGCATTTGAAGTATGTTCATAATTTAAATAATCTTAATTCTTCCAATAAATATGTCGTGTCGTCTTGCAATTTTATTCCAAATTCTCTCGATGAATAAAATATGCATCAAATTAATCTTCTCTATTATCATTTATTATATTTAAATAATTTCAAAATCTGTATTTTGTATCATATAAACAAGTATTTGAGAGATGTTAATGATAGCTATTTCAGCATTAATGATTGAGAGTTAGGTCTGAGCATTTTAACGATCGACAAATGGTGGAAGCAGTTCTCGTGATTTAGTTGTTATAGCGTGAACGGTATTATTTCCGACAATTAATGCAAGAGTAAGTTTATGCACGTAGTAAGGCAAACCAGTCCGTTTCTGCTGGTAATTGTACGCCATAGAACGCGTAATAGATCGATGAAGAAAGGAAGCGAAGCAGAATAGTATCATCTAGAGTGTTAAATGGAATCCAAGTTAGTGTTGTCTCTGGAATGGAGACTCCGGAACGGTATATAACACTCCATGTAATCTTATGTATTTCGTCTCTTGAAACAGCCAAGAGAAAGAGAGAAAGACAAGGAAAGAGAGAGGATATTAACATAATACTTAAGAATTGAAATATTTAAATTATTAACAAGCCATTCTCACACAAATCATTGAAAATATATATATCACATGATTTGATTATAATTTTTTATTCTGTACACGTACAAATTCAATTATTTGAAAGAATTTGTTTTATGTAACGCGCAAAATGAGATATGCTGGCGACCTGACGTTTTAAACATCTGTAAAAAAAACCTGATATTTGCGAACTGTTCTAAACATAGAAAAAAAACAGAGCCAGATGAAAAGTTTGGCAAGATCTCAATTTTCTTTTGACCGAAAGGTATAACACTCCTAAAGGCAGTGCGCGGCAATTAGCGGGAAACGTAATTACAGACATTTAATTAAAACGAGTTGTCGTCGCACAACGTACTTCTTCTTTTCTGTAGACCCGTAGTAGGCCCTTAAAGAGTCCACAGCCGAAAAATTTCGACATTTTTCTTTTTTCTTCTTTTAGGTAAGCGATATCTTCAGACTCGTGTCGAATCTTTAATTATGCGTCTGCGAGACATTTTTTTTACTCTTTTCAAACGGTTGAAAATACGCTAAGGGTTGTGCTGAAAAAAAGTCATACCTACGTCAATTTATGTTGGTACTGTGTTTGCGAGAAAACGTAATGATCTCATTATTTTTATTTTATTTTAATTTCTAAACAATCTAAACAAAAACAATAAAATAAGAAATAAGATTATTATATACATTTTTTATTCATAATTTTTAATATAATTTTTCTTAGACATAAAAATAACTCTCTTTATTATAAATTCTGTTGGTGGCATTAAAAACATTAATATATGTCTTTTAGCTTCTGTGCAACAATAAATCATCATTCAGTTGGCAATATTGAGATATTTTACAAATATTTTTACATAATAAAATATTACAATAATTGCAAATCTTAATTGTTGTATTCAAGAGTTTTCTTTTTGCTTTAGAAGTAACAGAAACAGATCTCGTATATTATAATAGTCTTGATTATTATGTATTTTTAATTGATTACTCAAAAAATAATTACTTTCTTTCTTAATAATTATAAACAAATGTGAAATACACAACACATTGTGTAACGTTGTGCATAAAAAAAGAGTGTGCAGCTATACTTTTTGCGTCTCAAATCACAATTAAAAAGTTAATTGCATGTGTACCTAGCATTAATCATCTGACACTAAAAATACAAATGCAAAATTTGCTTACAAATATAATGCTTTGCGCCAAGAGTTATTTCATCGTGTTGTAAGATCATGATTCTCGCGTTCTCCAAGTCCGTGCTTTAGATAATGAGTTGCAAGATAGAAGTTAAACGTTTATACAATTATTCTAGATCTAGGAGATAGCAACACCTCGTCGAATTTGTGACAAGTTTAGAGACGGGTGCTGGCACACGGCTCGTGCTCACGCAACAAGAGAAAAGCAAGGAACGACTGAGGGAAAACGGAACATATAACACTCCAATTAAGCTGAGGCATCAGTCCACGATGTCTAGGGTGCAGAGCTTGACAATGAGCTCTCATGATAGTAGATGCTGTAACGAGTTCTAACGGTATAACACCAGAGAGAGAATGCGGGCTCTCGCCAAAAGTTTCCCGAATTTTCCCACGAGCATCTCTTTACTCGTCGCATCGGGGAAGAAATTAACGTATATTAATGCGAAATGTATACAACTAATTATGGAGTATCAACAATGTGTTAAAGATTTCGTTACGTATAATTTATAAGCGTAAATTAACATTTTTTCCAAGCAATTTTAGATAAAAAGCATAATCCGGCATTTATTTAAAAATATGAGCTTCTTTAATTACAATAAAATAAATATTTTTAGTTGCATTAGAGTAAAAACAATAAACTACCAAAATGTAAAGAAAAATCGTTAATAATAAAAATTAATAATATAGTAAATATAAAATTCTATAATTCTATAATCATACAAATATTTATATATATACATATATATAAAAGAGATATGAGAATATGTAAAATATATATATGTATATCTTTCTCACCAATGCACAGAAATATTATTTTAAAAGAGATATTTCTCTTCGGCTCCGGTTTAAACGATTAAAGAATCAATATCCGTTCTTACATTCTTCTTTTTATCGAGTATCGTCAAGTCTCGTTTGTAAAAGAATATTGAGAACTCCGTGCCACGTAAAATAAACTGTTTTTTAGCGATTCGTTTCGAGGATTAACGCTCCGTTAGTCACGACGGATAAAACGATGGGCGGCTCCGCCATGACGAAATTCCTGAAAGAAGTCCTCAGGGCGCGGACTCAAAGCGAGCAAGTCTGTCGTTCCTCGTCGGGGCTCTTTCTTCTCCATTATTTTCTCTCCTCCGTCTTTCTCACCCTTTTATCGCTTATCTCCCTCTTGCTCCCGTCTTTCTTACGCGTTACCTTGCTCGCGAAAGTTTCGATCTTGGGTGCTTCACCCCTTTTAATACGATTACCAGCCGATGCAAGTTCGCGTCGCGCTCTACGCCGTCTTTGTAAATCCTCCCCGATGGCAACAGCGTCCTAGAATTCATTTCGGTTATGGAGCAATTCCGCGAGTTGTTGGCAAATTTACGAAAACTTGCCGCTTCTTACGTCGAGACCAACCAATTCGCGGTGCAGACCCGATAAAAAACTGTATAGAAGCGAGTATTCCCAAATTGCAAAGACGGCGCCGTATTTATACGTGTACATCCTTTTATTAGAATGAGTCTCTAAGATTCTCAACCACACACCATGACATAATCGTAAAATACGATGCCCTCTCGAATCAATTTATCTACGAAGAACAAAATTAAATATATTGTTTCCTAAAAATATTCTATATATTTTTTATACTTCATTTTACATTTGATAAAAAAATAGATAATATCAAACAATCACAAATGCTTTCAAATAAATTTACAATAGTTGAAAAAGAAATAAAACATATAATAATCATTATGGCAGTCGGATTTAAAAATATGTACAAATGCAAATTATTTTACAGAAAATTTATGATACTGCAAAGTACATTTTTCTCTCGATCTTGTTAATTTGATCGATGTTTTGCAAGAGTAAAAGACAATTTCAGTATCGATATTAGATATTTGCAATCGGGTAAACCTATAACTTTTGTTTATCTTTGCAAAGTATTTTACTTTATTACATCTCGGCAATCCCGTTTTACTGTCGCTCGCGATTTTTATAGCCGAAGCAGCTTGCGTTCAAATCGAAAATGTCGGCGGAGGATTTTGTAAACAGATAATTGCAGTATGAATTACACACATTTGCAAATGTCGAGGAACAGCGATTGGAGCGCGAGTTTTTCTCGTTATACTTAAAAATTCACGGCGAAAATCGTTTTCGCCAAGATCGAATCTCCCTGACAATGAAAACGGACGTGTTGCCGAGATTCCCCGCCGTGTTTACAGTATCTCGCACGATGGATAAGTTTGATTGTCGGCGGTTGCAATTTGCCTAGAATGTCAGGACCACACGAGAATGCGCTCGAGATTCGCGCGAAAAACTCGGCGAGGAAAGATTTTATTTTCGGCGATCGCGAAATCGAGTTGTTCCCGTAAACTTTCTCTCCTCTAGACTTGCTCTAAACACTCGACGACGCCCATCGCTTCTTCGTCTCGTCGTCATCTCTTTACCATCCTGAGCGTCGTAAAACAATGTCGTCGTACGAATTCGCGAAAGAGGTTTACGAACTTCTGAGCACGCAACGAAAGTACGTTATTCCTGACGAATGGAAATCGTGTCAAGGCGCTCCCGAAAGCGTCGCGCAATATTTCGTCGTGTAATCGTCCCTGATTTATAGAAAACGCATTTCTAGAAGATGAATTTATAAGTGTCTTGATTTATTGGCACATTATATAATATTAAATTAATATTAAATGTGTTTATTATATAATAAATATTAAATTTGTGTTTATAAGCAAGCATTTGTACAATCTATCTCATTCTGATACTGCAATTTTATTCAACTTCCGTTGTAAAGTAATTTAAAACAAGTATAATATTTATTTTTTTCAAGAGAGTGAGATTTGTTATAGCTTGAAAAATAAAAAAAATTGCTTTTAAACATAAGCTCTCTATCTATATAATACTGTTAAAATTATCACCACAAACTTGAAATAAAATATATATATATTTCTCTTCAATTCTTATACATATATATGTATATATGAATATTTGAAAGATATCCAATATTTTTATAAGCGAAATCGTGTCTAAATTACGACTGCATTGAATTTCGTGAATGGTAATCGATTTAACACAGTCGTCGTTTTAATTATCGAGATTAATTATTCATGTATTTGGTGAACATCACAGTCGATTTTAATAAGAGAAAAGAAGAGTTCACAGGTGCATATTTTTGATTTCCTTGGAGACTGGTTTAGTGAAAGTGGAGAAACACGAAAGTTTACGATGTGTGTCCACCAAATTTAAATCTGAATGAAAAAGATCTACTTTAATGGTCAACGACCAGAATTTCTGCATGTTTTAATTCAAAATAATATATTCACAGACATTCTATATATAAAATGTGAAGATAGTTCGAACTTTGATTAAAGGTAATATTTTTTTTGAATTTTTAATATACCAATGAATTTGTAAATTACAAATTAACTTTCTTTTTAATTTAAATCAATTGTAAATTAAACGAAGAATAAGATTTTATTATTTGTTTATATTTAATTTATTCGAACTCTTTTTATTTATAATGTTCAATGATGATTATAATTATATGCTTTGGACTTATTCTTTAGTATAGGAAGTTGTTATGTAATTTTATTTTAAAAAATCGTAATGTAGAAAAAAAGACAAAATTTTTGTGCATTGTATCGTGTCAATGTATATTTTAACTTTCATAATAGTAAATGCAAAAAAGAATTTATTTATGAAATAGAATTAGTGTCAAATAAAATTAGTATCAGTGAAATCTTATGTTGTTATCAAAGATATAAGACGAAGGAGCAAAGTGTGAATGTTTTCATTGAAAATCACTTACTCATTTTCGGTCAGATTTTATGTCACTACTTTAATCAGAGACATTTTCATTGATTTAACTTATAAGAGAGTGAGAGGCTAGAATCGTAGAGGAACAAAATATTTTCCATAAAGCTGTTGGTGCACTCCTTCTGCGGTCGTCTTCGAAGCGCTTGCGAGAAAAATAGAAGACGATGCAGGAAAGGTGCAGTATTTATAAAGAAACCTAACGACTCCGTAATTAGTGTAATTACCGCTGGTGCCATGTCTTGCGCGGTCTTAATGCTCGCGTCACTCGAAACGCTCTTTTCGTAATTCCTTCTAATGTATCTGCCGGCGAAAAAGGGACGGAAGGACCCTCAGTTCCCGGTTAAGGTGGAAGGAGACTTCTGGCGCTGCGACAGTGCTTGCAGTATCTAGATTGAAGCTGCGCCGGTTGCGAACGAGAAGGATCCTCCTCGACGATTGCCAGCGAGAACGGATTACCTCTAATCTCTGACATTAGCTCCCGCTCTGCATCGACTGTGCTTCGCGCGTTCCTACAGGAATATGTCTCCATTTACTTTCTGCTCTTTTTCTCGGCAGCTTGCTCGCGAATACCTGAATAAAAAGGATGACGTGGATAAATCTTGGCGGCACAGTGCCTATTAGCAGGGGACTCTTAGTGAAAATTCTATGGAAATTACTAATTACAAAAAGGCATTTGGCTAGCAGCAAAATGTGCGTTTATCACGCGCGTTCAAACGTAATAGTCTATCTGATTTATGAGAAAGTTTTGTATATGTTTGTCATTTTTAAAAATTAATATTTATATAGTAATATTGCTCGTATATAATTAATGCATCAGTATTCGATAATCAGCTTCTACGAAAATACAGTACAGATCTATTTTAACTAATTTTCTACTTATTCATTAATTAATTATACATGTAAGACTTTCTTTTATATTAAATTATTTTAATTAATAGACATATATACACTACCGTCAGAAAGTTTAAGACCAAAGTAATAAATAAAGATCCTCGCGAAAATAATTTATTTTTACACGTTAAAATATGACATTCCGCTGATTGTTTCTTTCTTTTATTAATAGCTAGAAGATCATGTAAAAAGTAAAAATAGCTTGCATTATTTTTTGGGAAGAAATGATAAATTAAATTTACAAATTATTTTGGTCTTAAACTTTTTGACGGTAGTGTGTATATATATATATATATATATATATATACACATATATATATAAAGTTAAATATATATATATATAATATTAAACTGGCATTATCTGCTTTACATTGCACCAGCTCTAATTTCATTAAAATTTTATTTTCTATTGTAAGAAAATGTTCTAAAGAACTGGATATTTTAATAAAATTACTCGCATTGTGTGCCACGAATTTACATTTTATATTTCTAAAAGAGAGAATGCATAAAAATAAATTAAAATGCAGAGAATGTCGTAATAATATTCATTTATGTTTGAACTATACATACTTCACAGAAATATTGGATCGTTATGCGGTGAGTCCAATTAATTCTCAAGTAAGGAAATTAGGATTACGACTGTGAAACGGCGCGCGGTTCTCACAACGCGCTCAACGAGACGTTGCTAATTGTCGCCGTATGGTTACCGATTTATTGCCCTAGGCTAGCGCACTACCGACGTCTGAACTGTAAGTAAAAGAGCAATTACCGGTTGACCGCGACAAATAAAGTGACTAGAGAAAGGTATTAATGCAGGTGGTTGTTATAGTGTTAAGTAACGCGTCTCCTGTACCCATTATTGTAGATTCCACATGTATACCGTTTCAAAAGAAGTTTACAGCGAAAGATTTATCTCTTTTCTTCCAAATAATAAAGAGCAAAGCACAATTTTTATATAAAATTTGGCTTTTGTTACTCTTTATACATTTACAAAGATTTTTATGCTTTAATGGAAGGCGATTCTTTAATGATACGTATATCACGCATTTATTAATTAAAACGTATAAGAAGACATATAATAAGATGTATAATTTGATTGGCAACCTGCCTGCATTAATATTTTATTTATATTCAAAGAGATACATAAATTTCGTCAATTTTTAAAACTCTTCAATGCATACGATTTCTCTTCTATTGAAAACGCAATAATCGATAAAATTGTATAATCTGACACATGTCTGTGAAACATATTTGCGTTCTGTAAATATGTATTGTTGTATGGTGGACATTGAAAACAATCGTATTACGTGGAAATGACATTTTCAGAAAAAATACTGTTGATGATAGCAATCCTACACAGTGTCATCCAATTAACAAAACTTGCTATAATAACCAACACAATGGAAACAATAAATCTTTTCACTTGCATCATATGAACAAATGAAAGCGTTATTTTAACTGTATGGCTTACACGTATGTATAAAAATCTGATTTAATTTCTAAAGAGAAAAAATTCATTTGTCCTTAATTTTTGTTTGTATTATATAAATATAAATCACTTAATATCATATTCATAAATATGTTAATAAAAATTTAAATTTATCAAAGTAACAAATTTTATATATGATTTGACGAAGAACGGGCGCGCGTTGTCAAAATCACTTATGAATATTCTTCTCACTCTTTGCCTCTCAATATTTGAGCTGTGTGATCAGTTACGTAACTAAGGAAGTTTAGAAGTTTTTTCGAATGTGATGGGTCCAGATCAGAGGGCGTATTGCAGTGAATATCTAGTGAAAGTAAAATGTCGTCTGGGCATCCGTATAAAAACGGACGAATCGATGATATGAAGCACATTCAGAGTCTCACCTTCTCATAGCACGTTCACCATGAGGGCGTTCCTAGTGAGTAGTGAAATTTTTTTCGTCAAATTTTTAAACATCCGTATATCAGCACGAATTTATCAAAATAAGATATAAAATTGTAGTGTTTGTTTATAACAAATATCAGTATAATATCAAGTAAAAAGATGCAGTTTATCTTGTTCAATTATTTTTCATTATTAAATACATTTTAATACGATTAATATTATACATTTTTGTTTAATTATATGTATATTACATCTTGTTTATTTTTTAATTTTTTTAATTAATCTTTTACTAGTAACAATTTATCTCAAATACATAAATGTATGTATATATGTACGTAATATATGTAACGTAATATATGTAATAGATAAATATATGCCTCCGTAAAATTAATTTTCTGTTTTGATAATATCTTTCTGGATAGTAATTGCAAACCGTTAATTTTCACACAGATTTCTTTGCTGATTATCTCTATCATCGCTTGTGATGCGTATGTATCGGAGAGGAAACATGTTCTGCAAGGAGGTTTCGTACCGAGCAGTGGTCACAATGAAATTGTATTGCATGATCACGGATATGGGAACGGACATGGACATGGACATGGACATGGACCTGGATATGGGCCTGGATATGGACCCGGATATGGGCCTGGATATGGACCCGAATATGGATCTGGATACGGACCCGGATATGGGCCCGGATATGGGTCCGGATATAGGCCTGGATATGGACCCGGATATGGGCACGGGAATGGAATTGGTGTAGGAATCGGTCCTGGAGTCGGATTTGTCGGGGGAAGCAATGGACTATACGCACCAAGTTATAGTATTGGTGGAGGACATGGACATGGACCCGTACATCATGTTCACCGAACTATCGTGGATCGCGTGGTCCCAGTGCCAGTTCCCGTGCCTCAACCTTATCCCGTCACTCGCAAGATCCCCGTACCGGTACCACATCCCGTACCTGTCGAAGTGAGGCGTCCTGTTCCAGTCGCGGTACCTCATCCGGTCCCAGTCTTCGTCACTAGAGCTTACCCCGTTAATGTGCCTCGTCCCGTACCAGTGCCGGTCCCTCAACCCGTGCACGTGTCGCAACCAGTGCCGCAGCCAATCCCAGTTCCGCATCCGGTTCCGGTATCGTTTTCTCAACCCTTACAGATCGGTTCCGATTCGTATCCTGTCTCGCCTGCTCAAACCGTCCAACCAATTGGTTCCATCCAGATTGAACAAGTAAATGGAGGAGCCGGACCTATACTAGGTGGCGAAGCCAACTCCGGATTTTCCATAACCAGCGATATCGCGAACGGTAATGATCCGTCCGTTGGTTTTGTGGGTCTACCGGGTTCAGAACTTAATTTGAGCGATCAATCCGGCGAGGGATACTCATATCCGGTACCGGCAAAAAAATTCTTTTAAGCTAGGCATTCAAAGAAATTTATTGCGGGTGATACATCATACATTTACCGTTTTCGAAATCTCAGAACATACAGTATACATGGCCCGAGTCACACCCATCCTGCATTTCACTTGATATTTATTAGGCTTGTACACAACGCGAAATTATGATTCCAATTAAAAATTCCGTTTAAAACCGCAAAACGAAAGAGATTGGGCTATATCATATATCAGTATTTACTTTCGCGTTTTTCGACGATGACAAGGAAAAGAGAAAGTAGTGCATTTTAAGAACGTGAAAGTAACATAATGTTAAGTGAGGTGCCGAAAAGATAAATAATTATGTAAAGCGTGCGATAAAGATGAGAATCTATATTTGATACTTTCTATGGTAATTTATGGTAATTCGGCATAAGCTAAAAAAGTTGCCAATAATTCTCTTAAGATGATAGTTTATAAGATTACAGCTGACTCGTATTCCAAACGGAATGTTATGATTAATTATTTGTAATTTTTCGTCTTTTATATATTCACGAAAATATGCCAAAAAATATCTCCGTGTTGCATATTATAAAAATAATTATAATTAAATATTAAATATAATTATAATTACATATAATTATAAATAAATTCAAATATAATTATAAGTACACATAACATTGTATATTGTTTTATATATATTTGGAAATAAATAAATTTGACTTATCTGATTTGTTAATTTATAACTATCATTGATCGTTCCTTTCCTAATATGATATTCTTATACTTGAATTTTCTCTAAAGTAAAGCAATAACTACACGCCACATGATCCTGCGGGTTTGAGATACGCGAGTAGATTTACTCCGATTCGAAAGTGATTAAAGTTGCTACCTCCTTACCCGCATCGCATCCCAAATTGCCGAAACTTTGACCTTGTGCTTTAGCAGACTCGACAACCACATAACCGTTTCGTACCGCCTCCGGCTGTGATCTCAGGTCTCTACTCGAGTATGCTCGATTCGCCCTTTCTAGCTTGCATTACGCGTCTGGATCATTTTTATAAAAAAATATCGCGAAAAGATGAAATAACTGATAGAAAATATTAATGATTATTACTGTGATATTAATAAAATTAAGCACACAAATTCTTTTGCTCTTATGTTTTAGTTTTTTGTTCATTTTGCCTTTTTTTTCTGACAAGCCAAATTTATGCAAATTAAAACTTTTAATTTGAGTTACCATAAAAATTTATATAGGAAAAAATACATATAGGAAATTGTATATTAACATTATGTCCTATTGACAACGTTTGGCAAATTGCGTCTTGCATAAAAAACCTAAATAGTTATGTGCTTTTTCAGTTGCCTACCGTCATCTTCGTAATGGTATCTGTAGTCATAGAAGATGTACGTGCTCACGGTAGAATCCTACCCTCCAAATCCATGGTAAGATTAGACTTTATGTATATAGGACGTCTCAAAATCACCATATATAATTTTACACATACATACATGTATTTATACAGAAATATATATATAAATAATTTTTTTAATTCTAAGTTTTTATTAAAAATTAAGATTTTAGCAAATTAAAACTTAACCAGAGTACAAATAGCTAACAAAAAATTTTACTCTTAATTTTGAAAGAACTCTATTTTAATAGAATTTAAACATAAAATTTGTAACTGAGATATTTAATAATAAAATTGAATTATTGAGAAACACAAATTATATAATTTATTATTTTGTATTTAAAGGATATTCTTTAAATAAAGTAAAAGAAGATAATATAAATTAAAATATGTAACTTTGAGACATTTTGTATACTTGAGTATATACAGATATTGAGCACACACGTCGGTATACGGAGGTTCCTCTAGAAAGGTCCACACGCTCTGCAAATACACCCACATGTACTTTAGGTATACGTATGCGCATTCTCTCCTTTCCTTGCAGGAAGACCAGTAGTCACGCACTATTTTACGACTTTCGCCGGGCCTCTGAATTAACCCGAGCTTTTCCAGGTACAAGAACGGTCGTTTATGCACCCCGTCCAGAAATGAAGTGCATTCCTTCTACCTCTACGGCCAGGGTTACGGTGTCGTTAAACCGCCGTGGCTGATATCATTCCGAAGTCTATCTCTTACTATTTTTTCAAAAAAGTAGCTCGGTACGAATCATATAAAGATAAAGATTGCAAAGAAAAAAGTATGGAGCGTATTATTAAAGTTAATAGAGTTTATTTAATATGTTACTCGTGATGCTTTAACTCTTTTTATACTTAAAAATTTCAGATCCTATATAAAAATCCTATATAATTTTTCAATAATAATGAAACAGAGATATTTTGGTTGATTTCGTAAGTTCGAAAAGTTTTCCTCGTCTTTGATGTTAGTGTGGAAGTTATTTTGCACAAATAGTTCACGAAAAATTCGTACACAGGGATCGTTGAATATTGAATGATTTAATTAACGTAGAGCTTGTTGATTACCACAGATTTATAATTAACGTTTGCTCGCATATATGATAATTTAAGTAATAATTAATAGATGTAGGTAAATATATCGCTAATAGTACAGGGACGCTCTTCCATGCAATGATATACATACATATATAAAATATATATATACATATATATATGTATATAACATTTGTGAAACATTATTTAATCACCAAAACAAAACCTCCTTCGCGAATTCGAAACGCGCGGAGCGCAGCAGGAGCGTAGCTAATTGTGAGCATTTATCTAATGTGAAGGATTTACAGACGATGTAAATTTATTCGCGAGACCCTCGCTTAATTACGCAGATTCCGAGGCATCTCTCGCAGCACCCCCTCTCGCGTTACGTAAGGCGCACTGGGGAAAAAAACAGAAATTAGTCTCGTGTTGCCAAGATATTTGCAGCAAGTAACGTTTCCATAGAACGATCCGCTATCATTATCATTTACTGCTCGCCCTTTACGATCCATCATTAAACGTATCCTAGAGCGCGGAATTCTTTTCATGAGCTGTGCTTTATAGCACGCTCTTAGATATACCTATACGAAATAAGGCTTCGCTGTTTACGAGCGTCCGCAGTCACGAACAATAAATGTCACGAAATTATTCGAGGAAAGGCAACGAAAAACGTTGGTTCCCCGGATTCGCGGACGTGGTACCGCGCTCCTTTTTGGCTGAAATATCGGCGGGACGATAAATCGCGCCTCGGGCCGAGATTCGGGACTCGAGTCGCGTAATGTAGCAGAACGAAGTCGAAAAATTGTTGCCACAATACCGCCGGCGATGCAATCTGGACCGGCAAGTCGCGCACCGTAAAGTGTTAATGACACGAGATGAAAATGACTCGTCTAGCGGCAATAAATCATCTTGACACACGAGACGAACGTCGTCTATTTAATTGCAATAACGTAACACTATCTACTCGGGTCACGTAGTCGAACGGCACGTATTCCATGTGTCAGAATCTTTTTCCTTGGATTTTATATCGGCAGTTAACGTGGTTGATATATGCGCATAACGCTTATAAAGCCATGCTTGTAAGCACTGCTGCTGTTTTTTTTTTTTTTTTTTTTTTTTATAAACGGCTATCTCTGCCTTAAGCTCGGTCGGCTCGTTCGGGTTTTATGCTTGGGACGCGAACTCGCTATTTACGATCGCCATTTCATAACATCGAACGCGGCGTTCCCTTCCTTGGTCCCTCAGTCAGACGAATCGGCAGTTAATGTCGATATTTTTGAACTAGCCGACCCTGGCAACCCGCCGAGGCTACCTTTTTATCGCGACATCGACCTCAGATGCAGCTGATCACCATCTTTTCGGTTGCAATGACGGCGCGAAGCCGCAGTTCTGGTTGCAGTGTCGCAGGCTATTCTCAGTTAGCCATCGACAAGCTCATCGAGCGTGGCGAACAGAGTGTATAAGTTTTATTGGTTGTTTTGAAACGGTAAAATATACCGTAAACACGCCGTCGCTAGACTCGTAAACAATGAAACGACATCCGTATGAAAGTTATAGGATTAAGCGCCTCAATCGGAGTATCGATTAGAATTTATATCGTTATATGAATATAAAATATTATGCCGGCGAAAGAAAACGTGGAAATGATATACTACTCTTCGTTCTGCATAAACACAAGTCGAAGAATGAATTAGCATGCAAGGGCACGCTACTCGAATTATTTTTTCTGAGATTTTAGCAACAGACTCTAACACGAATATTCTGTCTTCTTTTTATTATTGCTTCTATTAGTTATTGCCATCTATTTAATGCGCGATTAATATACTCGTCAAAAAAATTATTGCAAGTGTGTGTGTGTGTGTGTGTGTGTTGGGGCAGGGATATTGTGTTCGTATTTAAAATTGTATATTTCTGCCTCGTCTTCGGATGACCTCTTGCAGGCGCTCACGCATATTAATACAGGCTCTAATTGTGGCTTGCAGAATTTCGAACCATATTCGATGTAGGGCTGCTTCCAATTGCTGGAAATTGGTTGGTAGTCTTTCAAAATCATGCAGCCATCTTCCCATAAAAGGTCATCCGAAGACGAGGCAGAAATACACAATTTTAAATACGAACATATATCCCTGCCCCAACACACACACACACACACACACGATGGGCAAAATCCGACCAGCAACTTCCCCGTAGTGCCCATCGGATAATGCTAATGTTGGCGGTAATTGAATATATAGGCAAAAATGCATAGGTAACTTTGATACGCCGTAACTTCGCGAAAAAAAATCGTACGGTATTCAATTTTTTTTTAATTTGTAGAGAAAAGTCCATATTTCATGATAGTTATGATGATATTTGCGGAAAAAATTTAGTACACTCCGTAGAGTTCGTCAGACTATGCAATTTTTTGAAAAAAAAACACGCCCCTTCTTTTAAAGGGATGGAGAAAGGGGGAGAGAATAAAATCAAAATCGAACGAAAGTTCCTTAAAGTCGAGACTTTACCCTTAAAAACAAAAAAAAAATTTTTGAAATACGACAATTTTTCGCGGAGATATGCTTATTTGGATTTATGCTAAATTTTGATATTAATTACGTGTTGCGATAATTTTTTTGACGAGTGTATATTATTTATCAACAAATTTTTGCCAGCATTGTGTCTTGTCGACATCCTGATTAAAGATAAGCCGAGTACCTAAGCAGAATCCGGCAGGACCCTACGTTTATCCTGCTCTGTATGCGGTAACCGTTTTCTCACAAGTCATGCTTTATCATATTTAGCAGACAATCGTCGGAATACTAATTTTCTCCATCCACCTTATTCGTAAAATTAATGATCTGTTAATGATTAACGCAATAATTTGATTTATACATTATTTACGTAGATATACGAGCTTTTATTCGTACATTATAAAAAAAAAAAAAACAATGTTCAGTCGCAAATGTATATGTAAAATAACGTTACTGCAATTTGACGCGTCGTATATAATTTTAGGCTTCTCCACAAATATTTTCGCAAATATGCGTGCGAGTATGCTATTTGGATCGTGATTAATATGTTTGTTGGGTTACGATAATGTATCCGCAAAATTTCGCTGATGTAGAATATTTTAATGGACTCCATCATGTCATTTGACTTCAATAACGAACTCAAAGGGAGATCTTCATAATATAGTTTATAGTCCCGTAAAATCAGAGATATTCGAATATCGCTAAAATTTGTTACATATGATTATAAATATTTGGAACGTATGAAGCAATTAGAGCACTATAAAAGCTTTATTTCGCCGCTCCATAATAATTCGCGGTATTGCGGAAACGAGTTAATATATTGACAGGTGACTCGTCTTCCGATCTCATCCCTCTGCTCCGAAAGCAAATTACTCGACCAAAGCGAGGAAATAGCGAGGGTTGCATTGAAAGGGTCCTTCCTGTCCACGACACGCGATGTCATATCACGTTATTGAGAGCTACTTGTCACTCCCTGCTTTGCCGTCATAGCAGGATGGGTACGTCCATGCCGATCATTCAATTAATTCGGACCTCACGCATATATCGGTGATCATCGTTCGCACAAGCTCCGCACGACTAGCATTGTCATTTAATAGAGATTTTACGTGGTAGTGCGCGCTATCGGTTTTCGCGTTCGCATTTTTAAAGAAGCGAATGCGACAGGTATTTTATTATGTGCGAGTAATTAAAAACATACTGCAAATTTATTCAAATCAATATAAAATTATATAGATAATATCTATGTTGTGTATTTTATCGTTCAATAATAATCTTATATATAGTGTACGAATATTATATTGTAATATTATATTGCAAAAAAAGGAAAAATAAAAAGAGCGCATTTCACGTTATGTCGAGGAACATTTTAAAATTATTCTCGACAAAACATTTATAACCATAACTTTTTCGATATACGAATAAAATAAAGAGTTAATCGTAAAATACATTTAAAGAGTTAATCATAAAAATATTAAAAATTTATTTTACTTTACGTTCAATTAGTTTAAAAAAAATGTATATTACTATAAATAAAATTCCACTATATAAAAGAATAATTATATATACGAGATCAAATATATGCAGCGTTGAATTAGAGACAAAATATGAAGATTTCTAGTTATTTTTCCATATCTAAAGAATTATATGTAATTGATTTTTATTCTACATATACATATAATGAACAAATTAGTATCTTGTATACTATCCAATATCTAAGATCGCCTTACATCATTGATTTTAAGGGAAGCTCTGCCCTACGAGGGTACTCGATTCTTGCCTGAAAGAAGGGAAAGAAATGGCCATCCATGTGACCCTCGAACTATCATCACTCCTATCGCATTTATCCGATGCAGTCTAGTTTGGTTCGAGCGTAATATAATAGCATATAGAGCTGGCGTGCTGGCTATTTGAGTGGCAGCAAGTTGCAAATTATTCGCCTCATGGGTCACAGGCCTTGTACTATTACCGTTAGGCGTACATTTATAAATGCCACAATTCTGACAAAGGCACTGATTACGATTCTCTCAGATAATCATCGATACTAACTCTCCTTCAACGACCGTGGTGCCTTCTGTACGATCACGCAACGCGAACGTTATAACCAATATTCGTCCACTTCTTTCCTTCATTGTAAATTCACGTGAAACGTTGCCGTTTTAATACGGAAACCGATTGCGATAAGAATTTTGCTACAATTTATGTTAAATCATAATGATCCCTAATCCCTAATATGATTCTTACTTGACGAAAATCGAAATTGAAATCTACATAATGTAATTCAATATTTTTATCAAATTCTTGCGTGAGAAAAATTTAATAATTTAATCATTAACATATTTTAAAATGTTGAAAGTTTTAATACTGTGCACAAGTAAAAAAACTTTCTATAAAAACCTTTTAAAATGTCAAAAATATTTAAAAGCAAAACGTGTTTCCCTATTATTCCTAAGAAAATATTTTTCTCAAATATATTCCCAATAAAGATTGTAATATTATTATTAAACTGTAATTAAAAAATCTCCCTGATATTCCTAAATATATAATATATATACAATTATATATTATTCTCAAATATATTCCTAATAAAGATTATAATATTATTATTAAACTGTAATTTAAAAAATCTCTCTGTTAATCCTACACTAAGAAAATTTTCTCTTAGAATTTACCCTGAAAATCATCGTAATTGTGGGATAATACAGTATGGAAAGAATTTTATGAGAATTTCTCTGATTAATATTTATCACAATAAAATTAATAATATCTATCTCAATAAAATATAAAATGTTTAATTAATTTTATTATGCAGTTTAATCAAATTAATCAAACATGTTTTATATTTTATTGTGATATTATTATTTTTATTGTGATAATATTAATATTTTTATTGTGATAGATATTATTATTTTTATTGTGATAAATATTAATTAGAGAAATTCTCATAAAACTCTTTCCATATATCATATTGTCCCACGATTACCATGATTTTCAGGGTTAGGTTAGGTTAGGTTAAATTCAAAGAGAAAATTCTCTCTGTGTAAATATATTAATATATACAATTATATATTATTCTCAAATTGTATATTCCCAATAAAGATTGTAATATTATTAAACTGTAATTAAAAAATCTCCAAAAGAGTGAGATAAAAACTTTAATATGTATATTTCATATGCTTCTCTCTCTCTCTCTCTCTCTCTCTCTCTCTCTCTCTCTCTCTCTCTCTCTCTCTCTCTCTCTCTCTCTCTCTCTCTCTCTCTCTCTCTCTCTCTCTCTCTCTCTTTCTTTTTACAATTAGGATTTAAGGAAAACCTGAAAATTCTCTCCAAGCCACATGTCAAATTACGTCGGAGAAGATTTGTGATGAACGGAGCTTCTCACAGGACAGTCGCGTCAAGACCGACGGTTGCTGCATCCTGACGTAACGGCGCATCACCGATGCTCTCGTCGGCACGTCGCACGAACGACTGGAATGGTGGGGGATCGAGAAGTCTGGCGGCGGGGAGGGGGGAGAGACTCGCCGCGGTGGGGACAGCTCGCGAAGAGCGCAGTCGAGAGGGGCTCCCTCTGGCGTGCGTCTCGTGTCAGTCGAGCGGGGTGTCGCGTCGCGTTAGTGTCGTGCGGTAGTGCTGCGTTTCGCGTGTCTCGTCGAGCATCGACGATGACGTCTTCCTCCTTCTGACTATGAGCGACGCACGCTCGTTACGAAGATCGTCTCCGGCCACGTTCTCCCCGTCGTCGTCATCGCCGTCGTCCTTTTATTCGACTTTCACGCCGGCCGATCGGAGAAGCCGCGCGCCAGGGCTGCCAACGAATCTTATTCGTCGTTCGTTGTCGCCTTGTTTCGACCCCACGAAATCGTCGCCGCGCCGGCCGGGTCTGCGTCTCCTTTTCGAATTCGTGTGCCGGTTCCGTTCGCAAGTGTCTGTATATAAAAGGGGGAAACTTCAACGCGTGGAATAGCCGACTGTGACCGTCGTCGCGAGTGACTGCACGCAGATTCTCTGGAGAACGTCGGGTACGTTTTTTATTTCCAACGAGCAACGGTCGGTGCGTCGCGTCGGTCCTTTCGGCGACTCGCGAAAAGTGTCCATCTACGATTTCGAGGCAAGGTCACCGGTGAATAAATCGCGCTGGATTCTCTTCCTCGTCGCGTATACCGTGTCGTTTTATTGTTCAGTGCGTACGTTTATCGAGGACGAGTAACTCGAAGATATGTACCGCGTGAACATAGCTGCTGAGTGAGACAGTGTGAACATAGCTGCTGAGTGAGACAGTGTGAATTTTTTAACCTCGCTACATAGAAAGCGAGCAACCGTTCGCGGGTCGTTTCGTCGTCGTTACAAAGTTTCGTGCTTTCAACGGAAGCAGACCCTTCGCTCGTCCGTCGTCACGAAGATCCCACGTGATCTATAATCGTCTTCCGTTGAAAAACTGCGGACTTTTGCGAGTCTTCTTCAACGGACGACAACGCTGGATCGCCTAGATTTATCCCTGTCCAGACCTCTCGAGCTTCTTGGAATGGTGGACGAGACTGCCGGTTTCAGTTTACCACCTAGTGCGCGATAGGACTCGCGGTGTGAAAAAATAGCGTCGTATTCGCGATTTCGGTCACACGATTAATCATTCGTCGCGGTGAAGTGAAATTATTTTAACCAAGTGCCGAAATTCCCCATTTACACATTCGAAAATTACAAGTTTATCGTTACCCGCAGTAAAAATAGTATTATCGAGTGGACGAAGAAAATAAAAATAAAATTAAAAAAGTCGATTAAATCCGTCGAAATTTTCTCGCAATCTTTCTCGCTCTTTGTGTCTCTCTCTCGCGTGCGAGAAAGAAGAAAACGAAATTCGATCGTCGATGTTTTGAGCTCGGTGCTGCTTCGCCTTGGCGTTTTTTTTTCCGAGACTCGGTAATACGAGCAGCGCGGACGAGAGTTGTGTATAAAAACTCGGCGATAAGGAAAGAGAGTGACAGAGAAAGCAGTAGTACTTGGATATTATATATCACTCGTACGTCTCGAATAATGCTTGGAAGAGCGGTAGATGTCAAGCAGCGAACGTGACCGTCGCAAACCATCGCTTCTCCTCCTCTTCTTCCTCTCCCCAGCTGTTCTAAAGTCGTCGGTCGCCGAGACGACCCTCGTTAGTACCGCGGCCGATTGTGGAGGAGAGAGAATGTCACGTTGAAACGTGAGAACCGATACGATTTATATACGCTGATTCGACGATCCTCGATGGACGTTACGTCGTCTGGAAGGCGACCTCGCGAGATGATGGTAGTCGCCAAGTACAGCGGATAAAGGAGACGCGTACGCAAGATCGTCGTGCGAGGAAAGTCGCGTGGAGGGAGAGAGGGCCGACTGGTGGAAAAGGACAGGAGGCGAGCCAGGAACCCACAGATTTAAAGGAGCGACCGAGCCCACACAAGACAGAGATGACCATGGCAAGTAACATCGTGGTCGAGTGGCTGCGCTCGCTCCACCTCGGCCAATACTCGGAGTCGTTCATCGACAATGGTTACGACGACCTTGAGATCTGCAAGCAGATCGGCGATCCGGATCTCGACGCGATCGGCGTCTTCAATCAGAAGCACCGCGCCCGGTTGCTGCAGTCGGTGAAGACCCTCCGCGAGGAGGGGGCCGCGAGTGTATATTTTACGCTGGAGGAGACGATCGACGGTAACTGCGACAACATCAGCTCCAAGTCCTCGAGGACGTCGTCCGAGAGGCCACCCAGCGACAAGGATGCGCAACGTGCGTCGCCCACGGCGAGTTCCTCCAGCGGCGGTCAAGAGTTGACCAAGTTCGCGGACGAGTACGAGGAGGGCAAGGCCGAGCTGGTGAGAATTCCGAGGATGCAACTGAGGATGCTGCTGCAGGAGAAGCTGAGACACGACGGCATCAGGCTGGCTTGTCAACCGTACACCACACCGGTCAGTCTATTTGCTTGCAATTATTTCGAGAGAGTAACTTTCTTGTGACATGTACAAGTTACCGGAAATTACTAAATTACGGATATCGATGGATAGTTTTACAAATTAAAATTATAAGAAAATTGATGTGTGTATAGGCGATAAAATGATAATCTCGAGTAAAGAGATGGAAAAGTCGATTAAGATAAGAAAATGGATTAGAATTATAAAACAATGTAGGAATTTAAAAATATATGCAAACAATTAAACTTATTATATATAGAATATTGTGAAATTAAAAACAAAATATTATTAAATTGATACAATTATTTTTTCGTAAATATATATTACGATATGTATGCTTGAAATAATATAAAATCAATTTTTATAAAATTATATTTCAGTTTTTGAATATGGAGATAATCTCTATGCAATTAGTTTTATATATTATAAAAGTCAATATGAGAGTTTTGTAAAACATGTAATAAAATATATACATGTCATTTATTAATATCTATACATTCTATAATAAATACATTGAAAATGCTATCTGTATAAGGTCAATGCGTTTTGTAATTTTATCTTTTCATTAAATGTAAATTGATTATTTTTCAAATTTATTTTATATAAATTATTTTAACTATAAAAAAAAATATTAATAATATTTTTAAAAGCGCTAACGCCTGTATAAAACGATACATATTTATTTGCATACGAATATTAAACTTTTAATACATATCTAAAGCATTCAATTATTGTGTTGTAAATGACGTAACAAGAAGAATATGATAATTTAAATAATTTTTAAATAAAAAATGTGCTTTTTTCATTCAAAAAAATTGTTTGCATATATTTTCATTTCTTACAATGACATAAATAGATACATATTACGTGGTATTAATTAATTTTGGCTTTACAACCGACGATGTGCTACACTCCACTTTCGTCGGTAATATGTCACGAACATTATCCGCTTCCATTTTCCTCACGTTAGTCACGTCGACGAGCGTGCATCATCTTTAATACATTACGATACTCTTGTCGCGATTAGCTACGACAATGATACTCGAATTATCGAGCGATCGAGTCAGCACTCAGGTGTATGTCAGTCGCGAGGGGGGAATATCTGAGACGAAGATAATACTGAAAACTCATTGCCCTCACACATGGCACGCCCTAAGAGCGTAGATAATCTCCTGATTCATTATTTCGTTGCATTAGCCACCAGCTCGCGATAAGAAGCCTGCTATGTTTTACCATGCATGTTCTTATCCTCTTGCAACCTTCGGGCGGGATGTCCAATCGTACATAACATTTTCACTTCACTTTTCTTTATTATTGTTCTCTTTATTTTTTTTTATTCTCACTTTTTTCAATTCCTTGAAAAATTGTAATAACTTGAAGTTTTTGAAAACAAATCACATTCAATTTAATCTCGATAAAGAAAAAATTATTTATCCAAATTTCAATGTAGAGCTCTAATATAGCTGCTTCATTCTTTATTACGTGTTAGCAGCACATGCAAGTTACAAATGTATTCTTGCATTTCGGCCTAGTTACATCCATAATACAACGTAAAACGTATTTTCTATGCCGTTGACCTAATTAAGATGCGGGATGCATGGCGATAAGCTTAATGCTAAGCGACTTTCTGTCAGTTGAAATACATTTTCCCCGGGAAACTTTCACGCGTGTTATCGTGTAGTAGTCGGAAATAAGAAATATAATAAAAAGATAGGGATTACATTCTGTAAAATTACAGAGAATTTGCAAATACGAAAAAGAGAAATATATATAAAAATTAATTAAAGTTAGATTTAAAAAAAATGAAATAGGAACGTGTTTTTATTTTTCGTCTTATCCAGTGCTGCTTTATAATGCACAACCTTAATTCAAGGAAGTTAGCAACATAGAGTGGGTAGCAGGTAGAAATAACATACTGCACGCTAGGGTTCAAGAGAGAAATGGGTCTTTGATACAATATTCTAAAAAGAGCTATAGATATCTTTAGAAAAAATGAAAAAGAAAAAAAGAACTATAGGTAGAAAAAAAAATTCGATGAGTCATGCAACTATATATACGTTTTGCGTTATATCAATAAATAAAATTCGTGTAATTTTACAAATTTATTAACATAAATAATTATATCTGCTTTAATGTTGGATGCACGTACTTTATATTTTAAACTTTATTTTATTCAATTTGCACGGAATATTTTATCTATAGTATTATTTGTCATTTGACACGCAACGCAAAGTGTGCGCGCGCATGAGATTTAATTGAATTAATTGAAAATAAAAATAAACACGCGCGATGAGTAACAATTTCTGGAATGATTAGTTATTCGTTCGTTATCAGAATTATTAAAGCGGAATATTTTCTTATTGTTCAAACAAGAAACAAGTTTAAAGCTTCGGCTTTGTTGCTAATGAATCGGAGGAGAGACAGCCAACCGCGGGGATGTCCTTGTATACATCCCCATGACCTGCGCCCATCCCCACATACTGCGCGTTCGATAATTAACCGCACGACCGGATAAATACGGATAAAAAGATAAACACTTGATATTCGAAAGCGTGGGTGGCTTTTATCGCGCAGATAAGTCTGGCATTACTTTTATCATTCGTGCAATGTTATAAACTGACGCTTGTGTCATCCATCATGACTCTTGGTGAAGATCAAGTTTATTATTTCTGCGACGCTTAGGTATTTTGCTAAAATGCACGAGCGCACAATGAAACGCGTAATAAAATAAAATAAAGAAAATTTATAAATTGAACATGATACTTAAAAAATTGCATGAACAAAAATGATCAATAATAATAATTGAAAATTACAAGCTCGAATTGTTTTATATTGTATCAAAAATATATTGGAATTTATCACGGAATAATTTAAATGCATAAATTGTATCAATGAAAATTGTCATCTTGTACACAAACAAGATAATTTATATTAGACAAAATTATCTTTTAAAATACGGTATTAACATAGTTGCGTATTTTAAAACTATTTCTGTATGTTGAATGCATTATTTTCATGGAAACTTTTGAATACTGAAAACTATGATGAGATAATACATGCACATTATATTATCTCTTTAATATCAAAACACAATTACTGTTTTTTCCATTGTTTTGACATAGCTACAACACCAACAAGTGTTTTGTTAAAAAATTTTGTGAAATGATTTTGTTTACTGAAACTCTTCATAGTCACTGTAAATTGACACGTAACTGGAATACACGATTGGAATGCATCGCAAATTTACGACGTGTAGCGGTTTTTATTTTTACACATCGCCGATGTCCATTTAAATTAGTTCGCAAGTTTAATTTATTCCTTTCGCGGCACGCATGATTCCGCAGCTGCTCTATAAACTAGCTGTACCCATTTGACAATGGAGATTATGGCATGACAAGCGCTTTCGATGTACAAAAAGCTGTTACCGAAAAATCGGTAGATTTTGAAATTATAAATATCGGAATTTCTATCAGCTTACATTTGAATTACAAAGAAAGAATTATGCATTTTCCTGCACATATTAGATTAAGAATAATGACGGTTGTTTCAAGATGTGACTATATTTTTTCAAAAAAGTTTCAATATATATTATTTATATTATAAATTAAATTTTTTTTGCATATTAAATTTAATAGTATCTGAGCCGATAAATCTTATGTTTTCTGAATAACGTAAATTTTACGTAAATTCAAGTAAATTTGTTAAATAAATCTATTAAAACTATTACTAGTTTAATTATCACAATTTTTTGCTTGCTGTTATATACGGGTGCATTTTTATTTCAAGGCTAAAAATTAAAGCCAAGTGCTACAGAAAAATACATCAAAAAATATTTTGGAGCAGATTTTTTAAATGGTTTATATAAAAATAGAAATTTAATCTTAAAATTTAACTATAGAGAAAAAGTTTTAAATGTTATAATTGATATAAAAAAAGAAATTAGAAAATGAATATTGAGTTGGATGAAAAGTTTTGTTAAGAATTTAATTTTTATGACAGAAAATGCGATAATTTTTTATATAAAAATTTTATTTTTATAATTTTTCTTGATACGAAATATATATATGTATATAAATATTAGGCGATAATACAAGTTGCATTCATATAATTTTTTTTTCTTTTATGAATACATGTTATAGTATAGTAGATAATATGGGCATTATTGTTTTGAAACAATGGAAAAAGAGTAATACACTTTTATCGCGATAGAGCGACCGATCGATCAAACAACTACAAAAATTGTAATTTGAAATGCAGAAAAGTTTCTGCGAGTTGCAAAGAAAGTGGCATCGAGCATGCAATTACACATATACCGATTCATTTATGAACTTTTAGGTGGACCAAATGACACTTTCATTTATACTCTCGTGTACCAATATAAACGCGAGTGCACTTTCCATTCTGTTTGTGAAATTCTAATCCGATTGATTCAGATTAAAATGACAAATCATCCGCCTTTAGTTAATATATGTTCTCGCACCTCACGCTATTTTATGTGTAATAAAATTAAAATAATATCTTTAAAAAAAAACACGTATAATGTTATATTTATGACGAACATGATTCTTTTTCGTTATTCTTTTCGAAGAATAATTTAATTACGATAATTTAAGAAAAATACATAAAACTTATTGAAAATCGATTATTTGACTGCAATATCTCCATGCGATATCTTCTATCCGAATGGAAAGATAATAATTAAAGGGGCAAAAATATTTTAACTTTTTCGATTTTTAAATTTAAATATTCTCAATCTAAAAATTTATTCTGGATTGCATTATGCAAATTATTATAGTGTAATCATAACTCTCCATGTCGTCCGAAAGCAGCGGCTGAACTAAATCGCTGGGTGGACGAGATTTTCACATTTTCTCTCATACATTTCACAAATTCTCTAATTTCCGAGCACGTTTAACTCTCGCGTATGTTCAAAAGCGATTTATTTTATAATCAGCGAGTAAACATTTCATAAAGTCCGCATATAATCGTTGTAAATAAAAACCGCACACGTATTTTCGGGATTCGCACGTATTTAGGATTTGAATGCGTGTCCCTGTCGCCTCATATCTTCGGCTATCAACATATGAATAACATGAATAATATGATTATAGTGTCGCGGTTTAACTTTTTATACTCCGGACTTACACGCCCATATGTTACTTCTTTTTCGCAAAGAGCGCACGCATATGCACGTGAACAAATTGACCGAATATGAAAGCGAAAAGAACAAAATATCCTGTTTTTCTCAGAGCACGGTGGTCCGGTCGTCACCTGCGTCTTTCGCCCCTCGGCGCAGATCCTTCCCCCGCCCCTCTTTCGCTCTTCCGCTCACGCGAGAGCCGCGTGTGGTCATTCGGTTGTCAAAGTGATACTTTCCATCTCGAAACCGGACACAACACGCATTCTCGTATTCATCGGCGATCATCAATCCCGAATCCCGTTCTCGCGCGCACGCGGAAGGTCCCGATTTGTACGGCGCGTGTATCTCGTCGATCAACATTCCGATCGTAGGGACTACGTAGCCAATTACGGTACTATCACGATACTATCGCCGCGGCTACGCACTTATTTATCCGTCCACGGTACGACCGACACCTCGTGAAAATTGCACCGCGCGTCCAGCTGATTGTAAAAGCAACGCCGCCGTTTGAAAATTTCACGGCACGATCGGGAATTTATCGTAACTGTTGTTTTTTTTTCCTCTCTCTCTTTTATTTTCTAGCTCACTGCCCATTATTCGCCACACCTCCTCGTAATTGTTGGCGAAACAGCTGCCTACCCGCGATAACTCCAAGTTTTAAAGATGTAATCTACGTTAAGCGAGTTTCTTATATAGAAAGCGGCCTTGTGTGTTACGTTCCTATTAAATTAATTAGATAAATGCCACGGATGTGGCCGAGAGAAACGTGTGGTTTATATAATGTAGCCTATAAATCGTTACCATAGGGAGCGCCGTGTAATAACCCCCGATCAAAACTCTTTATTTTATTATTTTAAAAGAGAAGAAAAACTAAATATATGTATATACCGTCTATTGATTTTTTCAAACATAATTTGCATCATTACACTCGATATACCATTTTTATCGATTTATTTTTTATGAAGTCCTAATCATATTCTTTGCATAAAATCAGTTAGGATAAATGTATATGTATGTACGTAATTGATGTGTCTCGAATTGATATGAAGCACCGTGATATCCACGTAGAATATATTTTTCATTATTTATTATAACGATATAAATTGTATAAGAGATCTTCCGACCCAGATAAAGCGTCTGGTCACAACAAATCGTTTAACTTCTCTTTAAACTCTCTGACGGAGGAGAAAGGGGAGAGGAAGCGCGAAGGCAAACAAATGAAGAGTGCAGGAAATATAATATTTGCGCGTCTAAAGAGAGAGTCACAGCATTGCAAACTCGGTGTGATCGAAACGCACTAGATGATATTTTCCCATAACGAGATAACTTGTCTATGAGTGCGATTAGGATTATAAATATCCAACGCTCACATGTGGCGTGCCGCTCGCACGTTTCCGACTCGACCTTGTAACGGGAGATAGGAAGAGTTCCGTGAGCGCCCATAAAACGATCGAACAAGCACCTCTTCATCCTCGAGGCGTCTCTAACTTGTCTGGCGAATTTCCGTTATTCACGCCCACGGGAGTGGTCGTTACTCTCTCGGCAGCAGCGTGCTACTCTTTTACGCCGATGAGAGTTGAATTGCGCCAACTTCGATCGTAACCCGGCCCCCGGCCACGTCGCCTTCTCTCGTAATAACAGGTCCAAATCACTCTATGTGTGTACACGCACTCTGGCAAACAATCACAATTCTAAGAATCTTTTTTTGCATATAGAGCTATCTATCTAAGTAAACGAAATAGATGGTATCGTAAATCTTGTCAGATTTTTTATCGCTCTTTTCAGATTTCTCAATCATACGAACGTAATTGAGTTTTTGTTTGAACTTTTTTTTATAAAGCATGATACAGGTATTTTACATTTATATACACAGAGAATTTTCTCTTAGAATTTACTCTGAAAATCATGGTAATTGTGGGACAATATGGTATGGAAAGAATTTTATGAGAATTTCTTTGATATTTATCACAATATTATATTTTATTGTGATAGATATTATTATTTTTATTGTGATAAATATTAATAAGAGAAATTCTCATAAAATTCTTTCCATACCATATTGTCCCGCGATTACCATCATTTTCAGGGTAAATTCTAAGAGAAAATTCTCTCAGTGTATATATAGCTGAAACAATGATAATAATAAAATGTTAATAACTAATAGAAAGCAAAAAATCAAATGGCTTAATAATCTTTTGGCTTAAACATTTCTAATTGAAAGTCGATGAAATAGAAAGCTAATAAAATTATTGACATCCGAATGATTGATTGCTATTGATTAATGATCGTCTCCATCATTAATCTAGTAGTACGAGATAGATCTGGTCACTCGAATGTAGACACATATCGTATCTATGTATCTCCGTGTTTCTCATCTCTGCTCGATTTTCCTATTAAAGCACGTGGATATATAAGCTGGATTAAATCGCGCGACGGTTTGATATTTTGAGACAGACACTGGATAGTGACCGACCTTCCCGCTCTCGGTATAACTATAGCGTACCGGTTGTAATAGCTTTTAAATATTTGAACGAATGTTCAATCGATATACCTATCCCTTGGTCGAGCGTGTCGCGGTTCTTTCCCGAACCTTTCCCTGTTCCATTCCCTTCTAACCCATTCCCTTCCACCTAGTAGTTTGACCTCCCGAGCACGTTTTCATGAAATATCGAACGCATGAAATGAGATTCTCTTATTCCGTAAGGGGAATAGAATCGTGTAGAGAAAGAGCGATCGCGCGGACTAGTCGGACTAGAGCCCGGGGGAGCAAGAGTGCGGATCGAAGTACCAGATATTACGCGTCGTTCGCGACGACGCGGCCCTATGATTGATGCAAGATGGTTATGCCAGTCGTAAGTGTGCGTTTATACATATATGTGTGTGTCCATGTCTCCTCTCCGTATAACTAACATGGTCTCTCTGTGTATGTGCGTGACGTGTGATTATTATTCAAATTTTCACGATAGCGAGCGCCCGGTGGGCTTTCAGCGAGCGACGCCGATTGCCCACCGAGATTGCTTCTCTGGTGAATATTTATTAAGCGCGCCTATTTGTGTTAATCGTTGTCTCGCACCCGCGCATCGCGACCAGATACACGTCACTTCGGCGGTTTATCGTCCCGAAGCATTTTTTCTCGTTTCCGTCGTTTCTGGTTCCGCGCCGGCTCTCTCTCATCGTTCCTCGTAAACAGAACGTCAAGTCTGAGGATGTAATCAAGGAGAGTCTGAGAAGCATCATGGGACGCATCGAGCGTATGAACACGGAATTTATGGTTCTCGCGGCAACCACCATTAATAATCCCACCTTTGTCTCTCTGTCTTCAGCTTCCTTTTCTTATCCGTCTTGCGCGATCCTTCCATCTTTCTCTCTCTTCCTCTCTTCTTCTCTTTCTCCTTCTTTTTCCTCGTCTCTTGACGAGACACCAAGATTTCGTCTCTCAACATTAGCGTGTTCATACGTTTTCTCGCTTCCAACCGCTTTGGAACTCGACAAGAACGATATGCCGCGCTATCATACCTGCAGGAAAGTGAGTTTGGAGTGGCATTAATGAAGAGACATCGTCGCGAGTCGTTGTGATAAAGCGAGGAGCCGTTACTGTCGCTTTTAATTAAGCTCCTGCTTTTAACGCGCCAATTATGAGAGCGAAGAATTTATACGTTTAACCTGAAAGTACCAAGTAGCTGTGACATCGATTACGCTACGATGCATCTATGCAAACCAGCCTTCTTGGATAAAGTTTCACTTGAAGTGTACTTTATCTGCGCTCTTACGACGTGAAAATCATACTTTCCTCGCACAAAACTATCCGTGCATGTTCCGATCATCTATTTCCAAGTTTCGCTCGTCGCTTTGTAAACGCGTCTTTACTTGAGTCACGACGAATCCTTCATTAATTAATGTATATCGAGATGTTATTGGGACGAGCAGTATTGATAATTATATAGAAAGAGGCAAAAATGAAATGTTTATGATAAATGTAGAATTGTATAGCTGTGTGCATATTTATCGCGATATAACAGAGCGACAGTGAAATATTCATCACCCGTGAATGTTCGCGTATCGAACACGATCTATGCACTGTCACTTCCGTCTCCTTTTCTCGATCTCGATCTCGCTTCGTCGTGCATCGTGCTTGTCGGCTTGTCGGCTCGGTATTAACTTCGGTGTCTGTCTCGTTTCGATTCAATTTGTACTTGCGCCTTCTCCGCTACCCACACGTCATTGCAAGTACGCCAACGATCGAATTAAGCAAGCACAAACAGAATCAATATCCGATGAGGTAGTTTCAAAATTTGTGTCTACATTCACAGTTCTATAATCAGAATCCCTTCGATAAAATATCTATCGTCTTTATATAACATTGTAGTAATCAATATTATTAGATTATTTAATTGCCAACACATTTCTTTCAAGAAAGAATTTTTTATTTGTCAATTTTATTTTTAATAATTATATATCTCTTCAAAAAAATGTTTTATGTTAATTATATCTCTTCAAAAAAATATCTCTTGAAAAAATTCAAAAAGAATATCTTTATTAAATCTTTTCAGCTTAGAATTCTATAAAACATAGGTATATATCTTATGATAAATCGCTATTCATATGGTAGCTTAGAAAAATTGAAACATAACTTACTTCAAAATTATAAATAATAAATATCGATGTAATTTCTCTTTTTCTCTCATACAGAGATCACATCTTTAAGATTAGCCAACTCGCGTTTTATCATGCCGCGCTGCGAATAAATCACACCTTTGATAAACGCCGAAAAACCGCTCTAAAAATAGACTGCCATTATGTGTGCACACTGATGGTTCTCAGAATGTTCCGTGCGACTGGTTACATCGAAAATAATCGCCATTAATTAGCTTGTTACACTCTCACGCGGCGTAATTTGCTACAATCGAGCGCTACGCACTTTGTATCTCGGCGCACACGTATTCCGGTGTCATTAATAATGGTGCGGTTCGTTCGAGAAGACCATTAGTCGTTGTCTTAGAGGACTAAGCTACTGCGCCAATGCCGCGGATAGTTGGCAGTAGAGTCTGTCCCAAAGTCGCGAGAAAGCCTGCTTCGTTACGAGCGGATACACGCGGGATAGGATTTTCCTTTCTTAAGGATTTCACACAGGCCCCTTCTTCCCCTACTTCTCTCTCTCTCTCTCGCTCTCTCTTTCTTGCTATCTTGTTCACCGTTTTCCCGCCCTCCTTGTGTACTCCCCCGATTGTATACAAGCCGCATTGAGCTGCCGCTCCCGAACTTTTCCAGGACGAGGGTTCGACTCTCGATTAAGGGTGACTGTAGGTACGCCGTCTCTGAGCAGTAAGTAAACTGCTCTCTGCCTGGGATTTCGAGAATAGAGGGAATGCCCTGTGACGTTGGTTTGACCTTTTACATTTTTACATAGGAATGTTATTTTCAACGTGAAAAAACTACGCGAGATACAATCTAGCTAGAAAGTTATCGAAAGTAGTAAATAAACTATATACTGCAACTTTAAATTATAATTTAATTGTGAATAATTCTTAGAATATATTAATTGTAAAAAGAAAAAGAGAAAGGGGGTCTCGAAATAATGGATGAATCGTTTCATTCATTCGTTTGTATACTTTGCGTTATTTCGTCTAGCTCGTAGTCCGGATATTGTCCTCTTTCCGCTTCCTTGCACATTGTACCCTTAGCATCAGCGCGTATGTATATACGTACACTTACGTGAATTATAAGCTAAGTGCATGAAAGCGCGAATACTTTCAAAAATATTAATGATATTAAAAAAAATGTATATTAATTAAATTTTTAATATTAGGCAAAGTTAAAGTATTTTATTTTTCGGGGGCTATTTTTCGAATATATTTATTTTTTCATTATGAAGCCGATCAAGGGAATTACAATCTCTTTATTCACTTTTACTCTGTATAATACACGCGTGAACGGATCCGGCGGTTAAAGTAGACGCATTATCGCAATGCGTTCCCTAGTCAGCCGGGTTGGCACGCAACGTATGCCACGCGCTATCTAGCCCAGCATTAAGGAGCTCGCGCCGGGCTGTATTACGGCTGCCGGGTAATAAACATGTTTAATTGCAACGCTAATGGCGGGGCGGAGGTGCTGCGTATAGCGGCAGCCCTTAGCTGGGGCGGGAACCCATGGTCTAAAGCCTGCACCTCTAGCTTTCGTATCCGCACAATGCCCGCCGTTATTGTCGGCTCGACGCACGATGCGGACCCGAGGAAAGGAGGAGCGGAGCCCGATAATCGATTACGTCGACGATTGGCCGGGATGGAAGATGCGAATCGATCGATTCACGTCCGGTGATGCGCCTAAGAGAGCCGCCGCGGCCGTTCTGCATTCCGCCCGGTTTCTGTTATCGACGTTTATTACTCACCGGAGGCGCCTGCTGATATAGTATTGCGGCCTGGCTGGTTAGCTAGGTAGGCTAGTAGTCTACAGTATTTTGCGTATACTCGTGCGGCGAATCGCCCGTGTCTTCCTTTCTCATCTTCTCGCACGAAGCTCCAACGAATTGATTACGCGCTTGTCTATCCGCAAATATAATCGCGACTCGTCGGTGCTTTGAATATATCTCTCTCGCGGCTTTTCACAATGGACAGAATCGATAATTATTTTGGTGCGAAATATTATGACAAACAGCGATCGAATTTCGGAAAGCATTCACGCTTTCAGTGATTTGTTATCGTTATTAATTTGATGTAGATATAGTTTTCTTTGGAAGATAAATACGGTGAATTTAGCCGAAGTGGTTTTAGATAAGATTAACTATTTTTAGCTGCTTTCAAAGTAAAACGTCTCAAATTCTTTTTTCTCTTTCTCATACGTAAAATATTATGACATTCTTCTCTATGCTATATATTATTGATCTTTATGAATAATTATCGATGTTAATAAAAAATGAAAATTTGATTAAAGCTCGCTGCCATGTGACATTGATATATAACATCAAATGGCGCGATAATTTCTGTTATGTTACTAATATCACAACATCTACTCGCGCCATCAACATATTATGCGACGCGTTTTGATTATAGCGACGATAACGTGTCTCGAGAGCCACGCTACAGCAAATTCATCTTTTCTTCAAGGGTCGAAAGAAATGCGACTTCAAGTGATTCCGCGTCATAGTGTTATCGCGTCCGGTATATCGGTGGCGTCGCGCACCCCAGACCGATAAAATCATGGGCAAGTCCGTCAGTCTTATCGGCTCCGACCGATCGATCGTTCGAGGGTGGCGTGTGGGTCACTGCTACTAGCCTCGTACTATGGCATGAAACAAAGGCGCAGTCTCTCGTTACTGAGGTTTAAGCAACGCCGACGGAGGCAGAAAGCGTTCCGTGGGCCGGATCGCTCGGAATTCTTCAGGGTTGCGAGAAATTGCCGGTTTAGGGTGCGGGCTCGTCAGAGGGAGACTTTTGGTGCTCGTTTTGTGAGTGCGATACACTCGGAAATAAAATAATTTTTTTAATGCTGTAAAAAACATGACATTTTGCAATTTTGTCCTCTATGACTATATCCGAAAGCAAGAAGCATCCGAAAATTTCTTCTCTCACACGCGTGTGATTTTTTTGATGTTACATATATAGTCATTGGTTAAAAGCAGAGTGAGAGCTTTGCCAATAATTTGCTACCCTCTTTAACGGCGCCGTTTAACAACACAACGTTCAAAGGCTGCTCTCTCGATATGTATCTTCAAACGTATTTTTGAGTATCGGAGTGGCCAACTAATCGAGTGGCGTCGACTGAAAATCTGGATATCGGATATTCATCTCTGACGTTAATCCAGCAGCTGATCCAGACCATAGCGCATTCACATCGTGAATTCGCATATTCCATCTCTGTGTGCATCTGACAAAATTAGACAATGTACATGTCAAGCATAGGTCTGAAACGTAATAGTCTGTAATAACATCGTTTAACTGCGCGTGCTAATGTTTGAGACGATTCTGAACTAGTACGCAATAGTAGTATGCAAATTGTAGTTACTGAGAAAATATAATTGCCGACTATTCGGTTTCTCCTACTCGAGAATCTATTTCTATAAATTGTTATTAAATTAATAATATTTAGACACTATAATCTATCTTATTTTTTTTATTTTGTGTAAAGGAGTTTAATAGAAAGAATGCGATAAATTTAAGTATTTTTTTAATTTGCATTTTAAATAATATTTTACATATAAAATAAATTTTTTAAAATAAATCTTAAAAATTAGGAACTGATTTATTTAAAAAAGATTATTAATTATATGAATCGCTGAGATATATTATACGTGATAGTATATACATTGTCATAAGAAAACGCGTAGCAATAAAGCTGTTCGGAACGAGTTTAAAAAGATTGATTATATAACATATATACTCACTCAAGTTAATAAAATCATTAGTATATTAACATATAACGCTCGATCTATGTTTCGTGCGAAACAAATATAACCAGGTAGAGACACGAGACATATTACGACTCGCGAGCATCTGGTATGGAATAGTGTCATGAAATTTCTGGTTGCACAGGGTACTGCACCGCAAAAGGCATAACGGCCGCATTATACGCGGGACGAGTTGGCAGGTGGCGGTGCATAAGAATCGCCGTAAGTCAGGAATCTTTAATGCTGTCCCGTTAGCCGCACGACCGGCATAAATTATTACCGTTTCCGGATAACCAGGCGCGATATATCAGCCGCCTTTGCTCTTCCGCGCACAGCAACGCGGAGGAGAGAAAGAGTAGTCGCCGAAAAAGTCGCCCGCGTTCTCCATCAGCCTCTCGGCGGTATCAATCTTCGCGGAATCATCAACCTGCCTTGTCCGCGCGAATAAGTGCCCGGACAAATCTCCCTCCGATTTTACGGACGGAGGCGGATTTACTTCCGCACGCGTGCAGACCGGAAAAATGGCGCGGCTTTACCGCGAAGAGCTTTGTCGTCGGCCATCGTACCGTCCTTACCGTCCGCGATTACGAATCCGGAGAGACGAAGCGAGGCTATTACTCGACTTCCGGCGTATCTCGAAGTGTCTGATTACTTCCGAGAGTTTATCGTTCTCCGTTAAACCGCATTGTGTCGTGCTAGTTTTCTCTCGCGCGATGTTCATCTCTCGTCTGTTTTTTTTTCTTTTATCTTTATTATTATTATCGGCATCGGACGACGCGTCGGCGAAGGCGTATAAGGGACGGTATTAACTTCGTAATGGTGGTAAAACGAACGGCTGTACCGTGTATCTTGTAACAATGGTATCCTCCGGAAACGATCGTAAGATCTCGTTTCGATCGATTCCCCCGAACGTACGAAACACGCCGCGAATTCCTTCCACAGGCAATCGGTGGCTCGATTACATTCAGCGGCCGCTATCACGCGCTATGAGTCTCTTTTTTTTATTCTCGTGGACGAACAACAAAAAATGGTCGATTCATTTCGCGCAATCCACGCCGACAAACACTATATATTTCGCGAGAGAAATAACGCACCGCGTAAACATCGCGATACTTTTGTGACATAAAAAGAAACTTTTATGAAATAAATCGTGCCATATTATATTAATTATTTATCTCGACGCACAAAGAAATTTAATAGCTGTATATCTAACAGTTTTTCAAGCAATTCAAGAGAGTTTTTATGTTTGCTGCTTTATGTTTAAAAAAGATTGTCATCCGTTATATAATCATTTAATTATTTAGTCACAATGTGAAAAGCTATTCTGTGCATTTATGTATAATGGCATATTTGTTTTAATCTGCAGATTGTCATATCATATTTATGAATAATTTCTTTATATGAATATACATATATTTATTTTATTTATTAATTAAAATATTGCAATCGAAATTAAAAATATATAACTTATAAGCATATTGCACGTCACATGATACAATAAAGAATATAAATTAATATAAAATCTGTGTGATTATTCTTAAATTTCTTATTTTCTTATCAAGAAAATTTGTGAGACAATAAAAAATTTTGATGACGCGACAGATAATATAATGGTGAATATTAAATTTCTTCAGTGTCCAATCGAGACCATATACATATTTCTTTGAAGCAGCAACAGTTATTGCAGAATCATATAATACAACATTCTAAACGAAACAATTTATGCTCGTGACATATCGCTATGTTACAAGCTCACGCAATTCATGTCTATTATGCATATAAAGCATAGTCCATTTGAAACTGTACGTATGTGAAATTTACACGCATTATATATTTAAAAAATTAAAAATTACATATATATATTATATATTTATGCCTCATGCGGTGTATGCCTTCCTAATTATGGATATAATTTCTTTAAATTTATAATAAAGAAAAAAATATACATGCAGTTTTAATATTATGCAATTAAATTTTCACCTATGAGCTATTAACAGTCTAGTTTTCAAAACTGGGGTATATTTATATTCTTTAAAGGTTTTTAAATGTTTAAACCAACACGAAAAAAATCGTAAAAAATTTTGAGATCTTTTTTTTAATGATTAATGAAGTTTACTATTTCTGTAATATATATAAGATTGAAAATTCAGGTATGCAACGCAAAGTATCGGCAAATCGTTAGAATGTATTCTCGATTCTACCCTTCGCGCGTGAGATATTATCCGCAGGTTTTCCCAACAGTGTGGCTGTCGGTCTCCCCGTAGTGATTCCGAAAAATCCTAACCGGGATTTACGCCGGGAAGTTTCCCAGGCCACAAAGCCTCTCTGTCGGGGGCGAATCGGACGTTCTATGTTGCGCCCTATTCTTTGCCTTACAAACATACGCATCGGTATACATATACCCAAAGGCACAATTATTTCTCGTAGAACGCTCTCACATTTCCTGGAGCGAATTGCTGGCTACGCGCTTAGCACAGGCAATATGACGCAACGGGAATAACCAATTAACGACGGGAGTCGAGTAGGTCATTCTGCAAAAACAAGAGACGAACTGTGGACTGCGTCGCGTTGGCCGAAAGCGTCGCTTGCTATGCGACAATCAAGCCGTATATTTTTCATACCGTTTTCCCGCCGGCAGATTTGATATATAGGGTGTCGTAAACATGCTCAATATACCAGCTACAAATGCTTTAATAAATTTGTGACTTATTGTTAACTAAATTTTCTTCAACTTATCGATATAAGCTTGCTTCTCTTAATAAATATAAATAAAAAATTATATATATTATTTTATACATATAATATAATATTGAATATTATAGTTCAATTCAGTTTGATGTTTCTATATAAATAATAGAGCAATTAAGCATAAAATTATTGCGAAGATAAAATTAAATTTAAATAGAAAGAGAATATACTTTCATATCTTTATTTTTTAAAACTGGATTGGTCTCTACGTCTTTTATCTTTGAATTTATTAATTACGAGGCATTAAGTCTATTGATGCCTCGTTATTCAAGCAAACGATATTCCTCTTTAGCCCGGCTCCTAGTGTCTGTAGCCGACAGAAAGTAACGGGCGATGTCCGGGCACTCTCTGTATATATACGCATACAGGTGGAGCGTGTCCGTTTTCACGGCAGGTGTTGATTGCGCTTACAGCAACAGAAGGGAGAAACCCGGAGCCCGGTTTCGCGCGGGTATTGTGCCCGCGAGGAAACGGTAATGGCCCTTTAACCTGTAACCCCCAAGTAATTACAGAGTTAACCGATGCAAATTACAATAATTTGCGCCAAGGAAGTGGCCGCCCTTACCGCCCGCCTTAACCCCATCGCGACTTCGCTTTCACACCCTTTTTCCCCCTGCGCCCGGTCATTCGTTTCGGCGTTAGTCGTTAAAGCGAGTTGCTTCCGACGCGCTTAAACCGTTATCTGCATTTTTTTTTATGTCGCTTAAAGCATCCGTCGTTCGCGCCGATACGAACGTGTATCTTCCCACATTTTTAGAATATATATATATATATATATATATATATCGCGACCGTAAAGATAGAGTCGCGCTATGACATTTCTATGTGACTTGTCAAAGTGACGAGCGGGAAAATATTTATTGACACTTCTTCGCTAAACTGTCATATGAGATACCTTATTTAGGAATACGGGATTTATCTTTAGAGAGAATATATTTTATAGAATACTTGACGCATTCGTTGGAAGGTTGTCGACAAACTCTTCGTGTGTGATAGTCGCAAATCCACTTTGCTGGATTTATTCTTCTTTGCCGGTAAATGGAGACATAAAGTGGACGGTATAATAATAATGTCTCGATACATTATATTTCTACGCATAGCGTGTCAATGTAATAACCATATACATGCCTGAATCAAATCAAGATATCCTGATGCTTGTCGCAATAAAAAGAGCCGGAATAGCACGGACGTTAATCGTAAAATACTACAGTTATTGTAGCGATATATTAAGCATCAAAGAAAGCATGTGTAATAAATAATTTAACGGAAACGATAAGGACGCCTTTAATAGCCGCGGTATCTCAGTACACGGCACAAACGTATCTATGGCAGTGTATATATATATATATATATATATATATATATATATATATATATATCTTATAGAAATTTAACATTGGATGTGTTTCGTGCTTATACGAGTACGCTCAACTAACCGTTTATACGTTCAATTATTTTTACCATTGACAATCGACCGTTTCATTGTGTCACGCACGCTCGATAGCCGTATAGAGAAAGAGAGACGATGTTATCTCGATAACGCATTTTTAAAGGCGATAATTCGCGAGTCTGTCTCTCGCGAATAGCGCATTCCCGTGGATGCGATATTAGTAACTCTGAAACAATAGTCTCTAATACATCTGCCGGCTTGTACAGATACTTTTTTCCCCGATACTTAGCATGCGCGCGATATCACGCTCATACATATCGCAATAAATTGCATTTTATAGTCAGTGCGTATAGGTATAACGCGATAGCTTCCAGCGACGCACAGATATGCGAAAAATGTTTGCTAAATAGTTTGTTAGATCGATCGTAATGCCAGTGGGCGTGAAATAGTCGAGCTGCGCGAACACGCAGGCAGAATTTATATATGTATATTTCTGTTCGAATTTCGTTCATATATCGCCTGACATTGTTGTATGGCATTGATAATCCGTCGCAATCATTAATTCATTTTTCTCAAATTCCTTTCATTCTCCAACTGTTACTAAATTTTATATAAAGTAAAAATATAAACTAAATATACAAGCAGTATAGAGAGTAACAATTCAAAAACATTACTATTTTTTATTATGACTCGAAAATAATAGTGATGTGATAAAATAATTATTAAATAAAGAATGACTTGAATTTTCTTTAATATATTTGAAATTCTTCAAGATTTTGAGAAAAAAGTTAAATTGTATTGTTTTCTATGAGTTTTGTGAACAAATTAAAAAAAAATATACATATATATATATGTATATTTAAATATAAAATCATATACAATACATGTTAATCATACATTCTAATTAAAATATATAAAAAAAATTGACAAATTATTTATTATAAGTATGCATTCTTTTATAATACATACAAAGAGGCTTGCAACGAAATTACATTGCATATTATCTATTAAAAGTAAAAGCACGAGGAACTATTTGATTGCGCACAATTCTATTTGACAGTCGATACCCGGGAACGCAAAATTGCGTCAAAGCTGCAATTTGAGCGAGACCGTCGATCGTTTTTGCCCTTGTGACGCTTCCTATATCAATTCCTTTTGTGCGCGTTTCGACCTCTCTCGACTAGGAACGCGACAGAAAATGACATCACGTTTGATATGCGGCACGTAGCGCGCGACGCAACGCGCCTGCTGGAAGCAAAGTTTTCCGATGGCATGTGTCGAGAGGCAGGTCCTGATAGTTATGCAAAGGGGTCGTCGTGGGCGAAAGGGGAAGACCCCGGCCGCGCGATGACAAATGACAAACCCGTCAAGAATAGAGCCGCGGTGAGGGGACGATATAGCAATGTTCGGGGAAGGAGAAAGGGTGAGCAACGGTGACAGGGGACGATTTTCGCAGGATGCACCGAACGCATCCCATGTTGTTTAAACTTTGCGGTTTACCTGCCCATTGAACTTTACACTTGCCGGCGCGGCGCACAGGCGGGACGGTAGATGAGGAAAGGGAGGAAAGGGAAAGGGGGAAAATGCGCGCCGGGTCAACGGAGGTAATTAGCGTATACGCTGGAATATAAATCATGCCGGAAAGGGGGCCGCGAGGTACTGCAGACCGTTTATTAATTTGTAATTGCGTGCTCCCGATGTATAGCTTTCCGAAAATTGCAGACCTTGCGCCGCGGCTCATTGCTACCATGGAAATTTAGCGCTAACTAGATACTTTCTTGCGGTCCTTTGTAGTTGTGTCGGTCTTCTTCGTGTTTGTGCTTGTGTAGTACGTTGTAATATCGAAGCGAAACCGTCGGGGCTCCTACGTCGGCGCTTTCGCACGGTTTCGAGGAGGCCTTTGTGGCTGCCCGTTGCCCGTCGATCTCGTTCCCATGTCGTGAGGCGCGCTACATCATCGACGGGCTTTTAACCGAGCCGTTCAGACGTGACGATTTTCGTGCTTCCTGATTGTTACATTCGACATGCTGGTACACGACGTCGAGACGAAAGAAAAGATTGCGGTTGGAATTATGACAACCACAAGCGTGTTATTTTTTTTTTTTAATTTCATCGTTTAAAGACGGTATATTAGTTAGTAATTAGAGGCATATTGCTAAATATGCTTTTAAAACGATACTTAAAAATATATTATTAATAGGAGTTACTTGAGTGGAAATTCAAGTTGGAAATTTATTACTTTCAACTATGACTCTAATCATGCGACTCAACAACGCCAATTAGTTGTTAATGTTACGTAATTAATTGCCTCGGCAGATACTGCATGTATCTGAGATATGTTTTATAGATAGAAAAAGTAACGTGTAGAAAAAGTAATATCGAAAAGATATTAATTTCCGTGGCGAGAAATGGTAGAACGATAGAAAGGAGCCTCGCGAAAGCGCAGGTCTTATCGTCCCTTTATCGTACCCGGCTATTCGAGCAAACGAGGGTCCGCGATGAGTTTTGGAAACGAGGTCGTGCCAGGAGAGAACGCTATTAGCCCATCTGTCTTCCCTGCTAATGATTGCGCTACCACGTGACGCTGCGCAGTTTCGACAACCTTGCGCCGACCTACTCATCGTTTATTTCCGGAATCGGTGAGCTCCCGCGTGGAGAGATGCCGATCCATCTGATAGAATTAATAGACATCGAAATCGCGGGCAAACTTTCGCCACTTACCGGTTCGATCGGTTCTTCGTGTTTCTTCCGCGGCTTCTTCGCCCGTTATATAATCTATCAGCTTTCCGCACGACGTCGCTGACCTGCCTTAAGTCTCCTATGAGGAAGCTTCACTCCTTCGCCAGACCGACCTACCATAATTTATCGGTCCACGTGATGGAGCCTAGACGGAGAGGTTTCCATCTATCATTATCGTGAGCGAAGCCATCTCTTTCGCACCTTCAATCTCCTTTCCCGTTTTGCCCCCTTCATCGACGTTGCAAGAAAACACTCTTGTCAGTGTCCCAGCATCGATCTTGCTCCGTTTTAAATGTTTCCGTGCAAGAAACTGTTGTCTACTATACGTGGAATTATTCTTTGAGAGAGTTATTTCTTGTTTATCCGCGGTTACTATTTCAGTAGAGCGTGTATGGCAAAAACTTCTGCAAGCGGTAGTGAAATAGTTTATTTGTTTTTCACAATGAACACTATGATGGAGGTTTTATGATATAAATAAATGGAGAAGACACTAAGAAAAAATAAATATTTATTCACGAATTGAAATTGAAATATTTCTTTTTACAAAAATTTGCAAGGAAACTTGTGTTTGAAATAATAATATAGAGATTGGAGATTTTTAATTACTTTTAAAGTTATCCATATAAGATAAGAAATTCAATGCAAATATGTAAGAATTTTTTAACTTACAATTGATTTTTAATCTCATTTCAGTCTTTCGAATATTGCAATTTAATTTAATTTTTATCTTTAACTTGTATAGAGAATATAAACCCATCATCTATTTTTGTCTAATATATTACATCTTTAAGAGATATATATATATTTATTTATTTATTTGCTCAATTTACAATTGACAGAGAGTATATACAATAATATACATATATAATTGCATGTATACGTAATAGCAATATATACGTAATATGTAAAATATATATATATTGCTATTACGTATATGTGCAATTATATGTATATTATTGTATGTACTCTGTCAAGTGTAAATTGAACAAAACTAGTTTAGCAGTGAAGAGGGCTTTATCTTTATGAATGCATGTGTATATTAATGTGACATAATAATACAAAGTCATGTTATCGTGCTAATAAACGGTACGGTCGTATTGTTAGTAGCTCGTCGATGTACAGACCCGTGAATATTACTATGACATTATTATCGCGGTAGAATACATCTCTATCAATTCTCTATTGAGAAATTTGGATACATAAGCTACCGGGGGTCAATGGATGACCCGAAATCAGCGAAGCGTGGTACATGGGACCCATGTGAAAGATCCCCTTCCACAACACGTGTTTATACCGTAATTATTGAGGGAGATCACGCTAAAGTGGTAAGCGATGTCGATTGTCACAAGCCTCTCTTTTGACCAACGGTTTATGTCGATAATGACAGTTTCAGCGTCGTTTCATCATTCGCCGAGACCGCGCCGTGTACGTAACGCAATGGGATCGAGAAATTTAATTAAGGACCGGTATAATTTCTCGCCAGTTCTCTCGTACCGTTAACGACCTCCTCGCGGCGCTCGCCCTTTTATTATTTGACGGCGAGTATCAGCGCGAACTACTCGGGACGAAAATGTCGCTAGCAGAAGCGGAGCAGCAATAGCGGCGTCTTCTTTCGCTCTCCGCCCACAAACTTCATCGCCGCATCTCTACCCGGTTTTAAACCGCGCTCGCGCCCTTAATTCCGTTACCAGCACTCTCGTCACGTTATGCCGCGATAACCGCAGGTCACCCGATTTAATAACTCGTTTACAGGAAGATGTCGACTATCATTAAAGCGCCGTTTCGTGATATCCGCTCCCTCCTTCCTCTTCTCCCGGCGCGACTCTGTACGGAGAAAGTTAGATATCTTTGTTGAGGGGCGACCGATATCATTTCCGCTGGTCTTTGTTCCCGGTAACGATACGAGTGAGTGCTGTCATTTCGATCTCGCATCGGACTCGCGGATGCGCTCTTTACGGCTTTATTTAGTGTGCGCGCGCGCATGCCGTAAAAGCGGCACGATAGAGAGATAGAGAATTGTAGTCGTCTCGTTGCACGTCATATAAAGATGCATGCACTCGAAGATAACATTCGCTTGTGAAATCGTAACGAAGGAGATTCTGCACGGCGGAACGCTGATATTTGTTCCAATATGATGCAGACAATTCAGGAAATATCGCGTCGTCTATCGTATCATATTTTCATATGTGCGAGAAACTTAGCTGTGTGGAAAATATTTTCATTCATTCGGATGCATCGCACATCCATCTCAATCCTCGACTTACCATACGTTAAGTAGCCACTTCCATTGCAAAGGTACTTTGCATTTAAATGCACTTCCCATTTTTTCGTTTAATGTCACTTAACATTCATGTTTTTGCGATTCATCGTCAAGCTTTTAAAATCCGCACTATCTCTTTCATCTGTCTTTTTTTGTATTCTTTTCAAATTTTATCAATTTATACTTTAACATAAATATATTAATTGCTATTGTCATTGTATAGATACGTAATAAACTTCTATATAATTCTGATAAGCATATACTAATTATGCCATTTACATATGCATGGAATTTATAACGTGTAATAAAACAACATTTACACATGACATATACATACATGAACTTTCATTGCAATTTTATTGCAATTTCTTGCTAATGTACTGAGCTCGTAATCGTCGACACGTTGATATTTCGCGTTATTTCATAACATTCGTTCGGATTAAGCACACAGATCAGTCGTCTGAGATAACTCTATCGATTAGATGCCCAGCTATTCTAACGCACTTCAACATTTGCAAAATGACGTGGCTGATAGATAGCTACGTTTGTCTTAGCATTAGAGTAATTGTGAAATCGATTGCTGTTTTATAACATTATCAGATATGATATCATTCTATTAATAAAATTTTCCAGTAATCGTATAAGAGAATGTTTTTAAACGTAAAAAATTTACAAACATATTTAAGTAGAGAGATTTAAAGAAATAGAATGTATAAAATTAATTTGTGCAAAAATTTTTTTCTCTTGATTTTATTATTTCAAATAATTTTTCAGCTTTTCTCTCTATTTATCTCTTATAAGAATAAATCTGCTTTTGTAAAAAGATACAATTGAATTCATAAATGATTAAACTGCGTTATTATTTCTTTAGACACGTTTTGATATTGATAACTTTAACAACCGTGCAATGTTGAAGAGCTTTACGTTTTGATAGCTCATCAAAATTAATGTGTGCCAGCTTTCCATTATATTCCTCGAGATTAGACTCTCCAATTCAATCTGCTTGTGACGTAAGCGCAAGCAGCGTATTACGAAAGGTTATTCGCGGTTAAGCCTTGCTTATCAAGAAGAGACGAGAGATGCGCAGGCGTTGATTTACGATCACGCGTGCGATCTTTTAGAGATGACTTGAGGAAGAAGAAGAAAGTTGCATTCTATGATCAAGTGCCCAGGGGTCGCGAATACAGTAACGCAGGTGCAGGGTAACAGCTTGCTTGCTTCTTAAGTACACTGGACAGATGCCATAGGTATGCAGCCGTCTGCCTCATCAAAGACCACTTGCATTATGACTGCATCATATAAGGCAAAAATTACTTCCCGAAACGGACAGTTCTTTATACTTTTGATATATCGATGACGTAATGGACTATGTTATTGAAAGAAAGAGTACGGCGATTTAAAAAAATATATATATTAAAAATACATTTTTTTTTACTGGATATATATTTCCGTAACGATATGCAACATATATATTTTTTATATTGCAAATAAATAACTTTTTTTAAAATCTATTACGAGATGTTATCGAATCGAGAAAGAATGTTTGGTACATCATTCCGATATTAACTTATATCAAGCGAGCACAAAGCGGACGAATAATCCGCTTCTCTTTATTATCCATGCAAACGCGACATTCGAGTTGTTCCGTATAGCGTGGTGGCCGGTAGTTTTTTTCTCTCAAAGTATATGTGCGTGTCGAGACCTCGTTTTCAAAGTGCGTCGATTCTCTACGGTGCCGTTCAAGGTCGCGTGAAAAGAGATTCCGGAGACCAGACCGTATCGTTCACCAAGGTTACGCCACAAAGCGGTACAAATGGTCGTCCTTTCAATATCCGTGTCACTTAATCGGAACAGATCGACAAAGTGCAATCAACCGTTTGACGTTCCGTGACCAATGATCTTTTTTCTTATTTCGTATAAGCCGCAGGGTTTACGTACGGAATAAAAAAACATGGTATGCTTATTTGTAAATGTAGTACTGCATCTGTACTGACATGAGTCATTTATTGCCATTATCTTATGCGTACAATTTTTTATCACGAGTTTAAGAATATTTATTTTCAAATTTTTTATTTTCTTTATTCAATATTTGTTTAATTTACAAAAATCTTATAAGTTATTGAAATATACATAGATCGTTACATTAGAAAATATAAATTTCTATTGAATGTATAAAATTTTTATTCAACTCATACAGACCATATGCTCTTTATGAGAAGCAATTCTATTCTTCAAATTGTGCCTAATGGTACATGTTTCATCGTTCCATCTTCGAAGAATGGTACTCTTTCTAGAAGGCAATTTTATCTTTCTTGAAAATATTCATAGCGCAAAATATTATACCATTCCATTTTATTATGCGCATCATTTTATGTTATAATTTCCATAATTGGAATAACTTTTGCAAGAAAGAGAGAGATAAAGAAGATCCACTTGTCTATTTATATCATAAAATATCAGATAGGTTATTTTTCTTTTTTTTTTTTAATATTATACATCTATCTTTTGACAGCTCATACATTATTACGCTTCGTTAAATTTTAATTTTAATAATCTCGATAACTTTTATATTTTTTATATAACTTTAGTATGAGCTTTTATTTTCCTCTTCGTTAAGAATAAACCGATGAGACATATCGTAGATAAAAACAATGATTTTCACAATCCGTGTTACTTGCGTTTCTAGATTATTATCTATTCTATTTATTATTTTTGTTTATTTTTTAGTTTTACAGATTATGTATAAATATTTTTATTAGAAACATTTTAAAGCAATGGGCAATTAAATTCTTTAATTTAAAACACGCGAGAATACCAAACATAGAGCAAACTGTTAGATTTAATCTTGATCGGTTACACATCATCCTTGTTGCAATCTCATTAATAGTCGCCAGGTGTCGAACGACAAAAACGGCGTAAAAGTCTCATGTCAGGCAGGTGAGAAGGAAACACCGGAAGATTCTTTCCAGAAGCCGTACGTGCGTAAGTGTTTGAGAGATGAGCAGCATCTCATTGCGGCTCTCGAAAACACCTGAGTCGTGAAACCGTCAGTTAGGAAGTGCATTAGTCATGTCTAAAAGGAATGCTGCAAGCATGGCTGTGTAATCTCAGATCTGCCTTTGTCCCGACATGGTCTTTGTTCAAAGCAAACTGATATAGTCGTTGCCAGTCAACAGTAACAACAGTTAATTTTCTGACATGCGATACAGCAAAAATATGACAATAATACAACTTGCTCAGAATCCATCGATTGGTAAATGACGCTTGATATTACGCATACATTAATTTTCTTTTTAAAAAGTTGGAATGCTATAAATTGTGCTGAAATTATTGTTACTCCGATACGAGGAGATTCGTCAAACAATTTAATATTTGAGAATTGAAAATGAACAGTAACAAACAGTAATATATTATATATTGATTTTTAAAAAATTAATATTGCTTGTATCTTACGTCAGAAAATTCTGAATAAATATTTCATTGCAGTGTTAACAGATTCGCGTTAGAATTTGCTTTTCACATACTTTCCAAGTTTATTCGTAGGAAAAACTGTCGCGGAAAAATGCGCGGGAGCGCATTAGTTTATAACGTGGCGTAGTGATTTGCAGCCTTTCACGAACAAAATTCTTTTCCTTCGAAGAAACCGACGTGCTGCTGCACACGCGGTAAAACGCCGGGGCACACACAATTGTAAACGTCGGAAAGAATCGTCCGGGGCGAGAAAATTTCAAAACTGCGCGAAATACTACTTCTAACGATGTATTTGCGATTCGACCCGTCCCTCCCATGTACAGACTGACCCGTTTCCCTTCGGCTGAAAACTTGACTGCCGGTGCGATGCAAAGTTCCGTCTTAAAATAGCAGCGTTGCGCCCCGGCATTTGAATAAAGACCGAAATTAAAGTCCGACCTTAATTTCGAGAACTGCAGCGGCAGGACGACGACGACGAGGAGGTAGTGAACGAAGCCTCACAAAGAAGCGCTCGCGATTTGCGTCTTGCGCTTCGGGCTCTCGTATGAGAGTGCGCACGAGCCGCATATATGCGCTCGCGGTATACGCGTAGGATATAATTAAAATTCGCAAAATCATATACTTATTAAAATTAATGCCGGCGTATTACAATAAAGTATACAATCTCGTTTGCTCGCGCTGCGTTACTTTACGTTACTCTTCGCTCGAGTCGCGTACCGTATAATTTTTTCCGTTCCGTTTTCTTTTTTACTCGTGATGGCCGCTGATGCAAAAGAGGATTGCGTGCCGCCAGGATAGGTTAAGGGGCTTTACTTAACGTAGGAGGCGAATAAGGGTGCGCGAGAGAGGGAAGAAGCAGAGAGACACGTGTAAGGAGTATGTATATGCAGTGGTATAGGAGAGAGCTCTTGTGTGCGAGGGACCAGACCGGATCACACTAATTAAATCATACTCAGAGCCACCGTATTGCTCAAGCTCCCACGTAGCATGTGATCTTGCGCGCTCTCGTTCGATAGGTTTTGATATTCCGTCCTGTATTTTATCGACGTACGAATTTGTAAACATGTCATCCCGCAAGATAGCAGGTATATACCTGTATGTAAGTAACGTTTCGTTGAAAATTGTTCGGCTATCATTATAGTCGCCGTGAGACAAGCAAGTTTATTGAACAGCCTTCGAGAAGGCCTGAAATTACCGTCGTCATCGAAACGAAAAGCGCGTACTGCCAGGCAGAAGAAGGTACGAGCGTACTTTATTCGTTGCGTCCATGCGTACATCGTTCTCTGACTTTTTTAATTAAAACGTCGCTGCAGGTAGCGGCTGAACGACCTATGCATCCACTCTCTCCCGTATCCTTCGGACCGGCTTTTTTCCCCTGGCGTTGCAGTTGGCTAAAATCAAGTAACCCAAATTAATTAGTTTTAATAATTCATGAATTACGTTTGACTCGCGAGAGCGAGGCAGTTTGATTCGTTTCTACGAGTAAATAACGCGCGGACAGTGGTACCGGAACATTTTTCTCTTGATTAAGCATTCATATCGCAAAACGAGTGATACTCACCTTTTGGTGTGTCTTTTATTTTCTCTCCCTCTCTCTCTCTTCCTCTCTGCATCCATTTCGTATATTTCTGTTTCACGCCGTCTCGTTCGCGCCATAAGCGGGTTTAGCATCGGTACTCTTCTAGCTTCAAGTTTTAATGGGATCGCAGTCGCGGACGATCTCGACGAGCAAGGTAACACGGGAAAAACTAATCCCTTGAAAATCCTACTGCTGTGTAGTGCGAGAATTACGCGGTCAACGAAGCATGCCGAACGCACTCCACTCGTATTTCCATTCAACGTCAGAGCGCCAGTTCCAATTACGCGACGCAATTGCACGCGCCAATTCGTGCTAAAGGGACTCTTGTCTCTCGCCAAATCGACGATATAATCAAGATGTATCCGTTGCTGGACACTTTTTCTCGAGAACTCTCGAGACACGTATCGATGATGCGTTTTTAATATTGCAAGTTTTATTCAGCGTTATTCTTTGACGTTAAAAAAAATATATTTTTTCACAACGCGATATTTTATAGTGCTCGGATATATGCTAGATATGAAATAACTCTCCAATGAAAATGTGATTTTTGACTTACTGACTAATTTATAATTAATATTACTTATTTATCTTCATTATAAAGGGAAATGATGACTCTCGTCCATTGCCAATTTAAATATTTTTAAATGTACGTCACCAGTTTGGCTCGCGTTCATAAGCGGCTTGGAAATTATACAATATTTAAGACAGTCATTACATTATTCATGAAATTTTTGTGTGAAATATATTGCAATTAGAACTTTCAAAATTTCTATTAGATTCGTTTAATTAACAGTTTTATGACAATTTATGTGCATATTAATTACATATATTAATATTAGTTATAGTTATTATATTTTGAATAGATCTAATTTTTTAATAAAAGAGAAAAATTTCAACATATCTTTTTACGATATATATTTTCACAATCCGCACGAATAATATACATTTTAACACGACATAAAAAATTACACCCCATGATCTTATCTCGAAATATCAAACATAAACTTAGTGACACTCGTTGATATCAAAGCTCGAGACAATCGCGATATATATCGTTTAACACATGCCGCGATCTACAAGTTTGATCGTATACGTGCATATACATATTTCCGCCGCGAGAATGTCGAGGTACGATAGTATATGCGTCCGGGGGGGATTCTGTGACCTGGCGAAATGTCTGCCGTCAGCGACGTGCGCGAGGAACGCACGAGAAAATGTGCGGTGAAGCGAGTGTAGGAAGCTGAAGATATAGAAGACGATACGGAGAGATTGTAATATGATAAAAAGAAGAACAATAGATATATATAGAGCGAAAGAGGAAAGGCAGATGATATAAATTTGAGACGCGTGGAGAGGAACGCGATGTAAAGATATACGTGCAGATTCGCGCACACGCGTCAAAAGTTACGGAGGAATTTTTTAATCACAGATTCCTGATGTATAATAATTTTCAATTAGGTCGACATTTTATATTTTCTATTTTTTTATGGTTTATTTTTTCGATTAATCTTTGCTTCGTATAAAAGTACATTCATGTACTATATATACGCTTAACATAAAAGCGTAGCCGACATTGTCAGTTTATACGCTTGACGATGTGAAAAACTAGTCGTCACGGAGAGGCCTATATTTTATTTAACGCACCATTGTTAAAAGACGATCAATTCTGTCCGCGCCGTTCTTTTCTCGACATCTTTCCAGGCTTGCATCGCTGGAATGCGCCTGGCGCGGGAACTTCCAAGGCGCAATATTGTTTCTTTCGACGTTTTAATTGCTTTCCAGATGCCCGCAGCTAATCTGCGGTGGAATCCACCCGTCCACCGTCATCGTGCCATCGGCGGTATAACGTCCCGCTACGGTACGGTATCCGGGCGCGCCGAATTCCACCTGCAAACTCATCTCTTCCCTCTTGCCGTCTCTCGATGCACGTGCCCAAGCGAGGTCGTTTATCCCTTAAGCGGCCCTTTAATTGGTCCAGGATCTTCTTTGTAATCCCGCACTTCCTCTGTGGAACTCTCGCCGATCGTCTCGATACGCGGGCGGTTCCTTTCTTTTTCCCTCGCTCCAGTTTCTTATCTCCTCCCTTTCGGTACCACGCGACGACTCGTCTCCGATGTACGTGGCATGCGAACCTGGGGGATCTCTGCGTGAGAAAGAGCGGATTCCGTGACGCGTAGCGGTGCAGAGTACGGTATCGTGTAGTGGCTTTTATTACGGCCCCGATGTGGTTTTCCCTTAGATTTCTTAACCCCTTAAGGAAAGAGAAAAGTTTGTAAGCGCTGTTCGTGCGCTAGCGAAAGTCATATTACCTACCGCAAAAAAGCCACGCTCGAGATTTCCGACGATGAATCTTGTGCAATTTTTACGAAGTCCGAACTTCAATTGAGGTTGCATAACTTTATTATTTAAAGTTTTTCGCGCGAGGCTTCTCGGTGAGCGCCGAACGCGATTCGCGGTATTTATAAATATAATATAATCTAATTATATATTTCAAACAGAAAAGAATGTATATATATTCTGAATAAGAATCTAATAGTAATTAATGAACTTTAAACGCGATAGTAAATAAATATATATAGTAGTACTAATTATAAAATAATACTACTATAATGATACTATTATAATAAAATATATAATATTAAGATATATATTTTTAAAGCATCGGCAATAATTTTATTACATTTCTGCTTATTATAAATGACGAATTGGCTCTTAAATATTAGACATTTCTTTTGAAGGAAAAAATCATACTATGATCGACATAAAGAGCGAATAAATACGCAAATCCGTCTCGCAATACATCAAACTAAAGGAAGCTTGATCGGTGTGCCCTTTCCGCCCGAGTCGAAGCAATGTTTTCTTATCTTATTGAAAGTGTCAGTGTCGCGCGGGCACAACTTATTCGCTGATTCATTCCGCTCGAGACCAATTTCTCTAGAAACCGTATCGGCGTCGTAGGTACGTCATGCATTTCGCGGAAACGATGGTCACGCATCGTCGTCGCCAAGTGTCACGCTAACATCTTGCACTCGTTTTATTTTCGATCCCCTTTCTCTTCTAAGGAGGATGAGTCCACGTCGTCGCGATCGGGTTCAGCCTCGTCGAGAACATGGTACACCAGGTACACCGCAGTCGCCCCCCTCGGTCGTTGCACGCGGCGCCCGACTCAGTTCCGAATAAATCACAAGGCCTAAAGGAATCTCGCTTGCGATCTCGTTTTAATGCAAACCGTCTCTTGCCCTCCTCCCCTCTGGTTCCCCCTCATTTTCTCCTCTCCATCTGCCACCGTCCTCCTTCTCTCGAGAATCCTCTGTCTCTCTCCTTCCTCGCCTCTCACGACGCCCGGACGCGCCGTCTATATTTCACCAGTCGGCTGGGAAAGAAAGATAAGGTGCTAATGTCAGATACTATTTCAATATAACTGCGTATTCGCGTCGCGTGGGAGGAGAAAGCGCGAGGTTGCCGAAGCAGCAGGGGGAGGAAAAAAACGAGACATCCACCGACAGAGAGAAAGCTCTATATCAGGTGCCCAAGATACCACCGCGAATGTGCGCGTTTCTTCGCCACCGTAAATGGGGGGTGAAGACGCTATAGCGCGAGGTTGGCGAACAGACGACGACGATATCAGGTTTTGCGCGTGTACGCATTGCCGTCGTCGTCGTCCGTCTCTTCTCTTTTGTCTTCGTCCTTCACCTCGTCTTCTTTTTCTTCTCCTTCGTTCGCTGCCCCCTCGAGAGTATTCCCCCTCGACTTGTTTCTCACGCTCGCCACGGGTAGACTGATCGCAACATCGGCCGATTCGGCCCTTCTTCTTCGTATATATACCTCTACCTACCTATCTACCTATTCCCGATCTACTTTGTCGTGCGAGGGCAGGGGGAGCCGGACTTAAGCCCGTTAAATGGAATTAATAAGCTTTACTATGCATGCACCAGCCCGTGAAATACGATACCGGCTGGCGGGCTCGTTAGGACAACGGGGGAAGGCTTTGTGCCTTCAAGGCTAAAACCCCTACCCTCGTAGGTCACTCCCCTCTCATCCCCCTCCTATCCTCATCGCGTGTATTTATCAATGCGGATGACCGTAATTTCACTTGCATCGTCTAACGTTAATGATTACTTTTCTTATTTGCGTTATTAATGTGTAATTTCTTTCTTATAATTATTAATAATTTCTCTCTCGAATAAGCGTAGAAAAATAAAATAGTTTCTTTTATATAGCATCTCAAAAATAGAATAATTTGCAGCGGCAGACAATAATAATCAACCAACACGCGAAAATGAAATAATTTATTGGGTATTCAAGTCAGATTGTTTGCAGAAAGGATTTGTATTCGAGAGCTTAAATCTTCTACCCGTATCGATGTCTCCTCTTTTTCTCTTCAATTTTCTCTCACACCCTTCCTTCTCAATGCGTACACATGGCCATAATTTCACCTACATAGCCTATTAACGTTGATAACTACTTTCCTTACCTACATTAATTACTTTTCTTATTCTCTCGTAGTCACGGAGAATTAAATTTACGTTGACTATTTTTATAAGAATATTTTATGGAGGTAGACGATAACAATCAATCATTGCATAAACGTCAAGTAATCTATGAAATATTTGTCAAGTTTCGACGATATTGAAATTTTGTTTAAAAAAAAACCGTACGCACGATAGAGTTCCGTCATTTTTCGAAGCCTTATCTTTTTTTACAATAGCATATATTTCACTCTTTTCTTAGCTAATTTACACGTCACAAAATTTTGCCAAGCCAAGTATAAGACGCTCCATTATTTTTAAGTCGTACGAATTTTTTTAACACAGTCGTATCGATCTCTTAGAAAGGAATCCGAGAGAGCACAAATCAAGTAGAGAGGCACGCAACGATTCGCATTACCGCGAGATTACGAACAGTCCGAACAAATGTCCGAACAAATGTCTTTGGAGTCTAAACCAGCTTAGAAAGTTTTCTTATTCCATAGCACGGCTATATTGTACCGCGAACTTTCCTGGACTTCCCGGAGGCTCGTCGTCGTCCTATTTCATTCGCTATGCAGTCGGCGTATTTCAGTTATCCGCGTGACTTGGGCGATGCCGCACGTCAATTGGCAGCCACGTGGATTTTCGTGCCTTTCCAAGGAAAGGAAAACCGACCCGAACTTCAACCACCCGAATTCGCGCAATCCCGGCCGACGCGACGGCCTCGAGAAACTTCTCGTTCGCGTCGACGATTCGAAGTCACGTCGCGATTCCATCTCGCCGAGAGAGACGAATCGTTCGCTGCGCTTTTTGCGCGACCAACCCACCTTCGCCTCGCTCCTCTCCCTCGTACCCCTCGCTTTTTATCGTTCCGCCGCGCATTTCTGCGCTCTTTGCTGTTCTCTCGATTGCCCGGGTAACCCCCGACACCCCCGACCCCGTCTTCTGATCCTTGTAGACTTTACAGTTTTTCTGTGATCCCCCTCTTCCCCTTTCCCCGTTCGTTTGCCTCGCATTTGCGATTCGTGCCGCGATCTGGCGCGAAAATAAAAAGGAGCAGGCGTATGAAAATATACCGGGCGAAAATGACATTTTTTTGGGCGAATGTGCAAAGTGAGCCGTCGCCGAAGAAAGATGAATCGATAAACTTGAGGTATATCAGTGTTTTTCACGATTTGCATATGTAGATATGTAGGTTTGTATCCAACTTTTCCGGCCGAGATTGTTACATTTGCGAAAAAAATGTGCGCACAATGGAGTTATAGCTGTACAGTATATTTTAGAATTCTCGATATGTTTTTGTTGTTTTCGAGAGAATCTGTGCTTCGTTTTTGAAACACACACTTGCTGTTTACCGCAATTCAATAGGGAATTTTGTTATTCTTTTTCGCGAACGCATTTTTAGCTTTACAGCGCAGCGCGAGCAAAAATGTGATATGGGAATATCTCATTTTTTCAGATGTTACGATATTACTTTTTTCAAATGTTTAAGCAACAAAAATAAAAATTATCTGTTTGCTAACTTCTATAATGCTCTTTATTTTCTGCAATTGCGTATTCCGCGGTTGCCGAACTTTATTCTTATAATGATAGAATGCGATAGTTATAATTCGTAGCAACACCGAATATAAGAAATTTTATATCACGTTGAGAGAAATATATTTTGAAACCGCTCATAAATCCGTCAACATTTCTATGGTCGATATTTGTTTTCTATAGTAGCCGTGATTTAAATGCAAAAAGAATCTGATTCTACTATTTTTTTCGATCAATTCTATAAAAATTTTCGAACAGCTTTGTATATACATATAAATCTTCCGGCGTATTTATATATGTATACGATGCACGTATATACACATAAAAGTTTTACCTGTTTCCGGCGTGATAAACATTTAATCCAATAGATTGCAAGCTTCTTCTTGCGTAAAAGTACAAAACTACGTGAAACGAGTTTGCGATAAAGATATGGGAAAAGACGGTCGCAAAAATACTGCTACTGATTCCTGCTTACCACAAGCTTTACATTGCTCGATACTATCGATATATGTCGGTCTCAATTTCGTATGATTATATCATTTGTATTTTCAGTGCCAAACTCTTCTCTTCCTCTCTCTTTCTCTGTGTCTTGAGACACAACGAAATTATTTTTTGACATATCTGAGAACGAAATTATATAATTTTTTATTAAATCTAACTAGTAAGTAGAAAAAATTAGCAAGTATTAAATATATTTTTTATAATTTAAAATGTTACATCTAAAACTAGTTTCATACATACACGTATATATATATCAATATCGATTAACTTTAATTGTAGCTTTATCTCTTTATCGCTCTTATATCTAATTCTACTTTTAAAACGGGATAAATAAATTCCATCAAACATTAAAAAACTGTCTAACAACGTTACATATTAACACATTGATTTGATTCCAATTGCACGAGATACCACTCAGCGTGTAATCAGATCTTTCGTGCATCTTGTGTTTCCATCACGGGAGATAGAGAGAGGTGGTATATCGTGACGGTGGACCGTTTGCCGAATCCGATAACCCTTTCAGCGAATCGAAAGACTTAATCAGTTGTCCGTGCAGATACGGACGAGATACCACCGAGGACTGCTTTCCTGCCTCAATATACATGTACCGAGTCCGAGATTGAAAATTCGCAGTCTTTAATGCAAGACAATGCAACGTGCGCGGTATATATAGAGTCGCGTGTTCAAGTATGCCAAGCGTGCAAAACGCATCGCGCACCGCTACGTGCCCACCAATAACAATAACAATAACTCTGGATTCCGGTTATTTTGCATACTCGAATAATCGGATGCCACCTCTGCGCCTCCCTTTCTCTCCTTCCTTCCTTGCCCCAGCTTGGAGCTGGCTCGCACGCTCCGTCTTGGAACCGACGCATCTCGCTTTGCTTGGCAAGTTACCAGAAATTTATTTGCTTGCCAACGAACTCGTCTAAGTCCATTGATTCCTCCTCCGAAGCTCCTTCGAGAGCTTCGAAGAGATTTACCTACCCGCCGTTTACTTGGAGCTGCTTTTGATGTTGCTACTATCGATCCGTCTCGCAAAACCGGATGACCTGCAAAGCGAATAGCGCGAGTAATAGTAATCTTTACCTTTATCGCGGATATCAATAGCTTCAATAGCCTAGTACTGAAACGTCGAATGTTGTTGGCCCGCGGATTGTAAGAGTGAAAGAAAGATTTAACTGTGGAAGAGCGCGCGTTTTACCTTTTATTTCAATTCAGAAAAGATGTAACAGTTACATGGATCGCGTTACTTTGAAAGAGTTTGCGAGAATTGCTATGCGTTCATTACTTTAATTGCATTTTTTTAATTAAAAGCTTTGCAATACTAGATAATTGTGACTGTAGTATAAATATCGATTTTACGTCTCTTTGAGATTCAATAAGCATATAAATTAATTATTTATGAGGAAATTTTACGAGTGAAACCACCTTCTTTATTTCTTAAAATTTGATAATTAATTTTACTCTTTTTAGGACGATAGTCTGAAATTCCTACAATATTGATCGATATAATTCTGACAATGAGATGGTTCTCTCTTTACAAGTGGCATGAATAACAAAGCGGATCGTAATCAGACGAGAAAGTATGATGACGATGTCATAAAGTTCTATGTATATGCACGTCGTATATATACGAAAAATCCTCGCGAGAACTTTGAGATGAAATAATTTCAACTCCTATTCCCTTTTCTGGAACTGCTCTTCCGTGTGGCGTCCCTCTGTTCCTCGAATATTATTTTAAATATAAAACGCCGAAACGCTTTTTTTTTTTGCGCTATACGCTCACATTTCGCAAAACTTCTCCCGCGTCCTTAATTAAGAATTAATTAATTAATTCTTTCTCATGAATAGGTATCGCGATTTTGCACTGTACACCAAAAAATTTTACCATCTTCCTTTCGCAATGTGACGAGAATTTATCGGAATTATTTTTAGAGAAATATTCTTCGCATATTATCCTTCGTTTCGCCGAACGAAAATCAAAGCGCGCCGACGGTTGACAGTTTTCGAAGTATAAGCGCACGTAAATGCACGTTCGAGAAACGATGCACAATCCCCGGTTCCCACGCAATTGCGTGACTAAGCGCGCGCTGCTAATTACGCTGACAGCACTCGCACGAATTGTAATTAAAATTTCGTTTCGTAGCGAAACGTAATAGCGCCAGCGGATTTGGTATCGCCGCGGCGTTTTTTAATCCGACGAATCGCCGCGGCAGCTGCCGACTCGAACTAATTAAGCTCTCATTTGGCCGCAAACGCACGAACGGCCGACATTTTAAGCGATTGCTCGCCGCGTTCTGACATTTCGCCGCGGAATCTCTCGAATTATCGAGGGCTCGGTCCTTCAGTTTCGCTCGGGACGTGTATTTCGATTAGTATTGAACAAGTACTAGTGAGTTTCGAATTATTATGCAATATTATATGCAATGTGTTTGTAACATCCTTGAGGGAGAACCGCTCGATCGCGTATGATATTTAACCGCCGTTACGGAACAGGATAAATGGGAATGTGCGAGGTGGCCGTTAATGATCTATTACGATAAACCGCTTATTACGGCTTTCCGGAATGGGAATCGATACCCTTCTTTGTCGAGCTTGGAAATTCTCCCGATCCTAAATGTACCGCTTTGTGCTTCCTGTACAAATTGCTAAGACGGAAGGAAGAGATCTTTCATAGAGATAGTTTAAGAGAAAGAGAAGAGATATACCTATGTTGTGTATTTCGTCGGTGATATCGATATAGTGATACGTTTACACACGTAAACGATGTCGAACGTTATATCAGTATTTTGCACAAATATGTGGGAGAACACATTGAGTTTTCTGATTTTACTGATTTTACTGTTTTAATACTATATAATACTATAATATATAATATATATAGCCGAGTTTCGCTATTAATTATATTATTTCCTAATATAATTCATATTTGATATATTTTTAACATGTAATTATTTTTTAATTTAATTTTTTTTTTTTTGGGAGCAACGGAATAAAATTTAAATAATAAAAGAATTAATAAAGCTTATTGTAAAAGTGGGAGATATTTAACGTTTTATTTTTGTATTCATACAATATGTTTTTAGTATGCGATCAAAATTATATAACAAAACATTAATCTCTCTTCACCTGGAATTTCGCAAAATATACTATATTTCAAGATATATAGCAACACAAATGAACATCGTAATCTGACGCAAAATTCGTCCCACTTAGCGTGATCGCTCGCTATTCATTTTGAAAAGGGGGTTTATATTGTCGGGAGGCTTATATTGTATATTTATAAAATGCCGTACCTTTCTTAAAAGTGTCAAAACACAAACTGCCGAGTCCCAATAAAGCGACGAGCCGTAATGAGATTAACGTTTCCGCGTGTACCCAGGAATCTACGGGGAGCTGCGGGATCGGGATACGAGATTCGTGCGGGTCTCGGGGCTTTTTGACAACGATAAATAATCGGATCAGGAGCGCGCGATCGGGGACTTTGTGAGTCATCCCGCCGGGGACAATCAGACGCCCGGGACCATTGTGTGTGCCGAGTCGTTTTTCCTTCGCTGCATTCTCGCCCCGTTTGATCCTGGCCTCTCCTTATACGCAGGGAAAAATAATAATGAAGCCGCACGTGTCCCGATCTATCTGTGACTTTAGCGGGCGACGCGACCCGTCCAAGGGTGGGCGCTTTCGATGAAATGACAGACGGCGGTTAGTCTAATTGCGCGCATTCATTTATTGCATGCCAATTAGACGCTGTCCGACATTGTTGTCTCTGTCTCTTTTTCAAACCTGGACATTGCTCTGTAAAATCTAATAATTATATATGGGTAAAATATAATTATTTCTCAAGTAATATAAGCTAAATTCATATCCCCTTTTTAATATTAATGTGCAGAACATTTGATAAAGACGGAAATAGATATAAATGAATTATTCAATTTTCACTTTGAAATCGTACAATTGAGAATTAATTATTAAAATGAATTAAGAAAGTTATTAGAGTTATTTAGTTATTAGAGGAGAGATTTGCAGCGATTTGCATGGCTTTAACAAATGACAGAAAGATGCAACATATAGAGGTTGTTTTATTTCGTTAAGCAATTAATGCTTAAGATTTGCATGACGGTAATGGTTCGTTAAAACGAGAATTTTCATGTATTCAGTGAAAGAATTTTTCTCCAAATTATCTCTATTGTCACGGGAAATCATTAAATACAACGCGAGTATTGGCAAGGAAATATTAACAGAATAAAGTGAATTAAGTAGACGCTGCGCTATTAATTGCTACGATCTGATTGCGCGTAATTCATTGCCCGCGTTTCGGTGTCGCGAAATATTATCTATCTAGGCACGTATACACATATACGTAGAGTTTTATACATACACGGTGTTTCGAAACTACCGCCGTGTTATGAAAACCAAGATCTTTTTTAATAAAGTGCACACACGTGTATAATATTTTGTGTCAGAGACATATAAAACATGTTTTTTTCTTTTCTTTAGCATACTGTGTATAATTATTCATGTAAATATGAGCAAAGGAATAAAAGAATAAGAGCAATTTAATAAATTAAACTTTAATTCTGTGATTGTATAAATAAATTCTAGGTTTCTAATTAATTTGAAGCAAGATGTAATATATTAACATTTAATTTGTGTGACACTTAATATGATTGAAAGTTAATATTCAAAATTATGAAGTCACAGTTGGATGGCTTTCTAATAAAATTATACCCGTAAAGCAAAGTTGATGGCAACTTTATCAGAAGAATCAGCGATTGGAAAGTTGTGTGTGTTTGCGCGGTATCATTTTGTATAATTAAGTAGTTCCATCTTCCAGAGAGGGAATGAGGCTTATCTCTGGGAATGAATCGGGCATTAAAACTGAACGGACTCTAACGTTAATGCATTTATTATCTCTTTTACTTACGTCGTTGCCGCGATCAAAACCTCGATTAATCGACGCAATCGCGCATCGATTTTATTTCAGTGTGGCACTCTTTCTCTTTCTCTCTTATTCTCTTACACAGTATATACTTGGGCCAAGTGTGCACGATCGATGCTCACGCTGAATTGTTATGTCTCGTAGACAATGAGAGCGGGTCGAGTACAAATTATCTATCTGGTCGGTGACGTTTGTGCAATGGCCGATGCTTTCAGCTGATATCAATGATGCTCGCCATGTGGATTTCGTTAAATAGAAAGCACTTTGTTTTAATCGAAAGATTAATATACGGGGAGCATTTATACAAAACATTCAAATATATTAATGATTAATATGAATAAAAATTTGCTTTATCGTTCGAAAAAGTATACACATATATATGTTCACTCTAAATATATTCTAATATATTTTAATTTCTCTTTCTTTCTCTCTATCTCATTATTACGCTTTAGACTATATATTTTGAAATAAATTTTAAAAATCTTTTGATAAAGCTTGATAATAGTGTACATTAATATACACGCATAATAGTAATTCTATGGCTATGCGCGTGATATTAGTGATATATCAAATGCTCTGTGAACGAGTAATAAATTCAATATTCTTTCTATCTATCTATCTGTCTTTATATAAATTTTTATCTTTTTTTGTTCTTTTTATCATTTGTATTTTTTACCGCAGACTTCGTGGAACTATTAGTTACGTCATTGCCAATGATATTTGTATGTGTGTACTGACAATTTTATTCTTTTATAAAGATATCACTCATGCACGCATACACACATCTTAAAATATACAATGATAGAAAGAATGAACAAAAAGAGCGAGAGAGAGAAACAGAGTACAAATCATTTATCGATAACTTCACCAATAAAAGCGGCTTCAATGATATCAACAGATAGCGGAGAAATTACGTGGTGCGCATCGTTCTCTCATCATTCCGTTGTCTTTATTAAGTCGTAGCTATATTGACAGAATGATTTATCTTCACACTATTCATGCGCACAACGTTATGTTACATGCTACATAAATGTCATCGATATAACAACAACGTCGTTGAATCGTTATCGATATTCTCTAAAATGTGTCGTAGCTTTCGATCATGTTAAAAAAAAATCTATACCGTCGTAATGTGCGAAATAGCCTATGCGGGACGAGTCGATCGACTATCGTGATCGTTGCTTGACATGGTCGCGGTGGAGCGATAGGAGAGAATCGCGGAAGGGTAGAAAGAGATAGGAAACTAGCTCTGCAAAGGGTGAAAGAGAGAATCGGGGACGAGGGCAAAAGAGCGCGATGTGAGGTTATATGGGGTGTTGTCGAATCGTCGCGTCAGTGCTGCGTGTTTTAATTTGACGTCACTCAGCGCGTCAGTTCCATCTGGTGTTGCGAGGACTCTCCTCTCGTCTCGTCCAGGACACGCCAGTCACCAGGATTTAATATCAAACCACCCCGCTCGTTCTCGGGAAAGAGCTCGATTCTTTCTGTGTTCCCTCTCCACCCTTTCCCGCCCTTGTGTTCCCCTTCGAAGATCTCGATGATGGATTTTCCACTCGTGCGGACTGATGATGCGTTAGTCGCCATCGTCCAGTAAGTCGTAGCGCATATAATCGTCTATTCAAAGGGAGGAATCGTTCGCAAAAGAAGTACAATGACTCTTTCCATTGTATTCTTCTGTCAAAATATCTTCAAGTCTCCCTTCGAAATTTCATATTGCTCAATATCTAATGTCATTGTGATCTATTCATGAGCACGATGCAAATTATGTCTTAAAGGTTAACAAGAAAGCTAGAAAAGTCCAATTAGAAAGTACTGCCTTTTAATTAAGATTATATTCAGTAATTTCAGCAGAGATTATAAAACCTTCAACTAAGTTATAATTACCCCATCTTTATAATTTGTTACTGATTCAGCGCACTATTATATATAGTATTAATAAATAATATATCTAAAAATATTATATCGGTCACATTATAATTATAAAAATTGGAATCTTCCGGAATCTTCATAATATATTCAAAGATGGAATATATTCAAGCGGAAAGGTATTTTTGTTGACGATGAAGAATTTTATTAATTAATTTTCCGCTTTTGAGTCTATTGCGTGAATCAACGTTTACAGATCAAATATTCGATAGCATATTCGAATGATCGCTAAATTATATTATTGTGCAGAAATAAATTTTCTCTTTCATACTATTATTACGAAAATATAGAATGGCATAAATTCTTTTCCGGACAAAAATATAATATACCTATTCATAAGAACAAATTCATGACGTATGTATATGATAGTTTCAAATTTCGAAAGAGGAAGTCGATAATCGAATAATACGTGTGTCAGTTGGATTTTCGATCCAATCACACGATTTCTCTCTCTTTTTTGCGCGTGCTATGCATAATTCTCTTAACGTTCACATCCATGGTCGAATTGGTCCAAATATCTCGCTCCTCTCGCGCGAACGGCAACGAAATAGCGTCGTTTACCATCGTGCTTTTATTTACCGGCGCTTCTATTTTCATCTACATGGCATTTTTTCGCTTCGCCGTCACCGGACGTCCAGAAATGTCTCGCGCGTGGTAACCGCTGCTCCGTTTTATTCCGGGAGACGCAAAATGCGCGCGAGGGGAAGAGGACGAGGGGATTATTATTTATATCGCGGTTAAGCCCGAATTCTACCGGGCTCTAAACTCCGGTCTTAACGTAACCAACCCTGTGATGTCCAAGTCGTCACGTCGCATCCGTCTTTCCTTTCACTTGCAACTTGTCGCCTCTTTGCTCCTTATTCGAGAAGACGAGTAATGCCGAGGATATTCGAGAAAGTAAAGTCGGTAATCGCAGGAGCAGCTTTTGTTTCTTTTTTTTTTCTCGAGGACATAAAGATGCACCGCGATGTATCCGTGAGTATCTTTGCGCAAAGGACGCTTGTGTGTTGCTATAAAAAGCGCTAAAGTAATATGCACTCTCTCTTATCATCTTAATAAGCCATCTTTGAAAGTACAAAGTGTCGCGTATACATTCGTTAAATATACTGTCTCTACTAACGAAGTGCCTTCGACCATGTTGTCGCACAGGTGATAATTATTTTACGAGCAAAATATTTTCCCGATGCTCAGCAACTTTTTTCATAAAGATGGAAGTCTATAAAAAAGAATACACAATCTTATGTACACGTTTGCGGCACTTAAGTTGGACTACTTTTTAAGAAGTTAATAATTACCTGATTAAAGTAATTACTTATCGAGGTATATATAAAGATGCTTGTATATAAAAATATATAGATGCACTCTAAATTAAAAATAAGAGCGGAAGGATGGCATTCTGTTTTAATTACACGGTGCCCTATTGGGCAGGTACGTTTAAAAGCGATCGAATCTCGTGTATGGATAGGTTTAATTCGCGGAAACGAGCCACTTCATTTATCGCAGTAATTACCCCGTGAAATAACGTTACGCGCCGCGTTTTCATGGCTATGGGTGTTACAATTTTTCGTCGTATAACCCGTATACGAGTTTGCGCGTAAAATCGACTCGTAAAAAATCTTTGAATCGAGCGCGCGTGCTTCGACCTCTCCGACAAGTGCGTATGCATATACATATACGTATTCGCGAGTCAATATATCGCGAAATAAATCGCGTGTTCGAAGTCGAACTCGGAGGCTGCAACGGGACATGGATGGGACGTGTGATGAGGCGGTTGGACGCGCGTATAAAATGTGGGTGGCAATCGATCAATGGGTCAGGGGTAAAAGGAAAACCCGGACGGCCGTAACGAATGAAGTGCGCCGCTGTAAAAATGCGGTTTTATAGAAGCAGCTACACATAACGTCCAAGTAAAGTAACTGAGACGAGGGGACCGTCCGAGAGCCGGAAGAACGGCGAGCATATATAAGACGTGTGTTCACCAAGCGGTTGCAGAGAAGACAGGGGGACACGGGTCGTGTGGGTGTGCCCGTAAAAAGGAACATCATGCACGCGCCTGCACGTCGTAATATCTGGCTCTCTCGTGCGTCCATACACTTGGCCCGAGCTCTTTTTATTCCGTCAGCCTTATCCTCGGCTCGTCGTCTTATGCCGTTGGCTCCTCCGAGTTCCCTCCTTACCCTTTCCGCCTCTGTAGACCCTTTACCCCTTCTTCCCTTCTTGCCACGCGGCCTTTTTGCCGCGTCTTGACTCTGTAAACCTCCATAAAGCCCTGACGACAGGCTGGAATTCCCGGCGTCACGATTTCGCCGGGCGATATCGATCACGATCCCTCGGCAGCGGGATAAGTGGCCGATCGTCATGTCGCGATATCGCTATTTTTGACGCTCTCTGGATGCGCCGCTACGCCGCTACTCGAACGTCGCGAGAGAACTCTTGATGTTTCGCTCGATTCTTTTCAACGGAAGAGCATCCGGAAGAAAAATATTGACGCGTTTAAATATGACGGCATTCTTCATCGATAAACACGTACGCGAAAATAAATTCATTGCCATACTGGATTAAAAATAGCGAAAGTTACGGTAAACGAAGTTATCCACCTTCGATCGCGACGTGGCGACAGTTGCGTCTCGGCAAGCAATCGAGGAATTGTGAGTGGAGATCGTTGTTGAGAAAACATTGACTGTTATCGTTGTCCCGCCATTATTACTTACTCCCTTGATATTGATTGAAATTTATTATGCGACCAAAAAAACATAGAAATGGTCTTCTTTATCGTGTACCTCTTTGATAAAAATATAAATGATTACGGAGTAAATTCATGAAAGTCACTATGTTAATCAAATGATTTTCGTCACTTGTTCTGTCTATTGTAAAAAAATAACGTTCATAAACCGATCATAATAATTGCAATAATCCAGAGAATTATTTTTATTTATTATTTGAACAATGTACATACGAAAATAACAGTTATAAAAGCGTCAATGCTTATTTATGCTGCTTGTTTATAGTGCGCTGTATTTTTCATTATATCTCTTTACCGAAATAAATAAAAAAATATATAATTATACACTGAGAGAATTTTCTCTTAGAATTTACCCTGAAAATAATGGTAATCGTGGGACAATATGAATGATGACAATATATGAAAAAAATTTTATGAAAATTTCTCTGATTAATATTTATCACAATAAAAATAATATCTATCACAATAAAATATAAAACATATTTGATTAATTTCACTACTGCATAGTAAAATTGATCAAACATTTTTTATATTTTATTGTAATAGATATTATTTTTATTGTGATAAATATTAATCAGAAAAATTCTTTCTATACTATATTGTCCCACAATTACCATGATTTTCAGGGCATAAATTCTAAGGAAATTCTCTCTGTGTATGTATACTCAGCTTTATATATTTTTTGTTGTAAAATAATAGATTTTAACAGGATACACACTCATATATATAAGTATAAAAACAAGAAACATTTTTCTATAAGGAAAATATAACTAAATAATGATTAAATTTTATATGTTTTAAAATGTCTATACCATAGTTTTACTTCTCTCTTTTTTTCCTCTAAGCGGTTTATCTGATACAACTTCTAATTAGTTGTTTTCATAAAGCTGATACTAAACACGAAGTATGTGTCGCATTCTTTACGGATTACATCAAGTTTGTTAGTTTTTAACTAACTACTTTACAAATATCTGTTAATTATTATAAATCGTATTCGTAATTCTTTTCATTTACAAAAAAAAAAAAAAAAAAGAAATATCTACAATATTGTGAATCGTGAATATTAAACTATAAAACTGGCTTATTGGAGATAATTTATATATTTCTGAAATTTAAATATTGGAACACATTTGTAGCAAAAAATATGACGAAAAGAACTAACTTATTTCAAGCTAAGTTTATTTTTATATTTCGTATGGAGTTTCGATATATTTTTGATAGCTCCCGTATACACATATCTCTTTTCGAACAGTTTGCACTATTCTAATCGTGTCTTGTTTGGCAATTGACACCTTCAAGGCGACGCTATCGACATGCAAGCTCGGTGCTCCATAAGGATAGACCCCGTGAATAATTCAAGCAGGATTTTGTGAAAGGATTTCGTCGCGGTTTCGCGGATTTTGTCCCCGTATGCAGATCTCGAGGGGTATCTCACTGTCGCAATACATGTACATTTTTTCTGGAATTACGCATTATTTCGCATTACTTCGCATTGATTTACAAGCATAAAACAATAATAACCCAGACAAGATTAAAACGTTTTAAAAAGTAAAAATGTTATGATGTTTTTTTAATATATATTTTACTAAATATTATAATTTATGAAATCATTAATATTTGATATTAAATTTGTTCAGATCTAATCTAATTTTATTTGTATTTTGTGTGTGTTCAAGTTTATATAAAAGAAATTTTTATTAAAAATGGTTTTTTAAATTGTTTTTTAAATAATTCTGAATTTTTTAATTACGAAGTTTAAAACAAGACATTTTTTTTTAAACTTATAATTGGGAACACGTAACTCTTTTTGTTATATCTTTATTATAATATAATATTATTATAATATAATATTTTAATTTAGGTGTTCCAACTAAATATTTGCAATATTAATTAAAAAAAAAATATTAATTTTAAATTTTTTGCATACTATTGTATTGGAACTATGATTTACAATAATATCTCAGATTTATTTTTGTTAACATTTCTTTGTATAATAATTCTAATTATATTTTTCTTACTAAATTAAACAATACTAATATTTAAATATTGTATTTTATTTTTGAAAAAGAATTAACATAATTACACGCATTCCGTCGCATTATTTAGAATTATTCGGTGCATGGAATTATTTAGAATTCTTGGTAATTCGCAATACATTTTTGATGAGTGAGACACCCCTCGATCATCTCATTACCTTTCGATAATTAACCTGTTGGCTTTTTACAATTTTTTAAAATTCTTTAATTCTTACATATTCTATTTTTGCTATTATTACATTTTTTGTGTAAAATCTTTTAAAATCTTTTATCGAGTGCGCGAAATGTTGTTGTGTAGAATAGAATTCATTTCTCATTTTTTATTTATCTTTCTCATTCTGAAATGATTAAGAATTTTTTTTCAGTGTATTAGAAAGACAAAATAAAGTGATACGCTTTTATTCAAAATATTATATAAAGACGAAGCGTTGAAGGGAAGGGAAATAAACTTCAACCTATCACTTGAAAATTTCTAGTTGCGCAGCTGCGAAAAGATTGTCCTTAAAACAGACATATAGGGTTTACTTTGCTCGTACTTCCAAAAAACGTGGAACGGAGAGAGAAAGGACGACGAGAGCGAGAATCGCGGAGTCGCTAGAAAAAGAAAGCATTTATACATATATATTCGATTACTGGGCCGTATCGAGTGTCACGACACACAGACATGCCCGCGCATGTACGATGCACCCCCTCTGCCCCCCCCTCTCTCGCTGGACCGTAAAACGGTCGCGTTTTTCCTTCGATCATAACTTCTCGAGGCGACTCGAATACACGCATTAATCGCGGCCAGCATCGCGAATGTCGAATAAAGTGTGCATGTGTGTGTGCTCGACGCAGTATTGTTAAGGTTTTGTCATTATTCTTGGCGATAATATCCTCCCGATTTGCGCGAACGCGAACGCCGGTAATTTCGAAAGTTTCGGCGCGCATGCGCGGTGGCGTAACTGTAGTCTCGTCGAGTCTCCTGCCGGTCGTCGCGTCGGCGGTCCGTGGGTTCGGCGGACTTTCGCGATTTTTTCCCGGTCCGAGGTGACCCGCGGTCGCGAATTAGTGTCGAAAGTGCCGTATTAACGCCGTGCCGCGTTAATACGTGTCGGGGTACGCGTTATCTCGCGGAATCGTGGCGTCTCGGAGCACCGGCAAGGTGGTGGAGCGAGCTCAGTGATTCTCAGCGGCCGCCATTACTGCGCGACAATGTTCAGATTGCGGTGACGTAGTCACGCGAAAATGACCCTTCTTGACTTATTTGCGGGGACCGTTAGACAAGTCCCTCTTCGTGGGTGAATTGTGGATACGATCGAGTGCCAGGAGGATCGGAATCGTGTTCGGCGAGGGTCTCCGGTGTCGAGTCGACATCGGGGGAGTATCCTGGAGCGGTAATCAGGACGCAGGACTGCATCTTGAGATAACAGGGAATGCATCGAGGGAGATTCAAAATGGATCAAGTATTACCCGAGCAGCAAGTACGAGTGGCGTGACGTGACGTCACGCCGCGAACGGGACGCCACGAAACGGGAGTCTTGAGAAAATATTTTCTCTCTTTCCCTCATGTTTTCTCTCGTTCCGTCTCGAAAGTAAATCACGTATCTCGTATCTCGTCGTATCTCGTCGTATCTCGTCGTCAGTGCGGGAGTGTCGAATTCATATCGGGCGTTTGTATGAGTGTATGAGTGTATGAGTGATCTATACAAAAGCATATTAATTTGTGATAGTGTAAAATGTGCCCAAAGTCCCCCTGTCAATTGGATATATCATTTGGATATGGATATACGGCGGAATATGGATTATTGAAGGGCAGCGAAATCGGAGCGGCGAAAATTTTATCGGTGAGCGTTGGTAGTAATGTTGTCTTCAATTCTAATATTATATAATGCTCGATATGTAATGATTCACATATAATGTTATATATTTAGTACGTAAATTATAGCTATAAATTTTTTATCAAGTTGAAAAAAAATTTTTTTATATAATAAAAGACTTAATAACAAAATAATTTTATTAATAAAAATATTATTTTAATCTAGCAATATGATTAAAAATAAATTATTCTTTTCGCTTATAGTTAAATGTATTTTTACTATATTTATTATTTTTCATATATTTTTTAATTCTTAAAATTTATGTAGAAAAATTGTACATATATCTTTTCTTGAGTTTATTATTATTATTATTATTATTGACTCTGTAAGCGTTCAGAGAAAATGAAATTATAAAAAATTACAATTATGAGAATCTTTACTATACATCTAATTTTGTCTCGCGTTATTATCTCCAATTTTAATATTCTAATAATTTCTATATGTATAATGCTCGAGATATAATGAGAGAGAGAGAGAGATTCACAATGTTATATGTATATTTAGTACACAAATTATAGCCATCAATTTTTTATCAAATTAAAATAATTTATATAATAGAAGATTTAATAAAAAATAATAATTTTAATATAGGTATATGATAAAATAAATAAATTATTAAAGTCTTAAATAATTATTAAATATTTGAAAATAATTAAAAATAATTAAACACAGAGAGAATTTTCTCTTACAATTTATCATGAAAATCATGGTAATCATGGGACAATATGGAAAACATTTTATGAGAATTTCTCTGATTACTATTTATATCACAATAAAAAATAATATTTATCACAAAATAAAATAGAAAATATGTTTGATTAATTTTACTATGTAAATATAATATAAATAATAAAATATGTTTGATTAATTTTTTATAGTATTTTATATTTACAAAAAAATTATATTTACATTATATTTACATAGTAAAATTAATCAAACATATTTTATATTTTTATTGTGATAGATATTATTATTTTTTATTGTGATAAATCAGATCTTAAAGCGGGCCGTTCTAGAACTATAGCATCCGTTGTTTGTGAATTACGATGCCTGAATTTACACAGTTGAAAAATTTGTGTTAAATTTAACAAATATCACCTGTCCCAAACGGTCCACAGAAATTTTTGTGTTAATTTAACATAATACGGATATGTTAAATGGTGACACGAATATTGTGTTAATATTTTAACATAAAATAAATGCAAACTTCAAATAAACTTAAAATAAATTTTGTGTAAAATTAACATAGTTTTAATGTAAAAATTAACTAAAAAAATTGTTAATTTTACATTTTATCACCCCCACTTATATTATAAAGTAAAATTAACATTTTTTTTCTGTAAATTTTAACAGATAAATCTTGTCACTAATAATACGGAACATATTTATTGTGTAAAATTAAAAATAGATATACATTGTGTTATTTTTACACTTTTTTTTAGTTGTTTTAATAATTTAACATTTGAGTCCAATTAACATAACAGCAATATGTTAAATTAACACATGAATGTGTTAAATATTTAACACAAAAATTTTAACGGGGACCGTTTTTAACAAGAAAACACAAATTTTCCAACTGTGTACGTTTAATTACGCGATGTTTGATATACAAATTTGATATATCAATTATATGAATATTATATGAATAATTATTATCCAATAAATGCAGCGAGAAAAATCATATAATTTGTAAAAAAGTTTTATAAAAATATACTTTTGTATATATAATTCTTGTCATATAAAATTTGATTATACTTCACATATTTATAAAATGAACATTATTATAAAATAAATTTATTTTATAGCTTATATATACAATATGTGTATATATTACAGTGTAAATAAATGTAGAAAACATTAATAAATATGTGTGATAAAATTATTTGGAACATTAATAGACAGATAAATCTAGAAAAATATGCATCATAAAAAACCGGATTAAAAAATATTTAGGTTAATTATTGATGTGACTAATTTTCCTCGAACATAGCTGGGTGTTACATATTATCAAATATTACGCACAATTTCTATCATTATCGTAATTTTGGCATGAATTTCGCAGCGGACGCGTATGGTGTATGATTTAATGTATATGCTTCCTCATGCATATTGCTAATAATACAGAATTTATCCGTGGTTCAATGGTATATGGTTTCTGAAATGGGCGACTTGTTGCTATGAATAACGTTGATTGAAGTTAGTATATGGATATATTACATCTGGATTAGCAGATTTATTTAAATTTAGGAATATGACACGTAAGAGAGTCTTCAATAGATACATTTTTATATTTTTACTTTCAAGATATAATCGGATCAGGAAAAGTTAAAATTTATTAAACTAAATTATTATTTCATGAAACTTATTAAATTTTAATGCAGACGAAATGATCGAATCATTTTATCTGATTATAATCTAGTTCATAATTCGTTATATGTTAATATATTTGTATTAAGTTATAGTTGCTAAAATTATTCACATATGTATGCATTCAATAACAAAATTATTCGTATCTATAATATTCAGCAAATATAATTGATGCAATCTGCAATATCGGATGCTTACCTGTTACATTGATGTAATCGCAAATCGATTGCAATTGATCACGTGAATAACTACTGAGATAGGAACGGACGAGTACTTTGCTGCGTATTACGTGAGACACGTTTGTTGCGACACGTGTTACTTGCAGTTCGTAGACGCTGGTCGTATATGTAGTAACCGCTCGTGTAGCAAACGTGCGTATAATTACGCATTCAGGGGGAATTTGAATAACCTACGCATGCTCGGCCACACACAGCTGCGAACCTCCACGTAATGAGACGTGTAACACACAGTACGCGGCCACAGAGTAAACGGGATAGCGCAGTGCAATTAATCGCGATACCTATTAATGTAGACTTGCTATATTTATTGAAGCGTTTATTCATATAGGAACCACAATTTAGGACATACAAATGTCGCTACAGTGCGTGACATAGTTTTTCTCTTTCTAAAATGTAAAGAACAGCAGCATTATAAATTTTTTTAATCGATACATATTTATAGCTAGAATATTAAGAAAGAAAAACCATTGCAAAGATATAAGTAGAAAATAAATTATAATGAGGGAAAATAATTTCTAATGTGTCTTATACAATTTTATTGATATTTTAAATGTTATTAGATGTTATACATATTACCAGGGTATTAGATGTGTAAGAATAATGATGTAAATATTTGGAAACTTTGAAAATTAGTATGTTAGTCATCAGTCCGTTACGACGCTTATTGTTAGATGGTACTAGTTTTCAAGTAACATTGTCATCAAGAAAACAAATTGCCAAAGTTAGAAGTTGTTTGGTTAATAAATTATCAACTTTGGCAAACGCAGGAAAGTTAGCATGTTTGTGGCATATGCTTGATATTATATATACTTGGTACAATGAAGTTCTCGGAAAGTTCTCATTACACCTATATTTACTTTCGTTGGCAATATTTCACATTTAAAGATATAAGAAAGAGGTTTTGTTTACACATTATCACATTTTTTTACCGATTTTATTATTTGCAATTTTTTTATTTTATACGTTTATTATATACAGTGTTATACAAAAGATAAGACAGTTAATATAAAAATTATTTTAGAAATTGTACAGATTTTGCTATTTTAGAGTACTGTAAGATGAATAATTTTATAAATTATATTTTTATTTAATTGTCATTGAAATATATTTTTTATAGATATTACAAAATTGATCTGTAATAAATTCTTATATAAAATTTAAAAATTTAATAATTTATTTAAATATAATATATATTAATACGTTAATTTCTATTTTGTTTCAGGTGAGTATCAATTCTTCTAACCGATGATCTCGTTTTAAAACATTGGTGAGTAATATATTAAATATTTGAAATATTTGGATAATATTTCTTTAGAAATGAGAAAAATGTGCCGTGTTCGATATTCGCAAGATTATGAGAAGTTTATGTGTCTGGTTTATCGAATTTCGGTATAATTGTCACCACTATCTCTCTCTTTCTTTTCGCGTTTCCCCAAAATGAGAGATTTTATAGCTGCCGTTTTTCAAGGAAATAACCGTGAACGTGAAATAGAAGTCGGCCGTGATGGAATACTTCATATTTTATAATTTGTCGCTTTATGTGCGCATGAATCTGTCGTTATTCTACTTTTCTGACGATCATTATTTTATTCGTCACGAATCATATAATCTCGAAATGTTAATTAATATTCATGACTTAACGCGCAAAGGACATTACACTTAATGTATATTTGATTGGGGGGCAGTGCTGCCAAACGAGCTTTTGCTCGAAGACACCTAATTCATTCGGATAATTCTCGTATTATCTTCTTGTGTGAATTATGCATCTCGCATAGATAGCAGCAAGATCGCGACATAACTCGTTACCGTGTTTTCCCAAATAATTAGACCTTAATAAATAGAAATGAGTCGTTTATGTTAAAAAAAAAAATTAATAGCATTTTATATAAATTTTTAATACTAAAACAAGCTTAATAAATATTAATAAGTATAGTATGTATAAATATGTGGAATGCAATTACATATAATTGTGTATGTAAATGAATTCATAAGTTACATTTTGGAATAAATTATAAAATAATGAATTTATTTAAAAAATATTTTAATTTGGGATTTTTTTACATCAAAGTACTTTTTATAATCCCATCTTTTATATTAAATGATTTAAGTCGTATAATTTTTGATTGTTATTCATTATTGAATTTATTTATTGAATAGTTAGTATATTGCAAGTTATTTATTATTAATGCAGTCTCCCCCCCCCCCTTCTCTTTTTCTATTATATATGCCGTTTTAAATGGTAATTCTAAATAGAGTCTTTCAAACTGTATTCCTTACAACGCTTAGTTTCTGTGGAAGCTTACTAGACTGCCGCGCAGTATTTCGCAAGGGAAATTACCATCGCATGCATTTGCGAGATTCTTGAATTTTACAACAGTTTCTGATATGATACATATCAAGATCTTGGCAATATTTTGCTTTTCAAATAGCAAAAAAGAGATGCAATTATCATGCAATAATATTATTATATATTAATGAATTTATGATTATTTATATTTTTTATGAAAATGATTAGAAATTATAAGAGACAAATTTATTTCTCCAAACATTTTTTTCTTACAAATGTTCCTCAAGTATTATCTTTTATATAATTTATTGTAATATGATTTTATTAATTATAGTATGTAATTTTATCGACGGTATCTTATAATTTAAACAACATTTGCATTAGATCGATCTGTAATCTATAAATTGTAAAATTATCTTTTTGTTTAAATATCAATTTGTTAGTTTAGTTTCAAGCGCAAATGTTGAATTTTTTATTAATTTTTACCGAGATATATTTACATTTCGCTGGAGTATCTCGCGTTTTTCTCCGAAATGCATATACATGAAAATTAAATTGTCTTGAGGTTGAATTATATTCGAATTATATCATGCGATATTTTTATCGCAAGAAAATGTAAACGACAAATATGAAGAATATGTAGAATTGTAAAAAACTGCATTTATTTGAATAGTATAATTAAAAATGACAAGTTTTACTAAATATTTCGATGCATAAAGTTATAAAAGTTGATACGAGAGATTTCTTGGCAATATATAAGCAGACATTTTAAAATAGGTACACATATATCCTTGTAATATCTTACCACGATATTTATTGAAATTAGAATACATAATAAGTTTCTCATAATTTTATTATAACAAAATACCAATGCTTATTACAATATGCTCAAGAATAATATGTAAATATAAGTGAATGTTTTCCGTATTTGTTGAGTTAACATTGTAGGTATATTAAAAATAAATTAGACGCTTGAGCATACGATGCGTATAAAAATCGCAATGTTTCCGTAATGTTGGCGAAATTGCAGGAGAATGCACGTTTGCGCGGAGTCAATCGAGCGAAATCCATTATACGACGTCATTCGACACGCTTGACTTGAATGGAAGAATCGCTGGCTATATGTAATCGTATGGTGCAGCGATTGCTGCGGCCAACAGGCGGAATGCATTCATATAGGGTTATCGCTGAGAATATTCGCATTGCTTTTAATTTCGTTTGGGGGATCACTACTGCAATGTCAGAAGCAGGGGAGATCTCTCATGCATAATCTCTCTTAACAGCTAATTTTTTACACAGCTTGATTTAGTTATTAATATATTTAACGAAACATTTCAATTAAAATTTTAATATTGCATATTAAATATATATGATATCTTTTTCATTATATGTATACATAAATAAAAATAAATTTGAGAGAGAGGAAGAGAAGAGCGCTCAAAAAAGACAAATTGTGAAAAAAGATAACTTTCTCTCCAACAAAAATTTTCTCGATATTGGAAACAAATTTACTGTTTTTACTCGAGATCCAAAATTTGTGTAAATTTTATAGGAACTAATTAATTTATTATCGTCAGAATTATGCGCGTGCTGCAAAATTGAACTGAATATCGCTAATACGTACAGACAGAAAGATAGCGTAGTAAATTTTTGAATTTAACTCGATATTCATGCAGTTGAAAAATTAACCGAGCTATCCGCGCTACGAAATAATATAAATTTCTCGCTCAGCTGAGGCGTTAAACCAGTTTTCACGGCTGAAACGAGCTTTAATTAAAGAGCACCCGCCGTAAATGCAGCTACATCATATTTTTTCGAATGCGCCTTCGGGTATCAGGTATTACGTAACTTACAATCTAGTTTATTTCGTTCGTGCGAGAGCGGCCGCCGCCGCCGGTCGGGGTGTTGTGCTCTTTTATTTGCGCGAACACGAAAAACGCGCGGGAGTGGCGGTGTCCGTCGAGGGGGCTTCGCGAGAAAGAGGGCGAATCTATCCGCGGCGTTCTCTTAGGGTTCTCGAAAAACGATGAGCTGTCGAAAAAGCGTGACCGGTTCGTTACGCCGATTATTGCGCCGCGCTGCTGTCTCTCCCACTCGAGGCTCTTCAGTCTCGCTTTATGTCGGCATTTTCACTCGTTGCGCCGATGAGTCGGGCGCACATTGCGCGGTCGTCTTCTTTTAATTTCTACGTCATGCATCAACGTCAGGCATCACTCTGCCGCAGCTGCTGCTGGTGATTCTGCCGTTGCTGTTTCTTCCGCCGGTCCGTTCTTCGCCTACTCGCGCGCGCCTCTTCGCACCGGGATGGATGGACCGGCCGGTCTGCCCGCATGCCATCCTAATAACGGGACTCGCTAAGGGCTAACGACACGATTCTGGATCTCATCGCTCGGACGTATCGCGAACCGATCCGAAACTGCGTTCCGCTGAAAGACCGGAATTTTTATCGGACAAGGACAGTATCGTTTTTTTTTAACACGTATTATACTCGCGAGACACTTCGCCTCAACGTACTTCGAAATTTAAGTGCGTATGAAAATTTATACGGACATTAAAATATAAAATCTCACGCTTTTGCGTATTTTTTTTTTTTGGCAATGTTTTATCTTTGTATTCCTCAAAATTATTTTGAGAAAAAATGCTCAATTTGAACTTTTTGAACCGCTAGACGCTAAAGGAAACCGGATATAACTCTGAATTATTATATGTTGCGAATGGGAAGAGAAGGGGATAAAATAGATCAATTGCGGAGAGTTAATTATATTTGCATATAGGAAAATATCGGAGGATACAAGGTATATATAGGAATTGTTCAATCAATTCAATCGCACACTGGCATAAGCTAGTGCGTTAACTATAATTAGCAGTGTTTCTAATCGAAACGGTCTATCCGAATTTGTGTTATTACACATCAGTTTAGTGTAAAGAGGTTGGTTATAACAACCGGGTAATTAGTGAATTACAGAACGTGCAATCGATCAAAAGCTTATACGGTTTATGAAAGGGTCGTGAGACCATAAAGGGGAAACATTTTACTGGGGTATGGAATTATATGCAGGAGAACACATGTAGAATGTAAATATCAGAAAGAAAAGAGTATCTATAAAGTGTGAGAAAGAGAGAGAACATATTATACCTATATACAAGATATATTACACGCAGTTCATCATCTTATCTATTACGTCACAGTATCATTTATTTATAATAGCATCGTCTCAAAAATCACGTTTGAAACATTTTAATATACTTAAAAGCGATGAGATTTTTAAAATCTTTTTTTTTTTTTTAACTTTGTGAAGAAAATGAAGTATAAAGTTTTCTTTTCAATTTCGCTCGCACCTAAAACTTGATAAATTGAAAAAAATACCATTGAAAAATAATAATAAGAAGGAACATAGAATAGAATATCGTTTGATAAAATTCGGAATAAATTCAAGTTCATTAGTTAAATCGTTAAGCGCGTAAAACTTCTTTGCTGGATAAGATTAATAAAAAAATATCGAAGAAAACGCATCATATATACAATCACGTAATGCATATTAATAGAATTACGTCTATAAGAGACATCGTTGATTGGTGACATCGAAATGAATACATTTACGACTTGTCAGTGAGATTACACATTTGCCAAGCTAATCCTTGACATCGTTTAATGGGTAAATTATCGTTTGGTTGAGAGAGCCAAGCTGAGAAAAGAGCTAGGGAAGAAAATTTCAAGCAATTTCTACGGAGGAACGAGGTAATCGCATTATTGGTCGTTGAAAGGAACGTCGGCGACGGCGACGATGGCAACGAAAACGACGGAGTCGGCGAAGATGACGGCTCCGCCGAGAAACTCATTAGACGCATCATGCTTCGCGGACGCCGGGAATAATGTGGTGGCACCGCGACTGGTTTTTGTTAACCTGCCTTGGCACTTAAATAATGGGAAATAAAACGACAATGTGGCCTGCGAGAACCCATAAAATACGGCCGTACTCCTCTCGGTTCGAAGGGAGTCCTCTCTCGTTCCGTCTCTCTCTCTCACCCTTATCTCCTCCACCGCGTCTGTCTCTATTTCCGTCGCACAGCCACTCTACATCTCTATTCTCTCCGTCTCACACTTGCATCTCCAAAGGAGTCTGCTCTGTCCGCTGACCGGCCACGCGGGTGGCACTGCGGTTCTCCCAATGGCTCTCGACCACAAACCGATATGAGATCGACGGCCACTTTCGTTTTCGCGAGATTATATCGACGTCGCAAATCGGTGTACGAGGTGCATCAAACCGACGTAGAACCTTGGCCAATTGTGCGGGCGAAAATGTAAAGCTCGTGACAATTTATTTCGCCATCTGTCATAATTCAATCAACAAAAATTATTCGAAAAAAATATATTATTCAGACAAAATAATAATTATTAATTAAGTTTTTCTACATTATATTATATTCATATATGTATTTCATTTATTATATTAATTTTTATAAATATCTGCATTTTACGCGCTTAATGATTTAATAGTAACTAATGAACTTGAATTTTTATCCCGAATCTTATCGCATGATATTCTTTTATCCGGTTCTCTCTTATTATTTTTTACTGATATTTTTTTCAGTTCACCGAGTTCAGGCGCGAGCGAAATTGAATACGCCGTCGCATATTGCGCTAGATTCTTGCCGGTGTGAAATTTCAACGACACAATGGTCCGTGATCTTTAGTATCTTCCATTTTTATACGATATAGAATATCCGTTCCACAATAGTAGCCTATCTACGAATTCGCCGCTGCGTGAAATACGGACGTAAACGACCGTTATGCGAGACGGTGCGTTTCGTCGTTTCCTGAATTTCCCCGGATGTCCGTCGGTCCTCTCTCCTCTTCATCCATTCATCCATCTTTTCGGTATCATCAGGATACTCGATTGGTTCATTTTCCGCTGGACTTGAAGCTCTTCTTCCCATTCTCTATATTTTCTTTTTATATTAAAACGATTTTATTAGGATATTCTTATGTAGATATTGTTCTACATGTTACGTTATACGTTATTCTATATTCGTAGATTTCATTTTTACACTAGTCTAAATAAATTTTTTATCTGTTTTATTTTATTTTATTTTGTGTGAAAGATTTAAAAAGAAATATATCTCCATAAAAGTAAATTTTACATATGACAAAAAAAATGGTAAAATAAATGATAAAGTGACATTTTCGAGAACAGAACGAAGATAATTGGATAGCTGTACGAACCGTATGCGTTGTTAGAGATGGCCTTGTCACATAAAACGTGCGACACAAATTGATTCTGTGTTGAATGGTGACAGAAAATCAAATTTTCGAAAAAAAATGGGAATATAGCCTTTCTGTCACAACTGATTTAATTCTTTCACTATATTAAAGTCAAATTTGAGACCAACGCGAATATGAACGTATAAAAGTTATTAGTACATATTTTCTTGAAATTCTATATATGGTTATTTTATATTTTTTTAATATGTTGAAAATATATAAAATCTAATACCTTTTATTCATTAAGATTATAAAATGGCTTGTACCATACGCACAATTACTATTTTTATTTAATTAACGATAAGAAACTTAATTTAAGCTTTATAAACGCGTTACACTTGTTACTGCAGCTTTACGCATAATGGTATTTAGTCTTTACTGAATTATTTATTATTATTATTATTTTTATTTTAAATTTTATTTAAAATGAAAAGGATACTTTTCTATATACTGTGCGTTAAGTAACTAACATATAGGTGCTATTAAAAATCCCATATAAGTTCTCAAATACAAGTAACGAAGGAATTTGCACATTTGAATTCTGCAGGCGGCTTATTCCTCTTGATAAATAACGTACGCCTTTCTTAAATCTCGCGGGATCTCACCAAACTCCTAATTCCGAGAGTACACATGCACGACTCTCTAGAGATCTCGAGCTTTATCCGGTCAAAAAATTTATGGCGCGACGCTCGATTTCATCTTTTATATATATCTATATTTCTTCTTGTTTCTTTATTTTTTTAATTTATCCCATAATGATTTTGGTATTAAATTTTAATCCTACGTCATTTTAATTTTCTTATCAGTTTAGTGTACTTATTTATTTAGTATTTAATCTTTACATTAAATGTAATAATACGAGAAATTTAAGAGTATATTATAACAGTAATTTGATATAATATAGGTTTTTTTATAGAAAAATGTAAACATTTTTTTAATAAGCCAATTTGATTTAATTAATTTTTAATTACGTCATGAAATGTCTAAAAAAGTATGCATATATATTTTAAAATTCCATAACGTCAACAGATATGGAACACAAAGAGAGTTAACGTTATCATCATAATATTACACCAAGTTCGTTGAGCGAGAAATACGAAAGTTTCAAATATAAAATATCTGTTTTATAAAATGTTTAATAAATATTTTTTTGTCGGTATCTTTTTTTGCCGCTTTAGGATTGGAAAATAAATACACACTGACAAAAGCTCAAACATTAACATCTTCACGAGCGAATTGCTCTGTGATTTTCCTAAAAGCGCATTAAGTAGGGAAATATTAAATATTTTTCTGTCAATGTTTAGATTGTCGTTTGCGGAAGCAATCCAACTAGTTAATCGCACAGAGTATTTGCACTCGCGGATCAAACATGGGATTTTGCGTACGGCTAAAAATAAACGTGCGGTTTTCACACCGCTGCTTTGTAATATTTGCATGGAGCATACGCCGCATACACTCGAACGATATATCTATCGCGTCGTTCCTGTGCAGTCGGGTATATACATATATATATAAAATACACACACACAATATATATGTAGCGCGGTTACCACGAGCCACAATTACATCGCGATGTGTAATTCGTGCATGGTCACTCTTGTGTCTCTCCCACATCTTGTTCCATCCACTTTTTTCTCGTATGCGTAATAGCCTTTACGCTCCTATAATTGCGCTGGCAAGCCGATAGAACCGCGAGATACCCATAATCACAATGGCGCGCTGTCGCAAAGAACCAGAGACTAGACGAAGACTCTTTCATTAAGGGTACAAGCAGGTCTTCTCTTTGACCTACCGTATCAAGCGTGCAAGAAGAGTCCCGGGGCTCTATTCTATTCTTTTTCTATAAAAGAAATTAAGAAGTTTATCCTGAAGACGGCTGCAGAAGCGAGGTCAATCGCGTTGCGACGGAATACGCTCGAGACAGAAAACCAAAAGCGTGACCAGCAGCAATCGTGATCGTAATATTTGATTGATAGAAAGAAAATGATGAACACAATTTTAATTTTTTTCAGTAGATATTTCTTGTGTCGAGAAAGCAAAAATTAAATAGTTAAAGATATCGTAGGAATTGGATTAGAAAGACATATATTGCAGATTATATTATATATATTTTGTGAGATCATTGCATTCGACAATTTATCTAGCTTTTTTCTTAACAAATTTAAAAAAAAATTATTTTATATAATAAAATATGTAGTGAAGAAAAATAGATATCTCTGTAGTAGATCTGGGCATTGCATTAATAATATTTTAATGAAACTTTGAAATATCATATAATCTGTTAGTGGTTTATTAAATAAAGCTTATAAAATTCTTCAATTCTTATGCATATATTATCTGAATACGCTTCGATATTCTATTCTTGAAGTTAGTGACATCCGATGATTTTTACGAACTTATAGGATATTGGTTTCTTGAGAAACAGCTACTTCACGAATATTCCCCCGTGAGAACCTCAAGAAAATGTAGGTGCATCCCTAAAATACACAGTGTCTCCATCCAGTGACATTTCAGTTTCGAAACAAGAGTATCGTTTTCAGAATAAGTTACGACATATTTCACGTGCTTTTAAAAATAGAAAAATGTCGGAAGAAATGACATCGTATACTTTTCTGGTTGATGGTATAGAGAATTGAATTTCAAGTTTCATTGGATTAGTAATTTTTTAAATTATTCAGATAAAGTATAGGTAACCTACACATGAAGAAATTCAATATCATTTAATATCATACAAGAAATATTTGATATAAGAGAAAAGCAAGAAAATTCATTTTGATGTTGTTTTCTAATCATATAAAATATTTTAGTAAAAACGATTTCTATATCTGTTAAAATAATTTTTTGAACAAGTACACAATTTTTTTTACGACAATTAAATTAAGAATGTATTATAAATTACAATATAAATTACAAATATAAATGCTGATATTTATACAAAAGAAATTAATGTAAATTAATATGTGTTTGCACGGATGGATACATCTATAAAATCTATTGGTCAATTTAGAATCTATTATTTTATAAATAAGGAAAATCAGATGTATAATTATATTAATTAGTATAACTTTAATTAGTAAAGAGTAGAGATTAAATTCTAATTAAATTCAATTCAATTATTAGATATATCTCTGTTACGTATTATCCTCTGTAAATGTATATAGAATTTAACTAATACTTTTGTACTTTTAATCTAGCTCTATAAACTCGTTTCGTAACTACGTGAAGTATAAAAGCATACGCTTTCACTCTGCTGTAAAACGTGGTTTGATGGCTCGCGATCTCGTTGAAAAATAAAAAAAAAGCATTAAAAGGTCCTTTCACGTACAGATCCTCTTGATGAACTGAAATATCACAAACGGATTAAAATCTGTAGAATTAACCAAACGATATTGACTGATGCGAATTCTGCAGGAAAATCAGTCTATGCCTGGGAGGCTTTAGCTTTGCATTGTCGGAGTTTTTATTTAAAATGGAATTTTATGAGTAATCTATAATGGCGAGCTCTCCCCCGCTCGTTTATCTAAATCTCCTCACGATGGATAGATGGCTTCCAGCGACCACCACGAATGACCACCACAAATGACCACTGTGACTGGGTCGTGTGGATCAAGCTGGGATGGATGGCGTGGGTGGCGAAGATCTACCAAGTTCACGTATTCTCTTAAAGGTACGAGATCTTCCTCACCGTAAATGGCTTTCTGTATACGAGCGCGTACCAACTATCTCACGTCGGTATATAATTGCCTGTGTATACGTTCTTATCTCTATGTACAATGTACATACATAATGACGTGTGTGTTACACGAAGTGATGCGTCGACATGTCTGTATATGGACAAGCAAATTCGTCAGTGTGCGTTAACCCTTCGCTCACAGAGACACATTGTTACAAAGGTTCTTCGGTAATAGACCTTTTAGTAAGAGTGTGCGTTTCTCTCTCTTTCTCTCTCTTTCTCTCTCTCATTCCTCTACAGATAGATATTTCGTTATACAAATACATACATATACGATACCTATTCGCTTGTACAAGGTAGAGTCGCCTTACCCTTATCCTTACCCTTCCATAAAGGAGAGCGCGCCGCAAAATCAGCAGCGTACGCGAGTAAATTTATAAGCGAGAACATATATATGCACGTGTGTATATGTATGTGTAAGACACGTTTGTACGCTTTCTCTACTTGTATTGCTTTCTCTACTCGTATTGCTTTCTCTACTCTCACATATCGGCGATATGTTGGGGGGAGATCACCTGCCTCCAGAGGCCAAGCATCATTTCGAAAGGGTCTTTCTATTATGTATAATAAGGATACTTCAACTCTCCTCGCGCTGAGACGGTTGTTTGCTGTCTATCTGTCCAGCATATTTCAGTTCGCTGAAAATACCGTCGTTTACCGTACTCCCACGTGATAGTGTGATATTCCACTCTTTTGGGTGTCGCACGTGAATACATCATTTGATGCCATGGTTTTATTATTAACGTCGTGTATTCTCTTACCATTAATGTTATTATCATTGAAGAACCGAGACGGTAACGTCATCTCATTTATTGAAACGCGATAGAGATCTATCGAAATGCGAGAAGAGATCTTACCTCCGCCTCTTAACGCGAAATGCTTTCCGCTTCTTCCGCTCTTTCGCCAACGATACGATCCGATTCATTTTTCAGCAGAACAACTCGTAAAGGCGTCGGTGCTTTTAGTACGCTTCTTCTCCTTTTTCTCCGGGTATTACCTTATTAGTTTTTAAAGCTTCCACGAAACTTTTGGCCCGTTTTTTGTACGTGGTGTAAAGCGAACTGCAGGGAAACGTCTGTATGCTTTCTGGCTAATTGACAAGTACGGAAGCGCGAATTAAACTCTAAAGGAGATTATATAATTCTTGAAAATAGCGCGTATATATTATAGAATTATTTAGGGGGAGGGGTTTAAAAATATAAATTTATTATATATTTATATAAAATAATAAATATAATTTGATAGAGTGCCAAATGTTTTGATATTTAATATGTTTTATGCGCGCTATATATATGAAATATGTAAGTTTATTTAAAATTTATTCACAAAGTATTACGACAATATCTTGTTACAATTACAATTACTGAAACTCATAATCGTGCAAATTTTATTTATTAATTTATACTCTACTAAAGTTTTTCATTAAATTTTACAAACTACTAAATGTTTCATATACAATAATATTTATAAATCATGTAAATATTGACTAAAAGCTTACATAGAACAATATTAATGAATATTTTTAACAGAAATAAAATTGCACTTTATTATTATATATAATCTTATTTGTTTTAATTAATTTATTATAGTTATTTATTATTATATTTATTATAGTTATGTATTATTATAGTTATCGCGGTCTCTTTATTATCGGAGATATTCGCGATATCGCATATTGGGAATGTTAATAGTTCAATGTTTCAATTATAGAAGAGCAATTTTCCGGTCCATCAATTTTTGGCGATGCATCCTTCGCATCTCGATAAAAGACATTGCCGTTTTTTCACGCGCGTCGCGATACGTTTATCAAATCAATTAGAGCGGAGCGCGCTCGACGCTTTTGTCCGAACCAGCTGATGCGTTTAGGTCGATTATTTCTCCGAAATTGTAACCGCGCTCCTACGGGCATTTTATCCGGACTCAGTAACGATGGTTGGTAGTTTCTTTCCGCTTAATATGACGTCTATCCCTCTCGAAACGGAATGATTCGCACCAGTGGAGAAGGCTCGACTAACGTTTCGCAGAAATCAATAGTTCTGCGAAGGACGACAAATACGAGGGATCGGCCCTTTTGCCTTTATATCTCTCCGCTGGTAAAGTTAGTCGAACAATTGCAACAAGAGTCGTGTGAAAAGCGCTAAAATGTGAGGAACATTTGGTTTCCCGATGGATAGAAAGTATCGAGCAGGAGCGGTATCGAACACGTTGACAAATTTACAATCGCATGTGGAATTTTAAACTACGGCATATCTCATCGACTTTCGTTCGCCCACGTTCGTACGTATGTTTCGTAAAAGGAAATATTCACGTGGAAAAAGCTTTGTGGCCGTGCTGGAATGCGAGATGTTGCGCGTGTAAAAGTGAAAGCATCGAAACTCGATAATTAAAAGCATTGGCCCTTCGCTCGGTCGTTTACGAACACTCTGATAAATTGAATATTTGCGTAATATATTAAGTACTTCAAGTATCACATTTCTTTATGTAATGGTTATACTTTATTCATCTTAAGAATGATTTTAAATTCTTTACTGGCTTTAGGCCGTCGTATTTTTCTAAGTAAAGAATTCAAGAGGAAATGTAATACACATATTCAATTATATTTTGGATATTTTTTTTAAATAAGACAGTGAGTTCTCTGTAAAAAATATGTTATTGTCCAAACAATATAATGAAATTGATTATATATATATGTATGAAACTATTTGCAATAGAAAATTCTTATACTTCTATAAAAATGCATTTTTAGTCATGCTTATTTTATTTGAGATAATTTTTCAGCAAAACTTTGCATCCACTTCATTAAGAGATTAGTATAGTTTCTTGTCTTCTCACTGAACCCCTTCAGTAGGATACAGTTAATGATGTTTAAACTTTTCTAACTGCTATCCGAACTTTATATTAGAGAAAAACTAGGAGAAGTCTTTAATTAAACTTTCTAAAAGACGAAATACCTCGAGTTAAAATTAGCGCATGAAAACTCGATCGGATAACTGAACGGTCAGAAGAATCTCTGTCAAATAATTAGTATCCTTTCTTGAATTATATAAAGAATTTATCTGCATATTTTTTTATTTATATATTTCCAGTTTTAACGTTGAATACGATCGATTAATCTCGAAAATCTACACTTGTTCCATACACCGTTAATTTATAGTTTAATAAAATTATTATCACGTTAACGATACAATTATTATATTAGAAATTTTAATGTCTCATATTTGTAAGATAATTTTTCATATTTATAAGACGCGAAACTTCTTCGATAGAGTTATCTCGCATTAGTTCTCGTTAATAAATGCATCAGCTAGTCAAATTCGCAAACTATAAGTCGCACGGTAGTGTATAGCATCTGTCAGGCAGCTTTCAGAAAATGACATCACAATAGCGAGGGCGTAGGCACGAACGTGTTCGCGTATCGTCGCCCCACAGGACCACACAGGCCTGCCCTATCCTCGTTTCTTTTTTAAACTCGACGGAAGGAACCCACGGATACGAAACGTGTGTTTCTATCGGACATCTGAATACAATGTCGACGGTACATAAATTTTTTACCATAAATTAAAAGACAGAGCAGCGCGCCCATCTCTCGTTCGCCATTCTTCTCGCCATGTCCCAACCTATATTCAAGAAATAATTGTCACCCGAGAATCTCTTTTTCTCTGTCGACCTGTGTCCTCCGTGCCTTCCTTGTGCTTTCTTTCTTCTAATGCAGAATGAGCAATACGTCGCAGTGGGCGTCCTTTTTACCTTTACTCTTTTACTTTTTTTTTTTTTTTTTTCATCCCTTTGCGGCATTTCGATGCTTTTTTCATAAGAGACCGAAGTCTGCAAGGTGTGACTCCGCTTAAATTTATGCCGCTTAGACGCTACTAATTAATGCTACCAGTTTTCAGTCGCTTCTCCAGCAGGCAGATACGTTCGCTCGAGGATGTCGTACAAACACACTCACTTCATTATTTTCGAGCGCGATGCACTTTGCTTTTCAAGCTGACATTTACAATTTTTTCGTAACGTTTATTTTAAAAAATAAATAAAAATTTGGTAGAAACTATTAAATATTTTACAAATTATATTCAAAAGAATCAAATGGATAACAAATTTATATTCTTTAATCTTGCAATTAGTCTTAATTGTAAATGGAAATCTTATTCTAATAGAATTTTATTATCTGATATTTATTTAATTATAAATATTGAAAAGTAATTAATAAAAAATAACATCTTATCGGATTGTTACTTACAAAAAATTTATTTTTAATTTACCGAAGGCTTTATAAAGAAATGATGTCATTCGATACATCTCTTGCACCTCTTGCGAATATTTATGTGTATATATCTAAATTTTAAATCTAGAATAGAAATGAGAAATCGAAAAATCAATAATACCCGTACGTTTCTATTACAAACGACATTTGGCATTTTGCACCTGTTGTCGTAATGCGATTAAAAAGGACTGCTCTGTTAAAGACGCAATCATTAAAATTGAAAAATTGAAATTTGGCTAATATATATAATAATCGCGTCAGGCTAATTTTCGTCGGAATGTACACGACAGCATTTTTCGAAAGCACGACGTTCTTTCCATTAATATTATATTGACATTTATCAGCGAAATTCGGCCAACTCGTACAATCACAATGGAATAGCGAGGACTTTTAAGCGAATATGGATGTGATAAGCTGAGCAAATATGCTTATCGATAAATAGACCGGCTAGACCGGCAGGATAGCATATACAAGCGAAATTTCGCATCGCTGGAATAAAATTCTTCTCTCCGGTGCGATCTGCATTTATCGCGAATCGCGAGGGTAGCGAATCCTAGCCATTTTCCACCATTTTTCGACACACCGCTGAAATTCTCGCCGGAAAAATCGGATTTTTTTCCTCAGCTCTTTTCGCCTCTGTTATTTGATTCACACCGCGCGATGCGGTCGTTTTCGACGGAGGGAGTATAGGGGGAACGTGAAGGCGGTAGGGCTAAATCCGAGCAGCGCTATGTTTTATTACAATAACTTTCTCTGGAAATGGGTATATATGGAGACTGGCAGGCGAAGTTAAATCCACACGGAAAAATTCTACGACGGACCATCGTCGGTCTCTCTCCTTCTTGGATCGCGTGTATATATATGCGCACGTATATTATGCGAGTCGAAATAACGAAATAGAATTTTTTTCTGGCAAAAGATTTCATGATATATCTTAGGGCAAACAATTTAACGTACTGAGTTGTGTATAAATGTAAGATGAAAGTTGTATCTCCGAGAACATTTTCACGTTCCGCTATTTACCAGCATTAGCAGTTACATGATAATTCTTAGTCTTTTCCAGTTTGAAATCTTGGGATAAGATGAAGAAATTTTACTTTAGCTTTTTTATATATTGACTATTAATGAACGGTATCAGTAAATCTTGCATAAAGAGATACATATGTAAAATAAAATAATTTATATAAATTCAAATAATTTCTTTGTTTTAATTTTTAAAATTCACGCAAGCATGCTTTGATTAATTGATTTGTATTATTTTATCATTTTATTTTTGGCGATGTCGATTTTCGTAAAATTGTTGCTAAATGTTAAAACGAGTAATTCAAATTACATCTCGCACAGAATAATCTTTTGCAAAAAAATTTAAATCAACACTTACATATATACTAATCTCAAAAATGTGAGGGAAAATACGCATTATTAGACAAATTCACGTGATGCGCTCATTCCCGTATTCGTAGGTCGAACAAATATCCATTCAACGCGAGAGAATCCGCCTCGTGCTCGCAGCATCGTCGATTCCCCAAAATCTTTTAGCTGCTCATCGAGCGCTTCGTGTGTTATTTCTCCCAAGAAAAACAACAAGAACGCGGATCTCTCGACCGGTTACCCGCGAGGGGTGGCCGTTTCCTGTGATGGCAAGTCGCGCGTACGAGCATGTTTTGCGAATGCAGGACCCATCCGTAGGATTTCAATAACCATTCCATAAATAGCTCGCGGGATTTCGCGGTCCCTCCGCTCGGAAACTCTCTCTCCGTTCGCTCCCCCGTCTTCTCGTGTCCCTTCCCATCAGGCGTTCGTCTCCCCCTTTCCTCCCCTCCGCCCCTCGACTGCCATTCTGGCAGTGCGCCCATGTAAATGAAAACAAATACTTTCCCTGTGCGCGCCGCTTTTATTGCCTTCTTGATGCATGCCTTTATAAGCGGAACGAATGGTTATTACTCGGCCAACTAGATCTATACATACACAGTGCGCATTTATACAGCGAATTCGTATGCCGCGACGACTTCATCACGATACCTTTGCGATTTCATAGCGTTGCTCAAAGCAAATCGCGGGTAAGCAACAATCGGAGATATTTTATTACGATAAAATTGTCTCGTCTGATGCTCCAAAATATGGTAATAATTTTGGTATGAAATAATATGAGGGTAACATTAGATAGATTAACATTAATTTTTCAATTATACATATATATATATATATATATATATATATATGTCTTATCATATATAAAGTAGAAAATACTAAATTTTTAAATATAACAGCAATGGAGGACTTTTAAAGACAATAGTATATTTTTTCAATATTCGATGTCGATATTATACATATAATATGATAGTTTTTCTCGATATAAAATATTTTTCATAGAACAGTATAGTAACTTTTCGAACCAACATCAGGAAGATAGTCGAATTAATATCAAAGTACCCCGAATAAAATTTTAGTGGAAAGTGTGCGGAGCAGCGTGAGATATGGACCACGGATCCATGGATGCCTTCCGCAGATTCTCCCCCAATTTTCCTGTAGAAGTTTATGTACTTCCCGGTACATTAGACTTAATGGTTTCCTTCAATCGAAATTTTCGAGTTATAAGTGGGCCGTCTGTAGGAGACTGCGCATGTAAAATCTCATCGCACTTTCGCGAAATAACGCGCTTTTTTCTTCAATTGTTTTTTTTTGTTATTTTTTTTTGTGATTGATTGTGCCACTCTTTATTATTTGTTTTGTGGGATATTTGATGGTATGATATAGCTCAGATTTTGATCGAGTGCCGTTGATTTTTTATAGTTTTATAATTTCTTTGAACATTTTGAGAAAATTGAATATCTTATATTAAAGTTTCGTTAAAATAATTCGATAAGAGAACAGAACTTTTCAGACACACATCTATATAGAATACATCGCTTTAATATTTTGTTCATATTCTTGTTACCATTTGTAATAACGGTACTTATCATACTTTCAAATATATTCTGCTCTGCATGGCAAATATTCCGTTATTCAATATTATCAAACACGAATACTAATATATTGCGACGATATCGCTAGTCCGTTTTAACTCGCGATATTTTTTGCATAGTATTCCAAAGTCCCATTATTTCCACTTTATTTATGATTTTTTTGATCAATTTTTAAAGATCGTTTTATTTCCTAACTAAAATTCATTAAAAATTTCTCTTTAAAACAGTTAATTTAATTCATATTGATTTAAAATATTCCTAAAACTTGAGTTTTAAATTAAAATTTTATTAAATTTGCTACGCGATTAAATAAGAGGTAGTTTCTGTTTTTTATTTGTATTTCTAAAAGAGAGAGAGAGAGAGAATTTATAAAAGTATCTGGATATTTAATTGCTTTTGTAATTCAAAAACTATCGGTGCTGCAATATATCTTTCTTTGCAGAAATAACGATTCTATACTGATCAAAGAATCTAAAGAATAAAAGAACGCGCGATAAATTGAAACATCGCTATCGCGGCTCTTCGCTTCACGTGGATAACAATAATGTTGGAAGAACAGGCAAATGCTTTTATAGGTTTATTTCTACCGCCTCGGGGAAAGTAGATCTAAGGTAGCGCCGCTCGTTTCGAATCGTTCGAGCCGAACTGTATCTGGGAATGTCCGCATAAAGAGAGCACGCTTGGAAGAACTAAAGCGCGGAAGAAACACGGCCGACATTTGTATGCCACGGCGGGCAAGCATATTTAGTGCATTGTCCTATTTCGCAAAGCCTCCTCCCTCGTAAAGTAACGTTATACGGACGCCTGTCGAGAGGGCGTGTGGCCGAGGTCGAATAAGGGGACGAGGGATGGGGGATAAGTTACGACTGTGTACATTATATCTCCGGTGGTTGTGCGAGCGGGTTTGAAGACATCTTGGGACACCTTAGACCTCTAGAATTATGCGTTATCGCTGCTACCATTGCTACACCGTTGTCGCGGTTAAGGAATAACGCAAAGCTGCCGACAAGTTCGCTATGTAATTGCGCCTAATACGTCACGAGAAAACTGCGAAACACATATTAAGCCTCTCATATATTTATATGTGCTACAAAATTAAAATTTCTTTCTACGCTGCGATTTTTCTTTAAAGCTATCGCGTTATTGGAAGAAACGTTTATTTTATTTTATATATATCAAGTTTAATTTTTAAGAAACTGTAGCAAAAGCTAAGCGAGATCTTTTTAAATTATTATGAAGTAAAAGCTATCGATTGTTATCACATAATTGTCTTAGCTATGTATATATATTTCTTATCTGATTAAAATTATGTAAATAATTGTGTGAAAAATAATAGGATACAACCGAGGTGTATCTTATTATAACCACAAATTATTGCGAAACAAAACCGCAATTTGTTGAAGTTTTTCGGTAAATTTCTGTCAGGCATTTCTCTCTCTTTCTCTCCTTTGTTTCACACCGTTTATAGTTACAGGCTTTTGTTTTATGGATCAACCGCAGATGTGTTCACTCTAAAAACAAAATAAAAAATGGTGACGTTTAATGCTTTTGTCTTTGATGAATTTTTATTTGACAGAGTGTAGTTAACTCCAATAAGAGAGTGTCGGATTATTGTTTCAACTCTATATATATATATATATATATATATAAAGCAAACTCTCATTCAATGGTTTTCATTTTAATATTGACATGACATTTGATTATTAATAATAAAAGATACTTTGCAGTTATAACTATTTTTTTAATACTACATATAATACTTTTTTTCGCGTATTTGATCAATAAATTTTAATTAATTTAATCTATGAATTTATGTTAAACTAATAAAACAATTAAGAAAAGTCAATAGTTTTAACAATAACATTAATTGTCAAATAACATATTGAATTAATTAATTAATATTAATCAAAGAAAGAAATGAACAGAAAGCAACAAGAGCCAATATATAGGGCGTAATGAATTTATTATGAATTAAGTTAAGTTAGAAACAAAAAATATAAAATATAAAATTTTTTTTATAAAAGAATATATTAATTTTAGTAGAAATGTGTACATGATATACACAATTTTATTAAATTACTAAATTAAATTTTATATATAGTATATACACATAGTGAACTTTCTTATTTTAACCTGCTCTACTGACACTTGAGAGGTGGAGCGATTATTACTGGACATACCTGTATATACATATTAGCTGATGGCTTCATATTTAATGTATTTCTTGCTTGTAAATATTTTTATTTGTATATTAATTAAAAAGGCAATTTATTTATATTATTTACACAATTTTTTTAGATTGATCATATACACATTACAACACTTTTTGCGTTGATATCATCATTTACTTCCCGAGTTCTCGGAAGCTGAAATTTAATATCACGAAGACTTAGTATACTTTATATTTACTTCTTGTTAGTAAATGATTGGAACAGGAGTATCCGTTAACCTCTGAGACTCCTACCGCTATATATTACTCGGAGCAGTTCGCTACATCGTGAATTCTATATTTTTATCAAAATACCGAGAGAGAGAAAGAGTAAATATACAAGTAAAAAATAAAGCATCTGTACGTACCAACATTTTAAAAATGTTTTAAAAAGACAATTTGTGATTTATTCCGCGTAGAAGCTGCTCTTGTTATAACAAAGTAATGAAGAGAAATAAGTTGTGTTATAACATAAGAAGAAAGCAAATATGTATATATAGGTATATTATATTTTATAGGTATATATATATTTTGACGATTACTTGTTCTCATAATAATTCATGCGAAACACTGAGTTTTACGTTGCTTTCGTATTTATTTTTTTTTCTATCCGTTAAATGCGAGGCGTTCAGCTGATTCTTCTCTATTTTCGAAATCTTTATCACCGCTATAAATATTGATTCGTACGAATTAATCGATTAAACAAAGCGCAAGAAATAGAGAGAATTTAATTTGATCTATCGGATATATCCCCTGACGTATTCCCCTTTCTCGTATCCGGTATCCTTTTCTCGTCTCCTCTCTCTTTCTTTTTTATTTTCCTCGAACTCGTTTTTAATATTGCTCCACCCTCAGTTCGTTTATACATATGTATGAAGAGATTTTAATGTTCTTCCGACGTGCAGGCTGCCAACGCGGCACACCAACATTATTGCACCTAACGCGCTTCGGTCTGATGCACGTGGCGCACGGGGTTCTGTCTCCCGAAGAGATCCCACACACAAATATGTACTTCTACGGTCCCCTCGATCTTATTATACCGTAGTAACATAGATTGAAAACTGATCTCTTGACATAACCGGCGACGAAGCTGCGACTTTCTGAATAATTAATAAATGGGTTCTTCGGTATCTTGAAGAAAGCATCGGATATGCAATAATGTTATAAAATAGAATTGCAAATAATTATTAATAACACGCACACACACAATCTCAATACATACGAATGTTTTTTTATAATTTTACATTTTTCAAATTAAATTTTTTAAAAAGTTATTAAAAAACGTAAATTTATTTATATTATATTGAGATATAAATATATATAAATTATGAAATGGATTTGCTTCGATTTAATCTCAATATATTTCAGAGATAATTTTGTGGCATATGCACATGTATGTATTTATACATATTCATATATGTATAAAACATATGCATATATGTATAAACCACAAAAATTATTTGTAGAATTCCAGCCTAATAATTGTACAAGAGATAGCATACAAACCAAAGCAGAACGAATAACGTTCTGCGTTGAAACTTCTGCACGAATACACTGTCGACTTTCAGATTGCACAACTCGCGTGTATTCACTTTCATATTGATGGTCATATTTCATTCTGCGTGCTGTCAATGTAACGCAATCATGAATCGTAGTCTCGTATGATTGCACTTTAAATTAATTTGTGCCAATCGGAGATATCGTGAAGACTTCATTTTTTAATTTTTTTATGTATAAATAAAAACATTGCAATCTTATATGGGATATAACAATATTTAACAGGATATATAGTATTCTGTATAATATATCGCATTTAATAATATTATTTCACATATACATTAGTATACATACAATGCAGAAATTCTGAGTTTCAAGTTTTGTATATTTAGAGTACCTTACACAACACAACTAACAATAGACAATTATTTATATTACAGGATGGATGGTTATTAAATTAATCATTTTAATTATTTTAAATTTATGTTGAATTTGGTTTAACTATAAGCTTTTTCCGGCTCTTAAATATAAAAATATATATAATATTGGATTTGATATTGATTTCCATTATTTCTGATGAGATTGATATACGTGATAAAATTTAAAAGAAATGTAATTAGTATCGTCATTTTATTACATCTTCAGCTTAACACGATAGCAATTGCGGCCAGATTGTAACTTAATTTAGCGCGCATATATCGACTCGTTAAATCTATTGTAATCTATCGTGGAGGTACACGAGAGAGACAGAGAGAGAGAGAGAGAGAGAAAGAGAGAGAAGTGGGAAAATGCATTTCCGGACGAAATTTCGTGCGAGCACATGTAGTCGGGTAATGGTGGCGAATAGGCGCGGCAAAGGATACGAATACATAGTACGGTTAAGCGGTGTCACGAGTCGCGTGATTTATGCAACGGCATAAGTCGTCGGGTATTATATAATTAGCGGTAAATCTGGTAATGCGCGCCGGCGAACATCCGAGTGCCACGGTCGCTCCAATTCCTGAGCCGCGAACCAATCGCATTAATGCCGGTATATATACGGCGGTACCGTGCGCTGCATCCGCATGATTTCTGGTACCGGTTTCCACCCAAGATATTTAAGTGGTTAACCAGCTAACTAGTCAGTCCGATCCCAAACCACCCGCGCCGCCAGGGCATGCACTCTCGACGAATCGACATCTCTTGACGATCCTCTCGCGCCGTTAAATTCGCCGAATTCGTTAATAATTCATCCCTTCGCTTTGGTCAAAGAATTACAAATTCGGTCCACGATCTTCTCTATACTCATAGCCCACTAGCTTTTTTGCCGCATCTTCTTCCTCCTTTATCTCTCGCGCTTTCTTCATGGCACTTTTCTCTTCCTCTTTCTTTTTTTTTTTTTCGTGCACCGTCATCCTGTACATCCCTGTCGGTTTTCTCACGCGTAGATGATTTATTGGACTCTCATTGGCCGAACATGCCATCGAACGAGAACCGTCTAATTCGAATCGCTTCTGACGCACGAACGGGCATCAGGATTAATCGCTTTTATGAACAGGTGAATGCGGTTGCCGTCGAAGCCATCACAAACTCGCTGCGCTCGCCTCTTGTTTTTTTTTCTCTCTTTTTCTCTTTTTAATACGAATGTCGCGTCGCATTGCGTCCTGTCGCCTTCTCAGTTCTCGCTCGTTTCGATGGAATTGTCTGTCGACACGTTTATTGGCCAAGTCGCGACAGATCGGATTGTATCAGGGCAAAAAAAAACGATCATCCTGACGCACCGGAAAAACGCATCTGCAGCAAAACAGCGCGCTGTACAATTGAAGCGACGGATGATTTGTTGCGCTCGACGGTACAATAGTCGCGAAATAATTTTTTTTTTATTATTATTACGCGTAATCGCCGATACAGTTGCCATAAAACTTGATATATATATTTTTTTATTTTTATCTTTTGTTTTTAACATAATTTTAACAAAAAAATTTAATTTATATTTTTATAGACTTAGACTAAAGAATTGGTGAGATATTAACAATTGTTAATATTTGTTTCTAAATAATAAATATCTGTTGGCGATATTTATTTTTAACATTGCACAAATTGTTACATCTTACATTACTTGCGATTACTTTGTCAAACGCATTTAGCGGCATGCTTAATAGCAGAATCTATTATAGCTCTTACATTCAGTAAATAACTCCGTTTATTATAATTCCCATTACACCGTTTCCGTACGTGTTAACACGACGTGCCGCACAATGGATGTTCTTCTCGAGCGCTACCGTAGCGCTTTGGGAGCACAAAGGATTCTTCAACTCTTTTCCTCTCCCGAGCGGTAACTCGCTGTGTTCTTATGCAGCGCCAGAAATTACAAAGGATAGCTGATGAACTTGGATACAGACTGCCGTCTTCCTTCAGAGACGAGGGAATGCTTTCTCCTCGCGTATAGTAGAAATAGTAATGCACAGGCGTGCGTCATCCCTTATCTCCTCTTAATGACATAGAACTTAATTGGTGCAGCACTCAACACTCTCGAATTTATAGAGATCCCCGTCGGTGTCGTCATTAATATGATGCATTACCCGTTCCGTCCCGCCTCAGACTTCTCCACTTCAACTCAGCGCAACTCCACTTCATTCCGCTTCGTGTCGTTCCGCGTATACAGGGTGTTCAAGGATTATCGTTGTATCATTAATTCGCGAATTTTATTTTAATCGATTCGTGAAATTGACTTTTTCTTAACAAAACTTTTATAGCACAGTTTTCGAACAGTAAATGATCGAAGATAAAAAAATTTTATAAATTAAATTTCGAACAGAGCATAATTTTGAATTTGTTGTATTAATCAAGTTGTAATTTTAACAGAATATTAAGACTAAGATTAAAAAGTTTAATGTTGATATTTTAAAAATTATATAAATAATACACACAACATATAATCAAATTTTTAGTCAAAAGTGGGTTTCAAGTTGCTATGACTTAGAAAAGAGATACAAAAAAGGTTTATAGTTTTAGAACACTAGGTATGTCTGTTGGTGCCTACCGACCCTCGTTTACAATGAGAACACGATCTCTCCGGAAGGTTGTTTCACTACCAATCGCGTCACCCTATTCGTATCATCTCTTGTCAAAGGGTTTATTCCTTGGTGTTGGCAGGTACAATGAATAGACGAAGATCAATTCAAGTCACGTTTGATTATCCAATAAAATATATAGTTATTAATATTGTATATACGATAATATTGATAGCAATATTTTTAAAATTATACATGAATCTATATACAAGTGAAAATTATCACAATATATTTATTGTGTTAGATGAGAAAATGTTTTTACATAAAATTACAAACTATTATCTTGTAATAGTAAAATATCTCTCACGATGTGTCTATAAAATAAGAGGAAGAGCGAAGAAAAGTCGGGCAAGATAAGTCGTAAGGAAATGAGATCGGTGTGTGAATTAACTTTTTCGACCCTCTTGTCGTAATTCCTAAACTTTTAAATCTACGCCTCGATAAATCCTCGGAACTTTAGTAAAGATGTACTGTCGCGAGAATGGTGCTGGAAAAAGTCGAAACTTTCCTGCACTTGGGAATTATGAGGAATTAAGAATTTGGACTTAAGAATTTAGGTAACTAACCTATTTACGTGCAATTCAAGATTTTAAGAACAGAATATTTAAAATGCTATAAAGAGTTTTAACTCAAGAGTTTTTTCTGTTTCGTAATAATCGTATACTTGAGAGACAAAGAGAGCAAGCATTTTATTTAAGGCATAATTGTCGTGTATGTGTAAAATAATGCGATAATTATTTATGCGATAAACATACTTTACGAATGTATATATTTTCTGTTTCTGTAAATCCTGTTGTTTATTAATTTACATCATTTCCACATTGCCAGAATATTTGATGAACATTTCATATTCTTGAAATTCGTGTCAGAGTAAATATAGATCGTTTAATGGGAATTCGCTTTTGTCGATAATATACATTAATATGTCGACCATTATTTGAGCTGATTCACACTCGCGATTGCATCATCGTTCAAACCTGTTATCTATCGATTTGACAAAAGCTGTCTAGATACGTACTGTAGCCAGATTTGCGGTTTACCGCGAAGACCGCAGTCCCATCACGATTTTTACGGTGACAATAGCCACACTTCGCGGTGTTTAATTATCCTTTAAAGCGAACCGTCGCAATATGCGAGTATGCAACTGTTATTCGACACATGTAGCACATATCTATTCCTTATACATATATCCTATTCTACCATCTTTTCATATAACTAATAATTGTATCGATCAAAATATCATTAGTATTTACATTTTCTCGTAATAGATAGATGAAATTTTTTAACCTATTTGATTGGTTCGGTCCATTAAGGATATTTAATAAAGATTATACGAAAATTCATCAAAAAAATCGCCGTCAGTTAATAGCATTCACGGCTGTTTTAATTAACAGCACTTTTAAAATGCGATAAATCGATAATAAAATTAAAAATTCGTTGCTATATATATCTACGTATTACCTCGAGCATATAATATAAAATTATAGTTATAGTTATATAATAATTTTTTATATGGAGATTATATTATTCAGAAGTAAGACATAATTTTATCTATATTTGCAACAACAATAAAATTCGAAAATTTCGTAAAACATTTTTTTAATATTCTATATACAACATATTTTATAATATACTTTATTACCTAATTCTTTTGATTTATCTGCAACTTTGTGTTTTGATGGAGATTACTATCGATAATCGGTCTTCTAGATTTTCTTCTACTGTCAATCTTAAGATCGGCTATTTCTCTGATATCAATGAATTCTATCCTTGTCAAAACGAACTCATCCTCGGAATGTGAGATGAATTTATACGAGTGTCTATTCAACCTCTTTCTCACTCATCATATCTCTCTCTCTCTCTCATTCCTGCTTCCGCGTTTCACTCCTTAGTAACTTGAAGGATCGACCCGTCTTCCGGAATTTCTCCTTCACCCCGATAGCAATGCTTGTTTGTCTGCTTGTCACGAGAAATGGACAGACCATGTCGGTAGCTACTCGACAGCTATGGAATTTGTACTGGTGCTCAATTTTAGACGATATAGAGCAATGTTACATAGTGGACCTTTTTCCCTTTCCCAAGTGCACTTGGTTGCACTCGAAAGCGGCCGCAAGTTTTACAAAATGTAGATATGTGCGAGTCACGTACGATGGATGTTGCTTTATGATATACATTATTCTATGAGGAGTATGAATTCAATAGCGTGATGCGAAATAGTTTCCACTCTCAAAACGACTCACTCGGCAAATATTTCTCGACTTTCTAAGTGCACTGGACATTTCGTAAATTATTGTAAGATCTGTTAATATAACAGGAGAATGTAAGATTTAATTCGAGTATATTTTGGCTTCGTAAATTATATAAATAATATGTATATGTTGTGTACACAAAATTCTTATTAAAAAGAGCAGAATATTATTTTTTTTATAATATAAGAATTTATATAGCACTATGAATCACTAATTGACTGTTGTGATAAAAATTATATAAAATAACGATTACATTTTATGAATAAACAATAATATTTTTAATACTTTATTTTAAATTGTTTAAATAAAAAAATAACATTAAACACTTGCACCTATTGAATATTAGTTTAATCACACCAATCTTTTAATAGATTGAGACACACTAAGAATATGATTTAGTATCTTAAAAAACAAAAGATATGTTTTACATATTTAATATAACGGAGGAGCACTGTTATAATCTGTTCGTACAACTGACATAATATAATACTGTCTCAGAGACAGAGAAAAAAATCTTTTGTGTCCAAAATCTAAAGACATATGGCTAGGAACACTTTGCCAATATAATATAGAAGCTGCTGTTTCGTAGACAGAATCCGGAAGAAAGTTTCCGACATGTTTAAATGAAACTCGAATGCGAATGGTGCGGTGACCCTTTTGGGGGAAAGAGTTACGCGTACTCTACCTACGAGGGCCAACAATGTGTGCACGCTCGGTTGGATATCAGATCGAAAGTTCGTGTCTCTCCTATTTTCCGCGGGAATTTTCGGCACAGCGCCCGGCCCGCGAAATCCTCGGAGATTTTGGAGGCGGGGTTACGAAGCTCCGGCTTACCTCGAGCGGAAAATTCGACACGGTTGCTCGATCAAGCGAGTCGGCCGTAGACGATTAGGGGAAGCTCCCAGAAGCGAACTCTAAGGGCAATCAAGCTCTCTCTCCGTGATATGCCTTCTATTATATGCGTTTCAATTCGCGTCGCAAACCGTTTAAACAGGATTTTCCCGAAAGTGATCCTTTCGAAATGACCCAAATGATGGCATTAACGCGAGATTTATAGGTCAATGAGCACTGAATGCGGAAGTGATATTATTATACGCTAGCGAAGATCTTATTAGATTGCTGCACAATTAAATTATGACGAATCACTGTGCGATTGAGCAATGGTTAGAGTTGTGTGTCGATTGAGCTATAGTCACGAATTAATCATTTTTTCTTTCTTACGCGTATTAATTATTAAAAGTAATGAAGTTTATAAGCCATACTGAAACTTATTTATACTGCTTCGTATTATAAATATATGATTATTTAGCGAGCGAAACGAGATCAAAATTCTTTCATAATAAAGGTTCTCCTTTACTATTATAAACTTTGTTTTAAATGCATGAAAATATTCGGATTTTATTATGTTGAAGCATAAATTTTAAGTTTGCACATGACGTATAATTCAACACTTTCAACACGAAACTTTGCAAACAAAAAAAATCTACACTTTGATTCTTTTCTCGCGCATGCTTTCGTTTTTCTTTGAAACATTTCTATCTTTATTAAGAAGAACCCCGTTTCTTGCCACCCAAGCGATAACAATACACAGATTAACGTTCTTTCTTAGTTTCTCAAGACTTGATGACACAGTTGAAGAAAATGCGGACATAACTTTGCGCGAAAAGTTTTTTCGCGACGATCGCGCACCGTCTCCGATGCAGGGCAAAGGGAACAAATTGTCCCGCGGACGCGCGTTGACAGGTTCGCAGCCAAGAAACTCTCTCGCCGGGAGATAACGGAGCGAGAATCAACGAAGTAAGAAATGACCGTGCCAAGTCACTCGGCTCGACATTGCGGTCGAGAGAATTAGGCGAGTTTATTACCAGGAAGAGAACTTGCCGCGAGAGATAGCGAGAACGGGTTCCATTATCGTGGATTTGTGCAACGGTGTGACACGCGTTTCGCTCAGCTTCATCCATTTCTTCGTCACTTTTTCCTCCTTTCCCGATTTACGATCAAGTATTGCCAATTTCGAAAAATCCAACTCTAACTCGATATATTTTAACGATACGTCTGATTGTATATTCTTTTCTTACATATTCTTGCTTGATTTCTTTTTAGTATCTATAGTAATGCAGCTTTTTTTAAAAATAATATATATCGAATAAAATAAAATTAACAAATTAAAGGAGAGCATATATACTAGAATGTACATAATATTATTATATGTCAATGTTTGCAATATCAAATCAAAACATTTTTGCTTTAACGCGTCTCTCTTTAGACGGATAATGTACTAAAAAAGAGAGAAAACTATGCGAAGATTACGATGCGTGAAACGCGAAGAAGAATGACGACGAAGGGGAAAAGTTGAGCATAATGTTACGACCGGCGTAAAACTATTCAAGACTCATTGCCGTCACGGCGATGTGTGTGTCTTCGAACTTTGAAACTACTACCGTTCATAGTTGACGGAAACATTTACGCCCGCAATTCGCGTGTTTTGAATCGAAACAGCGATGACTCGCGGAAATAACTCGAGTATTTCCATGAGGCGGATTTCCGCAATGTGACGGACGAATTTAGACGAGAGGGAAAACAATATGTGTATCTCTTTCGCATTGTCCTGTTGATTCGTGTTTCCATGTATCCTCCCCCCCCCCTAATGTAAAAGTTTATTAATTTTATTTCTGAATTGACAGTTTATTCGTTATTTCACGAATGATTAGCCCGGACACAGAAGACTGCAATATGTTTGGATAATATAATATTCGAAATTCTTTATTTTGAAATTTTGAGACTCGTCATTCTTATGAATATTATATTGATAATCCTATATACATATGTTTAATAGATGATAACAATTATTAAGTCTACATCTTCTAATTTCATAGATGATGTTTCAATATGTTTAGCATACTTAAATAAAATGCAATAGCAGAATTTACAGTTCTCACATTAGAGAATGAAATTAAATCTTTTCATATGCATGTTTCATGTTTTATTATGAAATTATATTAACGATATATTTTTCCTACAATAATAATGTGACAGATGATATATAAAAAACTATCAAAATAATTTTTTCAACATTTTTACTATATTAATATCTATTTATATGACAATGATTAATAACGATTTATATAATTTTGTTTCAGGTAAGTAAAACTGATTGTATTCAGATTTTACTCATGAATTCTCGCAAAGCCTTGGAGATCTGACCATTGTTTAGCCTCTAGGTATGTACACCAATAACGAATTATACATAACGTTAAAGTAACGTTAAGTCGAAAATCCGAACGATTGTGTGTCGGTGCGATAAAAACGCGTAATTCTATTTTATCGTCGTAGTAAAAATTCACGCACGATTGTCTAATATGTGGAACAATCTTTTTTACCATGTCCAAGATAGATTTCTTCGAAATTCGCCGTGTTTAAGAGTTAGAACGTTACAGTATTTTTATTTGCTAACAAATGAAATATTCAGTTTCTCTTGGCCGGAAGTACGATTGCCGGTTGTTCCGTCGCAATAATATATGCAGTCTTATCTTCAAAATTCCGTATAATTTATGATGAAAATAATATCGGACGATAATATTTGAAATTCGTATTTCAATATTTAAATTACGTTTTATTATATTAATTGTGTTTTTGAAAATAGAGAAGTTTTATTAAATTTATCTCAGAAATGACTCTTCCTTTCCGTATTATCATAATTAAAAATAAACTGCATCTCCGCCGACACATTATTATTAACAAAACTGTGCCAAGTACAAATATCGTTCTTCAACCCTCCTGAGAACGGAGCGTTGCGCGTTAATTGGCAGCGGGAATGAATGCGCATCACCCTCTGTACCTCTTCGAGGCTCTAGGGTCAATGCCGAGGGGTTCGGTAGATGATGATCGAGAGATGGACAAACTGTACCGGACAACGCATTTGTGTGTCGGAGACTCGATGCATTTACACGCGTGTGCGTCGGACATATATTTCCCATGTGGCTCGAGCACATTCCCTTAGTGATATTCACCGTCGACATGTCCCTTGTGTGCAAAATTTTAAGGCGAGTTTCACATTTAACACAACTGCGGTTGAGTTTGACATCACCGCACATGTTAAATTAATCTAAAAGATATAAATTGAAATACATAAAATATATATTACAATATATAAATGTTTTTGCACAAAAATTAGTTGCTGTAAATTTTGTTTAAATATGAAAATGTAAAAGATGTCTTGAAATTTTATATTATTCATATACTATTTTTATCATATAAATACAAAAGCATAATTTGCATCATAATGAAGTATAAATTAGATGCAGTTTATTTTTATAATTATAATATACGGAAGGGAAGATTAATTTCTGAGATAAATGAATACTTGAACTTCTTAACTCTCAAATACACAATTGATAATAAAACGTAATTTAAATATTGAAATACGAATTTCAAATATTATCGTCCAATATTATTTTCACCGTAAATTGTGCCGGAGAATTTTGAAGATAACTGTTGCATATATTATTGCGATGGAACAACCGGCAACCGTACTTTCGGCCGAAGAGAAGCTGAATATTTCATTTGTTAGCAAATAAAAATACTGTAACGTTCTATCTCTTAAACACGGCATTCCGGAGCTGAATGTTATTCTTGCCGAGAACGCCGGCAAGCCATCATCTCCGGTCGACGGTCGCGCAAACATTTGCGCCCGAAACTTCTACGTTCCCCATAGTAACCCCGGAAAATTCCGAAGCGATAGCGCCAAGTCTCGGGCGCGGGCTGACGATAATTACGACGGAGATTAGCTCTCGCGGTAATGAATATTCCGGCAGATTGGCACCGCGAGACCGGAGAGACCGCCGAGCTCCCGCAGGCGGCGTAATTCATGATCGATAATAATTATGCTAGGCACCGTCGTCTTGCGTCACAACCCTGCAACGCTGCGACACCTCGCTCTCTTCCGAGTTTCCGGCCATTATTTCGAGGTCGAAATGTACATATATACTCGTCTGCGTGAACGATTCGAGGGGGCGAGACGGCCGGAAAAGTGAATTTCCACCGCGTGCGTCGTCCTCGTTTTTCCTCCCTCCGTTCCCCGGGGTAAAGTGGGTTAACCTCGCGCGCACGATTCAATCTCGTCATCGGGACTGTGCGAGCAAAAGTAATTGGAACATCGGAAACGCGCTGCCGTTTCGTTTTCACGATTTCTGTTCGCCCTCTTCTGCCTTTACCATCCTCCACGTGCGCGCCGACTAATTTCCCTTACATTCCTCTCCCATTTCCCTATTTTTCCTCCTTTTTCCTCCTCTGAACCCTTTTTAAACCGCGTTTTTTAAACCAAGGCATCTCGTCGAACACACGATAATTAAATTGGAATCATAGAGAGAGAGAGAGAGCGAAACAATATGAAAAATATGGGGTTAAATGCGACTGTAGTCTCTTAAAAAAAAAATGGTACATTTTTATTTTCATCTCTTCACTGAAACAAAAAAATTTAAAGCTTTAAATTTCACAAAATCTCACTAGCAGCTCTCTTTACATGCAATTTTAGAGATGCAAAAATTATAACCCGGAGAATTTTTCATACAGGATTTTGCTCGATTTTGTCTCGTCAATTGATAAAACTATGCGATTTATATAGAAGGTGGTTTTATGATGTGAAATACACGGATTCGATAGTACTGCAGAGTGGGAATGAACGAGATTATTGTCGATGAGCACTTGAAGTGTAACAGTTTCGCAGTATGAAGGATTTATCAGTGCTGTGTTTCATAAGCAGCTGAGTGCTAAGCTTTTCGCTATAATGTACAGAGACAATAATTGCTTGTATTTAATATAATTATTATTATCATCGTGATACTCTGCCATTAGCTACTCGAGATTATAAAAATTTAATAACAATTATCTGTGTATGGCGATGATGCATTTATATCTCATTGATTTACTGTATATGAAATCTGCTTCGTAATAAATAGCAAATTATCAGTGATATTATTACTGATATTATAATATAGTGGACAAGGAAACTGATATGTGTATAGCATTTCACTCTCATTAAACACGCATTCTTCACATACGAAAAATTTGCATATAACTGAAAAAAAAATTGAAAAAATAGCTAAAATACTTTTTAAATAAAATTGTAAAAGAGAAATGGGAACGCGAGTATATATACGCGATTGCAAAAATGTGTGCTCGGAGAGAGATTAAATTCAGCGATGTATGTATTTGAAACATTCGCTTTTCTCTGTACAACAGCGAAATTTGAAGTTCTCATCGATGAAAATACGTTATTAATTTTAAAGTTTTTATTTATAGCTTATATTTTAATTTTATAACAGACTAAATAATTTGCCTCATTATCGATGTTGCAGCCGCAAGCCTTTAGTGTTTTATAGCCGTACTTTACAAGCGTGGAGTAGAGTAATATTGTAATGATCGCTGATTTAATTTCCTATTTAACTTATTAATGTACAAATATAATATAAACGAAGGGACAGGAGGGGGGAACAAAATCCTTTTTAATAATATAAATCCAAAATGTACACGATTTTTTGAAAAAATAATGATGGAAAGCATTGATAAAAGTAATCATATCAGTAATGTGATTATCTTTCAGTTTTGATAGATGATGAAATAGTATTTTTAAACAATAAAATAAAAAAGAAAAAGACACAATTGTATATCTCACACACACACATACACACACAAGACCATAATAAATCGCGTAAATTGTCTGTAAATTATATATACGCAAAAGTAGCACGTTTTTTGGTAGGTATTTAATTAAAAAATAATATGCTAATGCAGTAATTTTATATGCGTCCATATGTAAATACGTCCGAGTTAATTGCATCGCACTACAAAGAGTAGAAAAATATCTAATTGAAACAAATGTAACGTGTCCGAGTTTGTAAGCACTTTATCCACCGTATTTGCGTGTAAATACCAGCATGCATTAATCTCGACGGGCTCGGATGCTCCATTCTCTCTTTCTTTCTCTTTCCCCTCTCTCTCTTTCTCTCTCTCGCATAAAGTCAATATCGAACCGTGTTTTCGGCGCAGTGGAATAAGAGTCGGCCATGAAAATATAATTTCGTTGGCCGATTCTCATCCGGTGCGGCGCTGACAAATGACTTCTCGACTTGATTACTGTTGAGATTTTAACGCGAGCTTAATTAGATGGTGTAGCTCCCCATAACTGATCGGCCGAGCCACGGAATGATCCTTTTCTCTTCCCTTCCGCTGGTGTCGATGTATCAACATTAGTTCGTAACGAGCGAGCATCTTTTGGAGGGATCGCCCAAGGAGCGAGCGGGGTCCCTCTTTGCCGATTTAAATCACCGGCTATCGCAAGCGCGTGCTAATTAGAGATATGCCATTATTCTTCGCCAACGGAGATCTCATAATTTTTCGTTCTTTTTTTCTCTTATCTCTTCACCTAAACCAATATTAATATTTTTAATTAACCGTGAATTTTTTTATCGAAATTTGTTTTTTATATCTTTATGTAAATAATTTGTTTATTTTATATATTCTTTATTCATAATAAATAATATAATTAAAATATAACGATAAATTTTTAAAGAGAAAGTTTTGCGCTCTTAAAATGATACGTGATGAAATAAAAAATAAAAACACTGAAATTTATAAATATATTTTTTTTATTTCACATTAATGAATTAGTTTGCAATGATTTTCGTTGACAATAACACATTTCAAATACGATCACCGTTTACAGTGTATATATATATATATATATATATATATATATATCGCGCTGTTTACGTAATAAATAAAAATTCCGCACGAAACACGCATCTGCGAGCGTACTAAATTCTCGTTCATTTGAACACCGATTATCCGAAACGATGATCATACGAGGCGGCAATTAATATATGCGCGAATTAATCGCGGTATTTAGCAAGGTACACACACGATATCTCTGTAGTCGTAAATAAATAATGCGAAAATTATTGTATATTCTCCCGCATTAAACAGGCACTGGCGAAATTATAGCCCCTCTATACAAAGAGCAGAATTGCATGATGAAAATTAGGCGACGAAACAGGGATCTAAGTTCATCGTTAATTAACAATTAACGGCGCGCCTCTAATAATCTCATAATCACTTCGAAAGTAAATTCCTATTAATTACCATGAAGTAATTTAAAGTTTAATTAGACGTTTAAAGAACTTTTAAAATTATTATCGGCGCGTTCTTGACTGGTTAGAAACGGTTCCCAAGTTTCGTTCGCGAAAATTAGCAGTTACTTTTATCGAGTTTCCATAAGGCTTCTGAGAGACATACTGCTATTCGCCGCGTCGATTCTCGTTACATCGTAAACTGTCGTCAAGTTTGGGTTACGCGAAAAGCTGCGAAACTCTCGCCTCGTTCGTTCGCATTCGCGGTAACAGGTGTGTTCTCTCACTTGGATGCATATATTATATATATTTAGATTTAATTCGATAAATTGTACATTCAGATTCGAGGATCTCTCGAATCGCGCGAGCTCGAATCGTCTCGGTCACCCACTCACTCGACGCGTTCCGGCGAGTTAATTACGATCCTTGAAATTAATCAAGGGAGCCGCGTTATAAAAGAGATACTTCACCCTCGACTGTAATACGACCCTTCCTCGAACGGACGGTTATTTGTTCTTGTCTCGCAAGAGCGCTCTTCGGATAGATACGTTCGGCCAAACAAGAATCTTCATTATTCTCTCGAAAGTTTTTAAACAAGTTTCATTTACCCGTAAGAAAGTTAATTTGCGCTGCGCCGGTGGCACGAATGATTTAATTACTTAATAAACCGTGGCGCTTTACGAGTCGGGGCACCGCGGAGTGCCACAACGAAGATGAGAGAAAGAAAGCGGCAGGTGAGGAGGCCTCTCCTCATCAAGTTGCGCGGACTTTCTCTCTCGCTGATGCTATATAGTAGCGTGGTAATCGATTCAAAGTAAATCGAAACATACAATGTATTTTCTGCCTCGCTTTGAACAAAACCGCGCTCTTTCGTCTTAATCGATTATTATCGAAGAGCCTGGGGAAGAAGAGGCGGTTCGATCAGAAACCAATCTCGTGGATCCTCGTATTATTAAATATATGTTAAGAGAAAAAAAAAAAAAACGCGTCCGCGCAAAAAATCTCTCAACGTAAAGAATATTCTTTTTCACAGTCTGTCGTATCGATCGCAGGGAGGGGGTGCATCAGAGCCGAAAAGTTAACCGAAAGTTCTCTCGCCTCGCGTAGGATGGGAAAGGAACTCTTGGAATGGGAAGGACGAGTCGTTAATTTCGTCATTCGTTGCGTCTCGCGGGCTCCCTGTCGTTGTTCCTTAAGGTTTACAGGTCCTAACTTTTCGTCCTTAACTCGTTAATTAAGGACGAAAGCGTGACGGCGAGACGGGGCGGCTCAGTGAAGGGGGTGACGGGGGCGAAGAAGCGAAGTTTTAATAACATTACCGTAATAATACTGTCGGTCCCGCTCCTATTCGCAGCGTGCCCTAAATTATCAAAGGATCTTCCGCCTCTCGTTTCCCTCCCCCTTTTGCCGCTTCCATTCCGTTCTCCATTGCGACGAACTTCTCAATGCTTTACAGCCCGCACGAAACGCAGTTTAATGTACCTTCGATTTCACGAAACACTAACTTCTAAGACGGTCGGCATCGTGAATGGCACATGAAAATCGAAAATGAGAGGCAGGAACGAAGATAGGGGGAGAAAAAGAAGAAAACTTTCATTTATTTCATATACTGAAACGTTATTTTAAGTCCCAAAATAATGTAGATTTTTTTATCTCGACGCAACTAAATTCAACAAACAGAAATTACATATACATAACAGGATATTAAGATGAAATATAAATAAATCTCAATATATGTATTATAATGCGCGCTTATAAAAATATATATTGTATAAGATAGAGGAATAATATATGTGTATAATGCAGCAGGTTCGCCGCAGCGCGCTTTATAAGAATAGTTTGAGAAATATGGAGTTTATTTTTTTATGGCAAAAATCTTATTAAGAATGTCATCTTTCTTTACAACCTTTTATTATACGATATTAAGTATTTTTTTAAAGCTTAAATTAAACCTCTATCAAGCAGAATCGTATTAATATTAAATGAGGAATTAAATTATAAATGAAAATTTTAGGATTATTCGAATGTTTTATTTAAGATCTGCTTGATTAAAATATTCGTAAATGAAAGGACATTCGTAAATGTGAAACTCTCACGAGACTTTGCAGTCTTTTATTTTTTATTTTTAACTACTTCTTAATTTTAAAAATTACACTTTAAAATTATTATGCTTTAATATAGTAATAGTATAATATATTTTGTGTGCATTTAATTTCGCAATTTTAATGCAATTACCTAATATTCAAAAACAACATTTGTTTTATCTATAAAGAGGATAACGATCTAAAAATCGTGTTAAGGTGTAGTAAAAATATAAGCAAACTAAAGATAATCTTTAGTTTATAGCTAATTATAGAGATAATATTAAGAAGCGCGTCGATAAATCCTCTTATCATCCTCGCTACATGTTACACACACTTATACAGCACAGCTATACAAGTCACTATATTGTATACTGTGAATGTATGAAGGGAAGAGAATAAGAGAAGGAAGGTGGAGAGAGAAATTACTCGATCGAGAGGGATGGCACCCTGACATTATCTCGCAATTGCGCGAATTCCATCGAACGCGAAATTCCCGCCGACCGTCATCGAGTTTCTGCTTGGAACCCCTCGGAGTGCACGATTCGAATCTACGAAAGGGCCGATAAAGAGGAAGGGGATATCATCGGGACGCTTTTTTATGAAGAGGCGAGGGAACACTAATGTGTATGTGTGCATGTATGTATGTGTGTAGATGTGTGCGTGGATTTGCAGAACTGGCGACGAAGAGAAACGGATTAACGAAAAGAGGGTGCGTAGAAAAAGGGGGTTAAGAGATGCTTTTTATGTCTCGCGGATGTCGTTCGCTATCTAAAGGAACGTTGTAATAATCGTAAACCCATTCTGAGATCGCAGAGACTTAATGTACGTATATACGCACGCACGCATGCACGCTCGGATTTCTCGCTGCAGCTGCAGCTGCATCCGGCCCAGCTGATGTTGTCCGAGAATCGTTCTCTCGTAATTTCGGCTTTATTGTCCCGCTTTTGCAATTAGCGGCGGCTACGGGACCGTCGCTCGCTATCAACAGGTTACGCGCGTCGTCGTCGTCCTTTCTCGGCGAGTCCTTAATAAAAACGGGCATGTATAGCGAGAGGAGTCTCTCTATCTCTTCTCTGTTCCTATCCCCTTTGCCACCTGGCTTGCTTGCCGCGTCTCTCTTGTTTTATCCTACTTTTACTCCACTACGATTCTCTTTAACTCTGTTTCGTATATAATATACACGCGACTACGCTCTATCTGCGTTGCTCTATCTAGCTCTCACGACTCGATTCGACAACGCGTCGCCGTAATTACATCGTTCGCCGAAACAACCGGCCTTTCGCTTTGTAATTCGAGGCTCGCCCGCGACTTGACGTTGTTGCACTGCGCTAATTAAAAACAGTAGGCTCGCGAAATTCGAGATAAACATCTCTTACGATTGAGCCGTGCATCTCGTTTTTACGGTAAAAATTTTGAAATATTCTTTTTCATCTTAAAACAATTTCGGAATCTTATCTTGTGTTAAAAGTAAATGGATTTTATAGAAAGATGTAAAATACGGTTCAGCATAATAGAACTTAATCTTGATAATGTGAGAGAAGAGATGTCATTGACGTAATGATTATGACAAATAAATGTTCTTTTTCGGTCATTGCATTCAGACACGTCTATTTTCTTTTAATCTAAATTCAATTTTCAAAGTGTCATTCTATCTACCTGATATATCGTGACGATTTTAGATTTAATTAGAGTTCTTTATTTTGGAAGATTTATATCATCCTTACTTTTTTATTTAAGTTTTTTGTCTAAGATAACATTCAGAAATTAATAATTATCTAATTATCGAACAATATGATGTCATTGCCATAATATTACATTAATTATATTTAAGCAATTATTGTAAACGACCCAACTGGCTTAATTGATCTTTATTAATTCGATATCATATATAAATATACAGACTACGTTTCGACCTTTCGAAACGTAGTCTGTATATTTATATATGATATCGAATTAATAAAGATCAATTAAGCCAGTTGGGTCGTTTACAATAATTGCTTAAATTTATTCTTCACTGGCGACACAAAAATACTCTTATATTAATTATATTCTCTACATCGATTTTTATTATTTTAAACAAAACAAGTCATTTTAAACAAATACATTATATTTGTGAATTTTTCGATTTTTACATTACAATTGTATTATTCTTAACTATAAAAATTTTTAATCTAGTACTCTTTGATATCATTTTTCCTAAATAGAATAACGGTATTAATTTTACCATAAAACGTAATATTTCATGCCATTCATAAAATTATATTTTCATCATTTTTGCACAAGTGTGTGTATATATGTGTGTGTGCATGCGAACGCGAATTGAGGTCGCTCTATAGAAGTGTACTATATTCAAGGAGAAGCGAATCGATACACGTTAACTATTTCCATCATTTGTCGTGTTTAACGATCGTGTTTCGTCTATACTTAAGATTGCGCGCGGGATATATAATTGGATACATCTTGGAAAATGTTCTAAAGAAAAAAAAAAGACGATCGTATGTTAGTCGGCGCTAATTGATACACAACGATCTCGACTTTGTACACCCTAAAATTTATTGTATCGCTCTTTCCTGTAACGAGAGAGCAGCTCGCGCTCTCATACGCGGGAACGATATTAATTACTGCTGCGCGCTCGAACCTCCTCGTGGCTACCCCATCGCGCCGCCTGCTTTTGCCATCGATACCGTTTGCATTTGATATTTTATGCACCGTTCGAACGGTTGGCCGTTATGGTCGTACATGTTTCACGTGAATCTTGAGAGAATATATCCGTGCGCGTTTTGATCAGCGAAAAGCAGTTACGCCCTTTCGCGTGGATAAATGGCAATCGCCAACGCAGCCGTCACGGGCAGATTTCCCTCGTAGCTGTTGCAGCTAAATCCGTGGAAGTCACGTGCGGCATCGCGCGTTATGATCCCTTTGAACGATGCAGCGATATCTACCTTTTGTGCGTGTCTCTCTCTATCTCCTCTCCTCCCTCTCTCACTCACTCATTCACTCAATCAATCTCTTTCTTTCTCTCTCTCTCTCGACCGCGCGAATCCTTTACAATTGAGTTAAAATTGAAAAAGCTCGGTTATCATTTAATTGTTTTTGACATTTGGAGAGAAATCTTGTTGAATGCCTTATCAGAAATTATTTGTTGATATATTTATTGTATATTTTAGGAGAATTTAATTTTCGCAGGATATTTTTGAACGATCCGAATATGTAAGATCGCGTGATGTCTTTTGTTTAGCAATTTAAATATTGCGATTTAATTTTGTCTCACATATTGAAATATTAACTTTGAAAATGTTACAGTTGTGCTAATATTGAAAAGTACACCTAATTTTTTTTATAATTATATAAAAATAACAATCATATATGATATATCATATATTAAGTCGAGCACAATGGCTTGAGATGCAGCGTCATCAGCACGTTAAAAGATTGACAGAGAGATAATAACGAGGCTAATTATTATAATAATTAAATAATATAAATAATGAAAATAAAATTAAAATACATTTTATTTTCATAAAAAAAAATATCAATGATAGATTGCAGAAAATTATTTCGCCTGCAAATCTGCACGTTCAAATCAAGTAACTCGCGTTCGATTTCTAGTAATGAGGATTCGGCGATATTTACACGTGGCACGACGATTCCGAGACGTATAGGGAGGTTTCTCACAAGACCTAGAGGCACTCGTTCCATGACAGGGGGAGAGTTGAATTCAGATTCGCTACTTGTGTTTGCAGAATAAACATTGCGCCGCGATGTGTAATAAACGAGCCGAATTGCATCTGTATGTGCGCGTTTCGTCGACAACCTCTTGACAATCATCGTCGAGACTACATGTTACACACTTCCTCCCGAAGACATGCCTGTCGGCGATCCGAGTAATAAAGACAAACAAGATCGCGCGAGCTAACGCTTTGCAAGCACCGACAACGACGGTAGAAAGAATTGGAAAACCAGAAACACAGATATAGAGTTTCTCGCTTTTTCAAGGTCGATAGAGAGAGACGATTCGATAACGAAAAGTTGCTGTTTGAACGTGCGGAAACTTATGCCAAGTGTGAAAGTAGAAAACGATAAATTGAGAGTAGGGACGAGTATCATGAGAGGAAGTGGAAGGGAAATCGATGATGAGAGAGATTTCTGGAAACATTACGAACGCTTTATCGCCTTGCTTCAATCGGGGATATCGACTTCGCCGCTTTACGGGACACTTCACCGATGCATCCTTCCGATCGCACACCCCGTTTGGGTCTCAACCAGAGCCCTGAGTCTCAAACCAGCTTGTTATCCGTTCGATCGCCGTCTAATTGCCGAATTATTAGTGGGGATTTATTTTACCATCGAGGTCGAGTGCATCGTCTATCATTATTTTGTTCGCGCGACTGATCGAGTTGTTCATGGGTCGTTAAAAAATAGATTATACATATACATTGACCGGAGACTCTTTGCGTGATAAAATTACACCTGGCCGGAATGTGATTTTATATTTTAGACAAATTAACTCGCAATGGATATATATAAAAAAATCGTATTTATAATTTATGTATAAATATTTATAGAATTATATTAAAGTGTCGGAAATTCTCGATTGCATATGCGCAATCACGTATCGCGAAAGATTTTATCTATATCTATATTCCTGTTGCTAAATCTCACTGTATTCTACAAGGTATGTGTGTGTGTGTGTATGTATTCGGGAAAATTATAAACTATACTGTCTCTCAAATTATTTACTTGCAAAATATAAAACGCGATGACTGGTTTGAAATAATATATAATAGCAAAAAATATAATTATAAGCAAATGCTTGTTAAAATAAAAAGTAATGTAGACGATCAGTCCATTTGATATTTTATAATATAACAACTATACATTTTGCAAAAATGTAATTATTGCACAATGCACATACGTATAACTGTCGTTGAAAAAAATTTGATTGCGCTCAAACTGTATTATTACAGGTCATGTTAATCAATAGCTGTTATAATTCATCGACTATCGATAATAATTCATTAGATAGATGACATAAAATTCCGGAAAAAGATATTCTGTAAATTGGAACAGCAATTACGAACTAGATTATTCTGAAATATATGTCATCAGATATTATTTCTCGCGAAGTAGCATTTCTAGATATAGATACTAGTTGAAAATTAGAGCATCGAGAATTGAAGTAACACCATTCGAAACCCTAGTGCATTATACGGAAGAATTGAATTATTTAAAGTTGATTTAAAGTTAATTTATCTATAATACCGCGCGTGATTTAGACTTTTGATATATTGTTTTATTTTTTACTTTTCTATTTTACTTATTTATTTTATTACGTTATAACTTTATATTTAATTTGTAACGTCATTTAAAAAATAACTAATCCATATATCACACCGAGACATTTTATAAGAGTGTATATTTTTAGTCGCTGCTTTTTTCTAATCTCGGGATTCTAATTTTTTTCCGGGATCTGTGTGCATGTGTGTACGGTAAATCCTCGAATTCGCGTCTATTCTTGGCGATGATCGCGGGGCAAGCTGGAAACTGACGCGATTTATCACGAAGAGCGAGTGTGCGGACGGAAGGAAGCGTCAGTTCGGTTTATCTTTGCTGATAAAATTGATTAACGCCGACGCGACGTTAAATTTAACTCGATACACGGTTCGCCATTATTAGTGATAAATTACTGGCGCGAGTCCCGTTTACGAGGGAGGCGTCGACTTCTTAAGTGGCGACCTTATGTTGGCGCAGAGAGAAAAAGAGAGCGAAAAACGACGCCACCATGTCCGTTTGCCTCTCTTGATTTTCTCAGCCATGTCCTCGCCTTTTTTTCGCCATTGGTCCTCGAAGAAGGAATAAATGAGGAGAAGTTCTCGCGACAATACAAGGTCCATGCCGCTTTGAAGTTATAAAACACTTTGCCGTACGTTTAACACCTAACCCTCGCGCCTCATTAATCGTTCTCTTGGCATTCGCCCGTGTAAAAGTCCCCTGGCTTGCCTTTCTTACGGTATGTAACAGACAGGACATGTTATATGTGTGAAAGTGCCGCTGCGCCATGTACCTTCGTTATCGTTTGCGCGAATCTTTCGGTCTTTATCACCGTATATGATATCGTGGCTCATTACGAGTCGACAATTAAAATATTTGATTTATTCAATCAAATATACAGGATAATATTTTAATATACGAGATAAACAGAAGCATGTAATTTTAAAATACAAATAAGCAAAATATATCTAATGATAACTGCTGCAAATTCTTGATATAATTCAGCTATAATCGATTGTTGACGATTTTCTGATTATTTTTTACATACACACACACATATAAAGAGTTTTGAGTACGTCGAGAAAATGATGGTTTTTCTTTATCGGTATTTCTTTACCACATTTTTTTTAAGGAAATCTTAGAAGATTCTAGATCCATATAATTTCGCATGTTTTATAAAAATTGCAAAATAACATGCTTTTATTCATTGCAAAAATTAAAATCTTACAATTTTTCGAAATAATTATAAAGTGATAAATAATGTGTCGCAAATCAACTTCCGTTTAATATCTAAATTGCATCATAATTCAAAAGAATGAAATGTTATCCTAAAATTCGATTTAAACTTGATTCAATTTTTAAAAAATGATATTTTCCTTTTTAGAACCTCTAAAATTAGGATGGAATAATCTTACAGAGAATGAACGTTATCGTGAAGTTTTCAGGACATTCCACGTAGGCCAACTCTTTATTACGCAGACACAGCGGAAACTTATAATTTCTTGAGAACTTCGAACGAGATACTTAGATATAAAATGTTATTAAAATCCGCTCAAAGAACCAGCTGCTTGAGGCTACATTGTAAGATGAACCATCTGGTGAATGTGACTTTTACGCATACACAAGTAAGAGAGAGAAGAGAGTTATTATCTCTAGAATATTTATACATTTATAACAACACTGAGAAAAAATCTATTCCGATTTGATTCATTTAAAATAGCCATTTAACGAGGTTATTATACTGACTTTTATTATTTCATATATATAACTTAAGTCTCTCTTCACATTCCATTTGTGAGTGTGCACACATAATGTTTAATATAATAATATTTAAATATTTCTCGACAAATATCTGTCGTGTTACAGAACACTTCTTTTTTGGAATGCGGATAAAAATCGTGACGTTATTATAATACATATACGTCAACACGCCCAAGTGTGACATTGACTATAACTCGCGTCTTTTCCTTTGAAGCGATTTCCCGCTCGGTTTGTGTCCCGCGCGATGTCATATTTCCGATATTTATCGTATCCGGACATATGCATGCGGAAGCGAGAGCGAAAGGGAGCGATCGCAACAAATCCGTGGAGGCATTTTTCCTCGCGGTAAACGGACGGTAAACGATTTCTATGACGTGTGATGCATTCGCTGGTACTCGATCGAAAATTTACGAGGCTACTCGCCGAAAGCGATTTTCTCGGTGACCGTAGAAAAACTGCGGTGTGTCTTTTATGGGAATTATAATATTCTAATTTTATGACGGCTCTTTTTCCGCTTTAGGATGAACTTTGCCTCCCCCCGCAAGTTTACGCCAAAAAATAAGCTTTTATTTTCCATAAACCCCTTAGGTGTTCCGCGCGTGATATAGACGTTGCATCGTAAAAAACACGGTGGATATATCCGAACGTTAAACTTCTCTCTGTGCACGCGCCGATAAGACTTTACCAAATTCGAAGTAAGCTTTTCTGCATGAGATGGTTTTTCCGAAGGCATTTTTACTTTACGTTCGGCTTTAATGCGTACACGTGGAAAATAATTGAGTCTTAACTTTGATGTTTTTCTTTGATGTTTCACACTTTTTTAAATTCCCTTTTTATTTGATCAGAAAGATTAGTTCTACGAACGAGATATGCTTCTTCATGAATGAATCAATCGATTAATTAAACGTAACGTAGAATAATTGGTATTTCTCTCGCAGTTTAATGAAAATTGTTGAAAGTGTTTGATTATATAAAAAAAATTATATAAAATTATATAATTACATGCAGCATTATTAAAACTTTCTTTTATTCACATTGACTAAATAAATCATTTTTCGAATTAGCAATTGAATATGAGATAAACTTAATTTTGCGCAAACTAGAAAGAGTTGCATCTTCATATCTTTTCAATATGTATTTCTATACTATAAAATTTGCCAACAACGTGAACGATTCAACGACACAAATGCAATTTTACATATGTCTCTTTCTTTCTGTTTATAAAAAAATAAATTTTGAAATTAATTGGCAAACTAATAGTAAAAGCTAAATTGTCTATTTATTATATTTAAATTGTTCAGAGTCTTACAACTATTACAGTTAGGTGAGTTAGGTATAATTCGAAGTAACAGCTCAAGATAATCCACACATTTGCTAATGTAACAACACGCCCCGTGATGTATACATACATCAAAGAAGAGGGTCACTAAAAAAATAATCAAAGATGTTAAGCTCAAGATGCGTTTGTTCGCAGGCTTTTCGTCGTGCATAAAAGAGAATGGGGACGCGTGTGCAAGGGCGGATTATCGGGTGGTACGGAAGAGCCGAGGCTCTCGCTCGAGACGTCGCGGCCGATTATGCGCATAAATTAGCCACCGCACTTACTACGATAGGGTGGCGAAACGGGACGGCGGGGTTATCGGGCGGAGACATGCGGTGTAATCCAGCATCAGAAATGCATTAACAAATGTCAAGTCGCGCGGCGAACGGGGTGCAGCTAGCCATATACGTATATATATAATCCGTAGCACGGGATGCACTCGCTTCTCCGTGCTGCAAATCAAGTTTCAGGCCGTCTATCAGAGGCCCGTCAGCGATTTCTCCCCTCGGTTCTGTTCCTTCCGCCGATCGTCCCTTTGGTCTCTCGCCACTCCGCCGTAGAGCCGTTTGTTTCTACGGCGTTCGATGCACTTCACAGAAGAGCGCCGCGCGGTTGCACTGCATCTCTCGAGTGCCGAGAGATGCATTCGGTCTCTGTGCATTTCACTTTTCACAGAGAAACGCAACGCGACCGTACCGTATCTGCGGCGACCGTAGCCGCGCAGCGGTTCTCAATCTCATTTTGCAAGCAATCTCGTTTGCGAAGCAATCTCCTTTTCTAGCTGAACGTTGCCTTTCTGCCTTATTTAATAATTATATATGTCGCAGCAAGAAGCAGAGCGCACTCTCTTCAGTCTTGAAATGTCTTATAATACTATTTCATTCAAGCGGTAGCTTTTAATCATATAGTTTTAATTACGTAGAAGAAGAAAAAGAAGGAAATATTCTTGCTTGAAAAAGATAAAGATTTTTTTGTTATATTTTCCTTGGGCAGATAAACAGAAATTTTTATAGATTGTATAGATTGTTCTTTCGTGTTGTATAAATTAGTATTTTCTCGAAAATGATGTCCATATGGATTAATGTTTGTAGCGAAATCATCCATATACGATTAATTGCTTTGTAAATGAGTTTATAGATGAATAATATAGTATTAAAAATCTATAAATATTTTTATAAGAGAAATAATATAAATATACATATATTTCAATTAAAAAAAAAATATATATATATATATAATCTGACATATAAAGGTATTAATAGATGAGATATTTGACGCGACGTGGTCTGCGCTTTAATTACCACACGTTCCGACCTCGTACAGGATTGTATACTGATATTTAATCCAGATGCGTCTCGATGCATGGATTAAATTTAATTATATCGATTGCATATTTCCCGTCGCTGATTACATATTACACGCTCAGGTATTTCTCACTCAGCTTTATACTGGCAACATCGATCGCGTCTACGACAACAATTTCATTTCAAATTTAGTAGTCTAAGCTTAACTCGTCGCCCATAACAGACTGTAACGACGTGTTGCCGCTGCAATATTCATGAATACGCGTACATGAATGTAGGCGCGGTGCAAAGACTCACGAACGACTGTTGCAGCCGGAGTATCTGTGAAAGTCGCATTAATAATGCATCGATTAATTATCCGCTCACGCGAAAGTAGATACAGGCTCGCGCGACACGCGCATAGGCCCGATCAATTTTGTTTAGCCCGTGATAAGCTACACCGAAATCCGACATCCGCCATCAGTAATTTTGCATCACTATTGATGAACAGAGTTGCACCTCTGTATAAGCGATGAATTACTATTGACGAACAGCCAATAATGATTGCATCTCTCGCCGAATGAAAGACTTCAGATCGGTCATTTCAAATAATTTTATTATTATGTTGAATATTATTTGACAGACAATATTTTCCTTTGAATATTTTAATAACGAAAAATTGACATTAATTCATAAAAAGATTTTTGTCGTGTACATTAAAATTAAAAAATTTTGATTAATATATATAATTGCATATGCGTGTGTGTGTATGTATAAAAAATTCCAAGTGGAGCTATACGATAAACTAATATCAAGTCACACGAGATACTCGATCATTAACGAGTACGATATCGATCAAACGTAAATAGCCACACCAGCGTGTTGACGAAGGATTCTTTCGGGGAATCTTGCGTTTTTCGGCAACGAAGGTGGGCGCGCACACATAAACAGAGAGCGAATCGCGTGTTACCAGCGGCGAAACATAAACGACGAAGACGTTCTCGGAAGCAAGCGTGTTGACATCGACGTTGGTTGGATATCGTGGCGCGATGCCGCGCCGGTGCATAAACCTGCACGAGGGTCCATCCGTTCTCTGAATTATCGCGCCGTGCCGAAACGCGCTCATGCGTGGCGCGCATGCAACGCGTGCCGCACGCAGAGAGGACGTTCCTGTAAGAGTGTAATCCACACGCGTTGAACGGAGAATCACGAAATGATCCTCGCTCGCCGCGGATCACCGTAATAACCAAATTGGTAATTACTGCGGAACCTCGCATTCTACCCTCTCTCGAGTCTCTTTCCTGCTTGTCTCTCTTCTTTTTCTTTTTGTCGTCCTCCTCGTCTCTCTCTCGAGAGAGATTGCGGGATACGAGGTGAATGCCATTTTCGCACAGTGACTCGGGACAACCCTTTACTATCTCTGCTCGCGGTAAAACGCCGATGGTTATGTACCGTTATTTGCTTAAGTGTCTGCTTAAATCAATCGTATTTAAATATACCTGCGTGATGCACTTTGCCGTTTCACACATGCGAATACTTTGTAATGTTACTTGCATGTATTTATATGCGCGGCCTTTGAGTTCCCATTAACTCGTGATGTTTTGGATACGTTGTCCGTTATACGTGATTCGTGATGATTCGTGACATTATTACCAATCGTGATTGTTATTAAAGGTGACGCCAGGACTTTTATTGGTACATCCGCTTGACACGCTAATTTCCATTCGCCACATAACTGTTGCTAATCAAACACGAAATGCATATAGTATATTTGTTTCTTTTATTAATCTATATATATATCTGTCACACGATTAATTTATTCATTATTTTCGAGAAACATGTTATAATAAAATACAGTAAATAAAGTAATCTAATTTGTTAAATTTGCGTTTAATCAATTTTCACGTAATTTTATTAAGAAAATAAATACTTAACAAAATAATCAATTCAGTTAGGTATATTGTTAAGAATATTATGGCTTTAAATATTAAATATTTTTATTATAAATTTATAATAAATTAATTATATAAAATTTGTGAAGTTGAAATGTTGGTCGAAATGAAAGGATTAAATTAATATCTCATTTAACTGTATAATTGTGAATTAAATTAAATTAGAAGAGACAAGAATCATATTTATATTTTATATCGATACAGTTTATAAACGTAGTTACAAGCGTTCTCTTTCTATTTCAACACCGTATCGATTCGCACAGCTGTATCGTAGCATTTTGGAGTTTATTTCCGTACATCCTGTAAATACACCATAAAGTGGCTAATCCGAATATCTGCAATAAAAATCATACAGTAGGCAAAGGCGAGAAATCCGGAGCTAAGCTCTCCAACCCCTTTCTCCGTCCCGCGATATTTCTCACGAGGCTCCGACGCACTCGATACCTCATACATACATAAAGCATCTCGATCTGTGGCCCCTTCGTTCTTCACACACTCAACACGCCTCGAGTCTCAATCTGTCGGATGAGATCAAGGTCGCCCTCGTCTAATGTGCTCCCCGATCAATTCGAGAGTCTCACGCGCTCCTCCGCTCCGCTCCGCTTTGCTCTCTAAAGAAAGGGTCGAGAGAGCGGAAACAAGACGGCAACACTCTTAATCTCGCATCCACGGCGAGAGCTCGCGCGCGCAAAGGGCATAATGGAAACAAATCGTCTTCGGGTCGCGAGAGGACCGACGGGTTCTTTCTCCTCGCGTTATCTCTTCCTCCTCCCGCTTACCGTTCTCTTACGTCGTATTTGATCTTGGTTGAATTGACGAAACAAGGGATACGGGCGGCGGCACCATCAGCAGCCGAGGCGAAACGCTCTTAACGAGCGAAAGAGAATGAGAGGGGTGAGGAGGAAGGAGAGAGACAGAGAGAATAAAGACAGGAGGAAGTGGATACGACATGCTACGGAAAGCAGGGGAAAGAAAGGGGGGAACTTGCGAAAGCCCCGAAGGGATCCATCGTCGCTTCGCGATGTCGAAGTTCGCGAAGGGCTGTCGCACATCTCCAACGACGGACTTTTCGACGCCGGAGCGTGGTAGATTGCTGGCTCGTTGATCTTCCTTCGAGTATATGTTCGCGACTTACGAACTTTCGCTTTTCAGCGAACGCGTAATACACGAGTTTACGTTCATCGTCGAGACGGACTGCTCTATTACCAAGTTTTACAGACACTTTGTAGCTGATGTTTTTTTTTTATTTTTATTTTTTAGAACCGCGAATACTACTGATAACGAAATGGAACCGATGTGACTTTTCGAGCACAATCACTGTTTGCATTGGAAGAACGGTTTTAATCGTGAGATTTTTTAAGAAATTTCAATTTAGTTCTGCATTTTGTTCTACAGAAAATATATGGTGAAATATATATTATCGAGAATCTCTGCTCGATATAAATTAAAAGTTATTTTACCGTCATGAAATGGAGAATAAAGATTTGTAATATCAGTATGTTTTTTACATGTGCTGTCATATGCAAAAATTTTTATCCATTGTAAAAGGAAGAGACATTGTAAAAATAGGTTTAAATTTCATATGTTTTTATATTTTACATTATACGTAAAAAAGGAATCGGATTTTGTTATAACATTTCTAAAAAAAAAAAAAAAAAAAAAAAAGAAAATCCAATCAATGTTTTTACTATCATAACTCGAAAAATTTTTTATACGGGTTTTAATATTAATATTTTCTATACTTTATATAGTTTGTCAAGTCTATTTAAGGGACCGTAATCGTTCGCGAATAAAAGCGAGCGCATTAATACTCGAGCCGAAAAAATTCTATCTCTTCGCATACTGTTTTTTTTTTTTTTTTTTATTCTAATGCGATTCTCTTTCTTTTTTACATTCTCGACTCCCACGTTTGTTCGCACGAATTTCAAATCACATTTCCAGCGATTCGGTGGAAATGTCGTAGGAGTAAAGAGATATAGTAATATCCCACGAAAGAGGGATGGGATAATGTCGGGGTAAGAAAAAAAGCTCTCAAGAATCCTCAAGGATTTTATTACCGTTATATGACGCCCGACGAACTTCAGAACGCCGAAGATCCACAGAAACTGCCGCAGTGAATCTTCGACTTGTCATTGAGAGGTGCTCTGAAATTCGTCGACTGGGTGATTCGAAGGCTGCTGTCGCCTTATGACGCCTCGTGTTCATCGAACGAAATATACAATTCTCTCAGAATGCTTCATAAGAGGCAGTGATGACAGCTATAAACTTCCCACTATTTTCGCTGTTCTGTTAGAATAAAGAAACATCTCAATATTGATATGGGACAGTCTAGTTTTTCAAGAAACGATCAATCCCTTTTTTATCCGCTTTAAAAAATGAAAAATTTAATAATTTTTTACATAAATAGTAAATCGTGACAATATAAGAGATATATTTATTTAACATTAATATAAAGTATAAAACATTATATTTATATAAATTAGTTATTTATCCACAATATATCGTATAGTTTATATTACACAAAGAAAATTATTAAAAGCGTAATAAACGTAAAATGTTTTAACAAGTATAATTCGCAGAGTAGACAGATTTATATCAAGATACATTTCTCAAATATCTGCCGCATGTTTAATTGAAACTGATCATATTTTGTTGATAAAATTGTGTAAAAAAAAGTAGCAAAGAGAAAAGGTGCTTTCGCGAGGATATTCGTGAAATAACCATTATTCGGAGTGTGCAATACCAATTATCATTAAAACCGTCCTGCAGAATTCGCACGCGTTTAGTGCCGCGCGATTCTAGCACGCGCACAATGCGCATTGTATGGGCGCAATACACGTGCAATCGGGCCATGAATGTGGGAAGACAAAATGCGCTCGCGCGCGGGCGCACGTTCCTAACTCACGTCGGGGAGAATTCCCCGGGCGTTGCACAGGCAAGGACGGAAACGTCAATCCCAGGATTTCGCTGGCGGCGTTCTGACCGGCTATTTATGGAAACTTAACCCGCCCATACTGCTCCTCGGGGAAGCCCCCGGCCTTCCGACATCCTCGGCGTTTCGTCGAGTATCCACCGGCCTATCCTGATGATCGCCGTTTATCAAGTGTCCTCTTTCCGAGCCGTTAGGAGGAACTCTCCTCGCTATTTTGCAACCCCTCGCGGTTTTTCCGCCTCGTTTTCCCGATCCATCCTCGCCCCGTCAGACCACTTTCTTACGAATTCCGTCTTAACGAATCCCCAAGGAGGTTTCATCGATTTCCGCCTATAATACGTTCAGCCTCTGATGCCCGGATAACGCAAACGCCTCCCCTTTGTCCGCGCCCTTAAGCGAAATGGAGAATTTATCGGCTGTATTTCCGACAATTCGTGCCTATTATACGACAGCTGCATGGAAAATGTTTCATTAATTTACACCGCGCCACCGTCGTATTCCTCGACAAAGTAACGAAGTTAATTTGTAACGCGGCAAGGTGGATCGTATTATACGCGCGTATATACATATATACCAGGATTCTTATTCTTTATTAAGACGCCCAAGTCTTTCAATTTGCACTCCGCACTCGAAGCTATCTAGTAAAGTCGCGTCGATAAGAGACACACCAAAAGTTCTCGATAACGGTTTACGGCTTACGACGACCAAAGTTCGTCGACTTCGACCGAGTTTTACCGTGGGACAAGTTTGGAAAATGTTTGCGTCGAAAGGATCTTTCGTCTCTGTCATTAGAAAAATAATTATTTACCTGATATACATATATATTAAACTGTGCCAGAGCAAATAAAATTAGAGATGCGATATTTAAATACGAAATAACATAAGAAATTAAATTATATATTTTTCCGTCTATCAACTTACCTAGCAAAGTTTATTTTCCGTAATTTTCAAGATAACGAGATTATTTGTAGAAACAATAGATAGGAAACGCTTCCGTCTATCGCTAAATCATGGAATGGTCAAGGAAGTTCACGTTATAATCCAAGAAGAGGGCTCGATAATGCGAATTCGCATAGTTTGCACGTAGCCGGAAGTGGATACGTGCTCGACGTTGGTGCGTACCTGACGAAGAGAAATGACCAGCTAGACCAAACCATAAATCCAAGTGCGGCGGATTAATCGCGGCAGTGTCGGCGCGGCATTGCCGAGCAAAACTCGTTGCGAACTAAACTAAACTAATCTAAACTCGTCCAGAACTGCTGCCAAGACCGTCGAGAAGCCTAAGATAGTGCGTATACATACGTCGACGCTATACGCAACATATTTTCGGGGCACGCAATGATCTGTCAAATTTATCTCTTTGGTTTCTTTAGCGAAAAATACGAAAAATATGTGTCATACATATAGGATTGAATAAATGTGACTCTCATAATGCGACATTGCTTTCCGTGGTGGAATTCGAAATATTTGTGTGTGAAATGAAATAAAAAGAGGGAGAAGCTCGCATTATTTTTTTCATGAAAATCATACTACATATTAGTATATTATATTTCATCTTTTTTCACTTAATACAAAATGTTTACAAATTTAAATACATGCACGGTTGTAAATGAACTAATATGACTCATATTCATGTTCAAGGAAAACTTAATAAATTTATCGCGCGTGTTTTACATCGTCTTAAAATAAATTAAAATATACAGCGACGCTAGTTGCTGTGATAACAAGGATATCCGAAGCATATTTTCCGGTAAAGTTGCCACTTTTATAACGAAGAGCGAGTGAGAGAGAAAGGAAAAGGAGGATAATAGGTAAGCTTAAAGAAGTGAGACATATATAAAGGGGAGAGTAGTGTGAAATTGTATGCAATAACTCAATGATGTAGAAAAATCATCTTCAAGCTATTGTAATATGGGGAAACTACGCGTCCCGCCGTTCTCCCGTGGGGCTTTATTACGTCTCTCTTACGTGAAGAATATATTTCCCATGATAATGCACGACGGTGTAGGTAGGTTAACATGCGGCGACGGCGCGGTTATTTTATGCGTGGAGCATGCGGTGAATTTGATGAATTATCCTTACGTTTCTCAGCAGAACGAAATCAATTGAGCGCGCAAATTGTATCTATATACATACTGAAGATATTGGAACTTTATAGGTTTTACACACTTCAAATCGAAATTTTTACAACGATCGTTTTTCCGTAAATGACCGATTTTGTGGCCAACGCGAGATGATTCGTTTTCCAGCATGAATAGTTTTTTTTACTAAATTGAGTTAGAATGGTAATTTTTTTCATTTTACTTCCGTACTTTGATATTGTTATTTACGACTGATATCTGAAATGAAAGTAACTTACACACATATCCCCGCTTTTTCTATCTCGATAAAGCTAGGTAAATGCGATCATTCAACTTTTACGGAATATTTTTTTGCGGCATGATATATCCGTTTTTCTTTTGAAGCGGCTAAATGGATACCGCGAACATACCAATCGTTTATCAGAGAATACTCCGCATGCTGCTTCGCGAAAAGCTTTTAGCCATTACAAGCCAGACCTGCATCGATAAAAGGGGTGAGAGGGGGAAACCCCTAGCCTCAGGCTCTAGAGGATCAGGAACAACAGTTAACACAAAAATACATTCATTGCTTAAATGGAGGTCGTTATACTTCTAGAAAATTTAATGCAAAATTTTATGTCATATTAAAGAGCCAACAATAATATTTGCGCGAAATATCTGTTTATTTTATTCATTAATCACTGTTTTAATTGTAGAGATAGAGAAATTATATTTCTACCTTATAATTTATATTACGATATAAACAATGTATGTTTTAATTGCGCGAGAACATGAACTTTTATCGCGACCGTATACAGAGAACATATAACATATGATATTCCACGTATATAAAATAAATATAAGAGAGAGAGAGAGAGAGAGAGAGAGAGAGAGAGAGAGAGAGAGAGAGAGAGAGAGAGAGTATTTCTAACGATTATTTCTATCGGAAGATCGTAATTTTCTTTTTTATTCATCTATTCTCGGTGATTCAATAGATAAAACCTTTTTGTAGATGTTAGCGCGAAGGTATGCGTCCAACTTTGAGCGTGGCAAGCAAAGTTTCGAGTGTTTTGCTCAAAAGGATTTAGCCGGATCAAGCAGCCACCCCTTTTAATTTAGCGAGCTTCGACGCTCCTGAAAGCCGAGGGATAGAAAGCTCGTTTCACGCTCGTTTTACAAACGTCTCGACTCTATTTATTTCTCCGCCGGCGATTCCTCTGTGGATGCTTAGATGTGTTTCATTTGTATCGTCGTCACAAACAACTTTTCGGCTAAGAGATGAAAAGAATAATTTCGTGATATTTATTAAGGAGAAAATTCTAACAAATTGCTAAAGCAAATACGTGTAGAGAGAGGCATTTTAAATCAGAAATTTATCAAAGTTGCAAAAATATTTTATAAATAATATCGTGAATAATCTTGTTGATTGCTTTTTATATTAATTCTTTGTAATCCTTTAATTTATCTTTATTATATTTTGATCACGATATAAGTTTCTGTGAATCATGTGAAAGAGTACATCTTTCTCGAATATACGTAAAATATAATTAATAATTTTTAAAAAATTTACAAAGAAATAAAAAAATTTATATATGATGATTTAATATACTTTCGTATTCGCTTCGCTTAGCCTTTTGCAGAGGACGATCATTATAGTATCGAATCGATTAAAATGTTTGCAATCGCAATTGCGCTTTTCAGAGAAGACAACGTCGTTTCTTCCCTCAGATTTTTTTTGCGGTATCGTCGGATGCGCGGTTACAGCAGTTACCTACGGAAGCTTCCCGGTTGCGGGCAGCCGCCATCGTCATCGGGGATGGCGAGGTCGGATAGCCAGTGAAAATGGCTCGGTTGAGCCTTCGGATGGAAGTAAACGGGAACCCGGCCGCTAACTTTATTCCCAACACGTGAGATTAACTCGACTCCGGGGTCGGTGCCTTGCACTTACGCTTCTCTACCCCCATCCGCCTCTTAACCTTATTAAGCCCCGAGCCAGGTGAGTATCCTTTCGAGACCATTCGAGAAATTGGGACGTCGGTGGTGAGTCCGCTTCCGGGGGTTCGTTAAGCCGAAACCATCTACGAGCGTCCACAAGGTATAATCCTTCCTTTCCTCCTTTCATCTCTCCCTCTCTTCGCTGTTCTTACCCGCTTATCGATATACGATCTATCCTTCTCATCTCATCCACGTGTGTTTGTATTTTTGTTTGCGATGCAGCGCATATCCGGAATATAAACGAGCGTCATACTTTCCGTACTGACAGAAATATGGTATTGGGAGGGGAAATCAGTAGGAATGTGTATGCAATTCCTGCGGCTGTAATGCATATCTATAGAAGATTGTTGTAAAACGCGAGATGTTTTATGTTGGCTTTTATTGCCATTTTCACATTAAGCTTGACTTTGAGTTATGCGAAAAAAAAAAAAAAAAGTTAAAGAAAAAACGTAAAAAAGAGTAAAAAGAAAGATGGAAGAAGAAAACTTTTTTGTGAACGTAGAAAATTATATCAGTGATCAATGTATAAGTAGATGACCAACAATAATTTACATCGATTAAAGAGAAATCCTTTTTTTTATTTTGGTTATAAATAAAATGAACACTTGAGGGAAAAAACGTTATATATAACATACACACACACAACACTCATTTTTAATAAATATGTAAAGATAAAAATTGGAAATATATTTTAAATGTAAGAAAAAATGTTTAATGTATGAGATTTCTCTATACCGATAGCGTGAGGTCAAGTATTATGAAAGAAACATGACCGCACATCGCGCATCAGTGGTTATACTTCAAAGTTTAATCTGCGGACCGCAGCCACCGATGCGGTCGATGAAGCCAATATCCAATGTCCGATCGTTATGATTAAAGATTCGCGATAACGCAATTAAGTGCCTACCCAAAGATGCCTTTCTACCCTCGTACTTGGGATTTAAATAAAATCAATTTGCGCGAGCGTAGGCAAATGTTGACTCAAGGCATTTCAATGTGGCTGACTGCACGAGAGAGGGCGAGTGCTCTCCTGCCGCAAAACGGAGGGAAATTGTAGGTAGGAACGGTTCTGCCTGGCGTTTCGACCCATTTGCAAACCAAATTGCCATTATTGATGGTAATAACCATACAGTCGAGACCATCTCTCCTTGTATCTCCGCCTCGCGCCTCTCCCCCTCCCATTTCGCCTTCTTTTCCCCTATCTCATCCAAGGCGTGCTTGACTCATCGACGATGTGTATCGACGGCCGAAAAATGTTAACAATATTCTTTTGTGTCAATACAATTTTTTTTTATCATTCGCCGACTTTTAATTCTTCCCGTTTTTGTTGAATCGGCCTTTGTCCATCTATCTCTTCGTTTGTACAGTAGATTTTCCAACTTCCACATGAACGAACTGCCTGTCGGCTCGCTCGAAAATCCGCGATTGCATTAATCATCGTACTAATCGTCCAATATTCAACGTTATCGCACATTTCCATAAAACAGTTGCCAGTTCGCGAAAAGCCCTTCGAAACGTGAATTGTTAATGATTAATGTATTATTAACGGTCGAATTCGCTTTTTCCGGCACTTCAGTAAGTTTGTATTAAGTCCGATTATTATATAATAATTGAGCTGTAAATGTGCTGCTTATATACAATGTATGTATTTACGCGTTACTTTTATACAATATGTTTGTTAAGTACGAGAGTGGCGTGATTAAAAATTAATATAAAAAATTGAGATGTTATCGCATAACGATACGTTGGAACGAATAAAAGCACTTTATGCAAAATACATATTTCTATCGGCGTAGAGTTGGCAAATCCCTGATTCATCGGCGACGTGTGATGTTTTGACAAGGGGTTCCAAAGGGAGCCACTTTGCACTGGCCCTACACATATGTGAGCGTGTCCCGATAAATCATGCGCGTGTCTTGATAACGAGAGAAGTAAAGCCAAAATGAAAGAGATAGAACAAAAGGTGGAGAAAACTTTTTTTTATCAAGAAAAATAAAACGATTAAAAGTATAAAAGTGTGCGCGAGAATAAACGTTTAATTTTTAGACGTTAAATTCTAATAGTTAGATGAAAATATAAAGCGCAGGCGCAATAATGATTGAATCTTCTCTCTCGGTATGTTGAAGATAAGAACAAATACGTTTTAAAGGTATTTAGTGAGTCAATTTCAATTAGAGAAAATTAGTGAAAATAAAAGAAAATGGAAGCAGAGGAGAAAACGAGGGAAAAGGAACTTGGATAGAGAGTGTCTAATTCATCCGAACAGCGAAGGCGCGATTTGTTCCTGCGAAAATTTTTCTTGCTCTTCACTTCCGTTCGCTGCCGAGAATCAGATACGACGGGCAAGAAAACGAAAGGAATACGTATCAGTCGAGCAAATTGGACGATTACTTATATTCCTATCTCTACCTGTGTACTCGAAGACGAAGCTTCGTCCGTCGATCGGCACTCGTTTCCCGCTCGATCTCCCTTTTCCCCTCTTATCGCGATTCCGGACAAATCGATAGGGCTCTCTAATGGCAACGATTTCATGAAATGGCATAATAAAACGTATTTCATTGGATCCGTCGAGCTCGTTTCGAACACGCCATCTCGTCGAATGTTGCGCCGAACCAAAAGAGTCATCCGATCACATTCGGATCGCCGCATAATCCGAGATGGAAGATACAATATCGATACTCGTCGATTTTTAGGATGATGCAAAAAAAAAAAAAATTAAATTTGCAATATCACAATAATGGAAAAGATTCTTTTATAATTTTTTTTTTATTTTTTATAAAGATGTCTTGCGTAATTGTTAATGTCTTTCTTAGAGAGATTCGTTCACATACGATACGTCAACTTTACGATCGCGTATTGAGTCAAATTATTAACTAATCGAATTAAACGCGTGAAAAAAAACTGGCGAAAAACAGGTGACAATGTGTTTCGCTAGGTGCGTCGCAACAAATTTTTATCCTTTTTATCGTATATCGAGTGCAACGTATAGAGAAGCAATTAACGCGCGTGGAGTTGTATACGAAACGATGTATTTCAGTTTCTGCAACGAATAAAAAGCTTCGACGATTGACGCGATCAATAAGCACGCCTTTAACGCGGCACGTTTTCTTTCTTTCACGCGCTGCTCTCAATACAGTTTTCTAAAATTACATTTTTTTTTCAAATTTGCCATAAGAAACTTTACAGAAGATTTTATCGTGTTTCGGAAAAATTAATTAATATTTGAGATATCGTAAATATTTATTATTTTCAAGAGCAAACGTCTTGTCACTTTTTAACTTTTATATTATATTATCAATTTTGCGAATACACAAAAAATATAAAAATATGTGAAACTGAAAAGTAGACGCAATAACATTGTAAAAAATATATATTTATTTATTTTAATAGATATTGTCTTATATAAGCATTTCCTCATGTAAGAAAGGATTGATGATATCATCATATGTTGACAGCTTGTTAAATAAAAGTATAGAGAATTCTTCAAAACGCTATGCAATTCGAGGCACGAATTGAACGTGCCCGTCCATCAGATTGCGTGGCAAACTATCGTGAGCAGATAAGCGGCCTAAAATTCAACAGACTCAATGTAAAACTATCTATACACGTCGTTAATCCTGGTCCGAAACGTTGAATTGGTAGCCACCGATATCCTGCCTCGCAATCATGAGTACTCGATAATCGTGACAGGGTGGAAAGCGGACGAGGGAAGGGGAAAGTAGGCTGGTGGCATTACACGTCCTGAGCTACCTAAACGCAATGTAAACCCAACGTTTGAGAGTTGCCGTTAAATCCACGGTAATCAAACGCGCCTGCGAGTGGAAACCGAGACGAATCAATGAAACGTGGACTCTTGAATATCTTCGTCGAATGACACGATCTCGTGCATATTTTTTTTACGTTTGCAAAGATGATAGAAAAAAAGAACAAGTTTGATGAAACGTGCGACTCTTTCTTACAGTTTATCGGACTAAATCTGAATTTATGCGAATATTTTGCTTCTCTCGATAGTTTATAGAACGTCTCAGAGAATCAGCTGATTTGCGTCAAAAAATGTTAACGTTTTAAAAATCCTGTTGCGACGATATTACATCGAAAGATACCCGTTGCTTCGTAAACGAGAGAGATCATGCGTTCATTTCTCAATATATCTCGAGCTTCTGTTTAAATTGCGAGGGGCTCAGCGAGGTGACGCTGAAGAATTGTTTCATTTTCGACTGACGCAGCTCGACGATTGCGTGGAAAATTACCTACTACAGACTTCCTTTCCCTCCCCTTCGCTCCTTTCCTTACGAGAAACACTCTCTACGCGAATCTCGGGAGAAAAGTTGACTGGGGCTGAAGATTTCGCGCGCAACGTAATCGCGGAATCAGGGACAGGCGCTGATGTGATCGCTCGGGGGGTAAGTTATGGGGTGTATCTTGCAGTCCCCGAATGGCACGAATGGCAGCGTCTACTCGTATAAAGCGGGACGCGCGCTGGCCGTACGAGCGATTCGGGTCTCTGATTGCAAACTCCGATCGATTCCCTTCGATTGGTCCATTCGTTGTAACGTCCGATAGAAATCGCTTGTGCCGCGCCAAAATCGCAGCTTGCCAATCTTCGTCCTTCCGCGGGCGATGCAGGGAGAGCGAGATATAGAGATCCGGATGCGTTCGCGCTGATAAATGGGCACCGACCTTTGGGAAATTGAGTGGTGACTCTCCGTCGTATGATTGTAATTATGCTCACGGGCTTATCTGTGATATTTACGTACAAATATCAGTCCTTGGAGACACAAATTATTTTTACCGCTTCATATTCGGCCGATATTCACATTTAGCTGGACGAAATTTCTAAATTGTTGATCTTATCGTTATCTATTATTCTTCAATTATCATCTCTGTCGGATGTAATAATGTACTTTTATTGCTTTTAATATTATCGCAAAAGTGTTTAATTTAATTTTTGCTTTGAAATGTAATACAATAAAAAAATATAGCCAGCATAACAAAATAATATTTTTAAATTATATCTTTATTTTCTTTAAAAATTAAAGAAAACTATTTTATTATATCTTTTTACGAGATTTAATATATTTTTATGTATATTGTCACATATATTTTAAATGTAGTTTTGTTATATATTTCAAGATAACTGTGTTCTGCTTTATTCACGAAGCAATACAACTTTGATATATGATTTACCCTTGGATTTACCTTTCTTAATCAGTCAAATATGACAACGACTTTTAACAATAAATGTGATTTTCTTCCTTATGCGAGGACGAGATTTAGCTGAAACATTGAGGGTAAAGATACGAATGAAAAATTCGTATCCTGGGGAATCCTAGAAATATGCCAGTTTACGTTCAGAGAGATGCTACGTCAGAAACAGTAGGGCAAACTGGATCGACCCCGATCTTCTTCGCCACCTGCTACTCACGTGCTCCGTTTTCGCATTTACGATTCTTCGTCATGCTATGCAATTTGCGCGACACATTTTGCTATTTCTTCGTTCGATATGGAATAATAAAACGCTTTTGAATTCAACAGAATTTCTATATGCTGCATTCACACATAAAAAAAAAAAAACAAGTACGTGCCTGCATCGATTTTTATTAACTCAAAGACACATGCATGAAAAATTTGAAACATAACGTTTGTAGTAAAGACTGAAAGAGTATTTGTAGCATATATAGATATTTGTAGCAACAAATTTGATCGTGGACAAAGTTTTTCTTAATGCACTTTGGCTTATCGCGATTTTAATCGTATTACGATTTTAGTTTTTTTTATGGATATTATTTTTTTTAAATATTCCTTTCACTACTTTTTCATTGTTTTATTTTAACGAGTTTAAATAATTATTAAACTAGAAAGAGGTTGATAAATTCTTATGTATAACATTTCAATTGCATATTCGTGCATTACATGTATATTATGTATTAATAACGTTATATTAGTTCATTGTATCTCTTTGATAAAAAATAAATTGTCCAAATATAAACTGTCAAGCATGTAAAGAGACAACTCAGATGCGCGATCAGTCGGCTATTTATTAAGCAATCTAAGCAGTTACACTCTATACCAACCGCGACAGCCAATGCGCGATCGACCCGACGTAAATGCGGCCATTGACAAAATAACACCAAAACTTGGTGACAATCGAATACTCGCAGAACTTGGTGCGCTCGCCCAATCTAGCTCTCTGCTTACGGCTCGCCGCCGCTTGTTCCGGTGCGCCATTATCGTATATTCCGTACGGTATCGAACTTTCCCCGTAACCGGCCCATACACACGACATTCACTGATATCTACGGTGGATGATACTAACGAAGCAGTATTACACTCATAAAAACGCTCCTCTCTCTCTTTCTCTCTTCTCCCCTTTCCCCTCCTCTCTCATACAATTCTTTTTAACTGCGGAAATACGTGCGTTGTCGTATCGGTTCGATGAGGAAAAAAAAAAAAGCTTTCGCCGCCGAATCGTCGCGTATACGAGAGAGGAGTACCTATTATTCTTGATTTTTCGCTGCAAGTGAAACGACATAAACGTGATAAATATGAATCGAATTTCATTTACACGCATACGCGTATACGCGATATTCCCGTGCGACTCGCGAAACTGCGCGAAGCTTCTCTGTTTGTGATAAATGGAACGCGAAATTTGCAGTGATGTAATAAATGTTAAGCGTTTGTGATGTTTGCATTTGTCTGGTACGTGTGTGTATGAGACGTGATTTATATTCTATTTATTCTCTTGAACTTTTACAATGGATTGCCGCAATGGCGCGGTAAAGTGCTTAAACTGTCGACGTGTGAAATTTTTTAATTCTCAATTAAATCATATTTTTTTCTATTATATGAAGTGGGAAATGCAAAGCAATGCAATATCACGAGATTTTTAAATAAGTAAGTTCTTACGTTGGTTTTTCGAAGCTTTTAACATACGATATATATTTACACGAGTTACATATAATGTAGTTTTAATGAGAACATTTCTATTATTAAACACGTGTTTAATAATGATAATAATCTACACGCACAGAATAGTAATTGCAAATACTAGATAAATTATTTGGCATCGTGACGCTTGCGATAACCCGGAATAATTCTTTCACGTGTAATTTATTACTGACGGAACCTCCTCGCCTACCCATTTTTATGGTCGGCTTCAGGTGGTTAGCGGAAATATCGAAGAAGGTCGGGAAACCTAGAAAACTTTTCATTCCGATTTCTACTGGAACACAGTACGCGTACCATTTTCCGGTCTCATAAATCTTGCCAATTTTTGCTTCGCAACATCGCCGGTGTTACACGGTGGTAAAATACCTACCTATATCAAACCGCAGAAATCGTTGACGTATGTGTACGTCTATGTGATCCCATTTACTCGAGCGCTTTGATTGTAGCACTTTAACGAACTTTATTTATTCGAATCTCTGAAAATTAATATTTCCTCTTTTTTTTCCCCAATAATATTGTTCAATTTATCGAAACTGAGAATATTACTGCATCTATTTTCATTTATGTCAGTTTCTCTAGAATATTTTCATTAGGTTTTTTTTACAACTGTAAACGCGACAAGTAAAAGCTATTATTTAAAACTCGCGATGTCTCTCTTCATTTGCATCAATTTTTCCTGCAATAATTTACACCAACATTTTAAAAAATATTTTTTTGTTGTCACAATAATAAAGGAATATTTTTTCAAATTACTTTTTTAAATGACGTTCAAATTTCTCGCTGAAGAATCGCCGCCGGTTGCGAGGCCATATTTTTAGATGCATTGCATTGCACTTCAGTGTAACGTTTCCTGACGCAGCCATGCGTCCAGAGTAAATCTTTATTCAGTGGAGCTTCTCTCGACGAATCCTGCAACATAGCAACCTCCTCACCGGATGACGACGTGCACATTGTATACCATTCCGACACATATTCTCGTTCGTACGAGTGCGCTTTTGAGACCCGAACAAAGTGGATGTATATCTCCGATGACGTCGATACCGATCCGATACGGACCAAGGCAAGTCTTAAATGGCCGGCGAATAGAATTCGACGGAGTGGAGAGAAAACGACGTACTGAAACAGAAGTCTATATGTTCGGGCCAGTGTGTATATATATATATATATGTGTGTGTAGATATACGAACATTCGCGTACGTCGCCTAGTATCTGACGTATCTTGCCGACGGTCTCGTGTTATCGTAGCAACACAGCTTGCTCTATTCCACGGCTGCGAATACCTAGTATCTGGTATGCAAATTTATCGTCGGGGCCGCATAAGTTTAGCATACATTTCTTGTTTTCGGCTGAACTACGGACGATCACGAGTACAAAAGGAAAGAGAGAGAGAGAGAGAGAGAGAGAGAGAGAGAGAGAGAGAGAGAGAGAGAGAGAGAGAGAGAGAGAGAGAGAGAGAGAGAGAAGGAGGAAAGGAACGAACGAATGAGTAGATAAAGTGTAAAGAGAAAGTGTTGGGAAAGTATAGATAGAAGCGAGAGAGGATACACAGGTGAGATAGAAGGGTAGTAAAGAGCAAACGATGGAAAAAGAACTGTGTTACTTGAAATGATATTCCTGTATGTACTTTCCTCTCTTTTCGTTTCCATCTATGCTTCATCACGCTCAACCGGGGGAGGAGGATACACGATAAAGGAAGCCGAGAGCATCATTCCGAATTTTGTTTATAGTTTGCGCGAGGGTGGCTTGTAACGGCCAAGCGAATGCGTTGAAACCGGACTGGACGGAACTTTGGCAAATGGGGATGCAAACTGGCTTTCCTCCCCTTGTTCGCGAATCTTTGCGAGCGAATAACAACGGGGTGATTCCAAGTGTGAATATCTCGGAATACCATTGTCATTGTCCTTTCCGTTGTGTTTTTCGACACACACCGTAATTCGCGCGTTGATATGAAATTTCACAATTGAGAAAAAAATTACCTAATTAATTTGTTCGTGGAAAAAATAAAGCGAAGATCAAATTACAAGAGATACAGACTCGCGTGTACTAAATTAAACATTGCCTCGGGATACTTTTCAAGCCGCGAGATTACGGTATTTCGGATAGAGATCGAGCGATCGAGCTTCACTGGATTTCATTCATTATTAGATCATTTTCAACCGTCTTTTTTTTTCCTACCTCGGAAGATTAAGAGAACGGCGGTATGCCGTTCGTTGTAGATTTCATTGAAAAATGAAGCACCGCGGGATATACTCGCGCGAGACACGCGCGCCCGTTCGATCGCCTCGCATGATCGCGGCTCGTAAATCAGGCTGGTGATTAAGGCGCGCCTGTACATACACATCTACTGACAATCCGGCGATCGAGAGTGTTACACGGATGGGATTTTCACCGGGATGAAGAAAGAGCCAACGCTGCCGCCGCCGCAGCAACTGATAGGTTACTTCTGGTACCGACCGTTTTTGGTATCGATAGTTTATCTTCCGTGTTAGTTACATGTCGATACTTGAGAGTAAACTATCAAGTAGAGAATATGTAGGTTTATGTGTTGGATATTATATATGGATGGTACTTTTAGCTCGCGAGAAATACGTATTTTTTTGGTGCGATAAAACTAACGGCTCTCTACCTAACAGAAACCTTTCAATTATACATAACTTTCAATTCTGTATATGTGCACGTATGTATTGTATTTTTTTTTTTAAGTAAAAAGATGACAAGAAATCTCTTGCAAGATGAAAAATAATTATCATATGTTGTGCTAATTTTCCATATTATTTTAAGAAAATTTAATAATACATAAATGTATATCAGGAGCATTCTTGTAAGCATTAAACACGATTTTTGTAGCGAATTAATTTTAATAAGAGATAACATTTATTTAGCATTAATTATATAGTAATTAAATTTTTAAAACATTGTTTAAAATTTCATTATTTAATTATAGTCTTAAAATTTTAATCGCTTAATTAATCAATAGTATTTGCTTTTCGATGTAAACTCCATTTAAAATATACAACTATTAATTCAAAATTTGCTTTTTACTCCACTAATTATCTTATCACACGAATGTGCCAAAGAACGCGTTACCTTGTCCAATTAGAGAGTGATGCCGTTTTAACGCTCTCGTTCTCGGGCCATGAAAGGAACATGAGGGGGTGCGAAAAAAAGAAAATACGAATCATTGAGTTAGAAGTTTACTTTTACTCGCTATTCACATTCGCATGTATGTGCGACTTCATTACACGATTTTTTTCTGCGCGAGATGAACGTCTCGCATCTGTCTCTTGATTACGCGAATCTCCCTTTTCCCTTTCACTTTTCGCCGAGGATTTTACATCGTGTCTGTTAATTTGTGTTTTTTCCTCTTCGTATTAACCTCGCCTGAATAAATCGGCATTAGCGTACAATAGTTTATCCGTGCGCAGTTTTAACGAGAAGCGAAGTTTACGGTATTTTTTAAGGAACGAGACCGCAAAGTTTACTCTATTTTTTAAAGAACGAGATGCGGAGATGATGAATAGTCTCGATGTAGCGTGCGTCGAGAGTGCATTTGCCTCTTTTTTACAAGAAAGTATCGGTTACAGACTCCTATTACGAATTTTGCATCATTACACGTTTACATATACCTTCGGAATAATTTAATTGACGGGTATGATGTTCAATTTACCCGGCCGATTAAAGCCAGTTGAATTGAAATTATTGAATTTCGAAGTTAAAAAATATTATACATATATAATATGAGAGAAAGAGAGATAATAAATTTTATTATTTTCAAGACAATAAATTGATCGGATAAACTGAACAATTTTCTGTCATGAATGCTGCGATAATTACTAAATGTATAATAAATCAGTTCTGGAGTTAATTTATAGAGCATATATCGTAGGAAATCGACGGTTGTACTGACGGTTGTTACTGCTCATTGTAAGCTGCACATTGTATTTAATTTCGATTTGAAATGCGACGTACAAAAGCCATGTCATACTTGCTTCAACGGCGAACTATTCAGAGTTTGATTTGCTGTACATCGCTAGATATAAAAAATACACAGCTTTAGAAAAGTGAATTTTTAAAAATATAATTCTAATTAAATGGCAAAAAAATTTTTTTTATTATAAATGTTTTTACGTGTATTCAAAATTTGTGAACGTATAGAAAAATTCTGCTGTGATAGCTATGATTACAATATTTTGTGAATTCTGAAATTAGGAATAACTGAATTTATCAGGTAACGTGGCGAAAATATCGTTGAATTGAATAAATAATCGTTATTTGTTTATTATTTGTCATATTTTCACATTCATGAATATTAATTCTTGTATTCAATAAATTTGCAGAAAACTGCATCGATAATATATGTATATGCTCATTAATAACTTTATTATATCGAAATATTAATATTTCCAAAATTATTTTGTCTTCTTAAATAAACGATAAAATTATGAAGTTATTTTATACTATCGCGTAAATTAAAATCGCTGTCTCGGCGATTTAAATTTCAAGACTATAATTAAGTAACGAAATGTTTTTAAACGATGTTTTTACAATAAAAATTTAATTGCTATATAATTAAAATGCCGAAAAAATATTATCTTTTATCAAAATATTTTACAAAAAATCGAGTCTGAATTTATCGAAGAAATATCTATTAGATATTGCTATTACTGAGATTTACGCACGATGCACACGTATGTATATCGCGTACGATCATATCGCGGATTTCAACCGCGTTTGAGACTCTCGATTCAAAAACGTGCGGAGAAACAAACCGCGGAAAGCTGTTGCGACGCCACAACACGTCTGTCGTCGCACGTTTGTGCGATGCAACGCGTCGGTAGCACTTGACATTTACGAGAGACAGATTCATCTCTCGCGGCGCTGCGGATGCGAGAGATTTCGAGATTTTAATTTGCGTACGAGCGAGAGAGCAGAGGCGACGACGAGCGAAAGCGGCGCCTGTTAAACAAACGTCCAGAGGGGGTGAAAGGGGACGAAGCCACGCAAAACGACGATAAAAGCGACGGCGATGGAAAAGCGACGGCGATGGAGAAGCGATGCTGCGTTACGCGCGAGACGGATTGCGGAAAAACGCCGCGTAACTTGGGGGGGATTTGTGTGTGTAGATGGGTTGGGGGGGGTCTGTGTTTACGTACCCCTGTATGTCCGTACGTATACCTGTATGCATATACACCCGGCCGATATTTCATTCGATAAGCGTGCGCGGAGAGCGACTCGGTTGACGTTGGCAAAGAGGGTTGGATGAGGGGGAGAGAAAAAGGGGGGCGTCGAAGCACTACCGACCAAGGGAGGAAACTCGAAAGCAGATCGGATTCGCCTGTTATTGCTCCTTTGAATCGGAATACCGCGGCGATTCGTTCTCATCCCTCTTTCTCTCTTTCCCGCGTTCTCTTTCTCTCTCTGGATCGCTGCTTTCTTTATCAGAGGGCGAGAGAACGTCTCTCTCTTTCTCTTTCCCTCTCTCTTCTTTGTACACGCCGCCTGCAACGTACGCCGTCTGTAAATCTAGACGCGAATGCGTCTCTGTCCGGATTACAAATCGAAAGCGGTTTAGCTACTTGCCTTTCATAAAGAGGAACGAACACGTACGCATAGACATACGTCCAATCTCGGTCTCTACCTTGGCTTCTGCGTTCTTCTCCCCATGTTGCCCCGCCGCGAACGCTTCTTCCACCAGCGCAGCGGGGCCCCCCCCTGCCCCCGCTTCTTCTTCTTTTACATTCGCGCAGCAACCGCGACTCGATTACACGAGAGAAATAAATCGAGTTCTACGTGAACGGACTTGACAATTCTGGAAAAACTTTGCCGGTAACCGCGGTTCGTAAAACAGACTCGTGGAATGTTAAAAAGACACGGGCCCCTCGGGAGAGAAAAGAAGCGCTCATTATACACATATTTAGAAATTTTCCCAATGTTACACGTGTATCGTGACGTCGTTATGAGACATCATATATATGCTGTATAAAATCGCTAAAATGACAACAGAAGGACAAATGTATGATTAATCATTGTTCCCGTGAATTTTTGCGTATATAGCTATCAATATTTTATATTCATATCTATTCATATTTATAGATAGACAATTTATAATATTCTACATGGTTTTTAATATCTGTAAAAACTAATTACTATTAAAACTCATTATTATTTTATGGCAGTATTAAAATTGGAAAATTATACGAGTTTATACGAACGAGTTAAAAAATACACTGCTATTTTAATGAAATTTTTGTGCATTATATACGTATCCATTCAAAAAATTTATCTGCTTGATTTTAGAAAAGTTTTAAAAGTAACTACTTCACTATTGTTTCGCAACACACAAATATTTCAAATATATCTGCAAATTTCATTTAATTCGAGCAATCGTAAACTCCAGTAGTAGGACGTTAATTTTACAATTCACCGATCTTTTTCTCCGTTGAATCTGCATTTCATCGGCGAATACACCAGTCACGTTTCCGAGGTACGAGAAACGAACCGCATCTCTGGCGCTGATTCACTGTAATATAGACGAGCCAAGAGTCTAACTGCGACGGATACCGCGGGTCATTCGCGGCGCGAATAAAGTCAAGCGGTATGGGATATGTACAAGGGAGAGAGAAAGAAAGAAAATGGAAAATCAGAGGAGGAAAAAGAAAATAAAGGAACGAGGCGGAAAGAATTATCGAAGATAGAAAAAGAACAGAATATCTCTCTGTGCAGCAAAAGGAAGAGACGGATCGACGAGATGATAAACCCCTCGAGGGCGCAATCCAAGCCGTGAAATAAAGCTCTCTCCCTGCGGTTCCGGAAGCAGCCGGTAACGTGACTCGTGGTGACTCAGCGAAACCATAACATTACCCCGTTAACTCTTCGTGTCTCGCTGTATAGTACACGCGACGAGCGACGGTAATCCGCGTACTATATTATACACGATGAAATATAAGAACATTAATTAAAAGCGTGATGGAACGCGAAGTTTCGCGCCGATTCGATACCGGAAGTTCTCGCGAAATGATATATCTCAGATATCGATAAAATTCCTCGTTCGATCATCACATCTCGTTCCTCGCTCTTGACGATTTCCTTTTCTGCCACCGAGGGATAGCATTCTTCTATTAGCATTCTTAAAAAACAATTCGAGAGTATCGCGCCGAGACGTGCCGAGGTGTGTTAAAAGTACTAGAAAGTCGGAGCGAGGTAATCATGGAGTTGGAAGATATCCTCGCGAAGGAGAAGTTGGAATCGGATCCCGGATAAATCCTTGAGGGCGCAATCTGGCCGAGTGGTGGAACAAAACGCGGCGCACCTGCGGACTAGGAAGCACCGGTGTAACGTGACTCGGGTGCCTCGATGAAACCATAATATTATCCGACGCTCTTCATCTCGTTCATCCCGCGCAACCACGTGAAGACAAAGTGGAAAGAGGCGTTCCCGGACTCAGCTAGCGAAATCGGATCGCGGAAAGGGAAAGCGTTTCGGCAATCGCGAACAGGAAATGCGACGCCGGAAGGGAGGGAGGTATATACTGTCGCGAAGTGACGAAGCCGATTGCAGGTAAATCCTCGTCGACATATTCCGATATTGCCTGGTTGTTCAATTCCGTTAAAAAAAATGTATGTATGCATCCCGTATCACGTCGCTAGAGAGTAGATAATGAATATGACAAAAGGGGGAGGGGGGGAATTATTTATGTGATACTCTATTCCGAGTACTTGAAAAAGGAAACATCGATCGCACCTGCGTTGTATTTCTTCATATTTCCCCATAAGATTAATTATGCCCATAAGATTAATTATTCGCATTACTATGATAGAATTATTGATTGTGCGATTCAATTTTTGCGATGTAAATGATTAATTTGTGGATGTAATATCCGCAATTAATTTACTCGATTAAATGTATATTGTGTATACCGTGATTCGCTACTATTGGGAAATGCTTCGTGTTTTTCAATGTACATGATAGGATGTCAGTATATATTTAAATATAAATAAAATATTAATGGAAATACATTTTAGGGAAAATGCCGAAAAGTCTTAAATCGCGTATTAAAACTTTACACAAGAGAATTTACAGTTTGCAATTTACAATTTACAGTAAACTGCTGAAATATTAATAAACTGCGTGAAGAGGAAAATTTCGCAATCACATACAACTTATTTGCTGCGAGTAATTCAATATGCATTTTCAATATGTATTACCCCAAATTTTTTAAAAATACATTATTATAAAAATATATATTTTAATATATAACATAATAAATTGAAAAGATTCTCATACACAAATTCAAGATGGATACAGGCTAATACGAACTAAATACAGAAATTAGGTGCAACAATCTTGTTATAAAATACTTTTCTATTTAAACCGAACAATTTAAATAGAGAAGTGTTTTATATATGTATAACAAAATTGTTGCGCCTAATTTTTGCACTCGGCTCTTATTAGCCTGCATCCATCTCGAATTTATATTTGTAATATATGTTAAATTGCGCTAAATTTAATTATCACTGAATGAGTATGTTCTGCACGGTTTTCGCGTTTTCTCGTCCTTATATCGTCAACGATTTTCTGCCAATGTTATATGATCGCAAATAAATTTCTCCGGCATGCAATCTGGTCAGTCTGTGACAGTGCCTCGTATTCCGAACGCACATTTATCAAAGATGTAACATCTAGCCCCATTTAATCTGTACAGTTGAAACATCACATCTTTGATAAATGCGAGCTCTAGATACGGGTCTGTTGGAATACAGTATCCCGCTCGTTTCTACGATCTCTAAAGCACGCGCATACGGTATAATGATTATGCATCGATGAAAGCCAGCTGTCATTACGTTCAATTCTAATATTTTCTTTACTCTCAAGAGTATACACACACCGTAGAGGAATTATCTTTATATACATTCTTTCGAATACCATTACTCATCGGAATATCTGCTGTTAAAATCAAATATACCGCGTTGATTCGTAGAGATTCTGTATGTGAATAAATCGATACGGTTTACATTGCGCGTGCTTTCGAACGTCAGGAGCGTACATCATCGTGCAAACATCGCGCTAGAACGTTGCAGTAGCAGCAGCAGCGGCGGCGGTGGCGGGTCTCGAGTGGCGAATAAATCTGGAGTAAAGATCCTCGGGAGTGCAAACTAGACAAATTGGCGGAACAAAGCAGACGTGCGCGCCAGCAGCTAGCTGCACGCTAACGCGGTAACGCGCGACTCAGGTGCACCAATGAAACCATAATATTATCCCACGCTTTCTCTCTCTCTCTCACCCTCCGAATCTACGCGTACGCTTCATCTGCACCGGACGTGAGCGAATGCCCGGTGAAACGTACGTTGCACCCGATGGTTGCGCATGGTTGCAAGCCGCGGGATAAAGAAGAGATAGCGGGATGCGCGCGTTAAACGCTATCCGCCGAGGAAGACGGAATATGTTCCCGTTCTATCGGGTTTAAAGCGCGTAAGGCGGCGAGAAGCATGTGGCCTGCCTGCAATATTGCCACAGACTTAAGCCTCGGGAAATTGGCTCATTTATCTCGCCCGCGGAGACATCCGCCGATGTTGGTATCGCGCTTGCGGAAAAATATCTTCGGAGGAAAGGTAGCCTTATTCTTACGATTCTCCTCTTGTGTTGTACTAAAGGCCTTTTCGTGGTAAACAACTTGAAAAATCTCTTAACAGAGCGACACGAGGTCAATGAAATTTCAATTTTCATAACCAAAGAGCACAGTTTGAAAAGTCGATTATATTTCAATTGACATCTAAATTAATATTCTTCGATGTTGAAATAAAATGCAAGGCGCGCTGTATTTGTTATGTATTATGTAAAAGTATTTGATATGTTTTTAAAATATATGCACAATGGCTATATGTCAACTAACAAACATGTTATAAACGATCAGAAAATTTTTCGTAAAATACATGTTAAATAAATTTCGAAAATTAATTTTGCAATACACATTTTTGCGTTGTAAAAATTTACAAATTAATTCTATGCGCAATTGTATCGTCGTCTATCTCTCTCGCTCCCTCGTTACAGTAGTACGAAATAATTAATACATGCGACTAATCTCACGTGTCCCGTATCGTCTACGAACATGTACAATCGTAATATCAATATTCATACGTCACACACGGGGGGGGGGGGGCATATTAAACCAGCGGCGAATTAGCGTACGTCATTATTTCCATTAGCTCCGTACTATATATATATATATATATATATATATATATATATATTTCTCGCGCGAGCGCGGTTATCCGCGTACTCTGGAAATCTGTGCCCTCCCTCGCCGGGACTTGTCCGCGAAACGAGAACTTCCGTCGGAAAATACAACCGACGGAATAATTCCCCGGCTAACTTTTCGCACCGAGAGCGGCTTCTCCCTCTCTGCCCGGAGGACTCTCAAACTGGATAATCGCATGAGCGCGGAAAGCCCGTGCGCGAGCGAAGGAAAAGGAAGCGTTTTTCCGCGAGGAAAAGGAAGGCCGTCAGTCAGTCAAGTGCGTAACGCGACGAAATATCTGATCCGAGAGTTGGCGGACTCATTCTCGAGTTCGAGGGCGAGGAACGAGTTCGACCAAGTGTAAGGGATGGTTAAGGACAGACGGACGAAAAGAGAGGATGAGTAGTTACCTCGTCTGATGGGCGAGGGTGCTTTCAACACCGCGCCATTTCGACGTTGCTGCCACGCAATTTTCGTTCCGCGATGTAAAAGTTTCTACAAGGTTTGCGTCTTGAGCCTTTCCCCGAAGTTAGATACCAAATGGATTTTCTTATTTTTACCGCCCGCAGTTTCGAAAATGTGTACCGTATATATAGACTGTCGCGTCGAATATATTTTTTTTAGGAAAAGTTAAGTTAAGAAAAATAGTGATTAATAATGATATCTCGTTCCAATGTTGTGAGCTATCGATTATCGTTGTTTCTCAATTGAAATCGGTGTTATCATCTTAGATTATGATCAATTACATTTAGCTCTACATTCTATTATACGGTTTGAAAGAGACACCTAAGTCAGCAGATATATACGCTACGTGTTATATATATCGTCCGTCCTCATTCGATTCGTCCCTACTCGGCCAATTTCTACGGCCAAACGGTCCATTTTAATTGAATTTTCAGGAAAAAGGGGTGGTCCGAATTGACGTCTACGAGAGAATTCGATGGCTCTGGCTTGGGTTAGCTCTCGCGTTCGTACTTTTCGTCCGTTTTCGATTGTACCTCGCGGCTGGAACCACCAATAAAGTAATTCCGGTTAAAGGCAATCGCGCCAAAGGTACTTCACTTACTCGTCCTCTCGAAATGCCATTAAATGCCGAGGGCATCAGCTGCCAGGACGGCCAAACGTTTTCGCGAAAAACGATATTCGCACTTTTCAATGATGCTAAAAAGGTGTGTTTCTTTTATCCCTGTGTGAAATTGAAACCTGTGAGATATAATTAAAAACATTTTTTTGGTCTACGCCACACTCGTGATACATTTCTAGATTTAATGGGGTAATTGTTGCGCGAGGCAATATTTCAGAAAGTTCGTTATTTACGCTCGCTTAGATACGGAGAGAACCTTACACATCAACGAGCTGATTACTTCGAACAACGGTTTCTATCGCGATTCGTCGCGGGAGATAAGAAAAGCGCGCCCTGCAACAAGTCGCAATTCTTAGTGTTCCTTTCTTTTTCTTTCTCTTTTTGATAGCGTAATCTGAATGGCGCGAGCGTATTACAAAAGACGATCGTTACAAGGTGTATATAGTACAGTTACATTGCGGCATGCGATGTATCTGTATCTTGCTTAAAGATGCACGCTGGAAATTTCAAAGCGAAAAACGGAGCAACATCGTTTGGAGGCTCAACGAGGCGATTATCAGTGAGCCATTAAACGCGCGAGGCCGCTCAGATATTACTCTGTCCCGATAGCTTTGCCCGCGAGGACGTGTATACGTCATCGCGGGCGTAAAATTTTAATTAACAGGAATGCGTTAATTAGTTTGTAAAGCCGATAGCCGTGAACAGAATGTTCTATATCAAGAAACAATGGACCTCTTTTCGCACTGTCTCACAAATACATACATCGTGCATATATAAAATCGTACAAAGAGAGGAAACGTAATACTCGATATTCAACTGATATATTTACTTTAAAATTTGAATAAAGATTTTTTTATTATATTAAAGTATGTGCTATAATTAGAGAATATCACGGTATGAAAACAGAAATAATGAAACGCGAATCAATAAATCAGTTTTGCAATGAAATTCCGAGATTAGTCGGAACAACGATTCTCTACGGTTGACAAAGTAATCATGAGATCAGCCATTAAATCGAATTTTAAAGGAAGGGAAGCGGCTTAATGCAATTAGCAAGAAAGACTGACACATAGGTAGAATGTTAAAGAGGACGAGAAAAGGGAGGGACACTCTGCGAGGCGAGGGGAGAGAACGAGGCTGAGACCTTTTGCTCGTTCTTAACGTCAATTAACATCGATTACAATCGGTTATAAATACGTTTTTAATATGTAGCTCGCGCGTTAAAGTAAAGTACGACATTTATAGGAAAATGGATGGAATTAAAATATATATAGACATCTTTCCCCTTTCGCATACTTTTTTCTTTCTTTTTTCGCCGCTCTATATTCGATTTCTCGCTTAACGATTGCTTTCTCCCAAATAAAACGAATTTTCATATGTGCATTCGAGAAATCATACTTTACATGCCGTTTTAAATAAGATAAAAATGCGAAAGATGCGGATTTACAGTATTTACTGTTTACTTGGGTGTTTAAAAAAATTGAAGAAAAAAACAAAATTTCTATAACGTTGAATGAACTTTATAACATGAAAGCTCGGAACTTTATTTTCCAGCATTTTCCGATTTACGGCAATTTGATTTTAAGATACCCACTTTTGTATGTTTCGCAAGTTGTCCGCTGATCTTATTTCTTTCTTATCGTTTCCGCGTCTACTTTTAAACATATATGATAAAAACTTTCTTCACAGAGCTACTTCAAATACATGCGTTTTATCAAACTCCATTATAAACTCGGACAGTTCTCAGTTATCCGATTATCCGGTTATCCGGTCCATTTTCGATATTATATTTTACTTTTATTTCAAGAGTTTTTGCTTTTTTAGCATTACCGTAGTCACGGCTTGTATCTTTACTACTGCATTTGTAACTCTATATTCTTTTGCTGATTTTTTGCTACATTAACAATTCTTAGTGACATTAAGTTTTTTTATTTTTAAATGAATGCATTAGTTTTAATTTTTATGATATTTTAAGCAAAGGAAGAAGGATATATAAAAGAATGACATTGAACGTTTAATATGAAAATAATTGTAAAACATTTCATAATGTTGACAATATGCGAGAATATAAAAAAACAAATTGTTTTATATATTATATAAATTTATATCATATTTATATTTTGATTACATCGTATGTAGTGTCCAAATTTATATTGCGAAGATACTGGCAATTTTTATTATGCTTAATAGGATTATACGTGATAAATTATTCCCTATTTTAGAGCCATGTCAATATCCGCTGTCGCATGTTTAATATTAAATTCGGACAAAATCGCACTGTCGTATCCAATTCCAGTGTCACGGTTACGCTTAATGGATGCTATTTAAATCGTCATCGCGTCGAGCAATTTCCCTGAGAGGAAGTCTCTTTCGCCTTTACACTCTGACGATTTCTACAGGGGATTCCGAAATACGGTAGGATGAGATATCGATGTACCGACAAGTTCGAGGGGGGAGGTAGCGGCGAGATCATCTCACTCATCTTCTGACATCTCGTATTGTAGCTGAAATTGATTTGGGAATAATCGCGTCGCCAGTATTTGCGCAAACGATACCTTGCGATGCGTTTTCATATGAATTTACTTATCCAACGCACATATATTTGCGAAATTCTACGAAAAGCATGAAACATTTTTAAATGTCAATTATTTCATAAATTTCCGCGTGATGTAATTTCAAGGAAATCTAAAGTAAATAGTATTTAAGAATATTATTATGATTTTCAGTTAAAATAAGTTGACATTTAAGATGTATGTAAATTGACAGAGATGTATAAACAATTTGATGAGACGTATAAGACGATAATGAAACTAATGGTGTTAATAGCGTCAATAATGTTAAATTTCTAAACATATGCTTGCAAATTATTGCGAATCACAACGTAACGATCACCAGATGACGCATAGTTGTGCTATTATGAAAGCTGTGCTATTATTATGTCGTTAATTACGCAAGCTGATAATAGATGCTAACATTTACTATCTATGTATTATGATTATGAAAGAATGATGCTGAAAAGAGTGACGCCAAATAAAGATAAAAATAATTAAAATATTCTTTTGAAAGAATAATAAGCGCGTAAACTTCTTTTAATTATACATGAATGATATTATAAATAAATAAGCTATTTTACGAGCTGCTTTTTATCCTATGTTATTTGAATGTAGCAAAAATAACTCGAAATTTATTTTCTTTAAAATACAGATAAATTCTTATTTTTAAATTGACTTTAAATAAATTACAGTTTAATTAAGTTTTTATGTGATTGATAGTTATAAAAAAATTAATGCGAATAATTAAAATTTTAATAAAGGAATTACATTGAAAAATTTTTTATTAAAGAAAAATTTATTCTAATTGGAGAAACAAATCTGTGAATTAAAGAATTGTGAATTATTCTGAGAACATTTTTATACATTATGCTAAAATGAAAGAATCAAATTTCGAGATTTTGCATTGCTAAATATGAAGATATAATTATACCTAGAGAAAGGAAAAACTGCGAAGAATGATAGACTCTTTCAGGAACAATTGCGAGTAATTATGAAGCCAGTAATAACTATTAATTAACGTTCATTGAAATTTTGTGAAATCGATGGAAATCAAAATGCTATTAGAGGCTCATCAATGGCTATTATATTACACAATTTTAATGAGAATTTTTTCATGATGAAATATTCATTGAGAGCGCGTTGTAATTTGAACAACTCGATAAAGCATTGGACGAAAATATATTTGACCTCAAGTAATCATTAGAGAAATAATTATTACCTATAGATAACGAAACGATAATTTATCATTTTTATTCTTATCGCCTCAATTCCTGTTTGAAATAATAAATGAATAAATCGCAAGAAATGCGCGCTTTGATAAAGGCCTATCAACACGATACAATTATGTCTTGTTTATTAAAAGTTAATTAACCGTTAATTGTAATAACAGCAAATTATTTCTCGATACTTATTGCGACAATAAATAATGCAATGTCTCACACTACTTCTGGCTCAAGTCACTTCGCGCAAATAATAACAGAATCGCGTGTCTTAACAATAATCCGAGAAAGACGATGGAATATTGAAATACTGTGTGTCAATTAATTTTGTTACCGTCTCTCAAAATAATCAACATTTTATAATATAAATTCACGCTAAATATTTTCAACGCTTTTTAATTTAATTTTGATGAGTGAATTATTATCGAAATTAAAAAAAGAAAATTTAATGAATATGATTTAGATGAAGAATCTATTTATGTAAATTAATTAATTTAATATAATCATTTTACGTTAAACATTTTCATATTTCGAGAGAACTAGAAATGTTCTTAATAAATCAAGAATACTTTATTTAATTTTAATAAATCAAAATATAAAAATTTAATTATATATTTGGCATCGCGATGCTACCGCGTTGCCTGATTGAGAAAGCTAGAGAGATAATTTGTTAAGATGCAATGTGTGTTAATGCATTATTATATTATACGATGATTAGATGATTAGACGATTAATTTTTAATCTTGTAAAATTGAATTGACGAAAAAAAAAAAATAGTCTCGGGAAAAATAAAATTTTCTCTAAATGTCAACTCTAATCGCAGTTTATTTACATACAGTTTACATATTTTAATAACAAACGGATAAAATTTTGCCAAAGAGAAATTCGATTCAAAAAAAGAGATTACCCGCGTCCATTGCATTGTGCACAACGCGCGACATTTTATAACAATTACTTCGTCTACGCATTAATTCGCGTAATTCTTCTACACGGTCCCGTGTTTCTCATCCGTTGTCCAAAATTGCATCGCGGTGTGCACGACACGGTTCTTTTTTTAAATTTTTCTTTTTACGCCTTTTTTCCACGGCTAAACGCGAACACTGCCGTTGCGGTGCGTTGAATACAAAACGTTTGGCACTCTCACCCGGGCCTCCTCGACAAACGAGGAAGTCCGCGGAAACCTGTGCGTGCTCCGAGGCCGTTAGTGGAGCATTGCTTTCGCTTCCGTACACATCAATACACAGACAACCTGCGATCGCCCCGGGGGCGATGGTAATTCTAGGATAATTCCAATTTCGAGTGGTAATTTTGTTGCGCAATTCGTGTCGAGGAAGGAATACGATATCACGAGAACTGGCCGTATCGTCGCGACGCAGACAGCTATACGATTCGGCCGATGGTCGATCGACATGCGAGACAGTCGCTTGTCCTGCTAATAACAGGACAAGGTACTCTGGCATCCTGTGCTCTAGGCTATCCTCCGCTTTAAATCAGATTTCATAAACTTATTCGACACCACTGCTGCTTTGCATTATAAGTCTTGCGATGCGACACACAAAAATGTAGAGAAAAAAGCGGAGCCAATTTTATTATAATTTAATTTTCTGTTACTGAAATATAGAACTATTAAATTCGAATTTAATTTTCTCACCGAGTATCGAGTGTATTTGATCGGATTTATACGTCGCGAATAATTTTCGCGCATTATGTATTGTTTATTATAATATTTTAAATGACAATATAAATTTTCAAGTATGCATAATAACGACATAAAAAATTCAACAAGATCCTTTAATATTTAGAATCGATATATATACGGTGCTGTTCGCGAAGCAAATTGGGGTTCAACAGCTTCCTGTCCAACGGGAAGAGACCTGTTTCCTATTCTGAGATATCGTGGCAGTTTTATAGTCGGTACTTGCCACGTACGAAATAACGTTTTGTACGAAGAACGTGCCTGGAACTCGGCATTACGATATCAAACGGCACAATTCAGTGTCCGACAGAACATCGGTGTGTGCTCTCCTACGATTGTAACCTATTTCAACTGTGCAACGTAGATCCACCGACCCTCTATATCACAACTCGATCCGTACACGTAATCGTTCGCGATTTGTAGCAGCCACGCTATAAATGACTTCTCTTTTGTCACGTACAGAGTTATATGTAAAAGCCAGGCATTTTTAAAGGTTCCTTTTAATAGATTGCGCTGTACGACGCGTGTATCACTATTCCCATGTAATGGTTTTTTTTCCGGAGAAAGGAAAGAAAATAAAAATACAAACTATTCGTTTATTTTTCTGTTCTGTTGTTCTCTGCATAGTATCCAATACATTGGTATTTATACGATTGTTTCATCTTATAGCCATTGGGAATAAAAGTTTTAAAAATGAAAAGAATTATAAAGACCGAAAGATTGACGGAACAAACCGGGAAAGGAAAAAATATTGCACGGATAATGTTACATCGGTAAAAATATTTCAGTACATTCGATAGATATAGAAAATAAAATAAAATACTTGATTTTTTTTTAAATTATCTTTAATTAAATATTTATATGAAAAAAATGCAGTTGTACTGTATAGTATATAAATACGATTGTATTATTGAGAGTTTGTTAAACTATGCATAATCTATTTCGTTCGAGTTTCATATTTAACCGCGACAGTGATTTCGCGCACTTATTATTGAAACCCGCGCAATTTCCTGTGCGCTACTAGTATGAACACGGTAAGCTTTTGCGCGAAAGCTGTGTGCCCCCCCATTCATGAATTACGAAATAGCCGGCATACGCAACGCTGCCAATCGTCGATACGCCGTGTGTCTATACCCGCGGAGAGAGCATATCCCCTAGCATCCCTCGGTGCCGGCCGGCCTCGATATTAGGCCATATTTCGTCGATCCAGGTAGTGGTTTGCCTGAGTCAATTTAATCGAGGCGCTGCGTATACGTATACGTATACTAACAGTCTATCTCCTGAGTAAACTCGCGTGCAATAGATACGCTTGTTTCCTATTTTCTATCGCGAATGCGTTGAAATTGAAAATCCCGTTGCACCGCAACGCATCGTCGGTACGACTTTTTTCACCGGTGAATAGAAAGCGACATTTATTATTTCGTGCTTTCGATGGCAGGTTTCCTCAATTTTCTTTAGCATTCTATATTTATTATTATTTAAAATATAAATTATAACGTGATTTTCTTAGCCACACAAATGATTTTTCTTATATTTTTTTATTATATGTATATCTCTGACATGTAAATTTTCTTTCACAGACTTTTAACAAAATTATATTCTTACTGTGATGAAAATGTCGATATTTCTAAAAAAGTATATATCGCAAAAAAAATTTCTACCATTCTTATTTTATATTTTATACATTAAATCAAAGCGTAATAATTTCATGAGATTGAGTCGGGAGATTGAGAGGGACTAGAGTTTTTATCTTTAATAAGAACGCGAGGTTAAGATTTTATGGCCGAAAAATTGTGATTTGATTAATCGGACTTCAATCGCGCAGAACCGATTCTTGCATAAAGGGTTCGGCTCGAATTTAAGCGATTCGTGATTGTCGTTCGTTACCTTCGATCCTGTTACATCATCCGGCGGAGAAAAAGCTCGCGATGAAGAAAGATCGCTCTGTACTTCAGCAACTTCTTCCGAGACTTTCTTAATTACGAGCGGAACGCGATAAAGGTCGGCGAGAAGAAAAGAGGTTGGGCGCGCAAGACTTTCATCTAGACGAGGAAAGTATCGATTCCTACTTCTGCGAAAGGGAATCTGAAAACTTTTATCTCTTAATTGTCATAGCGCCGCTAAAGTCTATTGTTCTATCATTTCCGTCTCTGTTTTCTTCGTTTGGTTCATCATTGCTCGATTAATCTGCGAATCTTTCCTAAGGCTTTCGGAACGAAGCAGCGCCCGTTAAAATGTCTTCCATCCTTTCGAACGATTATTTTTATGCGCGCAGTAATTTCGAAATAAATTTCTCTCCATGGTGTTGTTTGTTTAAAATTTTAAAACATTAATAATTCATTATACAAAAATAAATAATTATCATGTGTGGATAGTTCCACTAATTATCAAAACAATTATCAATTAGATCCAATCAAAAGTTATGATAAATATACATGAAATAAACGCTATGAAATATGCATGCATCATATGCTGCGTAGGCCGAGCATATTCACATACTACGTCTATTTAGAAATTTACATCTCCGAATCAATTTGACAACTTTGCGCAGCTAATTTGTTTACGTCTATTACCGTATTTGGTTAACAAGCAGTCGCTGCGGCGACGGAACTCGCGGCGTGTGCGTCAAACAACTGGCATGCTTAGTGAACACGAGTTAGATTCGTTGGTGTGCAACCGCTTTAACGCGGAAACCTTGGAAATCGCGCGTTTACGCTCGTCGGGCGGAAGTACTTGGTGGCAATTTCGCCGCAGCTCCCAGGATCCGGCGAATCTGCTGCTGCTCGCCCGCTCATCGCGCTAATGCATTATAATCCCGAACATAGACGGAAGCCGAGGAATCGCGCACAGTGGGTGTTAACCGAGCAACGCGCGCAGGAATGCAAACCCCGAGAGCGTCGTTCCTTATCCCGTCTTTCATCATCGGAACAAACGCGTGAGGTATCTCTCATCTCTCGCGCAAAGTGAGTCGCAACACGCGAGACGACGCTCTTACCAACCCGAATGACTTGGCTTTTCATCATCGTAACATCATCTATAACGTGTAGAACTATTTATCAGTACAGCGAAGTCTTTTTCAGCGAAAGTTTATAGCGTTTAAACATTGAACCGCGCATATAAAAAGATCAACTCTTTGTTTTATTAGAAAACTAACACCGTCATCTCATACAATATATGATGTAAAATATATTCGATATAAAATCGCCGTCTTTTTTTTTAAATGCAACGTCATCCTCGTAAAACGCATGGGTGAGATCTGTATGACAGATAACGTTGACTATACGTCACTCGTCCGTTGTAGATAATCGCGGCTCATTAAACCAGGTATTGACTCATTAAGCAATAAACCTACCTAGCCGGCTAATTGGCGGCAGCTCCTCCTTCCCTCACTCTCCATCCCTTCTTCCCCCTTTCCTTCCGGTGTACGTGAACAGTGATCGAAGGTTCAGCCACACCGCAAAACGGGTTCCTCATTAACTTCTCCTCTGCGTCATAGTCATCGTTTTTTCTCCCTCGCCACGTCTCTCTCTTTGCTCTTCCTTTTTTTTCGGCGACCCTCCTCCGCGCCACTCGGCATATGTTCGGGAAGGGGGGAGAAGGAAGGATGCAGAGCGGATGTGACTTCCTCGAAGCGTACTTTTACTGGTGCGAGGGCCAGCGGTCGTCGGAGGATGCAAATTAGACAGGCCGGGCACGACGCTTATCTAGGCTGCCATTGGTAATCCTTTGTTCACGTGGTTGGTTTACAGGGGATTTGGTTTCACCCGATATCCCTGACGTGGCATCGTCCACCCACCCTCTCCCCCCGCTACGTCGTTTAAAATCGTCCCGTCGTTGCTCTGGCGCATCTTTTTACACGATCCGATACTTACGGTCCTGGTGCACGACTGTCGTCGTCGTTCTTGCGACTACTTTAAAAACCAACCCCGGGTCAACAGGTTGGAAGAAGATATCTTTTTACCTTCTTCGGAGGAAGAAGCTTATTGGACCGTAAGGCGCGGGCGGTTTGTAAGTCTCGAGGCAGAGAGAAAATACTATAATTGTAAGCGCGTAATTATATAAAATTGCCACTTTTATATATGAAACTTTTCGCGCACAACTGATATATATTTCCTGAGAAAATGGAACGAGATGGAACGAAAACGGATCACATACTATTCATCGTAACTAAACTCGCATGTAACAAAGTGTACTCTACGTACACCTGTGTGAAGGGAAGTCCAATAAAAAAGAAATATGACATCCCACACACGCATACACACATACGCAGGCCGGGGCAGACAGCGAGTGCGCGTGACACGCGGTGTTGAAAGTTAAAGCTAAAGGGATAAATTTCCATCTCATGCCGCAACGCACGTAGGGCGGATCTATTTTACGAAGAATTTCTATTTGGCGTAGTTTGTGTGCCATTGTGTTTATCTCCACTTTTCGCTTACTGACTACGGGAGAGAGAGCCGACTCGAGTGGAAAATGGAAAGTCAAACAGGCAAGCTCTCTCGGAGAACACGATTCCCGTAAACATCTAAGGATAGGCAAACTTCCTCCGACCCCTTTCGTTTTCAGCCACATTAAACGCTCTCTTGCGAGAGCAACCTCGCATATAATTTAGATTATTTAGAATGTCGTTATCTCTGTCGCGAATCTGCGGGACGTTATGTTAAATGGAGGATTATCGAAAGAGAAAGCGGAGAAAATCGACTCTTTTTTTTTTATTAAAAATCACCGATGAAAAGCGTTTTCGATTAAAAAATTAGGCCGTAAAATTAGACCGCGACAATAAACACGTACGGTGGCGATTACTTAAAAAAAAAGTTGCGCGACGGTCAACTCTTTTGATCGAGAATGGACTTCCACGAAAAATTTGCGTGCACCTAGCTTACCGGTAGTACGGTTGCAGGTGCACGCCGCACTGCAGCTGTCTCTTTGGCTACGTCGTCTTTTATTTATATCCTCCGCGATGCACCTCCGGCCTCATTTCTTTTTCTCCGAAAGTTGCTTCTACAGTGAAGATATATTGTTTCTGTCATGACTACAACACACGGTATCTCTATAATATCTCTATAATAATCAAGCATATGCATACCATATAATATATGTACCATGACAAAGAGATGATTGGAAATATATAGTTTTATTTAATTTTATTAGGATGGAAACGTAATCATGCTAATAATGCCTAATTAGTAATTTATACAAAAAATTGAGGTAATAAAATAATTTTGCCTTCTGATTATTATTGGTCTCTCTATCGAAATAACTATTTAAATTGTAATAAATACGTAGTGTCGATTGAGTGTAATTCTTAGGTTTTGTTATTTATACTCTTTTTGAAAAGTTACTCTTTGTGAAACACGTAGACAGCGCTTTATCAAAAAAGATTATATGATAGAAGCTATATATTATGATAAGAGCTCGTACTAGGTAGGAAACTTGAGAGAACAAAGATCCAGAGTCGCATTACTCTCGATCGTATAGCTACCGTTTTCAGTTCACGCCTCGAGAGATTCGCGCGCAAGTACTTAAGATACGCGATAAAGCACGTTGTCGGCGTTTGCGCGAATCGCTTTGTCATCGAAATCGAACGCACCGGCAGATCCACCGAAAATTCACATCTGCCCAAACCCCGAGCGCGCGCATATTTCGTACTCGACGACATCGAAAATTTCGTCGAATTTTCCGTCGAATTTTCGCCCAGCCATTCGTTAAATGAGGGAGCACCCTCAGAAAAGCTACAGAGTGCGGCCGGATGTAAAAAGTGGATTAATTAGCCCGGCAAGCCGCTACCTTGTTTCTTCCTTCGCTTACCAAGCGGGACCCATCTCTCGGCTCCCTTGTCGGCTCTTTTTACTCTTTCGTTCGCATGTCCAACGATGTTTTTTTTTTTTGTGTGTCTATCTGTAAGTTCCGCTCTCACCGTGAAGAATGGTCATGCTTTTAAGAAAAAAGCGGACGTTTATATTGCAAAGATAGCCTTTGACCCCTTAACTGTTGGCGCAAACAAACTTAAATACTCGTCTCGCTCGAATCACGTTTTCATAAATGAAAGAATTCTCGAAAAAGGATTGCAAGTATCAAATCTGTCAGATATGAGGTTCTAATGAAAAATGTTACAAAGCTACAACTTGAAAATAATAACGTTCGAATGAGCATTGATACAATATTTGTAAAGACAAATTTTTTCTGCGCGCGCGTGTGTGTGTGTTGATTATTTTTTTATTATTATATAGCAACATTGTAAAATATTTAGAACTTATGAAATAATATTTTGTTTAGTATTTTATGCTTTTTTATTTTTATGCATAATTACAATCATGCGAGTTTCAAGTTTAACTTTAAAGATATTTTACATCGCTCAAGTCTTTTATTTACGCTGCATTTAAAAATGTCTGAAACTGTGTCTGGATGCTTCATTAAATTTAAACCTTATTCTTGATCAAAAACGATTTAATGTGCCAACGAAAACTCGGCACGTCTGGAACGCGTTGCAATAGTAACAGGTAGTTAGAGAATGTTAAACAATTCGCTTATAACTCAACTTGAGACTGCGTAATTTACTACCAGCGATGTACATAATGTATCGTAAATTTTAAATCAAGGAAAGGGAGATGCCTATTCTTTATAAACTAGTTTAATTTCACGAAACTAATTCACAAGTTTCTGAAACGTTTGAAAAATGAGAGGTAGGAGTTCCCTTTTCTTACAAAATTCATTTATCTTCACGCAACATTCAGCTGAGTCAAGGTATGCGAATAATGTTTCTGTTTCAATATTATTCATATAAGTTATTATATAAATTAATATTTTTATATTTGAATTAAATGTACATTCTTTTTTTTATTTTAATTGATTTTTGAATTACACACAAATTTATATAAATTAGAAAAAGTGATAGCATGATTTTGGAGCAAAGTTTCTAAATTTGATTTTGAAAACGCTCGAAAAATATATTCTTGTTCACGGAAGGTAAAAATTTTATTTCATTCCTTTCTACAAAATAAATGATCTAGCGTTTCTCATCAGAGAAACAAAATGCACTTTACTTAATCCCCGTAGCGACACAGTTGGATAGAATTCGAAGGTCCATTGACTCTTTTTTTCACTTGCGTATATGTATTTCAACTTAGCGAAGTATAAAAATACTTTTGTGTAGAGACGAAAACTTTGTTAATGACAACGACAGGGAGTACTTGCAAAGTCGAGATTATGCTCGTATTTTTTCTTTACTCGTTACAATTATTACCGTAGCCGGTAGCGTGCACTCGTTTGTCGCTCTTTTATGCGCGTATACATATTTACGCGAATGCCTGAAAGTTTTTTTTAGTTTTGCGTGCAATGTTCGAGGATGATCGAGAGAGGTACATATATATATACATATATATATATTCAGAGAGACTATCTATCAGTTACGAGTGCACGAGTGAATATTATATCAATCGTTCGTTTGCGCGGGAAGAGGAGAAACGCGTTTGTTCCGTTCGGGAAATGGACCTTTGTCATTTGCCGCGGCATAGAATATAAGCGGGTCGATTTCTGCAGCAACGACGGACGGGCTTTGATCTTTAGCGGAATATGAAATACACGAGCTCTGTGTACAGGCCGAGCCTCTCTACAGGCAGGTTTGACATTTCGGAGCTCAGGGTGACTGACCTGAGAAAGATATTTAATCGCGCGGTCATATCGTGAGTTTGTCAGAATTGTTATCTCTCGTAGATGAGAAATTACGGATGAGGCGAATGTAAACGTAAGAACATATCGCATTGTGTGATCTTTAATACCGAAGACCAGTGACACTTTGGGCAAAACGAAGGATTAATGCAGGATTAATCAGCAAATATTTTATATACTGAATAATTGAAATATCTAATTAGATACAAATTAAATACATTTTTGAATCTTTGTCCGATTCGCTTTAGTCCATCTGAGAAATTCGGATATATACGTCAAAAAATATTAAATTTTCCACTGACATAAAATTCTGCATTATTTTATTATTTTTATATATTATGCGACATAACTTAGCCAAATTTCCACGATAACAATGCAAGTAAAATATTTTTATCAAGTGAATTTCAAAACGAACTATAGTTACGTTTACAATTAGGCTATCGTTACCTGTATATTCTAAACAGTTCCTTCTATTCTATTCTATCCGTTAACAGCGTAACATTGGGGCGAGAGTAACCCCGTATCCGAGATGACTACTTCAGCTAACAATTGCTTTGTCTAGGAGCTCGGTTGAAACCGCTAATTAAGCGCATTCTCTGTCACGATCAGATGCGACGGCGCGTTATGAATCAAACATCCGGACGGAAACAACGACGTTGGTGCGCAACGGGTCCTGGAATTCATTCAACGATGCGTCCAACGTGCGAGTTTCTGCTCCCTTCGTTTAACGACTAACCACCGCCACCGGTAATGGCCGACGAGTTGCGCCCAGAATTAAATTTTACTACGCAAAAAGAGAGGAGGCAGAGGAAACAAGAAAGAGAAAGAGAGAAAGGTCCTCGTTCAATACGCGTCGCGAACGAGTGACCTGGCGAACAAGCGAGCCCGTCCAACAAAACGCTCAAATAGCGCTTTCACCGTTTAATTAAGAGTTTCGGCCGATAATTTACGGAAAGCGGCGATGCGCGTTCGATGAAAATAAACCGCATTTATGCGGCGCGCTCGCGCCGCGAGGGGACGCAATGATTATCGTATCGATTATTTATAGATGTAAAACACTGTAATTCGCCGACTCCGAACACAGGACGATCGTGCTGCTACATTTTCATCAGCGCTAATCGCTAATTACCATGTCCTTCATTAAGTCATTACTTAAAACTCGTTTTAACGAGAGACACAAATTTTAATTCAAAGGTAATTAATTTCATTCGGTATTCTTAATTGTGTCTCCGCCATATTTTTTATGCAAAAGTATCCAAATTATTTTTTGTGGTAATTTTTTTTTATAAAATATAATATGAGGATATGCTCTTTTGATCGAATTTGCCAAAAAAAGGATATACACGATAAATATGACATACAAAATATCGATTAAAACTAAGCTATATCTATAAAGCTGATTGTAAAAATGATTTTTTTACACACGAATTTAATGGATAACGGATGAAAGAGGAAACGTTGTGGGATAAAATTGGGATGAAATTTTTGTTTATATTGTTATCCACATAGTATGAAAGGATTAACAAGAGATTTAATGAGAATAGCGTGTAACTATTTCTCTGTGTATTTCCATATCTCGTAAATGTCATTTGAAACTTTGAATTTAATGCGTTTTAGATGTACGAGAAGAAATTTGTTAGATTTGGTGGTCTCGTTCTTTATCGTGTATATTAGTTTCAATTCGATCATCCACGTTAATAAAATAAATTTTTTTCATATTTGCATTGTACAAGATTATTAACAGATTTTATATCTTACTGTACTCTGTACGAGAAAAGAAAATTTAAATTTTAAAAGATTGTAATTAAAAATTGAACGATACGTGTATTAACACAGAATATTAATCAAACTTAATTGATAAGATTTCGATAAGATCCGATCCAATTTAGACTCGCGATTGACGGGAAGAGAAAATGTCTTTCTTTTAATTAAACTTTGAAAAGATGGAAGGGAAAGAAAAAAGGTAGAAGAGAGGGCGGGAAGAGTAATTATTACGAAATGAATGGGCGAGTTGTTCTAAGGGAAGAGAAACACAATGAAGGATTCAGAGTGCCATAAAGAGTACCATAAATCGGCCGGAATAAAATGCCCGTGTTGTTAAAATCCACCAACACACCAATCCCGCGGATGAATAATGTACAAGTGAATATTTTTCGGCTCGATGTCCACGACGTTTCAATCGGCCTTATCTCCCTCTCTCTCCCTCTCTCAAACCATATTAGAAATAAAAGCGCGCGCACACAAGCCGGCAGTATCATACATACGTATCGGCTCAATCGCGATTTATTCCTCGGCCGGATGATTTGCAAGTGCGGCGGTGACCACTTGCCGACGTCCCCTTGTTTTTCATTTTCGGTCGCCGCGCGGTATGTATACGCGCGCTCGAACCGCGCGAAATTCCATCAATTTTTAGCCTATCGCAATTTTCCACCCCAACAGGCGGTTTACATAAATCCTCTTGCAGTCGACGCATTCGCGGTGCAGCGCGTGGCGACGAGGGGTGCGGAATCGAGAAGGTGGAGGAGGAGGAGGCGGCGGCGGTCGGGAGGTCGCGGACCACCACGGCAAGGTGGGAAAAAAAAAAGTGTCTCGCCCGATACCTCCGCAATTTTCTCGTAACGTCATGAATATTCCTGGCGATTTAACAGGGCGTTAAACAAACCTCGCGCGACGCGCGTGCTCGTAAATTAATAACAAACTGTGCGGGCCCACCGCTTCAGCTCTCATGGTGGACCTCGAGCGTGTCACCCTCGTCCGCGCCGCTGTCGACCCTTCTCGTTATGTGTAAACTCGACCGGATCAAATAGCGAGAGCGCGCAAAAGCGACGCGTCTCGTGCACGCGCGTTTATAGCTTATCTAATCACGAAAGCGTGTGATTGCGATGCGCGTATATGTATGTAGGATCGATTAGCAAACACCATGTGTTCGCCAGCCAGCCGGAATCAAACTTTGTCATGATTTTTCGAATATCCTTGTTAGCTTGATCTCTTCATTGGATTGGTGGATTAGAACAAATATTCGAAAGATATCTTGCCGATTTTTTTTCGTGAAATCGGATTGTAATTCGTTCACCGACGTGTCTCAAGAATGCACAAAGGAACCCTACAGTCTCTTGTACAGATAGAAAATACGGAAGAACGATAATACATTGACAAAGTTATACAAGCACGTGTCAGTTCAATAGTCGTGACATTTATCTTTCGCCATATATTTTGCTTCAGTTCACCTCTATTCTCACAGCAGTCTTTAAATATGAAACGTAGACAATAATAACCATCGCATTTAAGATACATCAAAGCGATCTGACTGACAAAGGGTGCATTGCGATATATAGGATCGAGTGGTGATACGAGAAATAAAGCGAGTACACGGACAGGTTAAACAGGCATTTCAAGCTTTTTCTTTGTGCGACAAACATTACGAGTGCAAACACTACTGATTTAGGTCAATCGAACGCGAAGAGGGACGGAGAGGACGCACAGACATAGAAAGCGAGCACGAACGCGAAAGTTTGAGAGGGAGAAAGAGAGAGAAAAAAAAGAGAGAAAAGATTAATTGCGGTGATTGAACTGAAAAATGCTCAGGTGCTCTCTTAATCGTTATAACCTTTCGCTACTTGTTTCCTTATATCATTGCTAGTATCTTTTTCAATTTTCCGATTTTGTGCACATAATATTGTAGATATATATTTGATAATAATAAAAAGTATAAGTCACTGAAATAAAATATCAGATGGCATATTTGCAGTACATTATGAAATATGAATTCTCTTTTTAAATAAATAGATTTCTTTTCTGTTTCTCTTGAAAGGATTTCAATGTAAAGAAATCATATCCTTATATTACTATATTATTGATATTTTATATTTAAATCCTTTTTATATATATTCGTCAATATATATTTGAAAGTTGGAAAAATGGAACTCTTGTATGCGGATATAGGGCAGATCGATAAATTCTAGGTCGAACAAAAATACTTTTACAAAAGTATTCTCTTCTTCATACGCTCACATTTTCATAAATTATCTCTCTCCCCATTCCAACATTTAAATATTTTTTTTCTCAATAAGACGAAGAGCGCTATAAATTTCACGTGATTACTTTGCAAATAATGGCAATTAAGAATACGCTGCGACATGAATTCACGTGATTCTCTATTAAAGTGTTGGCACAAATCTTTCTCTTTCCAAAAATACCGTGAATAAGACAAAGTATAGATATAAATATAGCTTTATGTTATATTCACGATCGATTCTCGCGCACACGTCTCAATCCTAGCTAAAGGCAAGTCGACCGTATAAAAACTCAACGTAGCGGCGTTAAAGCATAATATAATGTTTATGCAACAGCATTATAAAGGGGCGTTGCATTCAAGATACGCGAGAGCGCGTAACTCGGAATAATGATCGGTCGTAATATCGGTGCCTCGTTATTCCGATTGCCGTATGTGTCGCGGAGCACGGAACCCGGTAACGCGATAATTACATGAGAGACGAGAAATAGGAGGTCGAGCCCTCCCCCCGATAGCGGGACTCAAACGGGACTCAAACGGGACTCCTAAGCTCGACGAAAACAGGCTCGCATGCATCAAGCTTCCGGAGTTGTTGCGCTATCGCGTGAGGCTCATTTGCATTGCACCCTGGCCAGTATCTATCATCTGAAATTAACACTGTCAGCCACGCTTTTCCCGGATCGGCCCGCTTTCATGCAACACATATGGAGTCACGATTAAGTCGCCACTGCCCCGTTCTCTCTGATGTACACATCTGCCGACCCTTAAGTATGTACAAAGTACCGTAAGCACGCTCGCGTGAAAGGATCGAGAGAGAGCGTGCTTCTTTATTGCCGTTGTAATTAAGATTAACAAAGTAGTTCGGGCGTTATTAGGTTGATAATATCGCCCGCGCGCTGCTTGATCCCGTATTAACACGTTAATATGATCTTAGAGATCCTTGTTGCATTTAAAATTGCTTAATCATTGCTCAACGATTCGGTGGATGCAGCGAATCGCATCACGCTGCGTGAATGGATCTTATCAAACTATATAAATATTAACTCGGTTAGTTTTTTCTTTGTCTCAGATAATTACTTCCGCATGTAGATCTCTGCAGGAACGTGATCTTAACTGCGAATCGTATACCAAGTGCCTACGTTTAAACGTTTGCGATCTCGGATTATTCATTATGAATGAAGGACTCTCACAGTTTGCTTGATGGCAGATATTGCACACGCGAATAGTACGCATTTGCTCTTAGAACTAATAATCTAGATTCTAGAATATATTTCAATGATGAAAATGGCGCATATAATTATGAACTTAAAAACAAAAAATGAAACGTTATTGTCGATTGTTAGATGTTAGATTTATCAAGATAACAAATCGAATAAAGTTTTATAATATGCAAGCGTAAAAATAATGATATAAAAAGGTAAAATATAAATTTAAATATAAATTTTATATATATAAATTTACATTCTACATTTAATACATTACTATAAACCATATCTTTTTTAAATAGTATAATAGATAAAGAAATTAAAATAGAGACATTCTATTAATTTTTACACAGCATGATACATGACAAGAGTTGACTAAAATATAAAAAAATAAAATTTTTAATACTGCGATTACATGACATTTGATTTATTTATATTATATCGATGTGGTATATCGATTCTAGAATTATATCAATGTAATAAATATTGAAACTATTTGTGAACATGCTTTTAGATTTCGTATAATAAAAGGGGAACGCGAAGAATTGATTTTCCGCAAAGTGAAATGACGCAGTTGGAACAATCTTCCGTGAGAATCGCGAGCTTTCGTTGGCGAATACTTAAAGCTAGGTGATCGAGACTGACGCGTACCCTCGATGCGACGACGACGACGACGACGACGACGACGACGCTCGTGGAAAATAAGATTTTCTCGCATTTTCGCGCGCAATCGTAAACTCGCGAGCTATTCGCGAATACCTCTCGGTCTCTCTCTCTCTCTTTCGCTTTCCGTCTCTCACTGTCTCGCCGCCCCAAACCCTCCACAAAATGAACTTGTAACGAGTTACGCCGTTACTGCCTCACCGTTCGGTATTAACATGGGGCACGTACCTTGCGGGGATTTGATTCCGCGAGGTAATAACCTCGGAAAGCACGTTCGCCCCGCGAAAGCTCACGACTTACTTCTTGTGCCTTCATATAAGACGCGCGAGATACGTTCCATGTGGCTTGTGGTACACGTGGCCACGTATAAGCATCCACCTATGCTCTCCGTCACCTCGGAGCGACGATCGTAAACTAAGTTAACCGTTACTAGGCCGGCATCCTAAGTGAATGAAGGGGTTTTAGGGTTTCTCAAAGGCCAAATTGACACCATATCGTAAACTTCTGTCTCTCGCATTCATTTTTATACTAATATGTAGGATGAATTTAACCAGCGATGCTGCTCGGTTTTGTCGCGATGAGGTTTTATGTGATGCTTATACGTCATGTACAAAAATAATCCCACGTTAGCCATTAAGACAAGCTCATAAAAGATTGTATGTTTCTTTAAAGATTCTATATATAGTCGAAAAATATATTGTAGCTATACGCGCTAAAAATATAAGAGATATACATATATAGTAATTAAATTGTTACGAGTGTGTAATTTTACTATTTATATTCAAGCATAAGTTTGCACCATTCCCATTGGCGCCATTGGCTTTTTACTGTGTTCAGAAATCGCTATATACCTACTTTCCCATAGCGCCGCAATCACGCCAGACAATTCCCGCTTGAGAGATATTCGTTCAGGAAATTGGGGCCGGCTTTTTTTACCGGCTTCTCGTAGTCGCCATTAAAGATCCTACCGCATTTACAAAAAAATTGATCCGAGTAGTTTCACAGTATAGTCCACTGGAAAATCCCCAACGAATGGAAGAAGAACTCAACTCGATTTCCATTTCCCCTTTAATTATTTTGTATATCTATAAAAAATATCTTTTCTTTACCAAAATATGCTCAAGTTAATATCAAGTTTCTTTTCAATTCGTGACTTTCCTAAACTATCAAAATGAATTAAATAATATGTCAAAACTAAAAGTCAAAATTTTTGTTGATATATAATTTATAACTTGTACATACGAAAATATTTGACAAATATAATTAGCACTAATTAATTATTTATATTTTCGTCATTATTGAAATACTAATAATCAATAAATTTCGATTATTAGGCTTTATAAAACTGTTTTTACAATACCCAGTATTATGTGCATGAAAACTCTTTCATAATGAAAGGGTATTAAAGCCTCGGAAACAAGAGTATCGTATAATGGTTGTAAATTTATTAGAGACGCATGAGTAAACCGTCTGTTAATTAAATGCGTCGACGTACGAATGGGTCGAAATGCGAATTCACGAAATTAAGAACAACGCGGCATTAACGCCGGATAAGTAAATATCGCTGAACAGATAACGCTTCATACGTTATAACTAAAGTTTCAGCAGCGGGTATTCCCATCCAATTATGGCGCCGTGGAATCTCAGTAATTGTATTTGCTTTAACGAACGAAATTCCGTGTAATGCGGCGCTGCAAATTGTTCAACTGCGACATTAAATTACGCCATAAAGCCTATAATCCGGCGCAGTAAAACGCGCTGCAGCTGTGTTTCATACGAATGACTTTCGACAATAACTCATTTCGGTTTTCCGAAAACTCCCGTGCATTTTAATCGCCAAAATGATCTTTGACGAACGTATGAATTTAATGACAAGCGAGGGGTCTATATGCTAAACCATCGTACTAAACTGAGAAGCGTTCTGTTGTCAAAATTTACATTAACTTTTCGCGTTATTAACGCGATTACAAATGACCGGCACTTAATTCCTATTATCAAATATAATGAGAGAAATTAGGGGAGTTTAAACAAATTACTTTTAATTATTACTATATTAACTCACTTATTATGAAATGTGCGTTGGAAGATTTAATTAAGCCTCTCTTTCATAAAAATATACTCTTATACTTAATATAAAAAAAAAAAAAAAAACATTAATTATGTATTATTCTGTTTACAACTTGTTTGACATGCCGCTTTCTTAATTTCCGTGTTTTTCCAATAAATATGTAGACGTTTTCTCATAAATACCGAGGGCAGAAGAATCTGGACATTTCTTCTACCTTCCCTTCCCTCCTCTCGGATCTTTAAGAAGCTTTCGGGATTCTCGAGGGATTTTGCCGCGCGATCGTTTTATCGGATATCAAGACTCGAGATTTCTCCGCCAAAGTACACAGCCCCTTTCGGAAACTCGTGTATCCAACGCAAACCGATCGTAGTTCGATACTAGTAAACTTCACATCTGAAATGCGCGTCGTTTATCTAGCCGACATGACGAAGATAAAGTTTGGCTTCTGAAGATCGCTCGCGGCACTGTGCATTTAATAGAGTATCGTGTCGAAATCGGTCCGCCGAGATCCTTTTATCCCGACTTGTCCCAGTCGAGTATCCGCTTTAGCGGATGTGAGAACGTTTTATATATATATATATATACATATACATACATAGACATAGACATAGAGCATACCCTAGTGAGCTGATCGAAGTATCCCAAAGATCTATAGATACATCGCGATCGAAGAGATTCGGTCTCGAGGCGGAAGACGCTGTGTATCCATGGATTGGAACTTAAGCTCGTAATCGTATCAATTTTACGGATATTTGCTCGTTTCAGACAGCGAAATCGCGGAGCAAAAACGACAAGTATTTATGATTCTAACATATTTGGCTTTCAACAGCACTGGACGAAGGTCAAGAAGATGATGAACGATACGAAACATTCCCTCAATTTGCGAGATTTTATGCTCAAGAGAAAATTGTATACTGAGAAATTTGGAAAATTTTTCTATTTTATGTATGATATATTTTTCGCGAATTATATTTTTACGTATATTGTAAATATAAAATTTTTATATAATTTATATATCTCTATTAATTACGTTAATTAATGAAATGTCGGAAATGGTTTTGACGCGTAACTAAATTACATTTTTACGGTTAGAGGAGCATGTAATTTCGAAGTAATTTCGTAGATGCTTCTTATAGGCCGAGTCTCTTGCCCGGAGATAATAGCTAAGTCTAAGACCGAGCAATCGATCTCCGTCAGTCTGTTCGTGTTTTACCGTCACTCAACAGTCTATCTCAAATCGTTTTGCCAAATATATAAAAGCATTGCGGACGGCTTCTCTCTTTCGAGATCGATGAAAGCAAAATGTTCTTGGATGTGGGCCGTCTTTCTCTTATTCCTAATTCGATCCAAATGTCATCGAATAATTTATCCTCACGAAATTAATAAAAGGATATTGTAATACATTTTAATATTAATTACATTGTTGAAGTATCATGATTATTATGTTTGTGTTTTGCCGTGTATAAAATAATCATGATTATGCTAAAAAAAACTTAGGAAAGATTTATCTATTCTAATGTAATCACTTACTTGAAATATCCTATAATTCTTATAAATGTTTACTAAATATATTTTCATAGACGCATAGTACGAGGCATTTAATACATTTGAGGCTCAAAAAATTGCAACGTTATGCGCTTTATCTTATCGTTATTAATCTCCGACGCGCGAAACGGGACTTGTCGTCGTTTGGACCTCCTGATGAATCGCACGAACCGATTTACACGATTCTGCACTTTGACTGCAACTTCGCCTTGTTGGCGGAAACCGGCCGCGTTGCACAGGCATACTTACGAAAGCGCGAAGAGCCGTGCGTGACCCTTGAATTCGCTCTCGTTGCACCGCACTTTATCGAGGAGTACGCCATTATCATCCATCGTAATCAGTGCCACGTTTCTTCTCCAAGCTTTCTACGTATCTTAAGATGCGCTGTCAGGAAGAAAGACGATAAAACATAATTTTCTCGTCCACATACGTGATCCTCAAGATGGATCTTCGGCAACATGAGACTCGAGCATTGTTGCTCTAATTTTTCCCGCAATGCTCTATGTACGAAAAGATATTTTTTTTAATTTGTAAAATTTGTTAAATCCCTGAAAAAGAGTTGCCCGTATATTTTTTATTTATTAAATCGAATTTTTTCTATTTTTTCAGGTAAGTCTGCTTTGACGATGAACACTATTGGTCGACGCTTCTACCTATCTGCTTTTATCTACTGCAGCACAAGTAAGCGATTATAATGTTCCTTGATGTGATATGCATTAGAACATAAAGAAGTTCTTTTACTAATAATTTGTAATACTTGCTTTATGGTTAAAATTATGGTTCATACACACAATTGACACATAAACCGGGCAGATCACGCGTTTGTCCTTACGCCAATAAAATCTCGATATTAAAAAGAAATAATGCCGAGCGCAATTTCTTAGCCAGGATTCATCGCGATCGACATTGTTTCTTCTTCTTGTATAAGAGCGGATTTTTCTCTGCCAAGACGAAGGGAAAGAACTGAAGTTAAACTTGGCCAAAATTCTCTCGCATTCGCTGATACATACTCTCCGAAGATTCGCATCATTCTATATATAAAGACGCGAATGTCTACTCACTGCTGTCGGGATTGCAAGAAAGAAACTATTAATCCTTTCTCGTCGTCTCGGTATCAGTGCAGCACCGGCTGTTTCTAAGCATAGAAATAATCCTATCGGGATATTACCGTTGACGACATCGTCGTCGTCGTCGTTGTTATTTTTGTCGTCGAGCTCGTTATCGTTGCTTTTTTAGTCGTATTCACAAGTACGGAAGAATCGAAGAAATATCGCGTAAATAGAACATTATTGTCACAATTTCATGACATTTATAGAAACTAATCGTATCAAATTTGAAAGCGACGTATCAAACGGATCAAAATATCTCTTGTAGCAAGACGATCGGTAATAAGATATTTACGTTTGAAAAAAAAAAATTTAACGACGCTGGCAGAAATACTAACATTTATGCCGGCAAAAATATCTCTGCAATCGAAGTTTCCATAATCGTTTCTCAGTCAATAGATTGGCAAGCACAGACAATCGGTTTCTATCATATTAGTATTATCGATATTACATCTCGCATAAAATTGCCTCACGAAACATATAATGCATAACATACAATGTTATGCAAGTCGTAATATCCAACTGACCTATAAATTTAACATTGGCGACTTTAATATAAAAAGAAAAAGTATAGTCTAGAGTCTAGAAATATTCTGTATTTAGTAAAAAAAAAAAAAAAAGAAATAATTTTAAATGTATATTCTTTCTGCCATTTCCTTTTTCTATTTTATGTATAATTTTTTTTGCAAGATGTTTTTATATTTAAATTTACATATTTTTACATATATTTACAATATATTTAAATTTTTGACGGCTTGAGATAATTTATATATAAAATATTATTGATAACCTCACGCATAAATCAGTATATAAACAATAGATAAATAATAGAATATGGTCAGAGAATGGTGATGAATTAATTACGAGATATGTGCGAATGTGAAAATTATCATGTATTGTACATTTACAGTTCTAATATGTATGCAATTTTATATCTATATGTGTATCTATTACAAGTAATTTTCTTGGATTTAACAATATATTTAGCACATCAGAATTGTACGTGAAACTATAATCATGAAATGATATCATCATTATCGGTATAATAATACCAACCTATTTATTGCATTAGTTATGACTCGTATAAATTATGTTATATATACGATCATCTCTCTATCCGATTACAAATTACTCTTTACACAATTATTTACATATAAATAAATATAGTTAGGAATAAATAAAATATCTATTTAGTTTAGAATTTAATATAGAGCATTAAAAAAGATAGTACTCCGAGTTGATCTAGATAGATGGAAGAAAATATAGAAGATGTAAGTCTCTCTATAAATTAAAAAATTAATGTGTAAATATATATAGATATGCATCGAGAGAGAGATTCATTAAATATTTAGCATTTTACACATAAAGGGAGAAGGAAAGAAAATTTCTCATAATCTTAGAAAGATAATAAAATACTTTAAAGCTGACGAAAGCAGATTACGCTTCATAAGCGAAATTCGGAAGTGGAATCGCGCGTACGCGCGCCAATCTTCTAAATTATTAAGTGCAGGTGGTTCCCCAATATATACATATATATATACGTCAGTCTGGACTATCTGTCTCAAGCAGCCACTCCGCCTCTTTCTCTTTCCTTAGGAGCGGCAGCAACACAGCAGTGAAACGGCGGCATCTCTCTCGAGGAAGGGCATTGTTTTATTCCGACCGCGTAGCAGACACTCCTCATCCCCCTTTTCCCCTCCTCCCCGCCTCAGCTTTCCCGACTGCCACTCTCGACAATTTAGCCCCATCTCTGCCCCCTATCTTCACTTTGCCCCCGCGCTGGTTTTCCACTCATCCTCCTCTTGCACCTTCTGATAACGCCACGGCTTAATGACTCGTGGCTGCCTCAATATCGCATTGTCCAAAACATATCGATGTTCCTCATGGCGATTCTTGTTCGTCTCGCTCATGGTCAAGTATCAAGTATCACCATGCCTCTTTCTCATCGACCGTGTCGATGCCGGATATATATCTTTGGGAGATTTCGGTTTAATATGTGGAAAAGCTCGCGCGCGCATACAAGCGGCTTATTGCCAGTTGTTATTTTCGGCTCGCGGGGAAAAAACCGGAAAGTCGATCGAGCGATATATAGAGAGAGAGAGAATGAGAGGGACGTCGCCATCGACAAACGAACGAACGACACACGGGAGAAAAAATACTATAGTATCGTGTTAAGACTATTAATCATGGTCATCACAGAGACGCGGGATATGTCATTGCAGCGACGGCGATAGCTCCTTCTCGGCAATTTTTGTGGAAAAAAAAATAGAAAAAAAAATTTTAAAAGCCCTCAATATACCCATCATCGCTCGCGTCTCACCAATCTGCGCCGCATCCGCTCGAGTCTGCCTGATCGGTTCCCTTCCCGCTCTGTATCGCCAATCAGCACCACGTGCTCACCTGGGAATAACCGTTTTAGCCAGGCGTATCCGCGCAGAACTCGTGGTACACGCGTCGGCTAACTGCTATTGAAAAAAAGGCGGAAAAAAAGGAAAAAAAAAAGAAAATAGCGATAAACCGCTTTCGACTCTTGCAGATTGAAATGTCGTGTATGCCGGTGTTTCGTCGACAGGCAACACTGTTGGAAACCGGCCGCTAACGTGAATTAGCGTAGCGTAGCTCGTCTTTCGCAATTTTTTTATTGTAGTTATTTTTTATTTTTTTGCAAAAGTGTTTGTCGGAAGACGGGGAAATTTGTCGCGCGTGTTAGACGAATGGTCGTATTCGGTGCATGTGGAATGGAACTCGTTCGAAATACGGTTCAAGTGATTGCGCGACGATCAGGTACAAATTCGCGAGCGACATACATATGTTGTTTTGCTATAGTGGCGAATTGATTCTCGACTGTCCGAGAAAAAACGTGCGGTTATTGATAGATAATTATTTTTAATTATTTTCTGGTTCTCTTTGCGAAGCTAATATTATAATAATATTTTATGTACAAAATTCTCTTGCATATTATATTTTATCAAAGTATATATAAAATATATACTCGTATATATAATAGATAATATTTTATATATATAAGTACTAAGAAATAGACGAATAAATACAATTTTGGAACGTGTTGAAAATAGTCCGACGAAATAATTTGTCGATAGTGTGTTATTTTTGTGACACCCCAAAAACAGTGGATAAAGCTGACGTTTTTTTAGGAAGGGAATGAAAACGTCGACGTACATTTGTTTCGCTCCGAGTTATGTACACACCGTAAATCCTTCCTTGCGAAGACTCGCAAACCTCCGCTCGCGCAACGAATAACAGGTATAATTGCATCGGGCGAACTAACTCTCTTGCAAATTAAGCACGATCGAGCAACGAGGAGTCGGAAAAGCTTCGTTGCTACGTCGATTAACAAAAACTTAAAGAGCGGACGAATTGCGGCGCCATATTTAACCACTTAATCAACTAATTTGATACAAGCGGTGTCGTGAAACGAACCAAATGAAGAAAACTTGTATAAGATGTTTTAATTATTTTTTTTTTTCGTCAACAAATTTAATTAAATAATCTCATCTCTATATAACGTTGATTCAGATGTTTAATTTCTCAAACTTTTTTGGTAATTTCTTTTTATACAAAACTCTGCAAAGATTTATGCTTTGCTGGAAACGAGAATCATACAAGATCATAGAATTATCCGTATTATTAAATCGACAATTCCTTGCTTGTGATTTAAAGTAGAATGTGTTCGTATATATGTATGCGTATTTCATTTAGAAATATAAATACGATCGAGCAATGACTGGTACAAGTATTTAAAGCGTTGCACATGCAAATGCAATTGGGGAAAGCAAAGCATTTGGATCGACGATGATGTCTTCGCGTGCATATACACATATACATATCGATGGTTTTCAATTCCTTGAATAACTACGGTACACGTAATACGTTCCGATAATGTCTCTCAGGGATCTCTCTCGATGCGCGAACGTTGAGAGTCTCGATAAAAACTCTCTGGAAATTGGTTCGGAATAATAAATAACACTCGGCATGCGATCGTTGACATTTCTTACGACAATATCACGTTCTCGTGCGGGAAAATGTAATTAGTAGAGCTCTTCGTTTTGCTCAAATAAGGGGGATTTGTTTTTCAGTAGCACGAGTGCGGGATCGAGGACGAGAACAAATGGAACGATCGCGCTTAGGGCGCAGTATTAAACATCCTCGCCTGACGTTTCTGCTATAATTAATCTCCTAATTAGAGAGGAGTAGCCGCGGAAATTGGCAAGAGCGATGGGATCGAGAGAAAGCCCTGCGGTATAGAATAGGGGGGAGGGAAAGGGATCCGCCCGATATCCTTTCCTCCTACGTATAGAGAAGGATATTCGTCCTGCGCGAGCCTTATTAATTATTATAGCCGGAAATTATCCTCGCAGATTCGCTTTCCTCGAGTAAACGTTATGCAATCGTAATGCACAAAGTTGTAATATTTTCATAAGCCGCATAGTGACTGGACGGTTGGCCGCTTCTGTATAATTCCGCGAAGATTCACGGAACGTTGTGTATAACACATGGCGATTACCGTTTAAGTTTATTGTCGTGTATTTCTCACTTCAATTATGAGGGAAGATATTTTTTATTAAAACAGGGAGGGGGGAAGGAAAATATATAATTTTTGTAAATATAATCTAACTATTAATTTCAATCTAATTATCAGTTTAAGACAATTTATGGAAGTCGGCGTATTTGATTTATTCGCAGCATATTCCTTTCTTATTTGTTTCAGTAATCATCATGTTTTGTTATTGACTGCTTTCTTGTTATTTTTACTATCCTTACTTTTTCATTATTGAGAAATCTCCGGTTAAATAAAAAGCTTTGGGCTTTTAATATTATAGTTTTTCATTTCTGGATTTCTAGGTCTCGAAAAATATGAGAATATATTGCGAAACATATTTCTTTGCGCGCGTTTATTGCCATTTTTCTTTTTCAACATATTTTGCATTCTGTTTGTAGATATGCAGTTTTTATAATGAAATAATATTATTGCAGAAAGTATTATATAAAAATGGATTTTGAAAAATACAAATATTCGGAAGTTTTATATATATAGAAAAATATAAGAAACGATATACAAGATTGATATTTTTGTCACACTTCATCTATCGACGAAATTGTTATTTCACAATGACTGATGCGTCTGTGATAGTATGTCAGCCATTCTTCGTTTGAAAAAATTCGCCGTTCTCAGCTTTTTCGCGTTTCTGCAATATATTCGACGGTCTAACGCTGACTGTCCGTCTCATTCTACCACTGAGAGCAGTGTGTACACTCGGTCCAGGTGATGAACTGAAATGAGGCTCATTCGAAAGCTCGGCGGACAGTTAAGAGAGTACACAGTGCCAGGAGGAGCTTTCCAAGGTTTCTCCGTTTCTCTTCATCCGTTGCGTCTACAATTTCTTTAACCTATCCTAGTGTAGTCTCGTCCGGCTGTACACACCATCCCCGTCGCCATCACAATCACCCTCGTCGTCGCCATCGTCGTGGTTGCGACGACGACCGTTACCTTACAATCATCGGCAACGATACGTGTCGTTTACCTCTGGTGGCGACGTCCAACCAACCGCGGCGAGATAGAGAAAGAGAGATGTCGAGTGAAGGAAAGAGAGAAAGAGCTGATGCACCAAGAGACTCGTAGAAAAAGCGAGGATCACGTACGGTATTGTATCGTCGTTGTATTTTCTCTGTTCGTTGTGCGACGTGTATCTCCGGGACGAGCAGCTGCCACGACCGAGTCATAGCGCAAAGTTAGCTTGGCTTTCGCTATTTTTCCATGCCATTAACGACCAACTCAAACGACCTCTATCAATGGCTTTATGGCGGTTAGCTTTTATTCCCTCTTCCAACGGTATCTTCATACTTCACGTCGCGCACCCCCGCGTCTTTCCACCATAGCCTGACTTGTCGACGTCGCGTAGGTTCAATGGGCGACCCTTTCTCCTCCTCCTCTTCCTCCTCCTCCTCTCTTCACGCGTTTCTTACACTTCTGTATAGATTACACTCTTATTGTTTCTTACACCACGCACAATACGCGTAACAATATTTGCGAGTCGGATCAGTCGATGAAAAGCGATGAAATTCCACGCTAAATTTGGTTAATTAAGCAAAGTGATGAAAAGTGTGAATAAAAAACCAGGGAAGGAAAAAATAAATGACAAAAAATTGAGAAAATAAAAACAAAAGACGTCGCGTATTTAGATTTCTAATAATTAACATACAGTCGGATGTGTTATGAAAAGAATAGTGGAATAATACTGTTTATTTTATTTTCCTCCTTTCAATTTCCATTTCTTACAAACGTAAGAAACGTTTCTCTTTTATTACTTTTTTATCACATAAATGTTTGATAATTATTAAAGTTATATAGCATTTCATGAATAAATCAGCCATTCATTTGGTTCCGCCAAATTATTAGAATACAAAAACATCATTCATATCTCAATGTTTTACCGAATGCATGTGTGATGAGAAAATATATGCATTGCGGAATAAAGAAAGTCAATTTTATATACATATATATTTAAAATAATGCACAATACATCTCTGTTCGTAATCATTATCGATTGATAAGAATAATTTACATTTATATCTCGAAGAAGCAGGCAAATAGATACCTATATCTCGAACATAAATTAGACGGAACTAAAAACTCGATCGTTCCATTACTTCAACTTTACTTTCATTCATTTTAACTCACTTCGTCAACTTTCCTCCATTAATCTTTAGGAATTAAGCAATGTCTATTATATCGTAGAATATGACACATATATATTACTAAATTTTTTTCGTAAAGTTTGGACAAAAAGATCAATCCGATATATCGTGCAAGATAAAATAAAGAATTTAAAATTACAGAAATGTTAAATCTGCTCAAATCTTCTTAATATTATATTATATCTAACATATAAACATTTTGATAATACTTTAGATAAATTTGTGTAAGGATCTCCACGGGGTATACTGCGAATAATCGAAATTGTATAGTTATACTTCCAACATTTGCACATCGTTGACTAGGAATGAAAAGTACTGCATACTACTTACCTACATCAGCGCAAAAACGAGCGTCGAGGGGTGAATAACGGAGAGACGAACAACGTGCGGCCTTTTAAGTACCGCCCTTCTTTGGATTTACGGTCACGCGTGTTTTCAGCGATGACAGCCCCATATTATCCGTATATACGGGGCTTGTAACGGGGTAAATTGTGAAACCCAGCTGCGCTGCACGAATTGCGGAAATTATTTTCGCAATGACCCGTAAGAATAAAAACGTTAATCTTGTGCCATTAAAACTAATATCCACGTCATAAATTATATCGAAACAACTATTTCTTGGCACACAAAATTAAGGAGCGTAAGGAGATTGGAAAGAACGAAAATTATCCGTGAAATTTGCCGTTATAAAATATGCCGCCGGAAAGCCGACCGTTACACTAGCAGAAAAGGATGATTGTATTAATGTGACTACCTACTTAGGAGCTTACGTGGATTTACAAACGGTTGTAAAAGCCAGAATCCGAGAAGGGCAGAGGAGGAGAAGGGGAGGGGGGAGAATAAGTGGTCTTCTTTAAAAGCATTAAAAAACTTGTGCCATTTAGCGGCGCAAGAATAAGTGCGAGATATACGTTCAGACAGATTCATTCATCTGGAGGAACTTAAATGGTGTGTTAAGCTTATCTATATATATATACACATATATAATGTCCTTTATTATAATCTTGATTCGCTTTACCGTCTCGCCTTCTTTATGTAATAATCGCTATTCATGCGCGGAGATCTTCCATCTGTATAACATTGGCTTCATTAACGATACGAATATATCGGAACACACTATTGTATTGATTACATATTATACCTCTCAGCGAGATATATCGCAAGAGATCCTGTGTATCGGATTTCCCCAACTATAATCCGACACCCGCGCTGTCTTATCTTATAAGCTATAAAGCGCGCGATTATCTCTATATTTGCACGTCATTTTTCGAAGAAAGAAATCGGCGCGTATTTTATTTTCAAGGCAAAGATGTACGACGATATATCTATATCGGGACGACGATTAAGGAAACGCATCATCGAACGGTCATTTAACTACAATCTTTCTCACGATTTATGAGCGCACGTGTTTCAGTCAGGAGTCACTCGCGTATGGGAAAAAAATTGAAAAAAAAAAGAAAAAGGAGACGATGGGGAAAACCGCGAGATGTGGCTCGCGAGAGCTAACGATTATTCCAACAGTGAGGTTTTTCCAAACCGCGAAATCATGTTGCTTATCGAGAGTCGCGCTATACTTGAGGGAGAGATTCCGCACTTTGGTAGCCTGTATGCAGCGATACGCGAAACAACGCGAGCGCGAGAAATTACACGCGTGCACGTGTCGCGCACCGCTCGAAGCGGCGCGATAAAACGCATATATAATTTGTGGTCGCCGGACGGCGACGGTGCTGAATTATCGGAAAGCATCTGGGGAAAGGGGAGGGGAGTCGCGTATCGATATCGATTGCCGCGGGGAAATTCGGCGGCTCGACTTTTGCTGCGGGTCGAGCACTGATTACGGGTTAACCGTGCAAAGTTCACTTTGATTCTCCGGTTTCACGCTGCGCGAAACTGGCCCCGCGGAAACTGGCCAACGATCGAATTGAATGAGCGGCAAAGGGCTTCTCGGACACGTAGGGCAATAGAGCGACGGTCGAGAGCGATGGAGAACAAGAGCGCGTAAAACGATTACGATAGACGTTGAATAGCCGGTAATCGATAGAAATGTCGAGAGAGCGCTTTGCTCCAAATGATTTCGACATAAAATAGTATATTTTTATTATATATTATATATTATTTTTAATTGCGCTGTTGAGACTGCACTATCTTACAGTTGGCACAGATTTTTCTATATGTATGTATAATTATATCAATGTATATTCAATACGAATCTAAAGAAATATATAATTGCAATGATTATCAAATTATGCCGAATCTTAATGCAATCACAAATTATTTCTTTTACAATGATGTAATTAAGTATCAATGATAAACGTTATTGTAACAGAGAGAACATATACAGTGCAAAGGACTTAATTAATTTGCTGTTTCTTTTTACATCAATTTTGCTGGTTTGTATTTGTCCGCGACAATTTTATTAGCTCGATTGCACAATCTCGATTGTTGTGGAAATTTCATCATGTTACAGTTTTTTTACTCGTGTAATTGCGATCATAAATTCACGATGAGACACAGTTCAAAGTAGGTCGCGCAAAAATATAACAAATCGCACTAACATTAATACGTAAAAGGCTTCCTGACATAATTATGGTAATCGTATCACGTTGAATCTTGCAAACGCCACTCCCTTCTTGCATTAATCCGAACTCCGCGTATACGTAATCCCGAAGAGGAAGATTAATTAAAACGGTATTACCGTGCGAAGGGTAATTATCCTGGATTAATTATCCTGTTATGCTTGCTACAACGAGATATTTTTAACACCTATTTTTCAAGCAAACGCATTTTCGAGGACGTTGTTTACTATCTTTATATCGTTCAAACATTTATCGGTGAACAATGTCAAGTTTGCGTGACCGTTCAACAGTATCGATAGATGAGTAGGTAAGCCGCAGATGGCTGCTCGATGATTTCGAGTCAACAGGAGAGAAACAGTCAGATAGCTTGGTTAACCATAGGGACACCTACGTCACGGCCGACGAAATTCTACGAGTTTGCACCTGCGCTCTCTTGAGCTGCGACCACCAATGCAAACCAGGTTGGGAATACGTGAAAGCGCTACTAACCACTGTACCCTCGCAAACGAATCGTGGTTTACATAAATTATTCCGTTCCCAGCGAAAGCGGTAACGCGTATCGGAAAAGGCCGCGACAAGGTTTCGCTCCGGACAAAATATCAGACGAGAATGTGGGGTCCCTTTCAATTTTCTCGCGCAGTATTTCCATTAAAATCGTCCGATTAATATCGTATTTTAATACAGCGAGTTGTACTTTGTAGTATTATATCCGCGACGCGAGATTGATCAATGTCATTCTATATTTCGAAGCTATTATAAACGATAAAGCGTATGCATCACTGACTATTTTAGCTTCGAGTCATACAATGGCAGTGATTGACCCAGCTCCCGACCTACAGAACAACAATGGTTGCTACTAACTTTGTTCCTATTGATTGACAGCAGTTTCAGATTCAAACGTCAGACGTAAACGCGAGATATCTGAAAATATAAATCCCAACAATATCATGTAACCTAAATAATACAGAGTGCTTTAAAAAAGCCATAAAATTTTCTCGCGTAGAATAATATTTTGCAGCGTCGAGCACATCTTTTAATAAATAACACGTTTTCTCTAATTTTAGACAGACGGGGAAAATTGTGCGCGAAATGTAATGTCGGCGAAATTTATTGGTCCCAATCGTGCAAACTCTTTAATATTTCCTTCGCGACGAAAGATCACTCCCACTTGGAACGAAAATCGTCGAGCTTCACTCCGTCTCTCGTATTCTCGCGAATTCCAGCGAGTGTCGGTTCGACGAGCCGTTTCTGGCTCCTAATCCCACCTGGTCGTCGAATCACACGACCGTCGGCTTACGACTTCATCCGCGCGACGGTAACTGACTCTCCTATTCACCGTCTGATCACGAACACGGCACGTCAGAACGGAGGTTGAACGGGCTTATACGGCCCTGCGCGCAATAATATAACGGCTCAAGGTGGTAAACGCGAGGCAAAATATTGATAAAACGGATCAGTTGGATCACCGTAATGCGACGTGGCCACATGTAAAGCGACATGTTCATTTAGCGTATTAGTTTAATCCGCGCGTATATGAATGTCTAATTTGAAAATCTGAGAAAGAGACTCCATAAGGTCGACGAGACGGCTTAACTTTATTACATATATCCTTTTATATGAATAATAATATAATAAAATATATAATAATATAATAATAAGTATATAATAATAAAATATAATTTCAAAAAGTAAGAAGATAAAACATTCTATGTTTTTCTAAGAAAATATTCTATGAATACGACGGAGAAACAAGGGAAAGATTAATATTATTAAAATAACTGAAAAAATATCTTGATTATAAGTTAAGATTATCTATTACAATGCTTCTATATACCTATACCCTATACCATCAATTTTTCTTTTGTAGATCAATGCTAAATTTATTATACCGTATTTCTCTAGCAATCGTAGCGGAAAGACTTGTATAAAACTTATTTAGTGAAAACATCCACCTTGAGATAAAGTTTGCCAACAAATACTAGCATCTTAAACCGACCGAGAGTTTGATTTGCGCACTTTTATCGATATAACGATGACTATAATCGTTTCTCGAGAAAAATATAAGTAGCTTTCAAGTGAAAGAGATAGTACGGATCGATAGCAGAATCGAAAACATGTTTCTGTCATATCCGATTGAGCGTGTAATAATAGCGTCTTTAACTCGATAGAAAAACGACTATAGAGTATAGAGCTCTGTAGGATAATCGCTTCAACTCTTAATTTAAAAGCATAAAGATATTTCAATCCACATAACAAATTTTATCGAGCTCAAAAAAGAATATAACGTTTTAGTGAATAATTTGCAAACCAAATCGACAAATTTTCTCTTTCTCTTTATATATTTCTTTTTTTTTATAGACGCATTCTATTTTTTTCTCGCGTTTTTAATTACACACAATTATAAATTAGTATCTAACAAATACAACCATTGGATAAAACGTCGGCAACAGCTGCTAATATGGATCCACGCGATCGGATGTATCAAAGATAGCTGGAGGGAACCTACGATTACATATTCTTAGTGGTGCATAAATCATATTATCACCATTTTATACCACGCGATATCACCGGTGATTATCTTCGCTCGAGAGAACGGGCGCAAAATCCCGTCGCTCGGTCTAATGGCTCGTCGCGCCGTCTCTCGTTGACGAACCAATTTCTTCCCGGCGCCGCGTTTTCCGTCTCCCGCGACGATGGAGAGAGGCACGTTCGCTTCAATGATCACGGGGGAGAGCATATCTCCCGCGGGCATGCATACGCGACGCGATGCAACAATGAGCGCGGTAACAGATGTAATAATTCAGCAACGGGCTGTTGTCCGCCACCGCGTGTGCGACTTGTTAAAGGGGAACTCGCGTAAACGAGCGCTTTCTCTCCGAGCTTCGTGTATTGTATGATATCCCTTACGCGCGATCCTTAAATCCATTCATTCGTCCTTATTTTTCCCGTTCATCTCTCATATAAATTTTAATTGTATATTATAAATTATAGTTTGATTTATTCGAGCTTTTTTTTTATACTGAACGTCGATAGCAAAATTTTCAGACGATTCCTCTACTCAGAGCGAGGGTCGCGCGCCTTTTCCTGTCTTCTGGCTCGCGCGTTCTTTCCTTCTTTTTTTTCTCTCTCTCGCGTCGCCGCTCCCGGCAATATTTCACAATTACGCAGCTTTATGGGCCACCATAAAGATACGCGGTGCGTGTCGGTCGCGTGATGGTCGACTCGCGCGTGAATTTTTATTACGGTCGCGAGCGGTTGAATCGCTCGCGCAAGAGTTTATCATCCCTCGTCGAGTTTTCGGCCGCGTTTTCTTTATAGGAGCGAACGTCGTGTGCCGGGCTCGCGAGAAAACGGAACTGTCGCCGAGCTACACACGCGACATGAGAAATTTAGATTACCGGCTCGGCCCACTCCATTACCTTCATTCAGAGGCGGCCGCAAGCTTAACGAACTGCCGCGCGGACTCTCGCCGGCTACCAAAAGAGGGACTGCTCTCCCTTTTGCCGTCAAAGAACCGCACACCACCACCATCACCACCACCATGTGCGTCTCTCGCCCGCGTTTCCATCGAAAAATTTCGGGACGAGGCGTCCTGCTGAGACTGAATTTACGACCCCTATTAAGCTGGCCCCACCACCAACGCCAAATAAAGTCGCACCTATCGATTAATTTAGTGCTAATTATGTGCTAATTTGTTGCCGTAGTCCGGATTTTGTCGCTCAAACCGTTTAGCAGGAATTAATGTTCAAAGTGGGGGGGCTGGCTTGACATTAAGCTAGCCCCCCCCATAGTGAAAAAAAAATCGCACCTATCAATTAATTTAGTGCTAATTATGTGCTAATTTGTTGCCGTAGTCCGGATTTTGTCGCTCAAACCGTTTAGCAGGAATTAACGTTTAAAGTGACATTAAGCTAGCCCCCCCCATAATGAAAAAAATATATAGAATGCTCCGCGCCGTGTCAAGTAAAAGTAACTCTAAAAATGTGTTGATCCTTCGTTTTTGGTATCAAAATAATCTACAGACAGTGTACTAACCAAATAAATGCAAAACTGAATTTGTTGCTCGATTTTAACTATCAAAACGCGACGATTTTCGCCACGGAACACATACGTCGCGCGGAAATATATCATAAAATTAATAAAAAAATTAGTTGCTCGGCTGTTTTTGGTATTAAGATGATCTACAAACAATATGCTAACTAAATAAATGCAAAACCGAATTTGTTGCTCGATTTAAACTATTTAATTAAAGACTTTGTCGCCGCGGAACATATATGTCGCGCGGAAAAATATCATAAAATTGATAAAAAAATTAGTTGCTCGGCTGTTTTTGGTATTAAAATGATCTACAAACAATGTACTAACTAAATAAATAAGAAATTGAATTTGTTGCTCGATTTAAACTAATTAAAAACGAGACTTTGTCGCCGCGGAACATAAGTCGCGCGAAAATATATAATTAAAATGATAAAATAATTTGTTGCTCGGCTGTTTTGGGTATAAATATATTCTACAAACAATAAACTAACTAAATAAATAAGAAATTGAATTTGTTGCTCGATTTAAACTATTTAAAAGCGAGACTTTGTCGCCGCGGAACATATAAGTCGCGCAAAATCTCGTTTTTAATTAGTTTAAATCGAGCAACAAATTCAATTTCTTATTTAATTAGTTAGTACATTGTCTGTAGATTATATTTATACCCAAAACTGCCGAGCAACAAATTATTTTATCACTTTAATGGTATAAATTCGCGCGACTCATATGTTCCGCGGCGACAAAGTGTCGTTCTTAATTAGTTTAAATCGAGCAACAAATTCAATTTCTTATTTAATTAGTTAGTTTATTGTTTGTAGAATATATTTATACCCAAAACAGCCGAGCAACAAATTATTTTATCACTTTAATGGTATAAATTCGCGAATTTATATCATTAAAGTGATAAAATAATTTGTTGCTCGGCTGTTTTGGGTATAAATATAATCTACAGACAATGTACTAACTAAATAAATAAGAAATTGAATTTGTTGCTCGATTTAAACTAATTAAAAACGAGACTTTGTCGCCGCGGAACATAAGTCGCGCGAAAATATATAATTAAAATGATAAAATAATTTGTTGCTCGGCTGTTTTGGGTATAAATATATTCTACAAACAATAAACTAACTAAATAAATAAGAAATTGAATTTGTTGCTCCATTTAAACTATTTAAAAGCGAGACTTTGTCGCCGCGGAACATATAAGTCGCGCAAAATCTCGTTTTTAATTAGTTTAAATCGAGCAACAAATTCAATTTCTTATTTAATTAGTTAGTACATTGTCTGTAGATTATATTTATACCCAAAACTGCCGAGCAACAAATTATTTTATCACTTTGATGGTATAAATTCGCGCGACTCATATGTTCCGTGGCGACAAAATCTCGTTTTTAATTAGTTTAAATCGAGCAACAAATTCAATTTCTTATTTATTTAGTTAGTTTATTGTTTGTAGAATATATTTATATCCAAAACAGCCGAGCAACAAATTATTTTATCACTTTAATGATATAAATTCGCGAATTTATACCATTAAAGTGATAAAATAATTTGTTGCTCGGCTGTTTTGGGTATAAATATAATCTACAGACAATGTACTAACTAAATAAATAAGAAATTGAATTTGTTGCTCGATTTAAACTATTTAAAAGCAGTACTCTGCGTTGATACCACTGCTT